>NC_041054.1:9460280-10157780 GCF_900634775.1 Gouania willdenowi | reverse complement strand
ACGCCTCCAAAGGCCCGCCCTCAGAGCAGGAACATCCTCCTGGATTCCTCTGAGACTAACTTCACTGGAAGCCAGCCAAAGTTGCGCCAAACTCAGCAGGCGTCACAGCAGACGCTGACTCAGCAGCAGGACGTGCAGACGTCAGCGACGGACAGTCCAGCTCCGGGTCTGCCTTACCAGACCAGCTCCACCAAAGAGAACCAAGGTCCGACAGCTGTTGCAGAGGAGTCGACTGACACGCCAACAAAAAGCGGCAAGAAGTCCCAGCAGTCCCAGCTGCAGCCACCTCAGCAACATCTGCTCAAGCCAGTGGTCAACAAACAGGTTAATCAAACATGAGAGGCTCAACTCAAAAATGTCTAGCCCAACAACAATAACAACTTGTTGTTGTTTGAAACATAATGAGATTTTGTGTTTTAGGGTTCTCAGTCCAACTTGAACACCTCAGCTATGAACGAGCGGACGGTGGCCTGGGTGTCCAACATGCCACATCTGTCTGCTGACATTGAGAGCCTGCGCCCAGACCGGGAGGGCCAGCTGAAAGAATACTCCAAGAGTATGGATGAGTCACGTCTAGAGAGGGTCAGCATTGAAAAAGAACATGTACCAACTTTTTATGATTTGGGGGGAAAAAATAACGAAAAAACCAAACCAAAAACTGAAATGTAACGCCCAACTTATTGTCAGGTTAATCCCAACAACATTAAATAGGAAATTAAGCAATAAAAAAATCTGCTGTGCCTGATCAGTGGACAATAGTTAGTACAATAAAAAAATATGTTTACACAACTCGTACAGTTTTTGATTAAGCTTTTGCACCATTGTAAAAAGAAAAGAGAAAAGAAGCAAGCATGTTAAAACCAGGAAGTGAAGATGGCATACATGGAGTTTACATATTTTCCTTAAAATTTCTTTTTTTTTTTTAAATTACTCTGGTTTCCTAACAGAATTCAATACATGTAAAATTATTAAACCAGGGAAGTGATCTTAAACCACCCTTTGTGCCAAAAGATGGTCGTCTCATGAGGTTTACCATTTGAAAGTGGCATGGGAAGGATGTAAATTTGGGATGCATCATCAGTAGTGTTTCTTTGATTCAGGGTGGGGTTTCGGCCTTTTACACACTAGACACCCTCATCAAAGGTGGCCAGCTACAGGGTGATCAAGCCTGAGTTTCGTATAGCAGTATGGCAGGATTATGAAAGTAAACAGTCAGGAGGGAATGTCTGTGTCAGTTTCAGTGTAATAAACTATAAAGGGTTCCCTACTGAGCACCAACTTCAAATAAAAGGGTGCCGTTTCAATAAACCAGTAATAGATAGTTGTTTAATATTTGCAGCATGCAAGATGGTTGTGAAATCATGCAAACTTGAAAGCTGCGCGTACACACATTAAACATCTTTTAATGGCATCGGAGCTGCACTTTAACTTGGTGTATGCAAACACAACTGAGTGTTTTCTTCACTCATAACACAACATTTTTTGATATTTCATACAAGGGCAGAATAAAGTAACATGAATCATTTCATCCTGCAGGTAAGAGAATATGAAGAGGAGATTCATTCTTTGAAGGAGCGGCTGAAGATGTCTCATCGCAAACTCGAGGAATACGAGCAAAGACTTGTGTCACAGGAACAGCAGACCACTAAGATCCTGTACCAGTACCAGAACCGCCTGGAGGACAGCGAGCGCCGCCTCAAGCAGCAGCAACTAGAGAAGGACTCCCAAATCAAAGGCATCATTAACAGGTGATCAGAGCTCAGGTTGGGCCTCAGCTCAGAGATGTGAAACTGTGCCAGACGGTGCACGGTTTTATCTTCTAATGCTTAAAAGTCTTATTTGTATCAGAGCAACTTTTAATCAGGACACAAAGGTAGATACTGTAATTAAAAGAACCACACAAATGCTTTTATGCTGAATGGAGATGTCCAAAAATAGTAACCAGCTCTCATAAATCTATAAATGTCTTCCTTTTTCAGATTTTTCAAAGCGAATTCAACCTTTAGATCTTTCGACATTCTTCATCTTTAGCTGATTAGCTTTTACTTTTAGCGCCATACGTGGCAGAACCCTGCGTTGTTTGCTAGCATACATTTTCATATGAATAATGTGAGAGTGATAAAACCACAACCACCTCTCAAATCCTTTTTCAGTTTATAACATTGAAACATGTTTTCTAGTTTTGGTCTGATTTTCCATCCTGTGACTCACTTTTTCTAAGAACAAGCATTGATTTATTTAACAACTTAAAGGGATCCTCCACTGTTTTTACAAATGTGGCCTAAAACCTTTAAAATGTTCTTATTAAAAGATCTATGTCTAGCAAAACACATTATTTTGCACCATATTAATTTTAATAACTTCTAAAAATGGAACTACTTTACTGTTTTAGAGCCTGTGCGTCGGCATGTTGAAATGACGTCATTGACGCGAATCGCCCCTTTCAGCCCATTGAGTTCAAAAGGAGTAAAGCATTCAGGATCATTTAGCAGCTTTTTCAGTCAAAATGACAACTTGTGCTGCTTTGGGTTGCTCTAAAAATCAGTAAAAGTTAAACAAATCGATGTAAACCTCTTTTGTTTACCAAAATTTGATTACCAAAATCTGTGACTCGAAAAAATCTGTGACCACAGGGGGCGACAATTCCAACTCTGCAGTTTTATAGACGGCATGAAGAAGAGAAGAGGAGCAAAAAATCTGGCTAAATAAACCATACCTTTAACCATTTCTGACAAGAACGCCAGTTCTTTGCACCAGACACCCAGAGCTCTTCTTCTCCTATAGAACTCAATGGACTGAAAGGGGCAATTTGTTAATTTCAACATGGCGGCTCACTGGCTCTATGACGGTAAAGTAGACCCATTTTTAAAAGTTAATGAAACAAAAATAGTGCAAAATAATGCATTTTGTTAGGCATAGATCTTCTAATAAGGAAAATTATTATACATTTTTTAATCAATCTTTTTTGTTTGGGAATATAATGGGATACATAATACACATATTCCCCATCCTTTTCTTATTGTTTTTTTTTTTCTTTTTTACAGTAAAAATAAAACCCAAGGCCTTGAAACAAGGGTCAGTGGAACAGTGTCTCTGACAGGAAATATAATAATAATGTATATACATACACACAAACATATGCCTATACATACACAGGAAAATTGTATATAAAAATGAATACATTTGGAATAAACCCAAATTAAGTCTCAAGTACAAGTGAGTAAATGTGACATCTTGTACATTGGGTTACAAGAATGTAGTAAACAGTGGCATTTGTAATGATAACATGAAGAAATAATGCTAATAAAACAATAATAGTAGAAAAATACAAATAAAAATAAATAAATACAATTAGTAATAATAATAATAATAATAATAATAATAATAATTTTAAAAATATATATTATAAAGAGGTTAGGTTTTCAAACAGTTAATGTAGTCCATGAAAGGTTTCCATTTACAAACAAACTTAGCAGTGTCACCCTTCACTGAGAACATTATCTTTTCTGATTTAACAAAATACATGACATCTTTAAGCCAGCAGGCAATTGATGGTGATTTTGGGGATTTCCAAAGGAATAAAAGACATAGTCTTGCTAATAGAGTTGTAAAGGACAATATATCTGACTATAAATTAGAAGAATCAACAGAAAGGCCAAATATAGCAAGGAAGGGACACATTTTAATGCACTTCTACAGAACTTGTGACATGATTGTGGAGTAGTCGTTCCAAAATTTCTGTAATCTAGGATAGGAAAAGAACATATGGCTTAAAGTACAGGTGGGAGCATGGCATTTGTCACATTGGTCTGCAACATTAGGATATATTCCGGATAGTCGAGATTTTGATAAATGAACTCTATACAGAACTTTAAATTGTATTAATCCCAGCCTCGCACAAGGTGTGCTCGAACATATATTATTGACGGCCTCATCCCACAACCGATCTGTAAACTGAAGACCCAACTCCTGTTCCCAAGAGCTGCAAGGTTTGGTAACCGAGTGGCCATTAAATGACAATAACTGGAAGTATATTATAGATATTACAGCTTTCTGACTGGGTTTCAGCAATAAGAGATCCTCCCAAAAGGGATCGCATGGGAATAGGGTGGAGGCACAGTGTCTGATCTGAAAATAGCGAAACAGATGAGAGGCAGGTAAATTGAAATATAAAGACATGTCTGGAAATTTGGAAAAACAAATACCATCTTTATAGAGATCCATGTAACACTTAATGCCTTGGCTCTGCCAGCTCTTAAACATGTTGTCAGTAAGTGATGGAGGATTTTTGACAACAGGTGTCAGAGTGGGTGGTGACACAAATTTAAAATGATGTCTAAACTGAAACTAGACTTTGATGGTGGACAGCACCACAGGGCTAGTTGTAAAACTAGAAGGATTTAGTGGCAGGGAGGAGGAAAGTAGAGCCAGTAAAGAAGATGAGGATAGCGATTGTGCCTCCATCTTACACCACAGCAAATCTCAAGATTTAAGCCAAAAAACCAACTTCTGAATATGTGCTGACCAATAATCAAACAAAAAAGAAAGTCGAAGTTGTTTCAACAATGACTATCTCACTCTGGGTGTCTTCCCACACCACAAAAAGGTAGAAACACATTGGTCAAGCGATTTTAAGAATTTTTTGGGGAGAAGTACAGGTGTGCATTGAAATAAAAATAGAAAATTGGGCAGCACAGACATTCTTATTACTTATTATTAATTCTACCTATCAATGACAAAGGCAAGGAATTCCACCTCTATAAATCAGCCTTGACCTTGGTCAACAAGGGGAGAAATTAGAAACAAAAAGAGAAGGTATAGTGTGGGTAACATTAATCCCTAAATACCTGAACCCCATCTCAACTTAATTTAAAAGGAATGTCAGATTGTTTAAGTGATAATGCAGATTGGTTTATGGGATAACATTCACTTTTAAGAAGATGAACTTTATAGCTGAAGAAGGAGCCAAACCTTTGAAGTAAATCCAAAATACATGTTATACTAGACAGAAGGTGTGATACATAAAGGAGCAGGTCATCCGCATATAGTGACAATTTAAGTTCAATATCAGACCGAGAAACTCCGTGATAAATAGGGAGGGATTTTAATGCAATTGACAGAGGTTCAATGGCCAAAGCAAAAAGTAGCAGGGAGAGAGGGCATCCTTGTCTGGTACCACGTGAAAGTGTAAAATAGCCAGAACAAGTATTGTTTGTGTGAATACTAGCCTGGGGGGAAAGATATAGATATAGAATAGATATTAATCGATTGCTAAATCTGAATTTATTAAGTACGACAAAAAGATAATTCCACTCTACATTGTTGAATGCTTTCGCTGCATCTATTGAGATGACCACTTCAGGGAGGAAGAATTTAGTGCATACGTTAAAAAACAGCTGAAGCAGTTTGATAAAAGCCATTTTGTTCTTCTGAAATAATAGTACGGAGAATCTTCTCAAGAAGCATGGTTGAGGGCTTTGGCTAAAATTTTTGCGTCAACTTTTAACAAAGACAGACGTTTAAAAGAGGCACATGAAGCTGGGTCCTTGACCTTCTTTAAAAGAAGGGTTATGAAGACCTGGGTCACAGTCGGAGGCAGACGTGAGCCTGTGGAATCTCTAACTTGGAGAATCAGTCGAGAAGTAGATTGCCTTTTTAACTGATGAGCTAGTAATCAACTATATTTATTGCCATAATCATAATAGGTACTGCAAGAACGTTGTACAAGGCGCTCTGCGTCTGCTGTTGTTAAAGGTCAAGATCTGCCTGCAAGTCAAGTCTACGCTTCAGCAGATTAGGGGTTGGGTTCATAGAATTGAATCTGTCTGTATCCAACATTTTTGCTGTAAGCTGTTGTAATTTTGCCATAAGGACATTTCAGGTTTTAGGCCACGTTTGTAAAAACAGTGGAGGATCCCTTTAAGATAAAGTTTGTTTGCTGCCAGATGAGACCACGCGGATCATTCATTGAGTGGTGGCGATCCATATGGCCAGTTTGCAAAGTTCACTATTGATCGATTGAGGATATATAAGTGCACCCTTAAAGTGACTCATTCCTTAAGAAGAAAAGGTCAACCTCCTACACACGGACCAGCCATGTGATAAAGAGCATTTACAGATTTTAGCCTGCATGATCCCCCTCATCTCAGATGGAGGAGGTAAAAGCCTTAATACAGTATTACATTTCATAAATGAGCTTTTCAATTATTCCATTTCTTATAAAATGTTAATAGAGATTTTTGAAAACACACGGTCGCTACGTTCTATAGTTGCATTGGATACATGGTGCTTTTTATTTGTCATTCCATCATGCAGGCGTGTTGTATCACTTTGTGTACCCTGAACTGACGGAGACAAAAAAAATATTAGATAAAGTCCTAGTGTAGGCCTTATAGCAAATAAATCAGAGATTATTTCTAATAATAAAAAAGATGCAGAAGGTTGAAATTACTGCCAACAAATCACGGTAAGAATGAAGTAAAAAGATTTTTGTGCATCTGTCTACGGGACTCCACATCCCATAATGCAATGCTTTTCCGACAGTGTTAATAAATGGAGCGTTTACAGTGGGGATCAAAACAAATCTTTTGTTCAAGCAAATGATCTTCGATTTATTGATCTATGAGGCCTAAGCAATGCCTTTATTTGATAAAAGAAAAGTTTGTCTCAAATGCACTTGGAACCTGGATAAATCTGACGGTACCTGAGCCTGGGATCAGATTGACATTTTAAACAGTCACTGTCTCCTCAACCTTTACTTTTCTGTCATCAAATTTTGCATTTGTGTTACTAAATGTGTAGAATGATAAATAAGCAGCTCATGTTTTCCGACCTTAGTGAATGAAATGCATTTACCTCGGAGGTCGAAATTGACGACCTGGATCTTTCCAGGTTCCAATCGAACGCTGCATTAAAGAGTAACTAAACCCAGAGGTTTTGGCTGATGTGCGTCCAGGCTGGAATCAATTGCCTTGATTATGGGCGGGGCTCCTGGACCAGTTAAGACACGCCCAGTCTATACTACAAAATCTCTAAAGAACGATCTATGCAACGCTAACTACCTACTCAATACTCAATATTCCTCTTTATTCGCAATTCTCTCAATCAAACCTTCACACAACAGATTGCAGAATCCTGATACTTTTTTATAGAAAGGGAGGGGCCAACAGTGCCGGTTCATGATGTAAGAAGCCACCAAAACATCACAAGCCATCATTCTCAACCTTTAGCAAAGTTTTGATTGTAATAGCCGGTTTTCAACCCATAGAGGGCAATCACGCTTACATTTTTACAGCAAATAATGCCAAAGTGACAAGAATAAATCATTAACACAACTTCATACCAAATACATTTATATTCAGCTGATAAAAAAAAGTTTTGGTTTTAGTTACTCTTTAAATTCCAGGATCAAACATTCCTCCACCCTTTGCTATTGTGATGTTATTCCTGACTAATGCAGCTATGAAGCTTATCAGAAATTCAAAATAAGCTTTCCATTCTCTGATTTATAAAGCAATGCTACAAGTGTGAAAAACATCACCTTTCACTTGAAAGCACTTAACGTGGGTCTGCCTGCATGATAGAAGCTGAACAGTAGACACAATATTTTCAGAAATGCTGTGATTATGTAACCAACATGCTTCTGAGCTAATTCCATAGTCAGCTTATTGTTATCACAATCATGTCAGGACCTTAATATCATCACATGGCCACAGAAATTTACTTTAAATCTGAACAGCACCGGCTTTTTATCTTTATTTTTGTCAACCGGCATGTCTGTCTCTATTTCCCTGTTGTCAGACTCATGGCTGTGGAAGATGAGCTGAGAGGGGGTGCCATTCCTGATATTAAGCCTCGAATCCTCACAGACCAGGTTTGTGCCTGTGTCTTCGTCTTTTTACCATCCCTATTTGCTAAGCCAGTCATGCCCCCCCCAAAACCGTTTGCTTCATACTTGCATCACATCCAGAAACGTTTGCCAAATCCAGGGCAGATGAGAAGTCTGTCAAACACCAATCCTCATCTTCAAAAGCACATTTATGTCACATCCAAAGTCACATTTCACCTTTTGATGCAGTCGTTTGAGTTCAAATTCTAAAAAAAGAAACAGGATTTCATTGATGTGTGTGGAGGCTAATCTTATATGTGACTCTGTGAAGGAATAGATATCTTTAAATGAGAACGTTCTCGACTGTGTGTCACCAGTGTCTCAGTAAATCATCGAGACTCACAGTGCATCATATTCGTTGAGTGATGACGCAGGTGTTGAGGCTCTGTTTGCAGCTTTCCAGCCAAAATAACTCTTCAGAAACGATTGCTGGCTTTCTTTAAGATTTAGTCACCGTGAACTACTGCAGCTCCTCCAGTCAAAAGCAAAGATTTTTCTCAAGAAATCTTCTCAAACAAAAAGCCTTAAAAAGAAATGTCTGTGTGCGTGGCCTGCTGTGAGATTATTGCTATTGTTACGCCAAACCCTGCAAGCCAAAATGAGTAAGCGACGAGAAGAAAACTCTGGAAAAATTCCAAAAATTTGGAAAATCAGCATCAATTACGTGCAAGGATTAGGGATTATCCGCAAAGGTTAGCTCAAGGCGTTCTTGAAAACAAAAGCACTTTCATTGAAAATGTTAAAAATATAGAAGCTTTGTTTGATGGATTTGTGTTTACATCAAGATGGAAAGAAATTGTGGTTATTTGATTTGTTTAATTTGATTTAACTTTGTTTGGTCTTATAAAGTTTTACAATCAGGATTCAGTTTGGAAATGTGAAACTAAAAGTGAAAAAATACTCCCTTTAAGTTTAAAGAAAAGACAAAAGAAACTGCAGAGAGGGCCAAAAAGTGACCTCAATACTGGTAAATATGAGAGGATGCTACTGATAACAACATGAAATTAACAGCGACTCCAGTGTAATACTACAATGATACAACAAATAATTCCCCTACATCCAATTATATAATTATAATAAAAAAAATAGTTAGGTACTCAGCATTAACAGTGATATATCTGGATTTTGAAAGTATATTGCCTTAGCTGGTGAAAAAGCACTTTAATAGCTATGTTAGAAAGGCTTTTTACAATACTTAAGGTCAATTAACTCAAATGAATGTATTCATAGCAAGAAAATCATGTTTTGATTTTTTTTTTTTAAGTTGGTGGCTTCTCCTCCATTCATGCTTCAATAATGTCATAACATTACACAAGTCTTATTGTTGTTGTTGGTGTCCCTTTCCCCCAAAGTGAGTGTGTACTATTATGTCGGTATGCTATCTATCTATATACAGTATATACAAACTTGATTTATACAGCATTTTCTTTTTACCCTTGAAGTAGTCCCAAAGCTCTTTACAGTATCAGCATCAGCACATTCACCCACGGACACAAACACACGCGCACACACGCGCGCACACACAAACACCCCCCCAGTGGAACAGATCTGCCACGCAAGGCGCTAATCTACCAACTCAGGGTTCAGTGTATGGAAAGCCTTTTCAGCAAAAATGTGAATGAATAAAGCATAGAGTTTTTCTAGTAACAGATTTTAAGTCTACTAGTACTACTAGTAACACAAAATTGTCTACGAGTAGACGGTTTTACTTTAGTATGGTCTACTTGCGCACTAGTGCACCAAAAACCTTTACGAGCAGAACACTATTTTTGTTCACTACACTGTAATGAACAATAAAATGACTTTAAAAGTTGTTGCCTTAAAAATTCTTAGATCAACTTAGATCAACTAGACTTAGATCAAGAAATAAGACTCCATAGTTACTGACCAAAGACCAACAAGACCTAGAAGGAAGCCATCCTTCTATGTTTCTGCACAAGAACATAGATTGTCCTTAGTTTTGATACGTGGATCATGTCTCTTGTGAGCACTGCACGTCTGTGTTTGACGTTGGCTTGTTACCCTGTGCGCTGATCAGTTCTGTTGACATGAACAGTTGTTTGTTAATAAAAGCGGGCTTCCCACTGAAACAAACGTAAATATGTCATTTGTAGGAGGAAAAAAATAGGTTTTAATTGTTGTTTTTGGGTGGGGCTTGGATATAAATATATAAATGCCCGTCAGGTTCAGGTCGGACTCAGATGAAAAAATTCGGCCCGATCCGCACTCTAACTGCAAGACCTGCGCACGTGCCTCCGCGGAACCAAACAGTAGTTTGGTTCACCGCGTTTGTGTTGTTTCACTCTCTACGCCGACTTCTTCTTTTACTTCTTTATTTCCGGCAGAGTCGACGCCTCCCCAAGCCGTCGAGAATGCGCATCAGCGTCATTTGACGTGACGTCTGCAGGACTGCGCGGGAAATTGGGGCCCGGAATTGCAGAACAAAATGCATCACACAACAGGTTCAAGGCAATAGGGACAAATGTGTGTGGGCTCATTCTTTTTGAACGCTAAAATGAATGCTTATTTTTTCCTCAAATGCTGCCCTATGGTCCTTTAACTAATCTGTTTACTTCGATCAATTAGATTTGAATTAATTAAGTTATGTTTACTTAGATCAATTAGATTTGATTAACCTAATCAAATTTCATTGATCTAAGCAAACATAATTTTTTTTTTTTAAGGCAACGAGGTTGCATATTTTCAAGTCAACTTTTGATGCTTTACAGCAGAGGTGGACAACTTTCGTTTGTTTGATGGAAGGGCCACATTTTTAACATACATGTCAGCATTCAGTTATAATGACCAATCTGAGTATTAACACAGGAAAGAAGATATTGTTTTTGATAGTAATTTTTTTCTGTAAAATATGTTTTTTGAAGTCATATTGTGTATGTTGTGTGTTCTGTTGTCGTTTTTCTTGTTTGTTATTTGGTTTGCAGAGTCATTTTTTCTTTTTCTTGTCTTTTTGTGTAATTTTGTGTATTATTCTGTGTCATTTTGTGCATTAGTGTTGTCGGTTTGTTCATTTCTGTTGTAGTTTTGAGTCTATTTGGAGTATTTTCTGAGTTTTTACTTTTTTTTTTTCTGCAATGTTGTAATTCTTTTCTGTTATATGTGGCTCCCGGGCCGTCATTTGCCTATGTCTGTTTTACAGTGTAGTACCACCAGTAAATAATCTCACTTGTAGTACTAGCAGACCTAATGCAAATGAAGTAGAAGGGATTGAAACCAAGTCCAGTAACCTGATTGGCTCTAAAATATTCAAAAGCCAATGGCAGACCTACATTTCTTATTCTTATTAGCATATAGGACAAAATAGTGACACTTTTTTACTTTAATAGTAAATTAAACTCATGCACTAGTAAACCAAAATTGACTAAATGTACTCCAAATTTGAGCACTAGTAAAGTTTAACTATGGTTGATATCACTGATATTTCATTTATGCTCAAATGGCTTTCTGTACCCAAGGACACAGAGACACATATAGCCCTGGGATTGCACCCCCAACCTCTTGATCAGAAGAGGAGCACCAATCCTTTTCTTCCCAAACAAACCCATTGCTTTAACTATGTAGTTCTGAGTCATAATGACTAATCCTCTCTGTCTCTAATCTTTCCGCCAGGTCTATGGCGGCCTCCCAGGATCCTGACTACCATTTCCGAGCTGACCAGAGCTTATGATGGTCACTCGAGTGTAAGAGAACTGATTCAGAAGTTTCTACAATCAAGTCATCATCAAAACGAATCCGGCAGGATTACTGGATGTGTCATCTCATAACATCTTAGGAAAAAAAAAAAAAAAACCAACAACAACCTTTGCACGTATTTATCGTCAGCTTGTACCAGAACTTGACAATCAGCATCTTAGTAGGAGGACGAATGCACTCATCGATTATCAGTGCCACAACCTCGGCAATACCACACCTACACCTACTGAGTTTATCCTACTTTACCTGATGGAGAGCTAGATTATTGGATTAAGGGACGCTGACCTGATTTGAGATTTTCTCGCATTTATGGCTTGAAGAAAACAAATATAGGAAAAAGCAATACAGTAAGCAACAAGCACAGTGTTGAAATCATTAGCCATCTACTGTGGAATACAGGGCCAATTCTCTACAATCAACTACTACCTACACTAAGTACAATCGTGGGTTCGGCAAACAGTGTAACTTCTCTAAAACCCTAACATTTTTTATTATTATTAGAAATGCTTTATTTAGAAATGATCACTGGTTTCGATCAACTTTGTTTAATCTATAATAAACAATGAAGATAACATTAAATACTTCATATAACAGTGATACATACAAACTTTCCATGAACAAAAACAAATGGCACTCTAAATATTAAACGCCAAATATGAACAACACATGTCCATTTACTACTTAATGGCCTTAAGGAGCGTTATGTGTCTCGCTAGTGCAGGGGTGTCAAACTCATTTTAGTTCAGGGGCCAAATACGGAGCAGTTTGATCTAAAGAGGGCCACAGGTTTTATGTGGAGAAACGAGTAATTTCAACTTCATTGTGCCCTAGTTTTCACTTCAACCTAAAATACAAAATATGCAAGAAACAACCAATATCCAATAGATAAGTGACAAATATCAGTTCCAACAGGATATTTACTTTACATTTTGTAGATTTTGTGACCAATTTTTAATTATTTTAGGAAAATGAAAAGATTTAAGTTTTTTTTTTTCTTTTCTCATCGGTTTAAAATTAAAAATCATGTGATATAAGCAGGAAAACTGAGGCCCGGCAAATATTGGCCATGTTTACATGGAAGCTTTAATTCCCTTTTAAAGTTTAACGTGACCTTATAAACACATAATTCCTAATGCTAATTTAATTCCAAATTAAAGCTGGTTTATTCTGTTTTTAATTCAGAACTGGATAATTCCTCTTTCTTGTAAACACTTCATGTGGTTAAAGTGGCTTTAAGTTCATTTGTATCGTTTTGCGCTTGCGCGACTTGCGGCGATGACGCGTTGGTGACAACATAATCCAAGATGGTGGCGGCCCGGACTCCAGCCTAGACGATTTAATAAGAGTCTTAAAAGACATGAATATAATGAAAAGAGTGGATGGACGGAGGCATAAACATGCGGACTTTCACACGGACACACACGGACTTATTAAACACACACAGACCTTGGTAAACACGATAAATGGAACAGGCTTCACAGGACATCAGGCACTAGGAACCAGGTGGAGGCAGAGTAAATGCGTCCCGGTACTGCATTCACAGGCTGTAATATCACCAGTTTATCATTTTACCAGTTGTTAGAGCTACTGTCTTTACCAGAGAGCAAATATTTATTCCTGGTTATTGTTTTCCATACTTTCACTGGGCTTTTTACCGGTGATTAGTTCCTATCGCTCTTCTGCTCCGCGGTCCAAACTGCAACCGTGTGTTATTGTCGAGCTGCTGCTTCAAAACTACAATCAAAATAAAGGTGAAAACAGTCTCATGTGTGGTGTTCTGTGTTACAGCCGAACAATAAAAGGTTTGTTGTGTGTTTTTCCTGATAGACGTGATACGTCACATTCTGTCCAATCAGAGCCTTCCGAACCCCCAGACCTAAAGCGGATTTAACTAAAGCCCAACAAACCTGTTTTCCATGTAAACCTCGTTCGGGAATTACAATGTAAACATAAACACAAAGCAGAACACTTTAATTCCAAATTATTTCGTTCAGAATAAATAAGTCGGAATTAAAAAACATCATGTAACCGTGGCCAATGTTGACTTTCAATAGCACAATAATTCATGTTTTCTCTATCATTTTTACTTTCCCCTGCGGCCCGAAATGGATGCTCCAAAGGGCCGGATTTGGCCCCTGGGCCTTGAATTTGACACGTGCGCTAGTGTTTCCATCACAGCAACTTTTTCCGATGACCGCCGCCCACTATATGATTTAAGAGAAAATGCACGAACCCATCCTAACACAATCAGATGATTTCATTACTATGTGGGGTTTTATTTCTAAGTGCAAGAAGAAAATCGGATGTGGCAGGAATTTAAAAATACAATATAGAGATTAAAAACGCTGAATAATTCACACAATGGAGGCTCAGTCTTCATCAGCCTTAGATCAGTTTGCCTTACAGCACTTTGTAACACTGCTTTGAAAAGCTCACGATCAAGTGAATTATTTGAAATGATTCTGAATATTTTTTAAAAATGCGCACCTTGACTCCGCTCATGGAAGCACGAGGAGTAGATTCCTCCTGTGTTGATTGTTCCTGTGATGTGTAACACCTCCACATGAGCTCCTAAAAAGTCAGAACTAGAATGTCAGTGCGCTGTCGGATATAGTCAAATAACCAGAGTTTTAAAGGCGTTCTTCTTTCTATCCACCCCGGTGACTCCTCTGTTTGTACCAGCCTTTTTCATTACACAGCATGAAAGAAGGAAACCATAGACATGTGGAAACGTAAGGACTTTCACCCACAAAGTGTGTAGTATATGTGCAAACGCTTAGATGGCCTCACAGCCTGGGCCACAGGGCCCTAGAAATATTACCAAGATTTAAAACATGTATATTTAAGTGTATTAAATGTCATTTCTTTGGTAGTCAGGTGATGGACTAATAATAAGCAGCGTGTTGGTTAGCTTTGTCAGTTGGTCGGGATGATTTTCATCTACAATTCTTAACGCTTGGGAATCATTTATCTTAACCTTTTGCCTTTAAAGATACATTTTCTTTCAATATCAATGATACGATGTGACATGTTTACGTTAGGAACAATGTATAAAATGGCTTCATGTATATTTATTCTTCTATATGAAATGTATTCAAATCAAAGGTAGGCCTTTAGGCATGTTGAAGTTGTGGTAAAAGCTGATTATTATATCATTATTATTTCTCTTAATGCTGCAATCCAGAATTCACTCCAGGGGCAGAACATTTTCAAAAAATTTCCACAAGTTCAGGAGTTTTGGGAATATTAAAAAAATATAACCATTTTATGGGAATTATGAATTGGAATCAACCAAAAGTTGTGAGTAATTCTAAATAATTGATGATGTTTAAATATGTAACTATATTTAAAAGGGATGTTACATATATCATCAAGGATGGTAAATATAGTTATTTTGCACAGATGCTAATATTTACTGTATGTTTGGATGTGATACATCCCAATTCATGGTTAATTCATAGAAACAATTAATTACCCAGAAATTGAGAATAATTCTAAGTAATTGATGATGCAAAAATATATTTTTCTAACTATGTTTAACAGGGATGTTAAGTATAGTTATTTTGCATGGATGCTAATATTTATGTTTGGATGTGGTAGTTATTTATAATTTCTCCCAATTCATGGTTAGTTTCAATAAATAATTAAGAGTTAATCAGAAATTGGGAGAAATTTTAAATAACTGATGATGGTAAAATATATTTTTCCAACTATATTTAACAGGGATGTTAAGTATAGTTATTAAAACTATTCCCAATTTCTGGTTAATTCCAATGAAAAGTTTTTTTTTTTTTTATTCTCAAAATTCCAGAGCTTTAGTTGCTGTGGAAATTCCCTGGACATTTTTTTTTACCCCTTTGAAACTCTAATCATATCCCCCCAATAGCAACTATACAGATTTTTAATGTTCTGCATTAAATTATGTTGTTTCGGTTGCAGATTTGTACGCGTTTGTTGGCTTTTTTAGTTGTTAAGATTCTACCTAAATTGCATTTAAATCAACTAGAATGTGTGTGAACATATAACTTTATGCCATTTCAAAAGTATAATTTGGGCACCACTGGCTTAGCAGCAGTGGTGCTTTGTTTTAAAATACGCTGGATTGCAGCTTTAAGTGTTTTTACGTTTTTTTTTAAAAAAAAAAAGCTGCAATCCATAATATGTGAATATGTTTTAAAGATGTAGAAAATATATCATTACAAACATGTATTATCTGATATGTATTATGATTCTTATTTCTCTGGATTAGCTACAGTGGTACAGTGTTTTACCTCTGAAGTCAGGCCCTCATCTTTCTTTCTATGTGGAGCTTTTCTGCTTTGTAACACAACATGAGACTGATAGTAGGAGTTTATTCCAGGGGTGTCAGACTCATTTCAGTTCAGGGGCCATTTAAACCTTGGTGTGATCATGGCACAAAAAATATTAAACTTTTCCTCTTTGTTTTAGTGCAAAAAAGTGAAAATATACATATATATATTTTTGAATCTGTTTTCTTAACACATTATGACCACAAATAGTGCACAGCTACATTAGAACTTTAAAAATATTTATTCAAACTATTCTAAAGAAAAAATATTTAATATTTTACTGCATGAATAAAACAACTTGTCAAGATTTAAAAATGATTGTACAAACATTTACAAATGAAGTGGGTTATGTTATTGCTCTGACCTTGTAAATGTATAAGATTTATTAAATACTATTAAAATATATTAGACATAAACCCTAATATTTCAGGTTAGGCAGATGAGGTGATTTAATAGTATTATTCTGCCATCTGCTCTTATATTCTGGGATTATGTTTTGTGCTACTAATAACTAATAATCCTATTACAGTGTAACTCCCAGTGCATAAATTAGGAAAAGCAATTGTTATTAAATGATTGCACATAATATTGATTTATACATTTTCTGACCCAATTCAGGGTCGCTGGTGCAATGCCAAATTCATCTACAATGTACAGTTGGGTCTTTTTTTGTGGTTAATTTAAAATTAAATACCAAATCAATATTAAAATATATGTGCCCTCCATCTTGAAAACAGGGCCCTCTGACTGTGCTTCTAACCAAATGTAAAAATCTGCATCTGAATTTGTTTCATTTGCCTTTTTTTCCCCCAATGGTTTCCTATGTACAGCGTTTGTCGTGTTTTCCTGTGCTTTTAAGTGCCGTTATCATTCATGAGATGAGATTTGATTGTGTTACAACTATTTGTCCGACTCTCAGGTGTTACAGGCAGCACAGGATTAAACTTTTCCTTCTTTAAAGTCAAATGCACAAAACATTGAACAAGGCTTGCCAACTCAAGCACACAAAACGAAAGGTTTGCAACCGCTGTGCTTTTATTTTGGCCTCATCTTAGCTTTTACTTTACACTTCTTCCTTTCTTTGCAGGAAATAGTAACTTTGACCCTAGATAAACATGTGATTTTAATCATCTAAAATATGAATTAAGTGTTTTATCATTATTGATGTGTGAACTCTGAGGGGAGTACACCGCTGCCTTTCTGCAGCTAAAGCAGAAGCTAATAAACAAACTAATATATATTGTATATTTTGATCTAGAGTATTTAATAAATAAAAAAAATATGATGTATATGAATGGGTGTATTACATTTTAAGAAATGAAATAAATATTTATCTTGGCAGCTATCATCTGCACAATTGACCGGCTGTGTGACAAACATTTGATTTCTGACTTGAATTAGGCCTACTGGATGTATTCGCTTAATTTACTTGATGTTTCCTTTGACAAAAAGCCATGCCCCCCATTGATAAGCCATACCCTCCAGTCCCTTAACGTTGCTTGGTGAATGTTTCATGTTGGTAGTTTTATTTATAATGGTTATAACTGTAGGTATGATTGCGCTTGTACATTTTAAGACTATTGTAAGCATAATTAATTGATATGACTTTTTTTTTCTTTCTTTTTTTGAAGAATTGTTTGAGGAAAGGGAATGTATTAAGTTTCATGTGACTTTTCTGAGTGATTTGAATAAATCGATAAATCCCAAACCACTGATCTCTGTGTGACTTATCTCCGTAGCAACATGATTTGAAATCCATGATGAGAGAAAGGCCAGTGATAAATCCATAAAGTCAGATTGTTAGGAATACAGTCAACATGTTACAATTCATTTGACCGGTCAGAGTGAATGTCAAAATGCTACAAAAAGGCTAGAATATTGTCCAATATGTTGCAAACTTAAAAAAAAAAAACCTGATGAAATTATTGTCAATAAAGGAAATAAAATCAGTGTTTCTCAGCTTCCTTAGTGTTAGTATGAAATTGGCACAAGATGCAACAAATTGTCTTTAAGGGCTTGATAATTATATTGTATAAAATAAATAAATAAATAAATATGAAATACACAAATTGACTTTTTTTGTATTGACTCAAATATCGTTTTACTCAATAAGTTAAAAACAACAGGATGAGAGGTTGCAAAGCTATTTAAAAATCATTTGTTCAGATGGATCATGTGTCCCAACATTATGTGGTGTCCCACAGGAGTCAGTACTGGGACACACACTTTCTTTCTTTTTTGTATATAAGCCACATCAGCAAATATTAAATGTTTTGCAGATATAAGACACAAATATTTTCTATACTGGGGATAAAGTTTTTATTTACCAACCCCTGCAGATGATAAATAGCAAACAGCCCGTATTGAAAATATGGTTTAACAAAAACAAGTTGTCACTGAATTTGGGTAAAACTACATGTATTTTATTTGGGAACCGTGATCTAGGAGTTTGAATGGAAAAATAAATAATGTGATGATGGGGAGGGTGAATGAGAACAACTTGTTTGGTGCGATATTATAAATAATGCCCATTATAAAGACATACAAACACATTATTCTAAGCTCACCAGGGACAACTAATCTTGTATTTGATCAGTTGAATTTACAACAACTTGAGCACCTGGATATCGACATACTGTATGTCACGTCTATTTGACATTCTCTCACATTTGCATAAGGAGCGACATGAGCAATAAATACATCATTGTGAAATTTTATGAAATCAGTTCAAGTACTACTTATACTTATAGTTGAGTGCAATTACTTTTCAAAATACTAGTTCACTAGTGTGAAAATGTATGTAATAATCCAAATTAAGTGAAAGACTACAAACAGTAATATTCATATAACAATAATATTATATATTCTAATTTCGCAAAATTTTAAAAATGGCTAGAGAAGTATCAGTTTTAATCATGTTTCAATAAAAATTTTACTTTTGAACTATAGTTGAAGGTCTGTGCTGAGACATTAGATTCACATGTACTGAGGAACAGAGAGAGAAGAAGACATGCATGATGATCCTTACCTGGTTTCGGTTGTGCAGCCCTTTTCTACTCAAAAAGTAAAACACACACACCATCTTGTGGCATCCTCAAGCCAGACAGAAACCAACAATATTCATTAATTCATATTTCAATCACAATAAGAATGATTAGGTTTAAAACATGGTTCCTTTGAAAAACGAAAAGCTTACGATTGTTTCTGATACATTTATGAAACAAAAGGCCACGTTCGCGAGAACAGTTTTATTCCAACAATTGACAAAAAGTGTTCTTACCAGTAAACATTAAGAGCAGCGGTACGTATTTTACCAAATGTAACAGGCGGATTAAAACCAATTTTATTTTAAAGCAAGTTTAAAGACAATGAAGAAAGATGACTGGATAATACACATTTTTATCAGCACAGATCTGACTTACAGGTATACAAAAATTACACCACACATCCTTTCACGAAAACATGCTTGTTTTTTTTTTTTTTTAATATATTTTCACACCTGTACAGTGATTAAATCTGCACTGACAGGAAGACAATGTGACAAACTCACCATCATCATCATCACCAGCTAATCTCAGGTCTCCTAGTATTAATCAATGATAGCAAACACCAACTAATTCGTTTTTTCTACATTGATTTTTTTTTTTTTTTGGAGGGAAAAATGTAATTTTGGCAATTAACCCAAATAGTTAGACACGCCTTTTATCATGAAAACCATGGAAATATTCAGCAACGTTGATCTTTCCATCTTCTCTCTGCTTTTATATTCCTTTTGTTGTGTTTTTCCCTTCCAAAATATCTGACCAAATATTAGATTATTTACCATATGTTTGTACAACTACCCAAAAGTGTCAGAAATCTTATATGTAAGTTCATGACAAATGACGAGTTTTTAGAACAATATGTACAATCATCTATACCAGGGGTCACCAACCTTTCTGAAACTGTGAGCTATACTTCAAAAGTACTGAATCATCCCGATGGCTTCTAGTTTTATATGCGCTTCTTAAACACTACATTTAAATTAGATGGTAATCTAATGCAGAGACTAGTAGTAACTTCCAAAGGTAAAAAAAAAAAAAAAATGTTTAAGTTTTAACATGTACCACTTATTAAATTACATTTAATAGAAAATCATCATGTTTCTATTTTATTAGCCACTAATTAACAATATTTAACCTATTGTGAAACATGTAACATTTGTACAATTTAACAATTATGTAGCATTTTACGAAAATACAAAATAAAGAAAGAAAAGAAAAGAACATCCTATTTGTGACACTTGAACATATTTGTCCCAAAATTTCAGTGGAAATAAACATTTGAGAATGGTTGATTTAATACAAAGTGCAGCATTATTTAACTCTACTTGTGCACGGGCTACATTTGTCATCTTTATTTATCTTTATGAGTTTGAAGCCTGGCAAGAAAATGTGATGGAGCTCATTGGTGACTAGCAGGGTTGGAGTCAATTATAATTGTAATTAGGGATGTAACGATTCACTCAACTCCCGATACGATTCGATTCACGATACTGGGTTCACGATACGATTCTCTCACGATTTATTTTGCAAAATGGGACTGTAGACAAATTTTTTTTTTGGGAAAAAAACTAGAAAATACTGTATTATTTTCCTTTTGTATTTCATTGTCAAAAGAATCCCTTGATAAACTATTCAAAACAATGCAATTTAACTAAAAATAAATCTTGAATGAAATAAATAAAGGAATAATAGAAATGAAATTGAAGCCTATTAATTTAAATTCTGGTTCGATAATAAACAATGCAAAACTGCATAATAGTTCTTTTTCTTTTAAAAGTGCAACTGAAAATGTATTTTGTGCCTTAACAATTGGACTTTAAAAAAAAAACAAACCGTGATTACACTGATTTATGTCATATTTGTTTGGACCAGCAGAGGGCGCTGGTAACACAGTGGTCGGTTGGCATGCAGATATCTTGCAGTGAAGAAGAGAAGCTATGCTAGCAGACAGAGCTAAAAGAAAAACGTGACTTTTACAGAGATTCAAGTAATATTACAGATATTCTTTCGGTGCTAAAGGGGTAATGAGTCATTTATTAACATATTTAAGAGTAGAAGACGGCCAGAAAGAAAGTATTAGCAGACTCCGCCCGCCGCCTACACTTGTGGATAGCGCCCTATGCTGGTTAAAAAAAGTACTGCGATTCTATTTTCAGAAAATCGATATCAACCGTGATACCTATGAATCGATTTTTAACTGCCTTACGATTAATCGTTACATCCCTAATTGTAATTGCAAATAATTAATTCCAATTATGGCGTAATCTGTTGCTGTCGTAATCATAATTAAATTGTAACTCAGTTCAGATAATCGACTTTGTAATTGCCATGAAAATTCTATAAAATCTGTCAATTATAATTTAACACAAAACTGGGATACCATGTTACAGTTCTATGTACAGTTCTACACATATGTAGCTAACAGTTATTAAAATATGTTTCATATCAAGCTTTTCTACATTTTACCATTAAAAAAGGAATAAATTGAGGGTTATATTGACACAAAAAAAGGCTCAGACGCCCACACCAAAATGATTAAAACCTATATTTTCATTGATTAGGAAGCCTAACATGGTAACCAATCGATAGTAAATAAATGAGATGATAGATATTTGTTCTTAGTGTATTTTACAGCTGATTTTGGACCCGTTATCATAAGAGATGCTAACAGAACGCTAACACAAGAGAAAGGTTAACTTTTGTTAGGTTATTTATTTCAGGTTCAATAATTGTGATCATTTGTAATTTAGATTTAGTAATTGAGAACGTAACTAAAATTGACTTTTTGAGGATAAAAAATAATTGTAATTTAATTGTAATTGGAAAAAAAATGTTGGTCGCTGTAATCGTAATTGAACATGGGTAATTGAAAACGTAATTGTAACTGAAAAATGTAATTGAGCCCAACCCTGATGACTAGTGCTGCTGTTAGAACACGTCTGAAGGCCCCTCACATGGTTGGTGACCCCTGATCGACAGTATATTGTATGTCAATCATTGTGCTTCACTGAGTGGTCACTGCAGTAGGGATTGCCGACACTGGTGTATATCTATTAGTGTTTGTGGACGTCTCCTTGAACATGTGGTGGAGTGGGATGCCTATCTGTCCAGTTGGCCCTGGCACCTCCTCAGAGTTATAGGGCATTTTGGACAGAATGGTCATGGTCAGTTTGAAGACCACGTTGTTGAGAGCCATGCGGTACTCCTTCCTCACAAGGCAGTAGATGACGGGGTTGAAGCAGCTGCTGGTAAAAGCCAAGCAGTTAGCCAGAGGGAAGAAGTAGGTATGTGTCAGATAGAAAGAAGGGCTGAAGTCTACAATGTCCAGCTGGATCAGAACACCCCAGAGCGTGAGAATGTTGTACGGGAACCAGCAAGCGCAGAACGAAAGCACCACCACCGCCACAGATTTGGAGATGTCAGCGTTTCTGCGAGAATGGCTTCCTTTCAGTTTGTGACGACAGAGGAATCGCAGCAGGAGCAGGTAGGACAGGAGGATTATGGCGTGGGGCAGTAGAAAACCTAGCAACACTCGCACGAGATGGTTTATTCCGAGCCAGGCTGTGCCTTTTGGGAAACGGTATAGGCACGCTGTGTCGTTGCCCACCAGCCTCAGGTCTGCAAAAACAGCTCGAGGTGCTGCTGCGATGAGCGCCGTGGCCCAGATAAAAGCAGTGACCAGTGGGGAAGTAGAAGATCTGCTGCACAGGGAGGCACTGGGTTTGAGTGCGCTAGCCACGTAACAGTAGCGCATCAAACTCATGGCTGTCAGGAAAAAGCAACTAGCGAAGACGTTCAGCCCAGTGAGTAAGGAAACGGCCTTGCACATATTCAAACCAAAAGGCCAGCTGTAGTCCATTGCGGCTTCCACGGCCCAAAAAGGTAAGGCCAGAGAAAAGAGCAGCTGAGCCAAAGCTAAGTTAAAAACAAAGAAGTTGATGTTGCCAGTGGTGATAGTGTGAGTGGAATACAGGAGGAACATCACCAACAGGTTCCCCAGAACTCCAGCCGTGGCCACGACAAAGTACACCACAGATACCACAATTCTCAACCAGGGGGGCCCGTCGTCATGATGCCCCAGAAGGCTCTCAGCGCTCGTGTTGGGAAAGAACAGATGAGAGCTGTTACAGAACTTCCCTACACTGCATCCACTCAGGATGGTTCTGAAGAACTCAAGCCTCTTAAAGTCATCGTTTGACATCTCTCCACCCTGAAGGATTCCTCAGTTAAAGCGTGCGTGTCCTTTGGATTCTGTGATGTTCCCTTTTTTTTTAGTCCTCCTTATGCAAACAATGGTTTAAAAATGTAAAAATGCCACTTCTTGAAGTCAGTTTATTAGATGTCCCTGCAAGGAAAGAGGAAATCATTATTACATAATAGACAGTTATAGCTTATGAGTAAATAAGTAGATTAGCTCTGTCAGATAAACAAATTATACCAAAGTGTTACCCACAGAGTTGGATAATCCAATTCAGAGGCCAAAGAATCAAAGCGGGAAGACTAATTCAATCAAAGAGTCATTCCAAGTGAAGCCCGTCAGATACCATTTTAACAAAAAAAAAAAAAAAAAAAAAAAAAACAATAATATGCATCATTTTTAAAGTTTGATGCTGGCTGTTTGTAATCATGATTGGAAAAACAAAAGGCAGATGTAATTTTCTTATGAAAATGAAAAGTGGTCCTGTGACATCAATGTTTCACATGATACAAACAGAAGATGTTTGACTTTTTTTATTTTATTTTAAAAATTTTAAAAGGCGCTATGTAAAACTGATGTATTATTATTATTATTATTATTGATAAGAATAATCACCATTTGACAACCTGATTCTTGTTGTTAGCTTATATCACAGTGAAAAATAACTTGACAAATACACCCAACAACTTCTCTGATCATTCTTCACTTAAAAATATAAATGACAATCAAAGTAACACCTAAACGTTATCCAATTTGGATAATGCATGTAAAATCTGTCAACACAAACAACAATGCACACAGTTGTTTACCTGCACAATATCAGCCCCAGCAGAACAGCTCCTTTCAATATAATCATACTTACAATTAAACCTACCATTGGATTTTTATTCTGAGCTAGTTCTGAGGCTCACTTTTTCACATCTGGTTTTAAAATACATATATGTAACTAGGGATGACAACAAAAAAAGACTCTTACCTGTTTGTGGAAAAAGTAAAAATTCAGTCCTTTAATTTGCTCGCCAACTGCTCATCTGCACAAAACAGACAGCAACAACATCATGGTCGTCACCCACCCTGTTGTCATGCTCCACCCCGTCATGTTTGTCACTCTTCATACGCAAGGTCCATCAAAGTGGAACAACACAATTAAAGCTATGGAAATGCTGTGAACAAACGCCCACAACAAAAGCACATGGAAAAGTCTCTTTATGGAATCAATTTAAAGACTTTTGGTCTGAATTAATTCATGACTTCAGAAGAAATGTCACAACCATTTTCAGGCTTTAGTTGCAAACACTCCAGGATTTACATTCACATTTATTAATTTAGTTTAAATGATTAACTATTTTCGATTTAAACACAAAAGTATTTACATTTGGTACGACAATAGAAAACCATCTCTAGGGTATTTTACACTTTAGTCATCCTGCACAAAGATTTGAAGCTGTAGCACAGAGATGGGAAACTTTTATCACAATGGGGACCACAAATATGTGATTGTCTGACTGCATTCACAATTCATTTCAGTTTTAGAATCTTCAAATATACAAATCTGAGCA
Source organism: Gouania willdenowi (assembly GCF_900634775.1). Classification (NCBI taxonomy): domain Eukaryota; kingdom Metazoa; phylum Chordata; class Actinopteri; order Blenniiformes; family Gobiesocidae; genus Gouania; species Gouania willdenowi. The sequence goes on along the minus strand of NC_041054.1, from coordinate 10,133,070 downwards.
ATAATACAGACAAGAACAAAGGGTTTAGTCTGTATTTCTGTTGATTTGTGGAGTCATTTTGTCTATTTTTTCTCTCATTTTTTACATTTTTGTTGTTCAGTATATTTTTCAGATATTTTTGTAGTCATTTTTGGGTATTTTTGATCCTTTTGTGTGGTTTTCTGTAATTTTGTATTTACCTTGGAGTCATTTTGTGTATTTCTATATAGCTTTGTATGTTTCTTGGAGCAATCCTTGTTTATTTTGGTTATTGTTTTGTGGAGAGTATTTTTGTAGTAGTTTAGTGTGTTTTGGGTGTTTCTTGTCATTTTGTACTTTTATGTTGAGGTCACACAAAATTAGACCAATGGCTGTCATTTGCCCCTGTCTGCTCTAGTACATTTATAGGCTTAGTTTAAAACGTCTCCTAACTTATGTGCAGCTTTTCTAAACGCCAGTTTTGTCCCACAGATTCAAAGCATGCATGGTTAATTTGAGCGTAGGAGTGAATGTGTGCTTGTGTCTTTGGCCCCCTGCATGGTTCAACTGCAATAAGCTCCAATGCCATAATCATAACAAAAAAAAAAAAAAAAAAAAAGAATGTCTTTAGTGAAATAAACTCACAATCACACATCCTTACTTTTCATAACACTGGATAATCATCATTTAAGGTAAATAAATCAGCTACTTTTTCGTTTTTACACTCCAGTGTTCTATTATATAAGGTTAACTGCAGTCATTCATCCCACAGGGGCTGTAGATAAACGCCTTTGTAACTAATCATTGGAAACCTGCTTTAAAGACCTCGAAAGATAAACATAGACATCATATTTTCTGATGTTTGTGAGGCTCTTGTTCTATTTATGATTGGGCCTTTGCATCAAGATTAGATTGTGAAGCAGAGATGACTCTTCATTATGAATCTTTGATCGTGGAAAGAATATCAGCAGTGAATGTCTAAATGTGATTAGGATGGAAAAGGCGGAAGACAAAGAAAATTGATGTATGCAGGTGGTCAGACACCAGTGGAGACAAACATGAGGCTCCACAAGTCTTTATTATCACTGCTGGTAACTGCATGGCAGCCTAACCACCACAGTCAGTATAATATGGGGCATTGATTGTAAAGTTGCACATGCTAAAATAACCAGTAACTTTTTGCAACATTTAGTAACAAAGAATTTTTAATGTCACTTTTGACCAGATTTACTGCAATATTTGTGAAATTTGTGATTTTTTTTCTTGCAAAAATTAAACATCAATGTTAAATCTAAATCTTAAATATTAAATCTAAATCCAAATGTTAAATATTGAATGGAAATGTTACATTCAAATATACTGTAAATGTTCAATCTAAATGTTTATTGTAAATCTTTATTGTTAACTGTTAAATCTAAATGCTAAATGTTAAATCTAAATGGTAAATGTAAATCTTTATTGTTAACTGTTAAATCTAAATGCTAAATGTTGAATCTAAATGGTAAATGTAAATCTTTATTGTTAACTGTTAAATCTAAATGCTAAATGTTAAATCTAAATGGTAAATGTAAATCTTTATTGTTAACTGTTAAATCTAAATCTAAATGTTAACAATAAATACTTAGATTTACATTTAACATTTAGATTTAATATTTAACATTTAGATTTAGATTTAATAGTTAATAGTTTTGTATCCAGACATTGTAAACTATCTGGTGAACAGTGTAGGAGCCTACACATTGGATGAAATGAAAGCATACAAGTCTTTGGAGGCGTATAGCGACAGGTGTGTGTGGACCTTTGACAAGTTAACAGGATTGTTTTTGCTGGAATATTGTTTTTTTTATCTGGTCAATATAAGGCTTCAAAGGTAAGATGACGTATTACGGTACTGTTTAATTGATCTGACAGAAGCATTGATAAGTTCGGCTGTGGTTGTTGGATCGTTAAATGGTTTGTATGGCTTCAATCGCAAGAATCGTAGTTTTCCAATGACGTGCAGCCTGAATGACAACGTAAACATACGAGTTGTGTATTCATATGACAACATCACGACATCTCTGAAATCGGTGACGTGGGTTAGCAGTAAAGGTTACAGTGACACACAAGATGGCGACGCGTGCAGGGGATCATGGGTAATTCGAGAAACAGAAACCTATCTATAGGAGAGAAGGCATTCAGGATCATTTAGCAGCTTTTTCAGTCAAAATGACAACTTGTGCTGCTTTGGGTTGCTCTAAAAATCAGTAAAAGTAAACCTTTTTTGTTTACCGAAATTTGTTAAACAAAATCCGTGAGCCAAAAAAATCTGTGACAGCAGGGGGCGAAAGTTCCAACTCTGTTGTTTCGTAGACGGCATGAAGAAGAGAAGAGCAGCTCAGGTTGTATGTAAATACAGGCAACCAGGATAAACTGCTGCTCTGAACAGCAGTATAAGTGATGGTGTCACACTAAGAGCAGCAGTTTGAAAGAGGTTTACGTCAACTTTTTTTTTTTTTTTTTTTAACGTTTACTGATTTTTAGAGCAACCCAAAGCAGCACAAGTTGTCATTTTGACTGAAAAAGCTGCTAAATGATACTGAATGCTTCACCTTATATAGAACGCAATGAGCTGAAGGGGCAATTGACATCATCATTGATGTCATTTCAACATGGCGGCGCACAGGGTAAAGTAGTCCCAGTTTTAAAAGTTAATTAAACAAATATGGTGCAAAATAATGCGTTTTGTTAGACATACTGTAGATCTTCTAATGAGGACATTTCAAAGGTTTTAGGCCACAGTTGTAAAAAAATAGTGGAGGATCCTTTTAAGTAAATTTCAGACATTTATTAGTTTATAAGAAAGCATAGTCAAATTTCAGATATTGGCCTTAATAATGAACTGAACATTAGATCATACTCAGTTCAAATGTCTGTGTTTGTGTGAGCCTGTCTGTATGTTTTACTCTCTGTTTATCTGTCTGTGTTTATCTGTCTGTTAGCAAGATAACTTAAAAAGTTATGAACAGATATTTTCAGGAAAATTGATAAATGGGACAAAGAACAGGTGATTAAATGTTGGTGATGTTCTGGCTACCAAAATAAAAAAAATTTTTTATATATCTCATTCATACTGTGGAACTTCTGTAAAATTCTGACATCATCACTGTCGATGATGTCATCAGTCCTACCCAATACAGTGATGACACTGATATATTAGAACATTAGAACATGTTGACAATTACCTGTTCTAAATAAGCCTGTGGATGCTAACAAGCCTAAATATAATACATTTAGTTGAGTCATTGTACTTGTCTGTCTGTCTGTCTGTCTGTCTGTCTGTCTGTCTGTCTGTCTGTCTGTCTGTCTGTTAGCAAGATAACTTGAAAAGTTCTGAACGGATTTGGATTACATTTTCAGGAAGTGTTGATAATGGGACAGGGAACAGGTGATAAAATGTTGGATTAACAAAAAATAATAAAATACCACTTGTGGAAATCACAATATGGGTGGATGTGAGCCGTGCCTGAGCCTGCTTCTTTAAGCGCGGTGGATTATGGGTAATGTAGTAGTGGTAGGGAGGTACATTGTGTGTATGTCCCGCCCGGTACAAGTGCTGTACTTTTTACCAATTTGTGACAAATCTTAAAAAGAATAAATATGGCATCATTTAAATAAAATAGTGCACTGTGGTTTAATAAATCACTTGGCGGAGCCCCAGACACGACATGGTTAAAAAAAAAAAAACTAATTTGTGCGCACGCAATACTAAATAGTGGCCACGAAATAAGCATAAATGTGGCCACGAATTACTATTTCGCGGCCACGAAATACTAATTTGTGCACGCGGCATTCTAATTCGTGCGCACAAATTAGTATTTCGTGGCAACGAATTACTATTATTTATTTATTTATTTATTTATTTATTTATTTATTTATTAACATGTCATGTCTGGAGCTCCGAACGATGGGGCCACAAAAAATGTGATTGTCTGATTTGAGGGCCACATTCACAATTAATTTCAGCATTTAGAATAATGACAAATCTGAGCAATAATACAGACAAGAAAATGGGGTTTCGTCTGTTTCTGTTGTTTTTTTGTGTTTTTGGAGTCATTTTGTCTATTTTTGTAGTTACTTTGACTATTTGTTATCCTTGTGTTTGGTTTTCTGTATTTTTGCATGTTTCTTGGAGTCATTTTCTTTATTTTTACGTCATTTACTTGGTGTCATAGCATACTTATATGTTTTTTGAAATCATTTTCTGTATATTGTGTGTGAGTGTGGGACTGGTGCTGACATAGAGCATTGTCGCCCTCATTTGTCCAAAGGAGAAAACCACACTAGACTGTGAGTCACAGAGAGCACTGAGCCCTCTGGTGTCACATCTCTGAGCTGACACTAAGCATAGAAAACAAGAGGGGAAAAAAAAAAAAAAACAACACTTTTATGAGAAAATCTCCAGCAAAGCCAGATTGAAAGGATACAACCAACTTACATGACAGGCTAAAGAGATACAAACAACTCAAGACATGGGAAGAGGAGGAGCTGTTTACCCTCAAAGTAAGCTGCAAATATTGACAGAGGATGCACGAGGAAGAAGCACAGACTACAACCAACAAAAAATAACTGACTTCCAAAGTAAAAAGGAAGTGGAAAAGGATGAGTTTTAAACGGAGACTTAAAGCAGTTATTCTACAAATACACTTGTGCAGTATAACATCTTAATTTATTTTTATTTTTTTATTAATGGGAGACAATCAGCAAAAATATGCAGTTATTTAATTATTAAAGTAATTTTAATTATTACAGTAGTTTTTAAGAAATATAAACAGGGAGTTGCCTAGGACAGTGGTTTCCAAACTAAGTGTACTTTAACAAATGATTAAAACTGTTGAAAAATGTTCCTAGTTCCTTTTAAGGCTTTTTTTTTTTTTTTTTTTTTTTTTAAACTATCAGTAATATTGCCCAATAAATTACTATAATTTCTTGTAATTTATTTAAACAGGATTATTTTTATGCTGTAGAGGCCAGTTTATCACACTTCTGGCAATAGGAGACAACAATTACCTATATTTCACAGAGGAGACCCTATTCTATTTATTTACGATTGAAGTAATCACATATAAGTTGAATGACATATTCTTTTTAAATAATTTACACTTTGCACACATTGTTTTGCATTAGTAGATTAAACCTTAGGAAACCAATGTTTGAGACACATTTAGGGGTTTATGAGAGCCCGCTGATCCACATATTAAAAAAAAGCATATGAAATTACGGAGACTGTACTTATGATATGAAGAGGGGGTACACATGATTTGACAACATTTCAAATGGGGAAATAAAATAATTGGAAACCACTGACCTAGGGCAGTGGTTCCCAATCTTGGGGTACGTGAACACATTGTATGGGGTACTTGGAAACAATGATGAATCTATTTCCAACATGCTGAGTCATTTTTAAGCCTATTTCGGACACTGTACATAATCATCCAACAGCTTTTCCACTTGTTGACAATAAACTGCATTAATGAAATAAACAATATTGTGGCCTTAATATCCTACTAATTGTTACTAACATGTTATGCACATTACTAAACATTGAGGTAAATATATTCTCTGCTATACAATAACTGCATGCACAAAATTGATATTCCGTGTGCGTTAAACGTACAGGTTGACACTTTCAAGCTATTAACAACATGTAAATAAAACAAGAAAGGTTACTAAATTGGAGTGATGAAGGGGTTCTCTTAATCTGAAAAGAGGCCTCTGGGGGTACATGAGACAGAAAAGATTGGGAACCACTGGCCTCGGGCACCAAATGACCTAAAGCCGGCACTGGCTGGAAGAAGAATAGATCATTTTTGTCTGAGCATTTATTTTAGTGAACTGGTAATGTTGGTCACCGAGGTTACATACTGTACATAATGGTAGATTTGTGTTTTTATTATTCAATCAAAAATAAATAAATTAAAAAAATATATTGAGACCCAAATAATTGCATTTGAACACTTTTTTTGACTGAAAAGTTATTATATATTTTTTTTTTTGATTGAATAAGAAAGACACAACTCTACCTCCATAGTTACACAAAATATTTCATCTTTGCAGTTACTATCATCCAATGACAGCGGTCAGTGTGTGTGTGTGTGTGTGTGAGCGTGCCTGTGTGTGTGTGTGTGTGTGTGTGTGTGTGAGCGTGCCTGTGTGTGTGTGTGTGTGTGTGTGCGTGCCTGTGTGTGTGTGCGTGCCTGTGTGTGTGTGCGCGCGCGCGCTACTGAGGCTGAGGCTCGTTATTAACGTTAATAACGTTATCTCTCGCGTCACTGCTGTGTCCCAGCCTGAGCCTGAGTCCGGACCAGGACAGAGGGTGCTCGGCTCTACTCCCGGTGCTCCGCTGTCACTCAACTTTATACGACCGCTACACGGAAGAAGAAGAAGAAGAAGAAGCAGAAGAAGGAGCAGCAGAGGACGTGGTGGGAGGTTCGCCTTGATTTGTTGTCACTGCTGAAAAGCTCGCCATTGTTTTTGTTTTGTTTTTTTTAAATCGGTGATGGATGTGTTCTCAGTATCGGACTGTAACCCCTGTGTGAAGGTAAGGACGGAGTTAGCTACTGCTGCTGTGTGTGTGTGTGTGTGTGTGTGAGAGAGTTAACTAACTACTGTATATCAGGTGCTTTAGGAACTAATGACCTAACTAAGTAAAACAAACGGATGTCGGTTATTTCCAAACCACTCGGTGTTTCCTCTTCCCGGTGCGCTCGCGCTCCGTAACACCACCACTCAGCTGTTCATAATCAACACTAATAGACATATATAATTGTGTGCATTACTGTTTACCTTTGCTGTGCTTCATTGGCTCCAGCTGTGAGAGCTGAAACTTGTGGTAAACGCTAACGGGACAGACTAGGCACAAGGCTGCCATTGTACGGGATCAGCGACGGATTAACGGAAATTCCTTTTCTCTGCCACTGTGTCAATGGCCTCCGAGCTTTTCTGTTTCTGTTTGTGCTCCTGTCCTTTAAACGCTTTAACTACTCCTGCTGTTATTATAGTTACATTGAAGTGTAACAGGAAAGCAAAGAGATGCTATGAGGACACATGTGGACGAGCCACTAAATGTTATTATCATCAGGGTAATGGACACTAGTGATTAGTCCACAGAGAAGCTGACACTCATGCTTTGGTTGTTGTTCAGTCTGTCAGACATTTTTATTTTTTTTTGTCACTTTCTTGTGCTTATGACCGGTGATAGATGATGTTTGTCAATTTGAACATATACTAAAAATGATTTGTAAAGAAGAAAACAAATCTGATTTAAATAGAGCATGAACTAGGGCTGCACATTTAATCAAATTTTAATCGTGATCACAATTATTGTTGTCACGATTAAATAAACCTTTTTACATGTTATATTTACATTTAAAATATGGGCTCCTGTTACACTCTGTATTACACAGTGTATTTATTCAGTTTGCCTTTGGTACATTTTAAATTATTGGGTTGTTTTGTTTTTTTTAATTTAAAGCATAATTTTGCACTGTAAACTGTGCACATTTTGTTGTTTAAAAGTAGTGGAACAAAAACAGATTTTTTGCTAACACGATACATCATTGGGATTATAATTGGGATAACAATATTGATCAAAAATAATCGCGATTATAATTTTGGCCATAATCGTGCAGCCCTAGCCTAAACAATATGGGACTTTTAGGGAAAATGCAAATACTGATATTGGGTTTTTTGAAAATCCAATATCTAACACAGGGGTCACCAACCATTCTAAAACCGTGAGCTTCTTCATAGATAATGAAAATAATAATAATAATAATAATAATAATAATAATAATAATAATAATAATGGCTTAGATTTATATAGCACTTTTTTTCAAGGAGACTGAATGTGCGTACAGAAACCATTATTCATTCACACCAGTCACCAATCATACCCTTTCATACAAGGGGCATGGATGAAGTGACTTGCCGAAGGACACAATGACAATGACTTGGATAGAGCGGGATTTGAACCCCCAACCTTTCGGTTACTGGCTACTAACGAACAACTGTTAAATAATCATATAATGTAACATTTGTGAAATGTAACAATTATGTCATATATATATATATATATATATATATAAATAAAACAGAGATGGGCAACTTCTATCAGAGTGGGGTCCACAAAATGTGATTGTCTGATTCATTATCAACATTTATGTTAGCATTTAGAGTAATGACAAATCTGAGCATTAATACAGGAAAGAAATAAGGGCTTTGTCTTTGACTTTTTGTCAGTTTTCTTGTCAACATGGCGAATTTCTGTTGCCTTTTTGTGTGTTTTTTGAGTCATGTGTGTTTTTGTTATGTTCTTTTGTGTCACTGTTGTGTTTTTGCATATTTTGTGCAATTTCGTTGGCCTTTTGTGTGTCTTTGACGTCCTTTTGTATAAGTTGTTGTTTTTGTGGTCATTTTGTGTTTAAGTGGTTGTTTAGTGTGTCTGTCATCATTTTGTGTACTTTTGTTGACTTTTTGTACATTTTGTCGTTTTCTGTGTTTCTGGAGTTTTGTTGGGCTTTATATAACTTTCAACTACACAAATTACCATTTTATTCTGGGGGCCGCAAAATTAGACCAAGGGCCGCATGTGGCCCCCGGGCTGCCAGTTGCCTATGTCTGATATACAGTATAACATACCACAACTCATATACCAAATGTGCAACACTTATAACGTTTGTCACAATGTTTCAGTGAAAATAAACATTTAAAGATGGTTAATTTAACACTAAATCTTTATCATGTGCAGCAGTATTTACTCTACTAAGTACTATCGACATCTGTCATATGTATGTAAGATTTTACATGGATAGAGCTCAGTGGTGACTAGAGCTGCCCCTCACATTGTCCATGCGGACAACCTGGTGCCCGCGGGCACCACGTTGGTGACCCCTGGTCTAACAAATCACTCAATAGCCAATATATTAGGGAGGTGGTGAAAGGACTAGATAATCTATTAATCGATTCTTAAATTTACAAAGATCGATAATTTTCTTTTTTTGAAAATGTAATAGAAATAAGGCGATTGCTGGTAATTTGGATATTTCAGTTACACTATACAATACTAAAGGTGCTGAGGTTTTACTTAAAAGAGAAGCCAAGAAACGAAGCAGTAGACTGATGTTAAATGGAAAATAAATAATTAGCGATAATCAAAAATCTGTTTGTAATCAGAATGGGAATTGAATCGATTAACTGTACATGAACACACATTCTTATAATACCCAAAATATAATTCAAAACAAAGAAGCAAACCCTACTAAATTAGAATCAGGAAATGTATTTAGCAACACTGTCAAAATAAGGACTGTAAAGCCACTGATAAAGAAGAAAAGGTAAACTTATGCAAACCGTATTTGTGTAATATATGTGAAAAATAAATTGAAAAATAAAGTTGTTCATTTGCAAACAGTAAAAATACATCAATTAAAAATAAAAAAGAGGCTAAATGGAACTGTAAATATGCACTTCTCCCAGTGTTGTCATCTCCTTACAGCACTGGGATTAAGGGGGATAAATACTGACAAGTCCAAAGTGGGCAGGTTATAATGCAGAAAGCACAGCACAGACCCACAGACTCGACACAGCAAAAATAGTTAATACATTTCATTTCATTTTCATTTATTTATTGATTTGAGCAGCATATTACAAACTTATTTTACATAATAACAAAACTAAAACAATTGTGTTCAAAAGGAGCAGAAAGAAGTTCAAAGAACTTGTAAAATCTTATCCCTCATCTCTGGTGCATTTAAATCATCACTACATAAACTTTCAGCGTATACTCACGTAAACAACACATGCATGAGTCTATGCTTGTACATTTTTAACAATTGTTTATGGTCGTATAATCAAAGGAAAAAGAAAAAGCACCATTTAAAGTCATACAAATAACAAAGCACATATCTTACTTTTCGTTTATGGTCATACAAAATGTTCAAATGAGAATTTATCGTTTATAGTTATACAAAAATAAATACACCGTACAATAATGAAAAATATTTCCTAAACAAAATGTCTTCATACATTCTTTTAAAGTGTCCTAGTGTTAAGCTTCTTTTAGTCTCTTTATCCAACTAATTCCACAGAGTTACATTTCTTTAATTTAATTTCCTGACCCATTAATCAGCCGAGTTATTGGCTGATGCCGATTAATCATCGATATAGCTAAAATCGGCCGAATTAATCGGCTCTAATAAAGAGATAAATGTTGTGTTGCTAATTGTCACAGATTTGTTCAAGTCTGAAAATGCCAAATAACGAGATTTAGACAGTTACTTTAACAGACCTGAATATCTCAGTTATTACTGATTTATTTACAGTATTCTTCTTCCTGCTACTGTATGCACCATGTGAGTCGCTGCCATAGCAGCAGAAGTAGCATAAAGTAGCAGAAGCCTGTGCTAATACACAATCATTATGCTCTTTTAGCTTGTTAACATAAACGTAGGATCTTTTATCCTATATGTCAAGGTTTTGTTAATTCAGACAAGGTTTTACAGAACATTTTTTTAATCTCCTGACATGTTTTGACTGTCAACTGCCAGTCTTCCTCAAAGGTGATTGCTTTGATGTATCCCTATGAGTTATCTCGTAAGGAAAGCATCAAAGCATCTTTTGATGACTTTCATGTCAAGAGCTTTAACATCATCAGGGATGAGGGAGAATTTTTACTCTCCCACACCTGGGACTCCCTTCTCCAGAGACTATCGGGCGACAGGGGGCGTGGCCAGGTTGTGAGAACTCTCAGGTTGGCCACGCCCAGAATTAACTCATAAGGACACATGAAAGCCATCAGAAGATGCTTTGATGCTTTCCTTACAAAATAACTATTTCAAAAAAGACAAAATGAACTTGCTGGATTTATCTTTCATCCTGCCTTCTTGACTAAAAGCAGTGTTTCCATTTTATTTTTTTTCACAGTAATTAACTGGGTTAATTTTGTGATCATATCTTGTTAACTTCCTCTTCAAGTGACATTTCCATGTTTATTGAGCGATTGATTTTAAAGGATATTTACTGTTAGCTGTAACTTTGCTATCATGTCGTCATCAAAGCCTCAAACAATTGACAGGATGACTATTATTTTGGCACATCTTTTTTGTGATGTGGGTTAATTTGTTAATTTTAAGTTCATGATGACTGCTCATTAAGCCTAAGATCATGAATGCACTTTGGTTTGTTCTTCTTGTTTAAACATTGTTATGAGGTGACTGGGTTTTAAACCGTCGTGAATAGTGAATTAGCATGGAGGAACAAATATTATTTAGAATAGGTCGTTGTTTGTTCAGTGTTGTTTGTCGGCCCTTCTGATGAAAAAGCTTTGGTCTCTTGAATGATCATGAGCAGTGTTCGCATTGAAGACTAAAAAGACTCCAATGACATCCCACAGACAATCAGAGAAGCCCGTAACCCTTTTATATTCAAACACTTGTGGGCACTAAACAAACATAAAGGCAGATTTTCTATTTCTTAGCCCTGCCTTCCTCTGTTAACTTGCACATCATGCACCATCTCCGGCTCTTTCCCCCTCCTCCCATAGAATATGTGGCCAACCAACATGTGGGGAGGTAATCCCAGCTATTAGGGTAATCTCCTCAGCATGGCGATCAATAGGGGCGGGTGTGTGACAACTACCAGACAAGAGTATTGTGGGGGAGACAAATTTTGTGCTAAAGAAAAATTATTTAATCATCTAGATTAGGTCAGGAGACTGGGGTCTAAACAGGGGCTTGTTGCTGGTGGGGGGATGGGAAGAGACAGGACAGGCAGGAGGATGTCAGGGGTAAGGCCATCTCGACTTAGAGCAGCTCCCTTGTGTGTGTGACAATAGGCTGACACTGTGTTTATAGTCTTTCTAATCTGTCGCCAAATGAAAAACAAACCTACAATCACATCTGGGGAACATCAAATGCACTGTGTCGAAGCTCCAATTACTCCTGAGGGGATTTCATGGGAAGAGGGCAAGAAAATGAAAATCAATACAAATATGCAGTACAGCACCTAATCACATGCCTTCAGAAACACTATTTTAATCCAGAAAGAAGGTGATTGAAGCAACAAACGACACATTTTAGACTTCAGACTTTAAATGACTACTCTGAGGTTTGTTAAAATGGAGAAACATAAAAGATAAATAGATTGAGAAAACAGGTCAAAACCATTAAACCCTTGTCACCATGAATCCAGTGTTAAGTGGTAACTTAACACTGTGGGTGAGGGGGCAGTCTAAGAAAAATCCATAATCACAACGTCAAAGATTTTTAATCTTATCTTAACATTTTAAATTCACTTTTTTTTTTTTTTTTACATTTAACAAGAAGTCTAAAAGGTGTAATATTTTGTGTTGCATATTTTTGAAAATAAAATAGCAAATACTTTTGAATGGCTCACAAAGGTTGAACATTTCCATTTAAATATTTGGCTTGATTTTTTTTTTTGGAATATTTCTGTTTTGAAAAGTCTTTAGTTTGCTTTCAGATATCTAGAGCTATTCAACACCCAAACACAATACATCGACATATTAATCACATTGATGGTCATTATCTATGCTTAACAAACCTGATTACTATGGTAGTTACATCCACTACGTGTCTAAAACAAGTTTTCCACAAAAACTTTTTATCGTAACCTTGTCATCTAAACATCGGTCCTAACTTTAAAACCAAAACAATCTAATTTTCTTTTATAAGTTCTGTCTGCCTTTTATTAAAAAGAAACAGTTGTATTTTTACATTTTACTAGGATACTAAGTATACTGATGCATATTGATCCTCACAAAGCCACAGCCTCATGTTATGGCTCTCCTGTTAGCTAAACTTAAATAGATAAATTGAAAATTAAAAAGGATTTCTTGGTTGTTTACAAAGGGGTTCCCCAAAAATGATGAGCTTGCCCTTTGACCAACACTAACCAGTTGAAGAAGTGTGCACAGACACTGGTAAAGTGTCCAGATGGAAGATAGGAGGGATGAGTAAGGCGTTCACAGATCCCTTCTGTTCTGTCCCATTGAGACTGAGGGAGAAGAGATTGGATGGGCTGGAGGGAGTCGGGTTACTATCGGCCCATTCTACTCCAAAGAAGCGCTGGTGTAAAAGATGCAATACCCCTCTGGGAAACTTAATCCAAACCCTCCTGCCAGCTGTCACTCTCCTGCTCCATGGTAAAATCACTAAGCAGGTATCACCTTACCATTCTTCAATCCTTACTTTAATGTTAGCAGGAAATAAGGAATTATTCTCATATTATTACACGTGCATCTAGGAATTAGGCAAATAATTAAAGTTCTTAACATTGATGAAGAATTGGAGCCAGGTTAGTACTTTTTACATCCCATAATTACAGAATTTCAACTCATCAGGTTAGTTTTAATTTTCTTTAGTTATTTAGGACTCAAGTGTTGTCTATGTTTAATAAACTTATGATTTAAAGCTGCAGTATGTACGTTTTTTGGCATCATTTTGTCAAAAATCCAGAATAACCCTTCAGCATATTGTAATTCAAAGTGTTCTCGGAGGACACTAGACCTCTGCTCCTTCTCTTAGCTCTGATTCAAGCTTATATATATATATATATATATATATATATATATATATTAATATTTTTTTGAGAGTTTAGTTATTGCTCAACATTGCATTATTGCAAACTGAAAATCAAGTTTTAATAAAAGTCAGTTAAAGCTAATTTTACATGCTCGACCCATCTATCCAGTGATCTATAGTCTCGGTCTGTTGAGGTTTTACACGCATAGGTTGAGACCCAAAATTAGGATTCAGAACAGTTTTCAGTGCCTGAATAGAAAAAAAAAAACGTAATCTCTCATTTTGAGTTATTTAGTTTGCTTCTTTTTTAAGGTAACCATACTGCGATATTTTAACTTAATCTGTAAGTGCGAACTACTCCATCTTTTCAATAAATAAAATTGAGGAGTTAAAAATGTCCATGATTGATTCATGTATGGATGATTCAATGGTGGGTCCTCAAGCCAGACAATTTGAGATGAACTGGGTTGATGAGTGATGGATCTCACAATTATCAACAGTAAGGATTTCTCGATCCGATAAAAAACAAGTATGGGATTGTACAGGTTCAACTAAAAAAAATTGAATATCATGAAAAAGATTAATATTTTTGGTCACTCATTTGAGAAAGTTAAACCCATATATGATATAGTCTCATGATACAGAGTGAAATAATTCACTCTTGGAATTTTGATGATTATGGCTTACAGATAATGAAAACCCAAAATTCAGTGTCTCGGAAAATTAGAATATTACATAAGATCAATAAAAAACGGATATTTTAAACAAAAATGTAAGGCTCTAAAAAAGTATGTTAATTTGGTGTCTCTCACCTTCCTCTTGACAATAGCCCATAGGTTCTCTATGGGGTTCAGGTCAGACCAGTTTGCTGGCCAATCAAGCACAGTAACACCATGGTCATTGAACCAGCTTTTGGTACCTTTGGCAATGTGGGCAGGTGCCAAGTCCTGCTGGAAAATGAAATCAGCATCTCCATAAAGCTTGGTCAGTAGAAGGAAGCATGTAGTGCTCTAAAATTTCCTGGTAGATGGCTGCGTTGACTGTGGACTTCAGAAAACACAGTGGACAGACACCAGCAGATGACATGGCAGCCCAAATGATCACAGACTGTGGAAACTTCACACTGGACTTCAAGGAACTTGGATTCTGAGCCTCTCCACTCTTTCTTCAGACTCTTCTTCTGACGTTGTTCATGAGTGCTTCCTTCTGCTGACCAGCTTTATGGAGATGCTGATTTCATTTTCCAGTAGGACATGCTCAGCCTGAATAAATAAAACAAGCACTCGCACACATAAAAACACACACTAACAGCAGATACTGCCCCCGCTTTCAGAGACGGTAAACTGGGGAAGAAGTTTCATAGAAGAAACTCACAAGTTTTCACCTTTGTGCACAAATGTGAGTGAAATAAAACTATGTCACATAAAGCAAACAACTCTTCAGTGTAAATGATACGGATAAAACAATGCAATGGGAGTATCTACAGAAAGTTTCATCATGACAATGACGTCATTGATCGGATCGGCAAATTAAGACATTATACAGCCGATCACATTAATTGCATAAAATGCAAAATATCGGTCGATCCGATATAGCCGATCAGATCGGTATAAAGCCTTAATCAGCACCATGCAACAAAATAGAAATATGATTTGCAGCAGTAATTACTTAAGAAGGGGGTTCTTTAACTTTTTCTATTTCCAGTTTCTCAGAAGATTAACTGCTTAAGCATTATGTCACATTCCAAATATTTTTAGTTATTTTTTTATCTGGTGCATTGACTAACACAAGCTATTTGATGACGTCCCTGTACAAAAGGCCCAGTGTATTACTATTCTGGATTTTTATAAATTAGTTTTTATGTAAAGTAGGTTTATCAGGGTTAAACCTAATTATATCTAATTAATTATTATTATCAAAGTATTTCAGAGATTTCTGGCCTTTCAGGTGAGCTTCAATAATGATGTTGCTAAAAATATATATGACCCAAAGCACTGAGGAACTCAGTGTAGTAAACTTTACACCTGGATGGTGGATGATACTTTAATGTAAAAAGCACTAACAGAGTAATAGACAAACATAAAAGGAGACAGTCAGAGGAAGTGAGCTGACCTTGCCATGATAATCTAATCCCTGTCGAGAGTGCTTTTTTTAGAGAGCAAGTTAATGCCAGCAGATTATACTCCAGTGTCTCCCACACGAGCCAATCCACACTGAAAAGAGATTGGGTCCACGGAGGATCCTCAGACCTCCTGCATCCGACCAATGAACAATAATGATGTGCACTGATGTTGAACAACATTCCTAGAAATCCCATCTCGTCATCTCTGGCATTCTGCCTTCAGTGGCACTCTGTGCTTGAATTCTCATGTCTGCGTTAGGGCCATCATGACGTTTACTTCCACAACAGGTAAATCTCTTTGGTTCTCTCTCTGACCAATCGTTGATGCTCTATTGTGCATCCATAATAAAAGGCCACTCATTGAGCAACTCATCTCATGCAATGAAGAGTAATCCCTGTGTATGTTGTGTAACCGAGTGGAGAGTTGGCCAAGGAGGGGGATGGGTACAAATGTGTGCAACTTTGTCCGTGCTTGTGACTGTTGAGCTCATGGCTGTCTAATCTTTTAGGTACATTAGTCTGTTCGCCCACAGTAGTGTGCTGCTTGACTCTTTTTCCTGCAATTGAATCATTCTAGGAACACTACAGGCATTGTGTAACACTTGGAGTTAGTTAGAAGCCAAAGAATGGATAATGCTGACTGGGTTAGAGAGAAAGCTACAGGTCAATCAACATTCATATACAAGGGCGTGGCTAACACTGCACAAATATATGTTTGACTGCTAATTCTTTGACTTTTTTTGTTAGTATTTTTGCCCTCTTATTATCAGAGGGCCGGTCTAGCAATCAGGCCATCTTGGTAGAATAGAGAAAATGCCTCATTGCTGTGTCCTGCTGTAGGCATTCGTGCTTACACTATAATCTTAATAGGCATGCAGGAAAAAACTGGAAAATCAAGCCTAAATTAGCCATTCTAAATGACTTTGTCATACAGTTTGCTACGAGATTATCAACATGTAGCACCATTGTGGTGGTTATATTTAATTCTATTCTGACAATGTCTGAAGTCACTGAATTTTGGGTTTTCATTATCTGTAAGCCATAATCATCAGAATTTCAAGAAATGAAGGCTTGAAATATTTCACTCTATGTGTCATGAGCCTATATCATATAAGGGTTTGACTTTCTCAAATGAGTAACAAAAAATATTGAACATTTTCATGATACTCTAATTTTTTTAGCTGTACCTGTAGATATATAGAAGAGGAGACGAAGTCATCCTGCATGCCCTGTGGTAAACCTATAGGTTGCGCTTTGATTTTCTATTGTGTCAAACATGCTTAATTTGAGTAATTGAGTATTGTTATTAATTTTATATGTCAATGCTCCGGATGAGTGGAAGGCAGCGTCACTCTGAAATCACGCAAAAATTTGTAGTGCACGGTTTTTTGTGTGATTTGACCGTTTGCTATCATTTCTAGACATTCAACCACTCATTTTACTGGGAAAACTGTTGTGGAAATGCATTAGTGAAAGGTTACTCTGTGTCATATAGCTATTTCCATTTTAAGAGGTTAAATCTGGCACAGGGAAGTCTGAGGTGACTACATTTGGAGGGAGTCATCTCAGAAGGCACACGATCTGCACACTTGCTTTAAAATGTTGAGACAATAACAAAATCGAAAGCTTTTCTGTTTTGCTGGCACATCAACCTGTGTGCCTAATATAGTCAATATGGCTGACTCACTGTATGATTCCTATTACTCCTCTGAAGGTTATTGTTGCAGGAAGGAAAGGGAGCTTGGTGATGTGATGAGTTGTGTCCCTGTCTCACAGCACAAACATCAGTGCTTCTGTTCTTTCTGCATGGAGTTTGCAGGCTCTCCTAGAGCATGCATGATGTTCATGAGCTGGCTTTTCAAAAGTGTGTCTGTGTCTGTGTAAATAATACACTATCACTCTAATCAGTGAAGCTTTTCATTCTTAGTGAAGGAATAATGCCAAAACTGATGCTTTTGCAGCAAATTCTTTAACCATCTTATGCTGCAATTTTTCGATTGTGTACCATTGTTTATTGGGATCCCCGTTAGCTTCCACCATAGTGGTATAGCTAGTCTTCCTGGGGTCCCTAATTAAAAGCAACAAAATATTTACAATAAATATACAATAGTAAAAGCAGAATAAAATACAAATACACTAATAAAAAACGGTAATAGAACAATACATGTCCTGATCTCACATGTACAACAGGGTTTTTAGTGGTTTTTTTATATACATGCAAATTTGTTAAGTTCCTCAGTTTTTCAGGCAGGTTATTTCATAGTTAAGATGATAAAAATAAGACGGATTTTTGTAGTAAATATTGTTTTAGGCCGATCAATGACCAAAGTCATGACTAGAAGCACGAGTCATAGAATGTGAGTGTGTTTGGTTTACATATCGAATATTTTCAAACAATTAAGCTGATTTACAGGTTAGGAATATTTTCTTTAAAAATATTAGTAGGTAGTATTGTATTTTGTCTTGGAGCATAGGCCAAGACAAGGTACAATGCATTTCTTTAATGCTAGTAAAGTAAGGAGACTAATACTAGTCAATAGTCTTCACCCGATTTGTATTCTAAACAGACACTGAAAACAGTAGAAATGAGGTGTGGCTTCATGAGTCACTACAGCTTTTAACACTAGCATAAGGACAGTCACATGTTATCTTCAGTCAGGGGTATTCTGGCACACGTTGGTGGATGTGACTATTTGGATGACTCCAGCAGCACATGAACACACATACTCACAAAAGCCCATATGCATTCGTAAAGCTCTCACATGAGCAAAGCGTAGGTATGTATACAACCAGCCTGGATTGATAGAAATACCAAAGTATTCAGCTACTATCGGACATGCCTTTATTACCTAATCAGATATGGTGTTAGACTTGGCCGTCTGTGCCAGATAGCAGTGTCTATTTCTAGTTCACAGCAGCAACCAGGCACACGAGCAGAAACATAAACATGCAACACACAAACAGTAGATATTTTCACGCTCACACATACACACACACACACACAGACACACACACATATACACCACAGCACAGCACAAGGGCTCTCAGCATCAGTGCCCTGACCATAGGGAGTTAGTGCTGAGCTGGTTGGGACGTCAGGATGAATCAATGTGAGGACAGCTGACTGGACATGCCTATTCATCTGCCAAAGAAAAGAGAGAGTAAAAGGGAGCGAGGGATTGTAAAAGAAACGAGCCGAGCCCTGGAGCAACATGTTTGGCGATCTGCGTTACTTTACAGACCCTCCAAATGGCTTAAGAGTGTTCATGGAATGAAAGCAGAGGAAGTAGATAAGGTAGAGCTCATAGAGGGAGGGTTTGAAATACATTTTATTTAACATACAACTTCAATTAGAATGGTATACACGTGAACATGTAGTAGCTTAGTCGATATAGGCATAAGCCCGTACTGTAGAGGCAACTAACTTCACTCTGATGGCCTGTTCATTCCCATCTGTTGCCCTCAGCTCTGTGACTATATCCCCATTGTGTTAACTCATTACATTCGCCTTAACCTTAACCCCATAATTGCCACCCTCCAGTTTCTCTTGCACATCCTCCCCCTCTTTGAGACAGCGTGCCACATAGCCCATGTACTAATCTGACAGCGTCTGCCTACCAAACACCTGCCACGTCCAGAAAAACCTCTCTAACTCCTCCATATTGCCTGTGTGATCCCCATTCCAGCATTAGCAGATCAGTGCATGCATGTTGGCTGATCCGTGTGTGGATTGCAGAAACAACATCATTGGACTTTCTTTATTCTTATTCCATTAAACTACAAATCAGAGTCAGGTGTCTATTCCAAACCCTGATGTGAATGCACACCTAGTCTTTTCTCACATTGAGACACCAGCAAGACAAACAAGAGTGGTTCTTTGTCCTGCCTTTTTTTGCCCAGACATGGATTGAAGATGGTGATGTGCAGGACCAGGCCTCTTTAGTTTAACAATAACTCCCTAGACCCCCTAATGAGGGGTGGAAGGCCAGACATGAGGCGAAGTGACAGTTCTAGTGCGGTCAACACAATAGCAGGTTTTTCTTTTGAGTGCCTTGCTGGCTGTGTGCTGCAGAGTACCTTCTTTCACTGAAACAGTCCCAAGATTCGTCTTGTTTGACCGACAAACATGTTCATGCATTTCTAGTTTCACAAGTAGGGCTGCAGTTGTCCCGAGAAGTTTACAAAATTGCTGCACATCAGAAACACAACAAGGAAAATCAGAAAAATGTTGGTATTTCCCTACATTTCAGGTATTATAGAGAACATAAAGAGGTCTTACACCAGGCAAAACTTAAGACAGTATTAACAATGATCTTTACTAAAGCAGGTCATTTCTACCTTCACCCTTAACCTTGCAGCTGTCACACGTTAGAATCAGTGCTGTCTGCACCAGTATGTGTGTAAAATCAAGTTTGTTGATAATGGATTATTGATCGTGAATTGGACTGAATAGCCCCTCAGGGCTCGTCCTGGTTGGCCAGGAATGAATACATCTTTTCATGCTTCACTTCACACGCTCAATTTAGGTTCAGGCAACCAAAGGACTGACAGACAAATGCATGTTGAGACACTGACCCGCACTCTAATATGTACAGACAGGCATTAGTCCAAAATCTGTGTGATGCAAATAACCTCCGTGGGTTCCCTCTGTTTGTTTTTCTTGTCTTTTTACCTCACATACTCAGTCATACCTTCAGTGTACAAAAAGCATTTGTTCCCAATGTTTATTCAGATTAAAACCTGCCGTCTCTTCAATCAGCTAATTCCCTAAGCCTAAGAAAAAGACGATCAGACCTTTGTTGGTTTTTAAACAACAGTGTGGTACTTAGTCATCAGGTTGTGACTTTACCAAAAGGGTAAAAAGAAAGTTTAACTACTTATTGATGCAAATGATCAACAGCCTTTGCCTGCTTTTGTCTCTTTGACTTTCAAATTTTACATCTACAGTGACCTTTATACCTAATTTTGTAATCTGGCATATTAGTGGATGTTGGTTCATGATAGAAACAAACAAAACTTGTAGGCGTTATTACAGTACCATTTCCAGCTTTGTTAATTGGATTTTACTAGACCGAAAGTTTATCGTAAATTTGGAGTACTTTGTAGCAATTATTTTGAGAATATTGTATTTATTCAGCAACAAATGTGTGAATATTTTAATGTTTTTGGTTAAAGTAGTAATAAAGCCATTCACAGATCAGGCCACAGAAAATTGAAAAATAGTTTTGTAATGCTTTTTTTTGCTGCATGTTAAGTCAAGTAGGGTTTTTTTTTTTATTATTAATGATTACAGTTTTCTAATACAAATTCCTTCAACAAAGCATATTAATGACCCAAGGAAAGCATGATGAAATCATAAAACAAAGCATTTTGACATTGATTATAAAGCTGTGCAAGTAATGTGAATAATACATAATGAAATGTCTTTATTTTCAGGTCCTCTTATGAAACTGTGATGCAACTCTGGGAAGACAATCAGAACATGTGGATGCCAGTGCTGTGATATGCTCTGCGTTTTTTAAAGATTCACAAACTAAATAACATCCGGTTTGGCCCATCAGTGGCCTCGTCAGTGGAACACTCCTGAACTAGGAAAGGTAATGGACACAAAGGTGAAGGAAGAAGTGCCACAAAAACAAGCTAATATGGAGATGGAGGAAAATACCACATCAGGCCACACCTGTGCAGTGTGTGGCCGGAGCTTTCCTCTCCTCAGCTCATTGTCTCAACACATGAGAAGACACACTCGTGAGAAGCCTTATGAATGCCCCTACTGTGAGCACAGAACAGCCCAGAAGGGAAGTCTGAAGGCTCACATTCGAAGCCATAAACTGGGCCTTCTTACCTGTAACCTCAGTGACAAGGAGGGTAAAGGCGATCAAGGCGAGAAGAACGAGGTAGAATCTCCTGCACCTCTAAATATAGTCAGCACAACTCAGAAAGCTCATAAAGTGAATGGGAAAATGAAGAAGGAAGGCGCTAAGAAGAAAGTAAAGAGTAAAGGGGGCAGTAATGGGCTGCAGAGGGTTGACGATGGACCTTTTACCTGCTGCATCTGTGGTGAGATGTTTCCTCAGGTACTGCTCCTAAAGACCCATGTGAAAAAGCACAGTGGACCCCAAGATCACGGCTGCCGGATCTGTGGACGCCGCTTCCGCCAAGCTTGGTCTCTCCAGAGTCACATGCGCATTCATCGGATCAAAGGGCAACTGAGAGGCAGCAAGGGTAATGACTCACCTCCCACCATCAATGGGGTTCCTCAGGATCCAGCATCACTGACTAATGAAGAGTGCCTCTATGAACTCTGTGCTGGCTGTGGGAACTTCTTCTTTGACCGTGAATCCTTGAAGGCACATGAAAGGTTACATAGACCAAACCCCAGATCTGCGCAGACAGAGAGTCCACCAAATAAGAATCAGAAAGCATCTAAGCTGCATTTTTTAGAAAGCCTGAACCTCAAATGCGTTGAACAGAAAGCAGCTCCTGCAGAAAAGTGCCTTGGGAAACGGATTCCAGAGTTAGACCCTGTTTGTAGTTACCAAGCATGGCAATTAGCCACAAGGGGGCGTCTGGTGGCACCCTCAGATAAATGCCTGGGTTGGGAGGAGACACTAGCTGAGGCAGAGGTGGCATATGATACAGAAAAGGGTGAATATGTCCCTTTAAAACGAGATAAAAAGAAAAAGCAAATGGACACCTCTAGCCAGAGCGCCAAGAAGAAGAAGAAGAATGCTGACCCAGGCCTTGATCACAAAGAAAGTGACAAGAAGATATGCCAAAAGGACCGTATCTTGCTGAATGGACTTGGTCATGCATTTTATGAGGCGATGCATGCCAAGAGACTAAAAAACAGTCAGGGCTCTATGAAACAGAACAAAATAAGTGAAAACCAAGACCTGGAGGGTAAGTTAAAACTTTCTCATTAACAATGATCATTTTTTGGAGTTGAATTGATGCTGTCTGCATTTTTTCATGCTGTGTTTGTAGATGTGATCATAGTGAAAGTAGTTGGTAGTGCTCAGATAACTTAAACTCAAATAATATCCAGGTTAAAATTATTCACTAATACCTGAGCGTAACCTCGTCCTGTGGGAATGGGAGACCTCTAGTGGACTACTGAGTGCACTGCAGCTGGAGTGTGCAACTTGTCTATATCATAGACTATTTTTTATTTTTTTAATTTATTCAGTTTATTTCCGACATGGTTACATTCACTTTTTTTTTTTTTTTTTTTACATTTTTTGTACATGCCGAAAAAGGAGACGAGAGAAGCAGTTTGCTTATCCGGGTCCCGTCCCCTGTTTTACCATCGCAGATTTACATGGGTTTACATGTCTAAATATATATATGTATGTATATGCCATTACTCATATAATAAATTAACATCTATTACAGACATAGGCAACTGGCGGCCCGGGGCCACATGCAGCCCTCGGTCTGTTTCTGTGTGGCCGACAAGACAAATCCAGCAACAATTGTAATTCAAGAAATTAGAAGTAATATGAATCCCAATATAATACACAAAATAACTCAAAAAAATATTTTTGGTCACTCATTTCAGAAAGTCAAACCCATAAATGATACAGGCTCACACATGGTGTGAAATATTTCAAGCCTTTATTTCTTGAATCTTTGATTATTATGGCTTACAGATAATGAAAACCTAAAATTCAGTGCTCCAGAAAAATAGGATATTGTGAAAAAGTTCAGTTTTGGAAAGTCAATATTTTATGGATATGATACTGTTTTGAACAGTTTGAGAGTGTTTCAGAGCCTAAGGTGTGTGTACATATACAGTTCATGAAGCGACAACAAAAACACAAAAAAGATTCCAAAAATTCATAATACACACAAAACAACCACCTGAATTCATAAAACAACAACAATTACACAAAAGACAAAAAAATACTGAGAAATTACTCATAAATTAGACAAAATGCCAGCAGAAATTCTCAAAATGATAGATAAATTTACAAAATGACTAGAAACTCAGAAAAAAATACACAGACAACAAACAACAAATAACCTCCCTTTGTTCTTTCCTTTGTTAATGCTCAGATTAGTCGTTATTGTTTATACTGCCATGAATGATGATAATGTGGCCCCTGCATCAGAAAATCATATTTTAGTGGCCTCGCTGTGATAACAGTTGCCTATCCCTGATATATTACATAATAATTTACACTACCTATTTGTTTTACTGTGTAAATATTTGTTAATGCATCCTGAGAAAAGATAATGGATGAATTCAGAAGTACTCATTTTCTTATGGTTTTTAACTTTGCCCTTCTTACTTTCAGATAATGAAGCCTACTTCTGCGAGCACTGTGACTTCCACACTGTTGATGCCTCACTGCTCAGATCTCACGTACACATGCAGCACCAGGACTCCGTGGGTGCACAGAGCAATATCAAAACCACCTCCAAAACCTCCAGATACACGGACTACCTCAGAAGCAGGAGTTTGTTGCTCAGTCAGCCATACTGGAACCCGTACTCTTGTCCTCCCAACAAGGAGTTGCTGGAGGCGAACGTGAAACTGGAAAAATCAAATGGCGCTGAGGACAAAGGTCAGGAACAAGGTGACGTGGACTGCCTCCTCAACCTGTCGTCATTACAAACGGCAGAAGATACCAGGAGTGTTCATCATTCTGGAAAAACAGAGGGCCTTATGAAGCATCAATGTTCATACTGTTCCCACACTAGCACCTATCCAGAAGTCCTGTGGACCCATCAGCGTGTGTCACACAGAGTGGACTGCCACCGCTCCATGATACCCAAGTGGGCGCCCTGCACGAACAGTCTAAAGAACTTTAAGGGGGACATTTCCCAGTGGAGAAGGACTGGCCCACCTCCATTTCTGGAGGGCAAAGACTGCCCAGCATCACACACTCCACGAACACAGCGCACACAAGCACCAGATTCCTCCAGCCAAAGCAGCAGCAAGCACTCAGCCCACAAGACCCAATCAGGAAACCAAAAGTCTGAACCTCCACTGAAGGACTCCCGATCCTCAGATGGTTCACATTCTGGTGGGAAAGCAGGAGTCCCTTCCCGAAGGAAGTCTGCAGAGCATTCCCGACCTTCAGCAAGGGGAGGACGCAAAGACTGCAGTGCTCAGGCTACATCATCACACAGCATCACACACAGAAAGAGTGTCACGAGTGTCCCACCTGCAAGTAGCCCTAAAAACAGAGACAGCAACAGGGCTGCTTTGGAAGGAAACTTCCCACAGGAAGGCTTGGGCTTCATGTTGGCAAGAAACAATGGCGGGACAACTTCTAACAGTGCAGATCGACTGCATTCCCGCAGGCAGTCCAATGACTTCACCTCAAGTCTTAAGGGTCCTGATCTGTGGGCTGCCATGAACATGTGGGGGTTGCAAGGAAGCAATGCATATTTAGATGCACTTGCTTTTGCTCAAAGAAAGAGTGAAGCAGGAGAAACCCCAATGGACATAGACATTTTAAGTGTTTTGAAAAACTACAGCCCTCATGAGCTGGCAGCGCTCTATCAGCACTGGGGTTTTATTGACCCCAGACTGGATCCACAAGGTGAGTAGACAGACCAGTGCTGTGTTCTACGCACTAGTCACGAAAATCAAGCCACATTTATTGACTTTAATTTGTTCTGGTAAAACGCTCTCTTCCTTCACAGCATTGTTCCAGTTCAATGGAGGTCTTGCAAATGGCGTTCATTCGGCTTCAGAAGCTTCCAAACAGGTTTGTTTCCATTGAAGTTGGGTAGAAAAAAAACATGAATTAAAAATTGTGAAAAATGAATTAGCCCCTTTAAGCTAGTACCTGGTATCTGCTCCAGGAGCTGCAAAAATCAAGTATAGTTAAGAACGTTTTAGATTGCAGCACGTGCTGTTAACGTTTTCCTCATAGATTGTTGCTGCTAAGTGCCAGACTGTTTGAAGTCCTTTACAAAAACTAAAAAATGATTTGTATATGTGCCTTTGTAGTATAATCTAGTTTAGGTCAATCTACCAAGAGAATATTTCACAAAATTAATCATAACATTTTTTTGACACATGCACTTTGTGTTTCTTTTGGTCTGCAGGACTTTGTTCTTAATAATAATTTTGTTTTGCTTTTCTGCAGATGAACAGCCACGCCACTTCCTCCTCAGGATCCCTCCACAAAGGAACGTGAAGGAACTTTTGCTTTCCTGTCGGTTCCAGCTCGCAGTAAAACTACACAGCTGATCTTTGAATCAAAAACAACAGCCATAACCCCTGAAAGGTCACAGGTTCTGGATGATGCACAATGTATGCAAAAGCACTGAGAAGACTCTCTTAATTCTTGACTACTGTATGGTTGCTTAGTTTGAAGTGTATTGTAGATATGTGAGGCCATAGAACATGATTCATGGAGCCGTTTTTAACGTGTTGTGCAAACGAGGGAATAACGACCAATGACGGAGGAAGAATGATCCAGCAAAGCAATAGAAAATACCAGTGTTACTTGAAACTGAACGTGTCATGCAAATATCTGTTTCTGTATCAGTGTTACCGTTAGTTTCTTGTTAAATAATTCTGAGGGTTATTTTGGGCTTATTTATCAGAATTATCTGATCTGGGACCAGGTTTGGGTCGATGTGCCAGTTTTCTGTTCATCAATGTGTTGTAAGTTGAAGTTTATACATGTCCTGCTGAATTTAAAGTCAGATCCCACAGCTTGTCAATGTGAAGGGAAACGGTGATTATTAATGTGAAAGTGGAATTCCAAAGCAATGACTGTTTGTTTTTTCTCTGCTCAGAAAGGTATAAACGTGCATTTCTCTCATGGTGTGATAGCGACTTAGCAGTTTCATTTTGTGCTTGTTTTTTTTTTTTTTAGACGTAGGAAATATTGTGGTAAGAATATACGGATGTGGCCCCTCATGGTCTTATTCTGCGTTGAATGTACCTCATTCTCTGTTATGTGTTTTGCAAATGTTCTTTAGTGTGTCTACATTTTAGTTGTTTTTTCAGGGTATTCATAGAGAACTAGCCATCAAAATTCTGAATTCTCTTGACTCTGATCTGTGTTTTTTTTTAAAAAAAAAATAAATACATACTTTTAAATGATTGTTTTATTTAATGGTCTTTTCGTTTGCTCAGAGTGAAAGAAAGGACTTGTTATTTGTATCGGACATATTTGTTAACTACTGCAGAAAATACTATTGAGTCTGCTGATTTCTTTCTGAATGGAAACAGGCAGACTAATGGTTAAAGTGAAACTCTTTATAGACTCCTGGCTGTTGTATGTAAACATGTTTAATAGGGAATAAGGATGTCGCTGCTAGAATTTATATTTTCACCAAATTCAAAGTTTTGTCTGACTCTAGTGTGGCTTGAATAAAGCTGATTCATGTTGACTCACGACAATGGAGCATTTATTATTAATATTTTCAATAATAAAACACACAAA
The DNA here is from genome assembly GCF_900634775.1 of Gouania willdenowi. NCBI lineage: Eukaryota > Metazoa > Chordata > Actinopteri > Blenniiformes > Gobiesocidae > Gouania > Gouania willdenowi. Next base: position 10,105,993 of record NC_041054.1, on the reverse strand, counting down.
CGTGAACATAGAAGGTCCTCCCTCTAATTGCACTGTCACATGTTGTGCTTTAAGGTATTCTAAAGGCTTTTTTAGAAAACAAATTTGACTAAAGATTTGACTTGCACACAATCAACAGTGGTGAAATAAGCTAAACTTATACAAACTATTATAATATCCATAACAGAGGGTTCATATTTTTTTTTGTCAAAGCTTGTGTTTGCGTTGGACAATTAAATAAAAGTAACAGTTTAAAGCAGACATGGGCAGCTAGTGGCCCGGGAGCCACATGGAGCCTTCAATCTAATTAAATTAAAGTAATACAGTAAATGCACAACATAAATTCAAAAATATACAAAATTACATTAAGAAAATATATAGAATAACTCCCAAAACACACAGAATGGCAACAAAAACAACCCAAACGAGAGCGAATTACACACAAAAAAACTATTCCAATAGCACACAGAAAATGACCACAACAATGCACAATAATACACAAAACGACTCCCAAAACTCTCAGAATGGCAACAAAAACGAGAGAGAAATACACAAAATGACAAAAACACTAAAAATGATTCCAAAAACACACAAAATGATTCAAATAACACAGACAACACAGAAAATCACATTAACAATACACAAAATGACAAAAAAAAAAAAAAAAAAATCACAAAATCACTCCAAAAAAACTCAAAATGGAAACAAAATCACAATAAAAATACACAAATTCTATGGAAGGAAATCTGTGCCATCGGATTTTAAATTAAAATTTTTCGCACTGAATTTTTAACACATTTTTGCATCAAAATCAGACTTTGACTTTGAAAAGCCATCGAATTTCGAGCACTGAATTTTTTTTGCCCATTATTTTTTTTTGAATGTTTTTTTTAAAAAAAAATCAATGTAAAAAAAAAAAAAAATCAATGTATCAAAAAAATTCAGTGTAAAAATATTCAGAGTCAATATCCGGGTAACCACGGAGAAGCAATCGATCCCTGTATCAAATCATCCAACTCCAAAACATACAAAATAAGAACAAGAACAATATAATATACAAAATTATTAAAGGAAAAAATATACATAATGACATAAATATTGATAATATGGCCCCCTGATCAGACAATCCCATTTTTGAGGCTCCTGCTTTCTGCAGTTAACAGATTACACCAGCAGAGGGCAGCAAACATTAAAAAAATGAAAGCATTGGAAACTACATCTCTTGACATTGACCACCTGCTCTGACATATTTGTTGGAGTACTTCATGATCATTTAGATGTTCTCAGAGAGAACATATGAAGCAGTGAGTGTAAGTATTGGACACTAACACTGATATGTCTTCAGTGTCTTGCGTAAGAACCTTTGATTTGTCTGTAGCAGAGATGTTAAACTCCTGTGGTTTAGGGGCCAAATAGAGACCAGTTTAACGTCAAAAGGGCCGCACATTATGGGTGGGGAAATGTATAAATAATATGTCAATGATGTAAAGCACTAACAATATCCAAGCAATAAGCTACTGGTATCAGTTTCTTGATTTTGTGACCAATTTGTATTTATTTTGGATACATTTTGTAGAAAAATTTGAGGAAAATTGCAGGATTTTGAGGAATTGAGAATTCTTGTAACAATTTGAAGCCCTGGCAAATACTGTGGAGTTTCATTGAATTTGTGTATTTGGAGATGAATCACGTGGTAATTCAGACAATTACTCATGATTTGTCATTTTCACTTTCTCCTGTGGGCCAAATTGGATGCTATAAACGGCCGGATTTGGCTCCCAGGCCTTGACTTTGACACATGTGGTCTATAAAACATCATCAGCTTAGAAAGGAAAGACATTAACTATTGAAATTTAAATTTCACTTTCAACTTGTGAACTTCATTTTTGAAATGAAAAAGCAATGAACTTGAGTTCCTGAGAAGCAACGACACTATAGTAGAGTACAGTACACTCAGGCCGTTGCTTAATAAAGGTGTTGGTTTTCTAAGTAATGGATCGTGCATGCACATGACCTTATCGGGTTGCTTTGACCCTGAGGATGTAAAAAAGAAAAAAGAAAAAGAGGCTGCACTCTTGTGTAGCTCATTGACAGACAGGACATGGAGAACTAGTCAGACTGTGTGTGTCAGTGTAGACGCTGGTGTGCCTGGGTGTCCTTGTCACAGTATGTTTGTCAGAGACTCTTGTTACATCTTGGTGCAGTGACAGCATCAGTTTTTGCAGCCTAAAAGACATCAGAGATCATGTTTGCAGAGCCACCAGCGAGAAGGGCTGAGAGTTGGCACTGGCCACAGGCTGTGGGAGTCCATGATGTCGCTACGTGGCTCAGAGCACCACAAACACTGTGGCATATGTCGAGTGACAGGGAAATGCCTGGATGTCATCGAGCGGAGAGGGGAGATGGGCTGGTGGCCGATGGGAGTGACATCTGTCGGCTCCTGATCTCTCTCTGTGTGTGTGCATGTGTGTGCGTGTGAGTGTGTGTACATGCTACTCCTTTGAGAACTGGTTTCAGATGTAAACTTTATATCTAAGGGCTGTGTTTTCTTTCTTTCTTTCTTTTCTTTTTTTATACAAGATGTCTCTTTCTGTTGTTACAATATTGTTCAGCATCGACCTTCAGAATCAAAGCTCAACAAAATGGAAATCTAATGTTAAGATAAAAGTAGGACAAAAAAAAAAAATAGGACCAAACTGAGATTCATACTCAAGGATTACGTAATTTAAATAAAAGAAAATTACAGATCTTAGATATTCATATTTTTTCTTTGTCTATTTTTGACAATTCTTTTTGACACTTATCCAATTTTTGTCTCTTCTTTACTTTTTTGGCCACTTTCCATACAAATAAGCTGACTTTTGCCCAATAAATACTACTTGTTTTCCTACATTTTGCCTTTTTTTGTTCCACATTTTTGCCCTTTGTCACTATTGTTTGCCACATTTTGCCATTACATACCACCTGAATCTTCTTTATTTGCTTATTTTTAGCCACTCTTGACTGCTTTTGGCCCATTTTAGTCACTTTTCACTCTTCTCTTACCATGTTTTTGCCACTTTTGGATCATTATTAGCCACCTGTTACCATGTCTGCCTCCACTCACTTGTCAAAAAAACAAAAAAAAAAATAGCAAACCGGACCAGCCCACTTCTGGTCGACGGCCCACCAGGACAATGTCCGGTATGGCAGATGGCCAGTCCACCCCTGTGTGATGTCCATCCTTTGTATGAAGTCATACAGCCATCCATTGATCTCATTAGGTTCCAGAGGCAAGAATAGATTGAGCTCATGCAGGATAAATTAATTCAAGTCTTTTGACACTAAAACCCACACCAGTGGGCTTTGTTTGTATGTATGAGTTACGTCAGGAAATATATGAAACACATTATAAAGGATGGCTCCCCAGTGAACAATGTCTTTGAGTCACCTTTGCTGTTTCCAAAGTTTTCCTGTAAATCCCACCTCTCAGCCAGCGATGATACTATGAAGTAGGATGAAAAACTATGTCATGCAATGATTGGGAGGCTGCTCTATATTCAGCAAAGACAGAGTCGGCCCAGATAGAGACACGCAGGAAGGCGGAGGCAAATCCATCAGATTAACACACGGTAATATCTTCCTGGTCCGGCTTCCAGCATCAGTGATTTATCAATGCAAAGTTAATAGCATCAATATGAATCTAACTAAAAATCAATATTTCATTATCTAATTGTTAGTGGGAATGAAGAAGGATGAGTGCAGCAGACGGCATCTGAGAGCATCTGGAGTTCACAGAGACATCTGGAGGACAAACTCCAGCAGAAACCCAGCACTCGCCTTTGGACACACTTCTTAGAAAGAAGAAGAAAATCAATGTTGGTGCCGTTAATGCACCAAAACGGGAACAACAAACAGACAAAATCCCATGATTTGTTGCCTCATGCTTCTACAAGGTTAAAACACAGTTACAATCTTACATTTAGTAAAAAAAAAAAAAAAAGATGGACTTGCACACAAGCATTGCAATCCTTCATCGGCAAATAGGCCGTGTGGAAATTCACAAGATGTATTTTTCTTAATTCACTTAGCTGCTTTAAAACTGGCTCGTCACATCCCTCACATTCATAAGACGGAACAAAAACGTGGATTTTCAGCTCGTGCAAATGGAGCTTGATGATATTTCACTACCCAACCAAAAGGCTACTTTGGTTCTGTCACGTTACAGTGTTTCTGAACAGCTTCCTCTGCTCCTGGGGCGGTTAAAGAGCAGCACAACCTGCTGCCACAGTGCATTTAGCACATTCCTTAAGTTCTTCTGGAGGATTCTCTACTTCTCTACTGAACAACTTCTTCTCCCCTGTTAAAAGAAATCTTTGAAGAAAGAATTCAATGTTTTTTATGTTTTCATATGCTTGGTTGTTGGTCTAACTCATGATTTTGACAATTTTTCCTCTTTAAACTACATTTCATTTTCTTCTGGCACATTTGTTGAACCCACGTTACTGCAGTAAACAGGAAGCAACATGACCTAGAAGAGAGAAGATAAACAAGAGCACTCAGAGAGCGCACACCTCTGCCAAGTGCCAAATATCCTCTTTGCCAAATATTGGCAGCTATCTGGCAATTTCCTCCAAGTTAAAAGGTTAGAAGAACTTTCTATCCCTATTAATATCATACAGTTGTTCCGAATGTATGCCCCCCCCCCCATTTTATAATACATGTGATTAAATGTGCAATCCGGATTTGATCCAGATTAAACTCCGTAGAATAATTGAGGAACAAACCTGACATACCTGAGTCAGTCAGGGTTAAGGGACTCATGCTCAACATCCCACAATGATGGTCTAGGTCGGAATCAAACCAGTGACCCTACGATTACATGGCCACTTCCTTAACCATTGTGCTACCACCACCCATGTTCTTTTTTAAATCATGCAAGGGTTCTGGGATGATGGATTTTTAAAATGTCTTGTGATAATGCACTATACCATTTCACACCATTTTGTGTGATTAAAATACTTGTTCAAAAAAATGTCTTTATATTGTAACGGAGTTTGTCGCCTTCACAGATTTCGCAAAGTTGTGAAAGCGAAGCCAAGAGTGAAAGAGCAGTGAAAATTAAATGAGAACACGGCTTGTCATTTGAAGCAATAAAGAGAAGCCTTTTAGTCCAGCATCAGAAATGGACTTTGTGCATGAGATAGTCCATCATTCAGGAGTGAAAGCAACAGCTTTTTGTAAATATGGGTGAGTCTGTCCTTGAAGGTATCACAGCTGCATGCATCAGCTGTATGAAAAGACAGACGGGATATTATCTCAGCAGATGTAAAAGTAAATCTTGAAGTAAAAGTATTATTTGTTATGTCAAAGAGTGAAACGCTCGCTGACATTCGTTAATGCGTTGTAATTGATGAAATGCTCATTTGCAGGCGTTTGAATCTGTAGCTGGAGTGGAAAGAGCAGTTTGGGTTTAATTGCTATGGAGCAGAGTACACGACAAGGCCTTGGAACTGGGAGGAAGCCAGATTCCTCCTCTGTTGGGCACTAATAACACATCACAGTGACAGAGACGCGCCTCCTCTCTACCTTGCTGTATCGATCTCCCATCTTGCCGTTAATAGTCCTGTTAAACACCGGCTCCTGGCTCTTTACAGCCTCCAGCCCACTTAACAATGATACCCTCCCCGCCACACCGCACCCCCACCCCCCGCCGTCTCTCCCTTCTAAAAACGCTCAAGACATAGAGAAAGAGCTGCGGGCTAAACTATTGGCTTTGAAATCCACTTATACCTGTGTTATTCTGAAAGGATGAGATGCTCACACTGTATTTGTGATTACTTTTACAAAAACAAAGTGATTCATGCGCAGAACTCTCCATTTCTGTTCAATACGCACTCATCATAATAATGGTCACGAGTTTCTAAAGCTGCTGCTTATTAACAAGGTGGGGTATCAATCAAATCGAAATCTAAATGTTAAATATCAAACCTAAATATTAAATCTAAATGCGCAATCTAAATGTTAAATATAAAATCTAATTTTAAATGTTAATTGTAAATGGTAATCTACTTGTAAATGTTAAATGTAAATCTCAAATATTAAATCTAAATCTTGAATGTAAATCTAAATGTAAATCTTAAATCTATATGTTAAATGTTAACTTTCGGTTAATTTGCATATAAGCTATATATTTAGTTTCACTTGTGACATTTAGATTCAACATTTAGCATTCAAGATTTTATTTAACATTTATAATAAACATTTAGATTTAACATAAAGCATTTGAGACTTACATTTAGATTTAACATTTACCTTTTAGCACTTAGATTTAACACTTAGATTTAACATTTCACATTTATATTTTAACATTGACATGTTTTTCAGAGAAAAAGAATATCACAAATTTCACAAATATTGCTGTAAATCTAAACTTTACAATCAGTGCTCCATACATATTCAGATATTCAGTAAAGACTGCATTAGGTATTGAGAGAAGAGGGAGGAGTGCATCTCACAGCTCATGTTCAGCAGGTCCAGAGGGAGTCCAAGTCTTTAGTCAAGGACTTGTGTTTTATTAGTTGAATGATAAAAAACATGACAAAATGCCTCCTCAAAGAGAATCAAAGATTCTCAACCCTTCCCACGAGGATGACTATTTAGGTCACGAGCTCCTCCACTCTGTGGGTTTGTCTCCTTCCTTTTTATGCAGCGCAGACAAATAACCTCTATTCACCAACAACCACCAGTGTTAGCGTGTTAGCATCTGTGTTCAGACCCTAAGATGAGTTTATGTCATTCATTCTATAACTTGCTGTAATCATTGACTTCTTTGAAAGTCAAATCAGTTGATTTCTGTAGTTCTTTGGTATATCTTATTATTTCAAGTCTTAGTGTTTTCATAGAACGAGCTACAGTTATTTTCAGTCTTCTTATGGAGTGGTGAGGAAATCCCCATCTACAGTAATCAAAGTTCAGCATCTATCACACATGGCCCCAGGAAGGAAGAGAGGGTGCACAAGTAACAGGCATTTAGTGACGCCTGTTAAAAGGTTGCCATGTGTGTGTCCGATCCAATAAATGTACTACTGTTGGTCAAACTAAGGATACTTGTTCTGATAAAAAGGCATCACTTTACAGTGTCTTACACTTTATGTACGGTGTCAAAGTTTAGAAATAGGCTGACCTGTGAGTTTCATCTCTTCTCCACATTGAATCAAAGCGTTTCTTGATGCTCCAAAACACTAAACATGAGGTGAAAGAATTTGTCATTATTTGCAAACCTTTACCCCCAAATGAACATCAGAGAAAAAGCTCACTGCTTGTGTCTGATAGGAGCAAACTGAGATAAGAAAGTCTAAAACCGCTTTTTTTTTTCTTTCTTTTTTGGTGCCTTGAATCTTTCATAACACGCTCTTTCTGCTGCTGTGTTGCTGGAAACTGGGTTTCAGTAACTAAAGAGGAGCGGGAGTGTGATGTTTGTTGTTTTTGATTTCACTGATGCCTCAGGAAGGAATATTCCTGCTTTGGTGCTGTGGCTTTGAAGAAAGCTTTCTTAAAGGAGTGCAATGTCTCAAAAAATGCATTTGATTTTTATTTATCCTGCTAATGTCAAGTTTGAGCAGCACACACACACACACACACACACACACGGTTGTTTCGTTAAGATTATACCCACTTACTTCTCTCAGGGACTTGACGGGTGTTCTTGAGTCTTGGTGGGGTGACTTCTGCTGTCCGTTGATGGGTTGTCGTCGGGGCTGCGTCCGGTCCGACCTCTGGCGACTGCTAGTATCAGGCTTGGCCGCTGGTTGGGGGTTGGCAGGCCTAAGCCTCTCGGCTGGATCCCCTCAGTGGCCGCCTGCCTGGCTGGTCTCATGGGTTCGGAATGGCGCGATGGCTCTTCGACGTACGTCTGTTGGGGATGCACAGGCATGTCTGCGGGTTTTGGATAGATTATGTTTAGAGTCATAAATGATTGCTTCCACAAATTGCTCTGTCACATTTGTCAGCACACACTCACTCCATCTCTTCACTCTTATCTTCATAGTGTTTGAGCATTGGGAGGGCTTTTTCCGCAAATATTCTCTGTATAAGGGCCACTGCACTAGCACAGCAGATTTCACTCATCTACATAATATTAGCATCACGTTATACCGCTCTCTACACTCATATTTCCCTCCTTCAGGTGTAGGGGTGGGAACCTCTGTGTACCTCACGATACGATACACAATGCAAAGCTCATGATAACGATTATCTCACGATATGACGATACTGCAATTATCGATGTATTGGTCAGAAATAAATCTACAATAATCTATGACATAACAAGGGAAAAAAAAGATTAAGTGAAAAAATACAATTTTTATTTTATATCTCTGAAAGACAATAAAATTAAAAAGTGTCCTATGAACAGTGACACTATTTTAGTGCAACATTTCTGTAAATAAGTCTCAACATACCAATGTAAACGAATAAGTATCTATAATAGTGCTTTCTTTAAACAAAAAACAGTGTCTTTCTTACCAGTGACACCATTATAGTGCAATACTCCAGGTAACAATATATTGGTTCCTTCAACAAACAGTGACATTTTAGTGAAAAAGCAGAAAAGGTTTTGAAAAACAATAAATAAAAATCGATACTTAGCGGAATAATAATAATATATATATATAAATAATTTTTTGGCAAGAGTATACAACATGCATAATTGTCTTGAATAAAATTGGACAACCTGTGATGAAATATGCAGACGAGGTAAAATAAAAAAAATAATAATAAAAATAAAAACATTGAAAATGTTATGTCATACTCACTAGTCTAAATCCTGAGATCATAGATCAGGGGTGTCAAACTCGTTTTAGTTCAGGGGCCAAAATCAGACCAATTTAATCTCAAGTGGGCCGCAGATTTGAGGTGGAAGAACTAGCAATTTTATCATTAATGTGCCCTAGTTTGCACTTCTAACTATAACAGTATTTTAAGTATGGAAAATATCCACAATATCTAAGCAATAAGTGATAGATCCTTCAATATCCTTTAATTATTTTTATTTATTTTTTACCAATTTTTATTTAATTTGGAGAGATTTTGTGGAATAACTTGAGGAAAAATTGCAAGATTTAAAAAAAAAAATTGAGTTCTTTTAACAATTTACAACTGAATTTTTGCTAAATTTACATTTTCTCCTGCGGGCCGCATCGAATGCTCTGAGGGGCCAGATTTGCCCCCCCGGGCCATGAATTTAACGTTTAATGTTCAGAATCAAATCAAACTAAAGCGATTTTCATTCAAAGTATAACTCAGTGCTCTACATAGTTAAAAACACGAACACACACACACACACACACACACACACACACACACACACACACACACACACACACACACACACACACACACACACACACACACACACACACACACACACACACACACACACACACACACACACACACACACACACACACAGGTTGAAATAAAGATATTCATCAGTCAATGAAACCAGGGGGAAAAGTCCAACATCATTTTTCTGTTCTTTGGCATGAACACCCAAATAAATCACTTTGATATTAATTCAGCTTCTCGTTGGAACTCCAAACATCCTGTTAAACATTGATACACAGGACTGATCTGGGTGATGGTCATTAACGTCTGCTCTCATTTTCGGAGACTTGTTACAGGAAATTCATGAAATACCCAGGAGAGGAAGATAAACAGGGATGCAGCTGGTTTGTACTGCTCGCTCAGGAGTGTAAGTTGGTTACATGGAAGTAATCTTTATAGTTTAAAGCTTCATCTTTGGAGAAAAACGATTTCTATTTGAGTTTGGAATTAGAAACTACAGACATAGGCCGATGCATTCGATATTTGGTAACAAAATTATAATCTCCTCCCTAAATCAGAGTTTTGAAACAAATGTATTTACATAGCATATGAGGAACCCAGATTGTAAAATGTTGTCCTTTGTGTGGTATGAGGGTGTGATGAGTGTGACCTCAGTGAAAATGGCTTTTAAACGCGTCGGAGATCGTCTCTCCAACCATTGTGCGACACAGTGACACGTTTCCCTCCATTGATGAGTGCGATTCATCACTGCAGTGATTCCTGGCTGTAAAACTAAAACGCTCCGACTCCGTTCACGCTGTGATGCCAAATGATTCATAAATTCTGCTGAGCCTGCAGTTTGCTGAAATGTGAACATTTTTCTCCCGAAACGTTCGACATAATGGCTTCCAGTGGCTCCGCTGTGAATTATAGCGTTGCTGAAGGTGGCAATCATGTTGCTAAATTAGTCATCCCAAATTGATGAAGAAAAAGGAGCACATGAGGCTCAGTGAAAGAACCAAACTTATGTGCTCGTCGTTATGATTGAGAAATGATTTCTCTTACTAGGAGATGATCCCAGTCTTACCAGCAGCACTGTGGTTTCCCAGTAAAGGCCTTTCGTTTAATCTGTAATATTCAATGTGTGACATCTTTATAGTTTGAGTTGGTCTGAAAAAAAATGTTAAACATAACATTTGAAGGCTGAAGTGAAAGTGTTTTTGTGCACAATGAGGAATAATAACATTTGTCCACTTGTATTTACAACTTCCAATATCACTGCTCACTGAATATTAACACTTGATGTTGCCAAATTGGACGGTTTCCAGCCCTGTGGGTGAATTTAAACTCTTTACTGGTCAAGAAAACCCATGAGGGAAAATATAAAGCAGTGTATTGTTCTTGTAATAACTTCTGCTTTAACATCACACTTATGTTCTACTCTAATTATATGGAACCAGCAACTTTTTGATGCCACATCAGTTTCAATATGGATTACTTGTATTTATTTATTTTTTCTTCAAGAAGTGCAATTTTTTAAAGACAGCAATGCATGTTCTGTTATTGCAATTATATAAATGCATTTATTTTATTGCATAATTGTGACCATCACCAGCCCTCCCTAAGGAAGGGTAAGAAACACTTTGTTATAGGGAGGATCTAAAAAGAGAGGGCAGTGTTACACCTAGGGGAGGGGGAAGGGAACAGGGAGGAGTCAGGGTAGGAAATGAAAAGGATGGAGAAGAGTTGACTGCTTTGAGGCGAGAGTGAGATGTGATGTTAAAATTAGGTTCAGGAGAACCATCTGAACGCATCACGTGAGACTGAGGCTGTGTTCAAAATGACACACCCATATTATACACTACAAACTCAACGAGTATATACTGTCTAGTATACACTTATGATTAGGATGATACCTGTTTCCACTGATGTATACTTCCAGGTTTCCCAAGATGCATTACAAACCTACAACAACAAAAACCTGAAGCACATTGAGGCTAAATATCTCCGTTGATTCGCCACCTTTGAAAGTAGAATAACAACATCTGGTCATTTCATTCATAAAACTCATACTGACTTTTTGGACATTTTCGAAGACAGGCCACTGTGCAACTGACTAAACTTCAAAACAAGAGCCCCATTTACAAAAGTGTTAAAAATTAATGGAAGGCAAGAAAATGTGCTTTTGTTTTGAAAAGGAGATGTTTGACTTTTAGCTTGAAGTTGGTCCCAGGACGTTCTGTTTGCAATGCATCATGGGGCGGTTGAGTATGACTTGTGTGCCCGCCATGCACACTTAAAAAATGTCCCCATATAGTATACATCTGGGTATTTCTGGCATACTCGATCTTTCCATACTATCTGTGAGCGCACTACATTTTGACGTCAGATTTAGTATGAGTAGTATGTCAGTATGCGATTTTGAACAGTCTGTGACATATTTTTTACATTATCATGTCTGACACTTTGTTTTTCAACTCTAACCTTCATTCTGTGTCTGGATGGATATAAAAAGCTGAAGCATCCAAACGACAAAACCCTTTGTGGTCACTTGTGTACCAATAAACTGTTGAAATGGCATCAGAAGTCGAGCATCAATGAATACGCTCTGAATGTTAAGCAGTAGCTTCTGATTATTATTGATCTGCTGTCTAGTGATGTAACAAACGAGCATTTTGTCAGCTTGAATCGTCTTCTCACTTCCTCATAAATCTGAGCGGAGAGCAATGAAAAAGCAACTGATCCACGGTCAAGTTAATGTTTCTTCTGACGTCCTTCAGTTCACAACTAATCAAACATAAAGCTGCAGGTATAAGACAGTCAAACAAGTTTGAGATTCACCATCGCACGTTTGCCTTTTTGTGGGAGGACAACGTGAGTCCCGCTGATGTTTTAAAGTGAAGTTTGGTAAATTATAAACGACGTGTGAGTTACGTAACGGTTAGCAAGAGAGAGTGATGTGCAGCAGTCACACCACAGTGTGTGGTTTCCTGCTACTGTTTGCAAGCCTTATGATACAAAGTGTCCATTGCTAGTAGTTTTGGACATTTCGCACAATATGCTTTCACGGTAGAAGGACTAAGCTTCGATCAGAAGAGTTTTCTTGGGTTAAAAGTATAACAATTGAAAAAAGAAAAGAAGAAGCAATATCTTTTTAGTTAAAGCTTTGACAAACACCAACATTTTCATGTTTGCATGATTTTTATCATGAATTATTTTAATCTACTTCATGATTTTTATTAAATTTTATTTATTTTGAGGTTCCGGTTATGGCCACGAGCTGAACGGTCACGTTTATCCCTGCTCTGTGAAAAACTCCTGAGAAATCCTTTAATTTTAGATTATATTACGCTCCGAACGGTGAACTCGGATTTACAAAGATGCCTGGCCCCTCGAAGGCAAGTAAAGACAAGACAAAGTCTTCCACACAGTCCAAATTAACGGACTTTGGACCACAAGTTACGGAGCCAAATGCTAGCACTAGCAAAGAAGCTAGCTCCGCTAAAGAGAGGGCTGACACTCACGCAGAAACCAGTGAAGCACCTGGGGCGACTTCGTCACCCACTGATCCCATGTACCTGTTTAAGGAAGAAATATTGGGGGAGATACGCAAGATGGGGTCAGAGTTTTCGGGAAGGTTTGATAACGTTATGCAAGCAATAGCGGAAGCACAAAAGAAGATGACTGAATGTACGGAGAGAATGGACGACGCGGAAATACGTCTGTCTGCTGTGGAGGACAATAACAGTGGGTTAAAGACCGAGGTCGAAAGGCTGGGGAAAAGAAACAAGCAGCTGGAGGAGAAAATGGTTGACTTGGAAACGAGGTCACGACTTAACAACCTCCGACTGGTGAATCTACCTGAGGGCGCCGAGGGTCCGGACGCGTGTGCATTTTTGGAGAGCTGGCTACCCGAGGTGCTGGATACGACTTTAAACCGGAATCCTTTGGCGTTGGAGAGAGGTCACCGGGTGGGACCGAAGAGAGACGCCGACGCACCGCCGAGAACAGTGGTTATGAGGTTTCTCGATTATCGCCAGAAAGATATGGTGTCCAGAGCCGCAAGAATGAAGAAGGAAATATTGTACAAAAACCAGAGGGTGAGATTCTACAACGACGTCGCTACGGAGGCGCACAAACAGCGCAAACAGGTTGACACCGTGCGCCAGCAGCTGCGCCAGCTCGGGCTGAGACACGGCATCATTCCCCCAGCAACACTGGTGTTAACACACAGGGAAACTACACACAGGTTCACCACAGCTGCAGAGGCTCAGAGCTTCATAACAAGGATCCAGCAAGACAAATAGACTGGACTGAATAGACTGTTTTACTGTATATTACAGTTGTTCAGGTAAAATGACACTTTTTTATAAAAATTACAGTCTATAATTATTAGATTTATTACATTTAGGATAATAGTAATAATATGTTTGTGTTAGCTTAACGGAGCAGTTCAAGTTCTCTAAAGGATACATTGTATTAATAGCAGCAGGGGAGGGGTGGTTACACGTTATAAAGTTACTTTAACAGATCGAAGATCTGAAATTTTTGTGGTCGGAAGCTACGCTTTTCACGGGTTGCCCAGTTTTCTGGGATGAAAGGTTTTGTTTGTTTTTTACGTGTGTGGTTAGTTCAAACCATCGTTCTGTGTGTTTTACCTCTCAGACACTTCCTTTGTGTCATGTTGTTTACATTATGTTTAAATGACACAAGTTTAATGTACTTCCTGGAATTGCAGAGGCTTGAATGGTGTAAAAAAAATCAAACAGGTCATGAACAAGTTGAAAGATATGAAGTCTAAACAAGAGACCCATACTTTAGAAGACGATAATATGAAGATAAGCAGAAGGTGGCAGGGAAGTCTGTATGCAGCCTCATTTACTTCAAGGGCAAGAGGTGTTATTATTTTAATTCATAAATCAGTTCCTTTCCAGGTCACAAATGTTATTAAGGATAAATTTGGTAGATATTTAGTAATTCAAGGACTTATTTTACATGAAAAAATTAATTTGGTAAATGTTTATGGGCCTAATATAGATGATGATCAATTTTTCACAAATCTCTTTCTAACCATTTCATCTCTCTCAGGAAAAACCATCATTGGTGGGGATTGGAACTGTGTTTTGAACCCTACTTTAGACAGATCAACTGGGACTGACTTAACTCATCATAAAAGTAGGGATGTCATCCAAGACTTTATGAAGGACTTAAATATGCTAGATATTTGGCATCATCGTAAACCCATTGACATAATGTATTCTTGCCATTCTAAAACTTTTAACTCATATTCTCACATAGATTACTTTCTCATTTCAGCAGTTATTACCTAATATAATTAACTGTTACTACGACAGTATAACAGTATCAGACCACTCTCCCTGTAGTATTGTATATTCCCATAAGGATCTTAGGTCGGACCCCCCTGCTCTTATCAAAGTGATCAATGACATAAGGTTGAACACTGATTCAGGAAAAGTATCTGTTCTCATTCTGTTGGATCTAAGTGCTGCATTTGACACTGTAGATCATTCAATTTTGTTGCACAGATTGCAAACATGGGTTGGACTAAATGGAAAAGTAATGCAATGGTTTAAGTGGAAGGAGGAGCGAAGCTATTTTGTAAGCATTGGAAACTTTGAATCTGACAGATTACCAATGTCCTGTGGGGTTCCTCAGGGATCTGTTCTTGGACCCCTTCTGTTTAACCTTTACATGCTTCCTTTAGGACAAATTTTACAGAACTGTAAGGTTGATTATCAGAGCTACGCAGATGACACACAACTATATCTATCACTGAACCCAGATGACCATGGTCCCATTGAGGTGTTGTGTGACTGTTTAGAAAAAGTAAACTGCTGGATGAGTGAAAACTTCCTTCAACTAAACCATGACAAGACGGAGGTGATTGTCTTTGGTAACAAGGAAAAGAGGACAGCTGTCAGCAATTATCTTGAGTCTCGATCTTTAAAAGCTAAAGAACAAGTCAAAAACCTTGGTGTTCTGATTGACTCAGATCTTACATTCAGCAGTCAGATCAAATCTATCACAAAAACAGCTTCTACCACCTAAAGAACATCTCCAGAGTGAGAGGTTTAATGGCTCAGAAAGATCAGGAGAAACTGGTTAATGCTTTTATCTCCAGCAGACTGGACTATTGTAATGGTCTTCTGACAGGAATCCCCCAAAAGAGCATCAAACAGCTACAGCTGGTTCAGAACGCTGCAGCTCGGGTCTTAACCAGAACAAAGAGGTCAGAGCACATTACTCCAGTTTTAAAGTCTTTACACTGGCTCCCAGTCAGCCTCAGAATAGACTTTAAAGTTCTGCTGCTGGTGTATAAATCTGTGAATGGGTTTGGTCCAGAATACATCAGTGACATGTTAGTCAGGTATGAACCCAGCAGGTCTCTCAGATCTATGGACACAGATCAGATAGTGGAGCCCAGAGTTCACAGTAAACATGGTGATGCTGCTTTTAGTTGTTATGCTGCAAAGAAGTGGAACAAACTGCCAGCGGAGCTGAAGTCAGCATCCAATGTGAACATTTTTAAATCAAAGTTAAAGGCACTTTTTTTCTCTACTGCATATGATTGAGAGAGAGATTTTTTGTCATGTTGTTGATGTAATGATGATTTTACTGATGATTTTAATTGATTTTACTGATGATTTTAAATGTTCTTATTGATTTAAATGTTCTTATTGATTTTAAACAATTGAATGTTTTATCATGTAAAGCACATTGAGTTGCCTTGAGTATGAAATGCGCTATATAAATAAATTTGCCTTGCCTTGCCTTGCCTTGCCCCCTAGATGGTGCCTGCACCTAAAATGGCTTAAGGATAAGGAATTCCTTAAATACGTAGGAGATAAAATCGATAAATATTTTGACATGAACACTACACAAACCACAGCCTGTACCAGGTGGGAGGCCTTTAAGGCCGTTCTAAGGGGGAAATAATTTCTTTTACATCATCAAAGTCTAAGGATTCACGAAAAAAAAGAATTCAATTGGAAGAGAAAATAAAAACATTAGAGGAACAGGTTTTCAAAAATAAAAATCCAATGGCAGAAAAAGAATTGTTAGTGTTAAAAGCCGAGTATAATAAAGAATCTGCAGACCGGGCGACCTCTAATATCATAAGGCTCAATCAAACTTTTTATGGGCAAGGAGAGAAGCCTGGCAAAATCTTAGCTTGGCAAATTAGACAAGTGGAGGCTCAAAAAAACATTACCTCAATAATAAATGTAAATGGAATGACTGTAGTGGACCCAAAGGAAATAAATATAGAGTTTAAAAATTATTTTGGAAAACTGTATGATTCTAAGGAAGGTGTAGACCTTAGTCTACATAATGCATTTCTGGATAAATTATCTATTCCCACTATTACAGATGATTTTAATGAACAGTTGGAAGCCGATATTAGTGAAGAAGAAATAAAAAGGGTGATTGACAATATGCGACTTGGAAAGAAAGGTGGTCCTGATGGGTTCCCAATTGACTTTTACAAGAAATTCTTAAATAAAATAATAAAGCCGATGCTAGAAATGTATCTAGAAGCATTTAATAATGGTAGCCTTCCTGACTTGATGACTCGCGCATTAATTGTTCTCTTACCTAAACCAGGGAAACCTAATGATAGATGTGGTAATATGAGGCCAATAAGTTTGCTTAACTCAGATTTAAAAATAGTCTGTAAATTGCTGGCAATGCGTTTACAAGACTCCCTTCCGACAGTTATCCATAGAGATCAAAATGGTTTTGTTTTGGGTCGCCAAGGTCTGCACAATGTACGTAGGGTCCTTAACGTTATTCATGGCTCTGACAATGCTGCAGATGGGGCGCTCCTCTCTCTTGATGCTGAGAAGGCATTCGATAGGGTTGAGTGGCCTGATCTTTTCAATGTATTGTCACGATTTGGATACGGAGAAACATTCCGCAGGTGGGTTCAGTTACTCTATATAAATCCCACGGCAGAAATTCTGACAAACAAAAATGTGTCTACTCCAATTAAAATAATGCGTGGGTGTAGGCAGGGCTGCCCCCTGTCACCTCTCCTGTTCACTCTAGCATTGGAACCACTAGCCATAGCAGTACGTGCACATACACATATTTCTGGAATTGTAGTTGATCAAGTAGAACATAGACTCATTATACGCGGATGACATATAATTATTTCTCTCTCAATTAGATAAATCTATCCCCGCCTTGCTACAACTAATCAATGAGTTTGGTCATATCTCAGGTTCTACTATAAATAGATCTAAATCCTCTATTCTCCTGCTGGACAAGAAAAAGAGAGATACACCTCCTGTAGTAACCTCACAGTTTCATTCAGTCCACCAGTTTACGTATTTAGGAATTAAAATACTCCCAAGTTTGGATCTAATAGTTCAAAAATAATTATGAATCTGTAACTAAAGAAATAACTGATAACGTTAATAGATGGATGTCTCTACCCATGTCTCTGGTTGGTCGAATCAACATTTACAAAATGAATACACTCCCCAAATTGCTGTACATCTTTCAGAATATTCCCTTACCACCTCCAAATGTTTGGTTTAAGAAGATTAAAACATTAATACTAAGCTTCATATGGAAAAACCAAAGAGCTAGGATAAGGCTGTCCCTACTTCATTTATCTCATGGCGATGGAGGACTGAAATGTCCAAATATAATGTGGTATTACTGGGCAGCGCAACTTAGGTCCATCAGGTATTATTTCAGTACAACGGATGCTCCCCAGTGGACAGAAATGGAAAATAGGGTCTTAAGCCCATCTTTACCTCTATATATTTTATCTGATTCAGAAGCTAACTTACTTAAAAAAACCACAAATCCAATTGTTAAGAATATGGTTAAAGTATGATACAATACTAAAAAGTTTATGAAAGAACCAGTTACTCTGTCACAGCTGAGCCCGATATGGGCAAACCAAGAATTTAAACCAGGCAGAGCAGATGCAGTGTTTAAACAATGGGCACTAAATGGTTTGGGTAAAATTTAGGATTTATACACTGCAGGGTCAGATGATATGATGTCATTTGAAACTCTTCAATATAAATATAATATACATAGGAAATACTTTTTTAAATATCTTCAACTTAGAAACTTTATTCAGAAAAAACAAAGCAATCTTTTAAAACCATTTAAATCTAAATTAGAGGTCTTAGTTACTGAAGACAGTTCAAAAAAAGCAGCAATCTCACAATTTTATAATTTATTGGCGTCAAATTCTTCAGAGAACTCAACTATTAAACTAGAGGCATGGAGAAAGGACCTAGAAATTAATCTATCTCTTGAAGAATGGCGTTCTGTTTGTATAAAAGCCCAAAAACAAACTATTAACTCAAGGTTAAGGATACTGCAATAAAAGTGGTTAATGAGAGTTTACATCACTCTAGTTAAATTGAATAAATACAACCCTGACATTCCAGATACTTGTACAAAGTGTAATGAAGAAAAGGGTAGACTTTTTCACTGCATTTGGGAATGTAGGGTAATTCAGTCTTTTTGGAATGCAGTTACACAAACTTTAAAAGACATCATCTCAAAAAGCTTAACTCAAGAACCTGCTTTTTTCATTTTGGGAATTTATCCAAACTATCCTAAATACGCTAAATGTGAACGGATTTACTGACATTGGTTTACTACAAACCAAGCTTCTGATTGCACTGAACTGGAAAAGCTGTAGGGCTCCCAGTATTGGTCAATGGGCCAAACAGATGTTGACAATTCTACCACTGGAAGGGATTACATATCTTCTGAAAGGGAAAAGTGACTTGTTTGAATCCATATGGAGGCCATTTATCACCTACGTGGAACGTTTGAATCTATCCGAGGATCGTAATGAGGACTCATGAGACTAATCGGACTTGGGACTATACCTTTTGAGTTTTATATTCATTTTTTTAGTTACCCTTTGTTTGTTTTTTTTCTTGGAAATATGGATGTCTCTGTACACTCCAGTAACATGACATTCTTTTTGAAGAAGCAGAAGCACGGGTGTGTGTCTGGGAGGTTGTACTGTTGTTGTGTGTTGTAAAGCAAAAAATAATAAAGACATTGTTGGAAAAAAAAATAAAAATTATTTATTTTTTTAAATCTTAATCTCCTGTTTCCTTGCTAGTTTAGCCTTAGAAACGACTAAAATAAAAGTAAATAAATAAGCTTAATCTAATCAAACTTGTGGCTGAGGAAAAATAAACCGATTTCTTCAACATTTGTTGATAACATAACAGTTTCCATTTGTTGTCATGTGTACTCATTTCTCCGATACGTCCATTCCTTGTTGTTACTCTAAATTGTAAAATAGTCACATTTCATCCATATTTTATTGGAAATGTTGCCCATGATCAGAACTACAGTAGAACCATGAACAGAAAACATATACCAGTGAATAAACACTCATATTGTTACAGAGGTACTTTGATTTAAACGAAACTTAGTGTATTTTTGCTTATATTCGAGTTCGCACAATGGATTGAAACACTGGTAACTTTGGCTGCAGTTCCTGTTTGTCACCAATAGAGGCTGATAAAGGTCACTGATGGCACCACATCCTGTGAGCTCATGGTGCTATGGTGAACATATTAAGGTAATGGGATATTTACAATATGTTAGAGTCCAGCACTGGATCTAAATTCCCCACCAGCTTTCCTTTAATTGTCTGCAGTTTAGTTATCTTCCTGCTTGTTGAATACCTCCTCCCCCTCTGTTCACTCTGTCCTTTTTCCCCCTTGTTTTTTCTCCCTCCACCATCCCCATTTCCTCTGGCCCCAAGTCAAGCAGGGCAGCTGCAAAAGGCCTCATCAAAGCAAGCTGATGCAAAGTGACAGCTCTCTGTATCACTGGCTGGCACTGACAACTGACAGATGGATACCACTCACACACACTGCAGGGGAGAGAGACGAAGCTTTACCGAGGATGAGGAAGGAGGATCATACCCTATATAGCATTATTCTACTTTCATGGTACTGTTGTCATCATTCTTATTATTTATGAGAGTTTATCTCAGCAGCACTGCTTTCTGTACATACATGTAAATATTAGAGTTGTTGTCCAATCAGATTTCAGCCTCTGTGTGTTTCCAGGCTCAGTTTAATCTGCCGAGGGCCTTATAATGTAATGTAACCTTTATTCATCACTGTAGTGAAATTCTTCTCTGCATTTTTACCCATTTTTCCCCGAGGGGTAGCAGTGAGCTGCCAATTGCAGGCGCCCGGGGAGCAGTTAAATTGGGGTTAAGGGACTTTCTCAACATCCCGCAGTGATGGGCCGAGTGCGATTCAAACCCTCCGATTACAAGCCCGCTTCCTGAACCACTAGGCCTTGGGAATTAGTAGTGAGGGCGGAGGTACCTTAAATCATCCATCCATCCATTTTCAGACCCGTATTTCTGGAACCTTTATTATGGTTCCAGAAACCAGGACCAGTAATTAGTAATCAGGTTACAGTTATTAGCTTTGGCCCTTGTGTTATATTACAGTTAATAGCGCCGCCCCTTGTGTAATGTCACAGAAATGAGCTCCGCCCCTTGTGTAATGTCACAGAAATGAGCTCCGCCCCTTGTGTAATGTCACAGAAATTAGCTCCGCCCCTTGTGTTTTGTCACAGAAATGAGCTCCGCCCCTTGTGTAATGTTACAGTTAATAGCTCCGCCCCTTGTGTAATGTCACAAATGAGCTCCGCCCCTTGTGTAATGTCACAGAAATTAGCTCCGCCCCTTGTGTTTTGTTACAGTTAATAGCTCCGCCCCTTGTGTAATGTCACAGAAATTAGCTCCGCCCCTTGTGTTTTGTCACAGAAATGAGCTCCGCCCCTTGTGTAATGTCACAGAAATTAGCTCCGCCCCTTGTGTTTTGTTAGTTAATAGCTCCGCCCCTTGTGTAATGTCACAGAAATTAGCTCCGCCCCTTGTGTTTTGTCACAGAAATGAGCTCCGCCCCTTGTGTAATGTCACAAAAATGAGCTCCGCCCCTTGTGTTTTGTTACAGTTAATAGCTCCGCCCCTTGTGTTTTGTTACAGTTAATAGCTCCGCCCCTTGTGTAATGTCACAGAAATGAGCTCCGCCCCTTGTGTTTTGTTACAGTTAATAGCTCCGCCCCTTGTGTAATGTCACAGAAATTAGCTCCGCCCCTTGTGTTTTGTCACAGAAATGAGCTCCGCCCCTTGTGTAATGTCACAGAAATTAGCTCCGCCCCTTGTGTTTTGTCACAGAAATGAGCTCCGCCCCTTGTGTAATGTCACAGAAATGAGCTCCGCCCCTTGTGTTTTGTTACAGTTAATAGCTCCGCCCCTTGTGTTTTGTTACAGGTAATAGCTCCGCCCCTTGTGTAATGTCACAGAAATTAGCTCCGCCCCTTGTGTTTTGTTACAGTTAATAGCTCCGCCCCTTGTGTAATGTCACAGAAATTAGCTCCACCACTTGTGTTTTGTCACAGAAATGAGCTCCGCCCCTTGTGTAATGTCACAAAAATGAGCTCCGCCCCTTGTGTTTTGTTACAGTTAATAGCTCCGCCCCTTGTGTTTTGTTACAGTTAATAGCTCCGCCCCTTGTGTAATGTCACAGAAATGAGCTCCGCCCCTTGTGTTTTGTTACAGTTAATAGCTCCGCCCCTTGTGTAATGTCACAGAAATGAGCTCCGCCCCTTGTGTTTTGTCACAGAAATGAGCTCCGCCCCTTGTGTAATGTCACAGAAATTAGCTCCGCCCCTTGTGTTTTGTTACAGTTAATAGCTCCGCCCCTTGTGTTTTGTTACAGTTAATAGCTCCGCCCCTTGTGTAATGTCACAGAAATTAGCTCCGCCCCTTGTGTAATGTCACAGAAATGAGCTCCGCCCCTTGTGTAATGTCACAGAAATGAGCTCCGCCCCTTGTGTTTTGTTACAGTTAATAGCTCCGCCCCTTGTGTTTTGTTACAGGTAATAGCTCCGCCCCTTGTGTAATGTCACAGAAATTAGCTCCGCCCCTTGTGTTTTGTTACAGTTAATAGCTCCGCCCCTTGTGTAATGTCACAGAAATGAGCTCCGCCCCTTGTGTAATGTCACAGAAATTAGCTCCGCCCCTTGTGTAATGTCACAGAAATTAGCCCCGCCCCTTGTGTTTTGTTACAGTTAATAGCTCCGCCCCTTGTGTTATGTCACAGAAATTAGCTCCACCCCTTGTGTTTTGTTACAGTAATTAGCTCCGCCCCTTGTGTTATGTTACAGTTATTAGCTTCACCTATTGTGTTACATTACATATAATAGCTCCGCCCCCTGTGTTAGGTTACAGTTATTAGCTGGGCTCCCAACCCCAAGGTTGATAATCACTGCCTTAAACTATCATTAGAAATTAAACTGTTTCTTTAGCCAACCAGATTTCTAATTTGCTCCTCAGGGACAGCCCACAATGACATCACCATTTTCATGTTCTCTGATTGGAAGGCCAGAGCAAAACATGTAGCCGCCACTTTAACAAAACAAAAGATCCAAAAAACAACACGTCTACAGCTTCTTTACACAATGGCTAAAGGACGTGGGGCGACTGATAGACATACTTCAGCTTTAAAAAGGTTTTTTCTGAATCAATTTACAAGTTTGGTAAAACTAATTTTAAATTTTTTTAAATGTATTTGCTTAATATCCTACTCTTTGCTTAGACTGAACAAAACTGATGCAAATTGGTTCAGTTTACCTTCAGCTGAGTAATTTCTGTATTTAAATGTATTTTTCCTACCTGTGTTTTTCATGCTATTACTGCTTGAAAACATTATTAATGCTAAATGTGACTTTTTTTTTTAGGCTGTCTCTACGTCTTCTGTTTTCTTTCATTCTGACATAAAATGTTATCTATCACCTCAAACAGCAATACGTGCCAATCAAATCCATGACTGCAGCTGTAAATGCATCTGTTTCACAGTTTTACTTCACTTACACCTGTTTATTTGGTGTTGTATGATGATGGATCCACAAAGGTTTGCCCATGTGTCGGAGCTGTAAATACGCTCAAATTCACAAGTTGAATGTGTCAGCATCAGTCACACATACTATTCACATCATTGACAACATGTTAAACATCTGTCACGTCACTTAGCAAGAGACACAATGTGTGATTTAGAATTATTTACCGTATTGGAATAAACAGGAAATTTAGGTTTAGAGATCAATAGTGTCTGGCCGTATATTTGTATATTTCGAAATGTGGATTATCTGTGATATTTTGTGCCAAAAATAAATAAAAACGACTACACACCAGATTGCTTTCTTTTTTTTTTTTTTAATATATACTGTATATATTCCTATTGGGTTGAAAAGGTCAAGGTAGAATAAATATTGATTATTTTTCCAACTGCAAATTTTTTGTCCTTTGTTCTTTTAAAAAAATATATATATATCGTCATCACAAACTCATTATTGTCTAATGCAGTGGCTCTCCATCTTTTCAGGCTGCGATCCCCTAAATAAAGGTGCCAGTGACTGGGGACCCCCACTGTATCTGAAGGTGGTTGACCACAGACATTACATTAAATTACATTGGGGTAATGTGATTTAAAAAGTAGGAAGAATTAGTTTAAACTGGCAAATAATGGGCATGACAAATCGTGAATGTGGTTAAATTGGCAAAAAATAAGAATGAAATATAGTGAAAAAAGTGAAAATAATGGTTCAACACATGCAACATTAGGTGGAAAAGTGGCAGAAAGGGTTTATAAGTGCAAAAAATGGCTTGAAAGTGGAAAAATAGTGCAGAAAAGGCATTGAAATTTGATTTAATGTAGCAAAAATGCATTAAAAGCAGCAATAATATGGCAAGAAAAAGTGATGAAAATAGGTTAGAATATGGCAAGTTTGGTTTAGTTGCAGGAAAATGGTAAAAATAAGTAAAAATGGGATCATATTGTTAAAATAAATAAAATAAATCTTAGTTTAAGGCATCTGGCGACGCCCTCCCAGTGTCTCACGGCCCCAAGGTTGAGATTGAGAATTCCTGGTCTAATGAATCGTATCGTATAGTGTATCTGTATCGTCCCATCCTTAATAAATACAATACATTAGGCTGCTGTCACAGGATACTGTACCAGCACAGTTTGTGTTCATTACAGTCGTTAAAAGTTTTTTAGACAAAAATAGGGAAAGTTACTCATGATGTGTGATAAACAGACTTTCAGTGTTACATATGACAAAACAATAACAGTTTGTCTTTATGTGTGGTAATGTACGTAACTGAAGTGTGTGTGAGATGGAGAATATTAGTGTCACACAGACTTTTTCCTCAGCTACCTGCACGTTTCCTCAAACTCAGAATTCTCTCCTTAGATCCGTCAGCGTGACGGCGACGGTCGTTAACCAACGCAAGCGAGAAGAAATCAAATTCCACACTCCGCTGTGAGGAGCCACACGGGAGATTTGGCAACGTTGGCATTCAAGGGCTCCGATTTGATTCTAAGTTGGCACACACTAAGCATCCGTGCTGAGTCTGATTGAACTAATAAGCTCATGCCTGAAACCTTAAGTGACACAAAATAGCATCGGTAGCAAGTCTCCAACGGGCCACGCCGCGGCGAGGCAGTGATGACACGAGCTTTGTGTACGAGAGGTGAGGAGTATGGTAATGTTGTCAGTGCAGCCCAAGGCTCCACAGCCGTCACGCAATAAAACAACAGACTCCGTCTCGTTACTGGCTGCCACATATTCTGTCAGTCTTCCTAACGCCAACTGCTGCTCTGATTACTTCCTCTCCACTTCCTACATCTCACACACACTCTTGACCTTTGGTAATTACATAAAGCGATATTTTTTTTTTGCTTTATCTGGAGGCCAAAAATCTCCCGTACATAAAAAAACTTGTGATGGTGAAAGCTAGTGTCTCATGTGATCATCATAACCGAAGTCTCCCATGAGCGTGATTGCTCGTGCGTTGATCGCTGAAGGCAGATTGTTTTCGTCGAAAAACAAGACCTGATAAGTTTGATTCTCAGCCAGAAGGAGTAGACTGAAGAGCCAGGGGACTGCGGCAAACCCTGGAAACGTTTCACACTACATGTAGTCAGATTACTGCCTCTGTGTGTGTGTTTCTCCACATTTGTATCAGTGACAGAATCGTGTTGTTTTGTTGAGTATCTGCTTGAACATTTGTGTCATGATCCAAAGCAAAGGAAGGCATGAAGGTCAGCACAGCAGAGAAATGCTAAAACAACAAGGCAAGATGAGTAGGAAAGGAAATAAAACTAATGTGAAGAAAGGGATGTAATGCAGCCCAACAGCAGCTGTGGAGGCAGCGTTACGTGCACCTAGAATGCAAAGGCTGTTCCTCTGAGCAACTGCCAAACAAAGTGTATAACAATCTGGATACTGGAGTGCAGCTTTTCTTTTCAATAGGCTATACTGTATGCACGCATCATTTCCATGTTTGGCGTAAGAATGCAATGATATTTCTGGTCGTGGTATTCTGAATGCGGATGTACCGGTGTTAAGTTGCGACCATTTTAACTGGCGACCGACTTCCATTAGAGTGGCTAGTTGCTGCAGCAACAGCAGATGTGGTCAAAGAGGACCAGGGTGCTGAGCTGCCCTCGTCGATGTCGGATAGCTTTTATTTACGTTAAACTACTGTTTACAGTGTTAATATGTTATTGTGCTAGCAGCTCTGTGTGCGTAACATCAGACTTCTCGGTGCTAAGTGGACTCACCGCGGCTGTTGTAAACGGGAAGTTACGTGTCTCGCACTTCTTCAACCCTGTGAGTTTTTATTGTATTTTTACAATATCTACGGTCTGTAAAATGAGATGAAACAATAAAGCAATGAACTCGTATATGATCTGTCTCAAAAAATATGTAAACATTTGAGTCGCTTCCATTGGAAATCAACCCTACGTCAATGAGAAAAACTAAATCCATACGTCCGCTGTATAAACCGCTCGACCACTGATCAGCTGTCAGCTCACTATTCTAATCTCTAAATAGCGTACATATTGGAGGTCGCATTGGAAATGCAGTGTTTCCATGTTAACTTGTGACCACGTTTACCTAAATTTACACACGGAGAAGCTATCTCCATCATTCCCTTTGTTCACAAATAACTCTAAGAACCTTTTTTAAACAATCTGTGGAGCCAAACTTCAGCGTGGTGCCTTCACAGTCCACAACTATGACTTTGTTTCGGTTCAGATCAAAAGGCGACTTACTTCCAACAGTCGCAACATACCACAGGTTACAGGTATAATGATGACCTCCGTCATGCTGCACAAGACAAGCGCAACCACCAAACAAGCCCAATCCAAACCCACTACCACTTCATTCCCATGTCCACAGTGCATCATAATAATAGGGTTCAGAATGTCTACGCCCACCTGAAGACCCACAAGGTCCAAGCAGGAGGACAGTCATACTAGACTACGAGTGACCGATGATGATGATGATGATAGACAAGAATGAAATACAAGCCTATTTACTGTCACTGTAGAGTGAATAACATGTATGTATTGCATTCAGCGAAACAGACGCTATGTGCTCATTAATTTACAACCAAATGATTGTAAATCCACACAAATATAATGATGTTGTGAAAAGAATTTTATATATACATATATTATTATTATTTTAACTGAACGAAGCATTATTTCTCGTCAATGTCAACTGGTGACCCACTTCTGACGGTCACAACATCCCACAGTTTACAGCTGCTCACAGGTAGCCTGGAAAATAAAAATATATAAACCTATTTAAACACACTTATTCCTTCTCATGATTTACAACTGCAAGTTAGATCACAGTGCTTAAAATGCTCTAATTAATAGCGACTTCATTAGCGTTAGAAAGCACTGTGGGAGGAGCTAGTTAAACTCCCGGTCACACAAAATAAAAAACAGTATTTACTAGAATGCTATGTTGTCTGAATGACAAGAATGTTGTTTGTTATAACGGTAACTTGTGATTCAATCAGGAATATGGTCATCAGTTAAACCAGACACCAGATAAAACAAAACCCCTCGAACACTAGTAGGAATGTTGCATTGGACAGTTTTTCTAAAACAATAATTATATAAATATACACTTGCTTATAGATATTTTTTATTTAATTTTACAAAATGGCAAAATGTAAAATAGCTGAACGATTAAAAACAATATTAACTTGATTATGTAATTCTATTTTTAAAACAGCTTATATCAGTTCCTATCAATATTAATTTTTAATAGACACATTTTCCACATTTGCTGTTTCACAATGTGAGTTTGTTAGTCTCTCTTTTATTGACCTTGTCATAGGAGACAAAAAGTGATCGCTAAAAAAACGTTTTTCCTTCTGAGTAAAAAACAAAGTGTTCCCTGATCCCTGTGTAATGTTTTCAGTGGAAAACTCAAGACTCTCACCACAAAGTACAACTTTATGACACTAGTCTATTTATCTTAATATCAATGTGTTCACGGGAAACACATGTTTTTATTTTTCCTACAGCAATAAATAAAGAAACATTTTTTCCTTTTATCTGCAGAGTTTGAGGACATGAGCTTGTTTCCAGTCTATTGACAAGACACACAACTGTCTTCATAACAAGAAGCCTGTCTGCATGTGACGTGCTATTAAAAGAAACCTGCGACAGTGTGAAAGATGCATTAAAAAAAAAAACAACAGCAACTGAGCTTTGATGTCTCAGTTAATTGACATTAACATCAAGGCATTTGTGTGTTGCTGAAGGGTCTGTAATAGGTTAGGATCATTTGATATCAATAACATAACATAATTACAAGCAATCAACAACTCAGCTGGAATTAAGTGTAAAATCTCTGGACTGTCGATGAAAATACCAAACACCGCTATCGTCAGTGTGTTAAAAATGTTGCTTTTCAGCAGATTTTTGGTGTTAAAGTTAAAAAATTGCTTAGAGGAAAACACTTTGGACATCCAGTGCTTTATAAAAACCTTTTAAGCTCCTGTTAATTCAGAGATGGCATTCACTCTCATACAGTCTGTTGGGTTTTATGACATGACATCTAGCCTTTAGGGCTAATGCAAATGTTGCAGTGCGCTATGGGCATAAGAGTTGCCATAAAACTGAAACCAACTCCACAAAAACATAAAATCCTGTACATTAGTGTTGAGTGATGTTGTAGGATTTGGTATCGACCCGATACCAAGTAAACACAGAACCAATATCGCCTAGACCAGTGGTTCTCTAACTTTTTCGGCTCAAATACCCCATTTTTCTTACTTTTCTCATCAATCTCATTTTGTAAATTAGTGAAATGAAACTGTATTTAGTTCCTCCTGAAAAGATTTTTTTCTATACTTATCATTTCCCTCCAGATGTGGGACCAAGACTGATCCTTGTATTTTCAGTTCATGTTTTAATCATGATCATTTCTATCATCACTGTGTGTTTTTGGTGTCATTTTGTGTATTTTGTTGTTGTTTGTCTGTTCTTTTTATTATTCAGTATATTTTTTGTTGTTTTTGTGTCATGTTGGTATTATTTAAATGATTCTATCTCAGTGTGTGTTTTTGATTGTGTCTTATGGCGTTTTGTATGTTTCTGTTATTTTTGTGTATTTTGTAGTGATTTTCTCTATTTTTTTATCATTTAGTTTGTCTTTGTTGTCGTTTTGTGTGTTGCTGGTAATGGTAAGTACTTTGTCTCTTTAAGTGTGTGTGTGTTTTTGATGTTATTTTGTGTATTTTGTTGTTGTTTGTCTGTTCTTATTATTAAGTATATTTTTCCTTTTATTTTGTGGGTTTCTGTTGTCATTTTGTGAGTTACTGCAAATATTCAGCGTGATTATCATTTTTAACTAAAAATAAACATTAGAAAATCCCATATTTTTATAAATCTCATTTGTTAATTTTCCTCTCTCTCTCTCAAGTAGCCCCTGCAGTGCTATTGCGTACCCCCATTTGAGAACCACTGGCCTAGACCAATCCTGATACTGATGCGTTTTCATATCTGAGGTGATCTTGTGATTATTTTGTTGGAAAGAATTTGAGCAAAATTGAAAGGAACCATAATGTGAAAAATTAAGTGCCAGGAATATTAAGGATACACCCACACACACACACACCATAAAATAGAAACCACCACATTTAAAAAAAAAACTATAAGTCCTTCCTTTAAATTCACACGCATAATCGCGGGAACAATCAGAAAATATCCTTCATTAAACCTAATCACAAAAGGTCATGTTGATGAGTGAGAAACAGATTAAATTAGCATTGAATTAGATATGGAAAATCATCCCCGTCAAAACCGACGGCGGCACAATTATCACATGTTAATGACTTATTTCATTAAGGCCGTTGATTGGTGTGCAGAGAAGAAATCATGCAGGCAGAAGCACCTGGAAGGAGGTGATGAAGCTTAAATGTTACGTTTCTGTGACGCACCTTCCTCTAGACTCTGTTCTGATCATTTTTTTCCTTCCCTTACAAACACAATAATTGTCTTCAAAAGTGCAGCTGCATAAAAACATTTCCAAAAGGATAGAATCTCTCATTTATGAATCCAAGAAAAGATGATCTTATGACTTGCCTACAAAAGTCCTCAAGGAATCAATGAAAGAAAGAAGACACATAATTAACAGAAATCTTTCACTGAAGAAAATAGACACGACTCAATTTAACCAAGTGCTTTTCCATTAATACTGTTGGATGTGAAAGAAGGACCTGTTTTTGACATAAAGACTCGCTACAGTTTTATTATGTGAATTCCAATGATGAATGAATTGAGAAGGAAACCAGAAGAACAAAAGCAGACTGACAGAGAACAATGTTTCTCTAACATTTCATCCTTGAGAGTGAACACCAGCATAAACCCAAAGGAAAATAAAGTGAACATGAATCAAGAAAAAAGTGATGGACAGATAAACAAGGCAAAGGGTAGGTTTACCAATGAGTTAAGCAGGAAATCTTCCAACAACATAAACTACCAGAGGCAATACAACAAATCAGGCAATGAAATTGACACAATACAAATGGTGCCAAGAATGTTTGTGATTTTACCACTGATAAAATACAAAGAATGCAACCACCTTTGGATGGTCTCGAACAGGGGTGTCAAATTTATTTTAGTTCAGGGGCCAAATACCAACTAGTTTGGGCTTTTTTTTCCCCTTTGTCTGCACATGCTGTTGAAGGTTAATCCTGCAAGAAGTGCAATCTTTTAGACAGCAATGCAAGTTTTTTTTTTTTTTTTTTATTGCAATTAAATAAATGAGTGTATTTTATTTCATAGTTGTGACCAGCACCAAACCCCCCCGAGGGGAGGCCCAGAGAGCTCCCCAGCAGAAGAGCAAAGGCCCACGCCCAGGAGACAGCCAGAACCGTGCCGAACGGGCAGACAGCGGGTGCCCGCCGGCAGGCCCAGAGACAGCAGAGACCGGACCCCAGGCCAGTAGGGGCCAGGAACAGAAGCTGCACCCCTAGCCGCCAGAGTGCCAGGGGGATGCTACAAGTCGCCCCACAGGCCCCCAGGCGCACCGGCCGAAGCCCCCAGATCACCCCCCCCTCCCCCCCACCGCCGCCGATGACTAGTTTGAGCTTAAGTGGGCCACAGGTTTTAGTTGGGAAAAAGAGAAAATTCAATATTAATGTGCCCCCGTTGATAAAGTATGTGAGTATATCAGTCCCTGCAGGATTTTCACTTAAATTTCCCCGATTTTGGGAATTTGGGGAAATTTCTTGGAATAATTTAAGAAAAATATGCTAGATTTTGGGAAAAATGTGCCATTCTTTCAATAATTTGAGATTAAAAATGACTGCTGTCATATGATGTAAGAATTAGAAAACTGAGCCCTGCAAAAATTGTGTATTTTAAATGAATTTGTGTATTTGGAGGGGCAGATATATCTACAACCAAATTAGTTTGTTTTTTTACAAAATGTTTCATGTTTTTTCGATCATTTTTACTTTCAAGCGGGCCGAATTTGATACTCTAAAGGGCCGGACTTGGCCCCCGGGCCTTGAGTTTGACACATGTAGCCTCGAAGGAAAAGAGGTCAGAAGACAACACAAAAACAATGTGGAGCACTGCTAAGCAGTTGTTCTTATTAAGAACATTTTATAGAAACACAGAGGAGAGAATAATCAAACACTGACCATGAGATGCTGCTGCTGACAAAACAACAAACATGGAGGAAACATGCCTGCCAGTCACCTGGTGAAAATGTAGTGGGCGGGGCTTATCACACCTGGATAAAACCCCACCCACTGTTGAGGGTATGTTGGATTTTATCTCCGAGCCAGGGGAGTTTATGACATGAAGGAGGTTTAGTAAGACCATCTTGTGCTTCAGTTATGTTTGTGACTTAAAAAAAAGGACCACAAAACATTCACTAAGTGATAGGCTACTTAAAATAAACTGAATTACTCAATTACTTTGGTTTGGTTGGATGGATTTGACCAACTACTATACAGAGCAGATTGCTAAACAGTACACCAGTGTTGGGGGTACGCAATGGCACTACAGGGGGTACTTGAGAGAGTGAGTGGAAAATTAACAAATAAAAGCATAAGAAATATAGGGATTTTAAAATGTGTACATTTGGTTAAAATGATAACCATAATAATAGAAATGATTAGAACATGAACTGAACATACAAAGGTCAGTCTTGGTCCCACACCAGGTGGGAGATGACGTGAAAAAATCTATTAACGAGGCACAAAACACTGTTTCTTCCACTTATTTACAAAGTTAGATTTTTTAAAACATGTGTTAACCCTCCTTCATTCCACCATTGGACTCTATAGTTGTTTTTTTAAATATTATTCTGAGCAAAATGTTGCAGCTGCAGACAAAGTGGGTCCTTGGATTCAGAAAAAAGAGAACCGGGGTACTTGAGCCAAACAAGTTTAAGAACCACTGCACTACATCACCCTGACTAATATAACTTTTAAAAATATGCATTTAATATTCAATCTTTTACATTTAAACTATATTCATTGATGACATTGAACTCTTATACAAGCCCTTTAGACTTAGTGCCCTCCTTGCACCTTTAATGTTGTTTTTTTTAATGTGTGATAAATAAATAAATGAAAAAAAAAAAGAATGAAAAATGATTTAATCTTCTTATGGAAGTCTAACCACCAGTTAGTGTAAAAAGCCTTTAGAACGTGTCCTACTGTAGTCAGAAATATGATAAGATCTCACATGTTGTTCTACAAAGTGGACACTGCTGTTGTCAGTGTTCGGCCTCTTGGTTCTGCACCTTGGTCCCAGAGGGTGGCCGTTCTGTAATAAGTGTCATGAAAGGGGAAGACTGTGGTGTGATGTTAGACAAGCCTGGTTTGTGGTTTGATCC
This sequence comes from Gouania willdenowi, assembly GCF_900634775.1. Lineage (NCBI taxonomy): Eukaryota > Metazoa > Chordata > Actinopteri > Blenniiformes > Gobiesocidae > Gouania > Gouania willdenowi. Next base: position 10,073,437 of record NC_041054.1, on the reverse strand, counting down.
TTCTGTCAGAACGCTATTATGATGTGTGTGTCGGCCATGTTTACACAAAGCCACCTCCTGTTACAATAGTTGCATTCAGAAATGTATCTGACCATCTCCTGATACAGCAACAGACAACGTAAGGGGAAGAAACTAAAGCAACTTTCGTACTACTAAATCATTTAAATGTAAACGTCTAGAATTTGAATTACATGAAATTATGAAAAAGAGTGAGAGTAAAAATGGAACAAAGTGCTGCTTATGATTAAAAGAGATTCAATTTTAAGCATGTTTACACAAAGTTTTGGAAGTACAGACAATAAATATCAGCAAAGACATCCTTATAATCTTATAAATTACAGAAAGAAGAAAGCCTCCTGTACTCAGTGACAGTAACAAAACAAATACATTAGATTTTAATCTGGTACTTTAAAGCTGCTTCAGGGAAAATCTTCATGAATTTGAATTACCAGCACACCCAGTTTAAGACTGCATACTAAGAGCTTCTGAAGCAAGTGTGTAATTATTTACCATATATGTTGGACTAAATATCGCATTGTCCAGTATTGAATTATACATTATAAAACCATTTTCTTTTCTCCAACTAATGTTTACAGACCTCCAGGGGTCCTGATGAACAAATTTCAGAAAGTCTGGATCAAAGAAGTCCACGTTGTAAATGATCATTATTGATATATTTATCTTTCAGCATTGTAACTATGCTCATTCACCGTTCCTAAAATATGTGTTGATAAAACAAGCCTTATAAAAGTCCTTAAAGGCTCACACAGGAATAGTCCCAGACTCAGCTCAAACAGGTGGACAACATCTGGTAATTGTGCTTTTGGAATTGCTACAAATTGACAGGAGAAAACTGCAATAAGGCAAACTTATGTACGTTTGTGTGTTTTGAGATGGTAAAGCCATTGACGTCCATCTGCCAGTCATGCAAAAAGCTCATTTTTACCTCCGCCAAGGAGGTCATTATTTCACCAGCGTCAAATCTAGACCTTATGCGATGTGAAATTCAATTAAATTTTAAGGCAATCTCAGTCAATAAACAGATTCTGGATCAAAATACCAACCTCTCATCATTGGCCAAGTTTCAAAAACTCATTTTGGTCTGTATTTGACCAATTTCTATGAAATTCAATTCATGTCAAGTTGGTTCCTGATTTACTCCACCAATTTTCATCTCGATCAAATTCAGATCAGATCATTTATCGCGATTTTTCAAAAAAATTGGTGCGCCCAGAAATTTGGACCTACTGTATTATTATTGTCAATAGAAATGTATTTCTACCCTTTAAAGTGTGAATGATCATGGTACCATGATCTCAATAACTGCCAATATCTGGCTAAGAGGAGATTTGACATTTGCCGGAGGTTTGCGCTCTTTGACAGTCTTTGTTTCAGTGAGTTTTTACCAACTTCCACACCTGGCTGCCCTTCCTTACTTCTTCATATCTGCTTATGAGCTGTTTTTAATATCTTGTGGTGTTTTTTTTTTTTTTTTCATAAATCATGCTACTAAATCATAGCTATGAAACATGCCTAGTTGCCAACAAACGCTCCATTTTTACCTGGTCAAGAGTCAGGTTCTTTTATCCGCTCCAGGCTACCGTTGCGTATTCACAAACACGGAGCAGACTTTACAGATAAACCGGGCTCGGGTTTGATGGTGTGAACTTGCCCTTTGCCACATGTCTGGAGTATTTCATCTAGAATTGTAAGTACTGTTCAGTCTTTCGAAAGAAAATATTATCCATTACGTTTTTCTTCAGTTTCTGAGAACTCAAGAGACAAGTCGGACGAGAAGTTTTCACTGTGACCTGGATGACAGGGAACCTTAGGCTGGCAGTGTGTTGAATAACATGCAGGCTTTAGATGCCTCACACTACAGAAAACCATTCATAAGATTTAGTCTCGCTTCTATACACATGTAATTCATTTCCACATCTACAAATCTCTGGACTGTTAATAATCCAACAAAGCATTCATATTCCACCAAATTGGATACGTTGCTGGCATAATTTATGATCTAATCAGTGGCCAGAAAAGTTTAAGCTGCTCTGAAGCTTCTTTGCATGATTGAAAGACAGACACGTCTTGTGTGAGTTACTGAAAAACGGCGAGCTGATGGCAACGCTAAATGACACTTGCTTTTGACAAGTAGCAAATGGAGAGGATTACCATAAGCCAATGAGCTACAGAATGAATATATGTTCAAACCTCATTTGAAGTGGCATCTGTGACATTGCCATGCCAATTTAGAGAGAATTCAATCTGCCTGCATCAACTCTCGAAGAGTGTGATTGGACTTGTGAAAAGACCAATCTGTTTCTAAATGTGTGCAGTCAGGCCTCTTTGTGATTATGAGACCATATCAGTGGCTATTCTTGAGCTTCAGCTGTATTCTCAACTCCATCAGTGCTGGAATTAGCCTTTCTTTTCAAGTATTTGAGGGAAGATTAGGACATAATACAGTCAGGGTTTGTGTTTGCTGGGATGTTTGAAGAGGTTATCAGCTGTCAGTTCAAATTGCTGGAAAGTTGATGAAGTCAACGCTTCATTTGTGACCAGCAGTTAATCCAATGTATATCAGGTCTTGAGAGCTCGAATGAAAGTGTTGTGATAAAGCTGCAATTGTCTTTTCTGTCTATTTGCGGCATGTTTATGTGGTTCATAAAAGTAACCCGCTGTCCAAAAGTTGTGCTGATCGACTTTCATGTGCAGTTTGATCATTGTTGATCACTGCAACACAATTTCATGGGGAAACATATATGTGACAGTGTCACGAAAATAATTGCTTTACTTTTCATGCGTGCCGCCTCGTTTTAAGCATTTTTCATGCACAAAAATGTCAAACTCAATGACCCTCATTTATCAACCTTGAGTGAAAACGGGTGCAAATCTGAGTGCGCATTTGTTCGTAGGAGAGGACCAACGTGTGATTTATGACACGTTCATCTTTGACCAATCCCTGCACACCAATGATCAGGTGTTGATAAATGCGACAGCTGAATTTGATCGTCATTAACATGTTACGCCCTCAAATATTCCTGGTTCGGAGGCCCCGCCCACTGAGATCAAACAAACATTGGCAAGGAAATAAATGTTTCAGAGATGAAAATCAGCATCCTCACAGCTGATGTGAAAAAAACAAGGATATGTTTTTCGATAGTGTCAAAACTGGGATTTAAGGAGCTCATTTAAATGCTCTGTGGAAGAGAATAACGGAGGAAGTGAACGGTGTTTCCGAACAGACTCGGGCTGAGGTTTGAATTAAATTCTCAATAACTAGCTTAACCAATGGCTAATGATGGTTTAAAATGAAATTTTACTCACCCAAAGCCTAAAAGCGCAATCAAGACAATTCTTTATATTTTGGTCAAGAAAAAGTAGACGAGTCGTGAGGTGCCATTGTAGCGTACACTCACGTTAAAATTAATAAATACCGGAACTTGCTTGAATTTGCTCCTACGCTCAGATCTGAACGTACGAAAGGTTGATAAATGGGGGCGAATGTGCTTAGATTTGTGCAGTTGCATGCTGTTACAACACTCCTTTCTGAGTTTGGTTTATGGTTAGAGATTTGGTTAAGGAATGGTAAATGGACTAAATGGACTTGATTTTATACAGCGCTTTATCACCACACTGAAACAGTCTCAAAGCGCTTTACATACCAGCTCATTCACCCATTCACTCTCACATTCACACACCAGTGGGACAGGACTGCCATGCAAGGCGCTAGTCGACCACTGGGAGCAACTTAGGGTTCAGTGTCTTGCCCAAGGACACTTTGACACATAGTCAAGTACTGGGATCGAACCCCCAACCTCTCGATCAGAAGACGACCCACTACCACCTGAGCCACGGTCGCCCGTGGCTCAGGTGATAACTCCCATTAAAATGCATCGCTTTACAATCCCCATCACGAAGTGCCACAACATTTCCTGACGCGCAGCACAAAGAAAAAACACGTCACGTAGCCTGTAAAATATGAGAAAATCGTGCTAATTAGTCAAAGCCCATTTTGTGTCATTATCAAGAACTTTGCAAGACTGGGATGGTTGGTATGTAGACTTGATTGATGATTTTGTTGTGGGTACAATTGAAGAAGATTCAGTTACAATTTGTAGGTGGTGTGTTTGTGAGTGTGTTGGATGGATAAAGATGAACCAAACATGGAAGGCAGAAACAGCACCCAGACTGCCTGAGAACAGAAATAGTTATCTCTGAGAGAAACCGTGCAGGCACAGTGGTCCCCATGAGGCCCTGATAATCCCCTGTAGATGTGGAACATACAGTAACATCCATCACCAACAAAAACATAATTACCAATCATAATACATAACTTCCTGTCATGTGTCTGGGAGGGTCAGGGTTAACATAGGTAAAAATGTGTAACTCAGAGCTATTCATTCAAAATGAATGAGACAGTATAAAAATTAAACCAAGTGTTTAATAACAAACCTCCACCAAGGGCCAAATCTGTTATATATTGATATTGGCAGTTGCCATGGTACCGTGATCCTTCACACGTAAAAGGTTGGAAATTAATTTCTATACTTATACAGATATATCGCAAGGCTACATAATTTGTATAGAGCATTTCATACACAAGGCCATTCAATGTGTTTTACATGATTTAAAAGTGCCACAGAAAATATTTAACAGTTTATAAAACCAATAAGAACCCTAAAATCAGCAGTAAAAACATTTACACCCCATTACTCGGAAAATCGCGATGAAATGCTCAATCTGGATCTGATCTGGATTAAACTCGTTGGGGTAATTGAGGAACCAACCCGAAATAACAGAGTTCCATTTCATACATCGGTCAAAATAATTTTTTTTAATTTGGCCAATAACGTGAGATAATTATTTTTCAATATTTAAAGCTGATCCAGAATCAGTAAATTGACGCAGATTTCCTCCAAAATGTAATTTCATCTGTACTTTTGACGTCATCCTGCTAACAGACAAATGAATAAACACCAGTGAGAAAAAATGATCCTCAACAGGGACACAGCTAATCTAACAACTAAAAACAATCTTAAAACAGAGGACGACAAACACATTTACACAAATGAGCCACGGAAACACACGTCACTGCAGGATCTTTATAGCTTGTTCTAATTGGCTGCAGCTATAGAATCATCTACACACCGGCAATGATGCACAGTAACACACACACACACACCCACACACTACGGCTCGTAACAATAAAAATTAATATAACAGATTACAAACTATAAAATACTACAGACACACACACACACACACACAAAAATAATCAGTCAGTCAGTTTTGTGTAAGAAATTGAACCTCACAATGTGATTGGCTGTTTCTATGTTCTTGTTTTTTTTTTCCAGTTCAATGTAACTTAAAATCACTGAGCGTGGAAAATCCTGTTTGTGCCTCATGGTTTGATTATCATGATGAATGATTATCATCTGTCTTGCTCTCACTGGGCAGTGGAGGATAGAGATGACCAGTTTCTAAGACCATTATCTCTCATCTGTTTGTGCAAATGGCACTTTAATGCTTCAGAGATGTGTCTGAATACATTTAGAATAACTGGATGTGAGAGTCGAGGCACACTCATGCCTGGGCCTGCTTTTAAAACCAATTGTGTTGAAAAGACAAGTTCTTCGTGTGTGTGTGTGTGTGTGTGTGTGTGTGTTATGTGTGCAGAAGAGCTTGTGTATGAGCTGTCACATGATGAATGTTCTCTCTTCTATAATCTATGTGCTTCAAAATATGATATATGTGTGGATGAACTTTGAATTATAACCTAAAGAGTGACTCATTAATCTTCTGACTTTGGTGGGGAGTGGACCAAAGGAATCCATTTTGTGTGTTTATGTTTTATGAATAATGCAATGTTGCAACTGGCCAGTTGGCAGCAGGTAATGACGTTGAAAAGCCTCAAAGTGAACAGAACAGCTTAGTTTGTTGCTTTAAACAGAGATCATTCACAAAGGTTAGCAGATCAAAGTGAACAGTTTCCTTTGAAAGTCATTGATAAGTGACCACTACTGACCAAAGCATCAAAGGTCAGTCAGTAGATCAGGAAGATTAAAATATTGGCAGGAATTTATTTCTGATTTTGATGGATATTTTTTCTGGAACTTATTGACAACAATACACAGAAAATTTTAGAAATAGGATAATTTATTTGATGTTTTAAAGCTGCTGGAGACAAACGTTTTCTGTTTGATAAATACATAGTGTTGGCCTCATAGATCAATGATTATTTAATTCCAGCAAGTTCATTTTGTCTTCTTTTTTGAAGCAATATATTAAGGTTTCATTTATTCAGACAACTTTTTCAGACAATTTACTTTGAAATGTACTCTTGATCTCCAGGCAAGTTTCGACTGCCAACTGTGAGTCTTCCTCAGAGGCATCTACTGAGTGCTTTCATGTGTCTGTATGAGGACACATGTAAATAGATTACTGACTTTAAATGAAAAAACTTAAAAGGTTGAAAGTTTGTTTTCATCTCCATTGGCAACATTCTCTTATTAACATTTTCAAAAAGTTTTGTGCATCGCATGGTGATGTGATGTGAAGTCCTATAGATGGGTGTGTTTTGTTGCCAAACAAGGAGTCACCATTTCAGTCATATCACCTTACTAGGGGAGACAATACCTCAGTGCCATTGACGAGATAATTCGTCATTTCAAATCTGAACGCTCAGTGCCATTGACGAGCAAACTCGTCAATTGTCAACGTCAACGTTTTATCACTGAGATTACTAGAATACACCCTGACGGAGGTCCCTCATCTAAACTGTAGTGTGATGTAGTGACCACATGGCGCCCTGAAGGTGGCAGCAGCGCACCTTTGAATGATAGATTAGCCACTGATGCTACCATTCGCTCAGGAGGAAGAAGCAGGTACGAGGGAGATTATGGTGCTATGAAGTGATATTGTGAAGTATCCAGCAGCTCACAGCATCACATACTAACACAGAACATGTGTGGACCTGAGTGGATTATTGATGAAGTTGTGATCATGAGACAAAACTATCAACTAACCGGGCCAAACGGGTCATCTCTGTGTGTCGGGAGGAAGAGGAAGTGTCGACTGTGTGATTGATGAGGGGAGCAGATACAAAATACAGTAAGCAAAACATTCAACTGTGAGCTAGATAGCAAAATAATAATAATTTGGCTATCCAAAGCCTTTTCTCAGTGTTGTTTTTTTTAAAGGAAACCAATGTTCAGATGTTATAGTTTTCAATAAAGTTTTAGTTTTAGAAAAAGCCTGTTTTCTCAGCTTTTTGCTCTGAAACTGGCAATTTGTGTAAAACTTGCTTTGTTCAACAGCTGATTACAAAAGAACTAAACAAGCTACAAACAATTTTATAACATATATAATAATGTTTTTTCTGATGAAAGTAGAGACTATTCTTTAAGAATCTGGTGTCAGATTTCAGATTGTCATAGTACAAAATATTCTGTGGGTCATTAAACATCAGTCAAAACAGCTGGCACTGAGGGGGTACAAATTCTGAAAATGGCTGGCACTGAATGAGTTCAGATTCTGATCTTTCTGCATAAACCCTAAAATAAACATTGCTATTGTTTTGCTGTAACTTTCAGTTCATGAAAACACCAGCAACGTCTTGGGGAGTCAGAGTTTTTAGGGGAAAACAAACAAAATCCAGGTAAGAATGATGTTACAACAAAAAACACATCTATGCATCAGTCTATGGGACTCCACATCCCACAATGCAATGCACAAAACTTTTTCAACAGTGTCCACAAGAGAGAGTTTACAATGGAGATGAAAGCAAACTTTTTAGCAGCAATTTCAATCGTTTACATTTTTTTTTTTGAGCAAATGATCTTTGATTTATTGCTGTATGAGGCCTACACTGAGTTTATCCGAATAAAAACGTGTACACAAAGCATGTAATTACACTTTTCAACTTGACCTTTGAAGTTTTAAAGTTCAAATGCATTTAATTTAAAAGTGTAGTTCTCCTTTGTATCTTACATTAAAGGTATTTATTTTTCCGCAGCAGTTCTGATGCCAGAGTAATGTCGTCTTAATCCTAAAAATCCTTACATGCTTTGTAGTGTTTTTTTTTTCCCCAAGACTTCCTAGTTTTGCTTTGTAGGAAGATGAGATGAGTTATTATTAATGGGTTATATAACTAAGAATATTAATTATGATTATTAATATTACTTCAAATTTGCGGGGTGCCACTCCTTTTAACAGGAGAAATATGTCTAAGTTTTTAGACTAAACTCATCAATGTGAAACCAGGGAAAAGTGAATTCTACCAGACATCTACACCATAGTCACAGCTTTAATGAATCAGAAGAATCAAAGATTATGTTTAACCTTTTATTCAAAAGTCAACAATTAACACAGTCAAAATATCAATTGAAATGGGATAATTAAATCATGATAAAATGCATTTCTAGGCTAATAAAAGTGAGGATTATACGTAATAAAGTGAAATCACTAATCTAGAAGGATGCTATTCTACTAAATATTGAATAAAAATGCAGGATACATATTCAATAATAAGATCACAAAATCAAAGAATAAAATAAAGAGAGCTCATAACAAAGAGAGGAGGACGGACAAGGGGGAGACGAACAAACATGAATGAGATGTACTGTGTGTGTAGCATGTTGTTAATGCGTGTAAGTTTGTAGTTATGGAAATATGTATGTGATCTATTGTGGATGAAGTTGCTGGTGAAAGTTCGTTCTTGTACCTTGGAGGTGAGGTCAGGCTGGACCTGGAGGTGCTGTTGAAGCAATGTAGCAGGACGTGCCACCGTTGGTTCTGTTTCGGTTCCACAGAATTTAGCCCCTTCAGCCGATCCGGGCGGGTTAGGCCTTCGCAGCTGGCTTCGATAATGGCTCTTGGCTAACCCCAAGGGTCGCGGGCCGGGCTTCCTTACGGCTGTTACGCACGTCACTGGGTGCGGAATTCGTCCGAACCAAGCAGCTGTTGATTACAAAATCTAACTGTTTCAACTAAAAATAAAAATGAAATGAAAGACTGGAGACAGGAGGGACACGTGTGAGCATGAACGCCCGCGTCCAAAACTGAAGTTAGGAACGGCGTTCTTCCTTTTAAAAGCTTATCTTTGGGGTTTGCCTCCTGAAGAGGGAACTTCGTTGATTGGTTTAAAGTTGCCAGCATCTCAGCTGGGTGCCTTTGGGTGTGTCTTGGGTGTGTGTAAGTGTAAGACAGAGACAGACAACAAGGGATGATTCTAAACATAAAAGAATGCCTAATAATTAATTCCACATATTTCAAAACATCTTTTCAACATCATATCCTGAAATATCATGTATTACGAAAGAGTTTGATACCAAACACGACTAGGAAATAGCCTCGAATCACTTTAGGAACTAATTAATGCATTTTACCTGTAATTACTCATAACATAAATGTCAAAAATCATGTTATGCCTCCTCTTAACTATATGGTTTCCGTAGATACCTCAAACTAACTTTTGTGATGTTTTTCTGGTAATTTTAAGCACTTTTAAATGATGAACACTTTAAAATAGCTTTCTGTTGTTATTAAATTACATGACACGAGTGCAGACACATTTGCAATTTCAATTACAGTAGAAATCATTCCAAAAATGTTTTCATTTGTAACTTTTCAGTCCAGCACATGTCCTTTGTTCTCATTTGAGCAGGAGAACTGGGGTTATTCCATTGTCCTGTGTAACCATTGGTTTGGGTTCGGGAGGTGACAACATCTGCAGGGGGTCAAAGGGGTCATTGGGACAGTTCTTTGATGTTACAGCATCCAGAGGTATCTGTTTGAAAAAGGGGGAAGGAGAGGGGTGTTCTTCTTTTGATTGTAATGTAGCAGGGAGATGATAACAGGAGACGACTGGTCTGGGATCCTTCTATCTTTTTGTTCGGCAGGAAGGGAAGAAGACCCCCCTTGGGGCACGTTTGCATTTCACAGCAAGAGGTAGACTCTCTGACTCCACGGACTGGTGAAGCCGGTGTTCTAAGTCAGGTCAACTTGGGGGTTTAGTTCCCTACATAATCCCCCTGTTGATAAGGTTTCAATGCTTTGAAGCTCTTATCAAAAAGTTCTTTTGAGGAAACAAAAGAGGGAACGAACCTTCAAGTTGAAGAAAACTGGAAACAGGTAAAGGTGTGTTGAGGTCCTCACACACCCTGATGAAAGTTCAGGAGTGACAAAAGTCCAACGTCCTTGTTGGAACTTGGAGGTGTTTCCCCCTGTAGGGTAGGGAAATCACTCTCACCTTGACGTTGAGATGAGCAGCATTGCCAGGAAGTCAATACTGGAGGCAACGCTGGGAGGTTGAAGCTAGAGCCCCTGGTGGTTGAGGCTGGAGCCCCGGAGGTTGAAGACTGGAGCCCTGGCGGTTGAAGACTGGAGCCCTTGGAGGTTGAAGGCTGGAGCCCCGGAGGTTTGAGGCTGGAGCCCCGGAGGTTTGAGGCTGGAGCCCCGGAGGTTGACGCCTGGAGCCCCTGGAGGTTTGAGGCTGGAGCCCCGGAGGTTGAAGCCTGGAGCCCCTGGTGGCTGGCGTTGGAGCATTGCCTGGTGTTAATGCCCGTGGACCCTGGAGGTAGGAGTTGGGCGACCATGGAGTCGATTCTGAGGTGCCGCTTGGCAGTGGGCACCCGTAGACCAGGAGGCAGACTAGGTGTGTGTACTATATGTTGCTATGTGTCCCTCAACAATGCTCGGTGCGAACATGTAATTTGGGATCAGCAGGATGGGGTAACATAAAAGTGTACACATAACACATAGATAGCGTGGTATCGGTCAGTTACTCCTGGTGCACATCAATAAGACAAAGACAAAGCATGCAGGGTGTAAAAGAATCAAATCTAAACACACAAAGGTAAGTCCCTAAGGGAGCTTAAACTAAATGAGAGAAAAAGAAGAGCTTTCTTTTGCTCTAACTAAATTTGGCCTGTGCCTATATAATGAGACGAGTTGGTGGTCTCAGTTACAGGGTGTTAGATATGCTAATGTCTGGGGCCTGATCAATGGGATGGCTGATTGGAAGTTTACGGATCAACCAGCACGGTTAAATCCTGACCCTCGGGTGTGTCCTCGGTGGGACCAGATAGCGTAGTGGATTCTAGTTCCTAGGTCTGAGTTTATGTCGTCCTTGAGGTGGTAGATGTTATTGAACGTGACGACTGGTAGGTTAATTAGGAATGCTATCTCTTGGCTCGTAGGGTTTATTCAGCTCGCGGTTGATGGCTTGTCTGTTGATTTTGGTGTTCTGTATAGCTTAATTTGGTTTTCGGTGGACCCATTTGAGCTTTGATTTGGTTTTTGTGCTCGGAATCTTTATTTGGTACACCACTGGAGACAGTTTATCGGTGACCAGGTAGGGTCCTGTTCATTTGGGAAGAAATTTCTTCTATTTATTTATTTATTTTTTCAGTTTGGTTGCATGATGATTGGTTTTGCCGGCGGGCGGAGCAATGCTATAATACCAGACGCGGTCTCCCACCTGTAGTTCCTCTTGTGAGGCTTTTTGGTCGTAGTAGGTTTTACGGCCCTTCGCGCTCTCTTTGAGGTGTTTTTGAGCAAACGCGAACGTAGCTCGAAGGTGGTTCTCAAGATCGGTCGTGTATTGGTGGGTGGTGTAAGCGGTAGCGGTGTCAGCTTGGTTTTGGTTTTGACTCCTCTGTGTCTGGCGTAGGGCATGTCATGGGCATGTGCCAATATCACCCCCCTTTGGTTCTGTGGGACAACGAACGCATGCGTTTGGGAGTCCGCAGAAACATGGACCAAGGTGCCCTTGACTGTCTGTAATGAGCGACGGGCAGCGAACAGATGGCTGGGTGTGGAGGCAGAGTCAGAGGAGACTTTTAACGTCACTGGGCCATTGTCGATGAAAGCGGGTTTTATCGGTGCGATGACCTGCGAAGACGATGGGGCGATGGTTTCGGCAGCCGCACGAGAGCTCGTAATCGAATTCACTGAGAACGGGTGGGGCTCAGCGAGCTGGGTGGGGTCAAAGGACCAGGGTGTTCCTGATAGCGCCCTTTCTTTGGCGAGAGCATCGTTGATGTGTCGGTTCTGAAACGCAAGACCATCGGTAGCGAGGGGGTTGTTGGTTAACGAGCACAGGGAGGTACTTCTGGTCGTTAGAGTACGGTCTACGGTTTTAGTAGCCGGACGCATTTGGGCCGGAGACCGGCTTGGGGTCTCCTTTAGAGCCCGAGAGTGGTTCAGTTGGTAGCACTGAACTCCGTCGGGTGAGTCATGCTGCAGCGGCAGTGGCTGCCTGACTTGGGCCCAGATTTTCAGGTTCCGAAAGTCGATCAGGGGCTCAAATCGGTTGAGCAGATCGATACCTATGAGAAGAGGAATCTGGTTGTGGTCTGAGATGTAAAACGGGTGCACCAGAGTCAGCTGACCTATGGTGACTTGAACGAGAGCCTTCTTCGTGATAACGGTGGCGTTGTCGCCATAAGGTTTGATGTCAATGTGGCAGTCTTGGAGTATCAACCTTAGGTTGGCCTCCTTGGCTAGGCTGCGCAGCTCGTTGAATAGTTGGGCTGACATGAGGGATATGTCTGCTCCAGTGTCAAGTAAGGCTTCATTGGTAAGCACACCTTCAAAAGTGGCTGATATATAAAACTTTCGGGCGATTCCTCTTTCGTAGAGGTCGCACAAGAATTGGTGAATTGGTGGTTCACCCTCAATGGACTGATGTCCATTGGAAAAACGGTGGTTTGGTGCATGTGTTTGCACCAGCAAGACAGCACTAGGCGAATTATCGTCATCTTTGCATTTTGATCGTTTTTGCTTTCTATTGATTTTGTCATCTATCATTTGTTCGAACATTTTCTTGATGGATGCCATTTCTTTAGTGATTTGGTTAGATAACCTAATTTCTAAACTTTCTATTTCATTAGATTCATCGTCTGATCTTGATCTGTTTGGCTGCTGGTCGTATGACCTTTGAATATTTTTGTGATACCAAGGTTTTGAGTGTTTGTTTCTGAGTGGAGGTGTTCGGCGGTCGTTGTTGTGTCTTTTCCACTGGTCAGAACGGTCGTAATCATACCACGGTGGTCGCGGTCGGCGATCTTGGTGGTGTGAGTTAGGGCGAGAATTTTGGTGCCGAAAGTTTTGTTTTGGCGCATAATCTCGATAATCGGTGTTATCTTGGTATTGTTTTGGCTTTATTCCATGGTACGGTTGCTGGTTGTACCGCGGAGAGGTCTGTGGTGCTTGCGGTGGAGGCATTTGAGGACTGTCGGGTGTCTTTTTTGTGCCTTCCAATTGCAGCGAGTGAGAGTTATTCTTTATCGTGAACATTTCGCGAGGTGTGGATTTTGCCGAATTTTGTTTGTACAAGAGGAAGCCTCTGATTGCAAGATCGCGAAGTTTCTTACTGGACATGGTATAGGGATCTGCCGCGACGCCGAGATGGGTGCTCGTGCTGTGGTGAAGGTTTCTGAGGAACAGTTTTTTGAACTGCTCTTCTTCTTCCATACCTGGGTCGTTGCGATTACCAAAGTATGCCTGTAGCAAGGTGTGGTAATATTGTTGGGGTGATTCGTTTTTCCCCTGTTTAACGGTGTGGGCATAGTCGAAACCTGTTTGGTGAAGTGCGTCAGAAAATTCATCCACCAGGAGGCGGCACAGTGTTGTGTAATCATTTCTGATCTGAGGTAGTTGACGTTCAATGAAATCATTGACAAGCCTGCTCGAGGTTGCTTTGATTAGGTAGATTTTATCTTCAACATTAGCCATTGGATAACTTTTTAGATAAAAATCAATGTCTCTCAAAAATGCTCTAGCATTTTGGGGTTCGTCGAACTTTGGTTCGAATCTCGGAATGTTTCTGGCGATTTTATCCAGGTCGCGGTTGGACGGTCGATTGCTATTCGGGGGCCTGGCGGGCGTCGGTCCGCCGTCAATAGGAGGGTCCGCGGAGGCATCCCGGGGCCTCCTTAAGCGACGCGGACGTACCGGTGGGTCGGTGGTGCGCAGGACTTGTCGAGTTGCGTCTTCACCGTCGGAGTCAGGATCGCCATCAGCCTCCGACATTGACAATGATGAGAGAGCGTGCCCGAGCTCACGTCTTGCGTCTAGGAGCTCTCTCCTGGTGAGGTTCAATTGTCGTTGAACCTTAGCAGTAGCTACTTTACCATCAGCTACTTGTTGTAATAAGTCATTAACCCTCTCTCGTTCTGCGTCTAATTCTCTAGAGAGCAGTTTAGTTTTGGCTTTTGAGGCTTTGATCGCCCCTTCTGCCTCAAGGAGGAGTTTCTTCCCAACATTTGACTCGTGTAGTTGTGCGTCTAATTCCCGGGTGGTGGTGTCGAAATCATGTTCGAGAACGCGTATTTTATCACCGAGTAGCACTTTGGATTTTTCTAATTCTTTATTCTCAGTGATTAATTGATTAACCTGATCTTCCGCTTCTTCTAGGTAAGTCACACGCATTTGGAGCAGTCCATTTTCTTCACGTGTTTCGTCATACTGGACCGTGAGGTTCGCGCAGCGGGCTTCGCGTTCCTCGATGGCTTCGAGTTGAGCGTCTCGTTCGCGCTCGAGGGTTTTAACCCGATCCTGTTCGTATTTTAACTGGGCGGAGAATGCTGATATTACAAAGCCGAGCTGTTTAACCAGCTCCTTATCTTTCAACTTTTTTGAAACGGCTGCAGTGACGCAATCGGCCACAAGGTCTCCTAATTCTTGAGGGGGAGATTCTCGGATTTTGGCATCGATTGTGGATTTGCCGTCACCTAAAATTTCTGTGAGGAGGAATTCTAAGTTCTCGGCTGGATGGTCTTCTGAGGAGATAGACATGTTGATTTGTTGTGGATCAAAATCGTACGAAGAACTCTAAAGAATTTCAAAATTTAAAATAATTTTTCAAACAAAGTTTAAAAATTACAATGGTAGTAAATTGTTTTATCTTATTTCGTTTGTTCTTAGCAATTCACTGTTTGGTAAATAAAAACTGAGTGGTGAACTTGAAAAAGTTTGGTGTGGTTTGTTTAATTTAAACAATTGTTCTTACTCATTTAAGACTTGTTCTTACTGATTTAAGACTTTTATTTAAATTAACTTTACTTTAATTCAATTTCGTTGAATTAATCAACAGATATTTTTAATCAATTAAAAAAAATGTTTTATTGAAATTAAATTCAAATCTTATTGAATTTATTTTAATCAATAAATGTTTTCCTCAATTAATTTAAACTTTAGTTTAAATTAGCTTTACCTTGATTCAGTTTCCTTAGATTAATCAGGTGATCAATCAATTGGAAAAAGAAAAAGAAAAAGAAAAAAAAAAAAAAAAATTTTTTTTTTTTTTTTTTTTTTTTGAAATTAAATTCAAATCTTAATGAATTTATTGTAATCAATAAATGTTATTTTTAATTAATTAAATTCTGTTTTAATTTATCAGTTTTATTTCAGTTATAATTTTCTTTAGGTTGATTTTTAAGAATGGTTTGTGTTTAAATTCGGTTGTGTTGAATTTAATTACCTTAATTAAAACTGGTTTAACTTTTATTAAACTTATTTTAATTAATAAATCCTTCTTAAATTAGTTGCTTTCATTTAATTAACTTCCTAATCAATTTAATTGTTTTTAATCAAATTGATTTGATTTTAATCACACTGGATTAATCATTTAGTAAAATGTGTATTCTACTTTAATCATTACTTTATTTATTTAAACTGTTTTAGTTTAATTATTTTTTCCAAATTGGTTTAAATCTTGTTAAACCTTGATTTTAGTGCGTCACTTGTATTTAAATGAGTTACCTTAGTTTTAATAAGATTACCCTTTTAATGGCTTAACTTCCGTTTAGTTATGGGCCTTGTGTGTGCGTGCGCGTGTGTGTGTGTTTCTGAGAGATGACAAAATCAGATCGAGCACATTTAAAACCACACGATTTCAGCAAAGTGACGGTAAAGACAGCTGTATCGCTGCACAGTTGTCAAGCCAAACGTGTCTAAAAGACACGCTGTAACTTGAATCTGTTTAAAGCCTCACTGGGCACGATAGGTTAGCTTGATGCTAACCGCTTAGTAGCAGGCTGCTGCTGCTAGGCTGAGGCTCTCGTTAGCCTGTTATTCGCGAGCTCGCCACGAGGGGCAGTCGCGTCTCAAAAAGGGACAGGAAGGCCTGTCTTTGTGTATGAGCGGTGGCTTGACACACTTGCTTCCGGTTTCTGGAGCGTTACACACATGTGTCCCAACCACAATGAGCTAACATGAGCTAATACAACGATAGCTTGTCCGTTTTAAGGAACGGAAGATTCAGACGACTTACTCTTTGTTTGCGTCGGCAGATACCAGAGTTTCAGAGCTCTTCGGGGTAGCAAAGTCCTAGTTTGCACTGTCTGCGTATCTTTTCCTTTTATACGGGGTTTTCCCGGTTCTGGCAACTTACTGTTTACCTCTGACGTCACAGTCACTGACGGCGCAGTGATTAATTTTAACTTTTTCTTTTGGCGCGGCGGCCTTTCATAACATTAGCGCTTTAAACACAGAGACACGGCGGTCTTATTTATTCAGTTTCTAAGCATTAGCGCGGCGGCTTTGCTTAGAATACAACATTGGTCGGGGCACGGCGGCTTCCGAACCAATCTGGCAACACGAGTGTTCAGTTTTTAGACCGGCTTTTGATTCCAATGATTATTCATTAACGCTGTGTTTATGGCTTCAGCTGGTCCCATCTGGAGGTGTCAGAAATTATGTAGGAAGATGAGATGAGTTATTATTAATGGGTTATATAACTAAGAATATTAATTATGATTATTAATATTACTTCAAATTTGCGGGGTGCCACTCCTTTTAACAGGAGAAATATGTCTAAGTTTTTAGACTAAACTCATCAATGTGAAACCAGGGAAAAGTGAATTCTACCAGACATCTACACCATAGTCACAGCTTTAATGAATCAGAAGAATCAAAGATTATGTTTAACCTTTTATTCAAAAGTCAACAATTAACACAGTCAAAATATCAATTGAAATGGGATAATTAAATCATGATAAAATGCATTTCTAGGCTAATAAAAGTGAGGATTATACGTAATAAAGTGAAATCACTAATCTAGAAGGATGCTATTCTACTAAATATTGAATAAAAATGCAGGATACATATTCAATAATAAGATCACAAAATCAAAGAATAAAATAAAGAGAGCTCATAACAAAGAGAGGAGGACGGACAAGGGGGAGACGAACAAACATGAATGAGATGTACTGTGTGTGTAGCATGTTGTTAATGCGTGTAAGTTTGTAGTTATGGAAATATGTATGTGATCTATTGTGGATGAAGTTGCTGGTGAAAGTTCGTTCTTGTACCTTGGAGGTGAGGTCAGGCTGGACCTGGAGGTGCTGTTGAAGCAATGTAGCAGGACGTGCCACCGTTGGTTCTGTTTCGGTTCCACAGAATTTAGCCCCTTCAGCCGATCCGGGCGGGTTAGGCCTTCGCAGCTGGCTTCGATAATGGCTCTTGGCTAACCCCAAGGGTCGCGGGCCGGGCTTCCTTACGGCTGTTACGCACGTCACTGGGTGCGGAATTCGTCCGAACCAAGCAGCTGTTGATTACAAAATCTAACTGTTTCAACTAAAAATAAAAATGAAATGAAAGACTGGAGACAGGAGGGACACGTGTGAGCATGAACGCCCGCGTCCAAAACTGAAGTTAGGAACGGCGTTCTTCCTTTTAAAAGCTTATCTTTGGGGTTTGCCTCCTGAAGAGGGAACTTCGTTGATTGGTTTAAAGTTGCCAGCATCTCAGCTGGGTGCCTTTGGGTGTGTCTTGGGTGTGTGTAAGTGTAAGACAGAGACAGACAACAAGGGATGATTCTAAACATAAAAGAATGCCTAATAATTAATTCCACATATTTCAAAACATCTTTTCAACATCATATCCTGAAATATCATGTATTACGAAAGAGTTTGATACCAAACACGACTAGGAAATAGCCTCGAATCACTTTAGGAACTAATTAATGCATTTTACCTGTAATTACTCATAACATAAATGTCAAAAATCATGTTATGCCTCCTCTTAACTATATGGTTTCCGTAGATACCTCAAACTAACTTTTGTGATGTTTTTCTGGTAATTTTAAGCACTTTTAAATGATGAACACTTTAAAATAGCTTTCTGTTGTTATTAAATTACATGACACGAGTGCAGACACATTTGCAATTTCAATTACAGTAGAAATCATTCCAAAAATGTTTTCATTTGTAACTTTTCAGTCCAGCACATGTCCTTTGTTCTCATTTGAGCAGGAGAACTGGGGTTATTCCATTGTCCTGTGTAACCATTGGTTTGGGTTCGGGAGGTGACAACATCTGCAGGGGGTCAAAGGGGTCATTGGGACAGTTCTTTGATGTTACAGCATCCAGAGGTATCTGTTTGAAAAAGGGGGAAGGAGAGGGGTGTTCTTCTTTTGATTGTAATGTAGCAGGGAGATGATAACAGGAGACGACTGGTCTGGGATCCTTCTATCTTTTTGTTCGGCAGGAAGGGAAGAAGACCCCCCTTGGGGCACGTTTGCATTTCACAGCAAGAGGTAGACTCTCTGACTCCACGGACTGGTGAAGCCGGTGTTCTAAGTCAGGTCAACTTGGGGGTTTAGTTCCCTACAGCTTTAACAGAATTAAACTGGGATATGGTTTATTTCCTTGATGATGCCTTCTCAGCCCGGTTGTAAAAGACAAGCTGAAAAATAGTTTTGTTCTGACAATTTTTTAACAAAAAATGCACCTTGTTACACCTCTCAGAGTCATTTACGCATCTTCTCTGTGAACCATTGTTTTCCGTGGTGATGTGCCATCATCCTCACGGCTGAACCAAATAGTCACTTAAGCTCTGGTAACGTTCTTCCCCAGAGTGACAAAATCCGTTTACAAGGAAATGCAGAGAGCTACTAAATTATCAGGTGAGCCCAGACACAAAGAAGAAGGTGATTTACCCTGAGCGGGCCACATGTCAGCGCCGCTGCCTTTGTCTCCCGGAGGTCTGATTTCAACTTAAATTGATTCTGTAGGAACGTGGCTTGGCTTCTCATTTAGTTGCTCCTCCTACTGCTAAAACATGAAGGAGCAACATGTGCGGTGCTGCACTGCATTCTGTGCCGACTCATTCTCATTATTACGACTGTTGAAGCCAACAGTCAACCTGCTGAGAAACATTACAAGTGTTGTTTTGCAGGTCATCAAATAATGCAGAGACTTTCACTTTTTACCTTAATGAACTGTTACTTTTGATGCAAGAATTTGTACATTTTCCTAAAATGTGGACTCTGATATAAATGTGAAACTATACACCAGTACTTTTCTGGTGTAACTTCTATCTAGTTCATGCGACTTTGTAAATAAAATAAAATAAAATAAAAAAACAGATTTTTCCTGATTGTTTTTTGAGTAAATACACCTGACAATATCTGTACAATAAATAAATAAAAGCTCTGCTTTTACTGGATTATACTTTAAGTATGGAATTACTGTTATACAATATATTTTTGAACATTTCTGTGAATATAATATGATATATGATGAATAAACAGTAAATTTACTCAATAATAAAAAGACATTTTCATTGAAAATATACAACCATCATTGAAAAAAAAAGAAGTTCAATGGCTGGCCTGGATTCCATCTTTAATGTGATGATAAAAAACTTACAGCTCCTAAACAAAGCAAAAAACTGATTTTCCTCTCCAGATAATGACTGAGATGCTGATATCTAACACGTAACTGAAAAGATTTTGGTAACAGTGCAAACTCCTGATGTTTGGGTTTTTCTTTTATTCGGCAGGGAAAACATGACCATATCTGATCTTTTTTTTTTTTAAAGAGTAACTAAACCCCTGCTTTCTCTTGACCTGCCACTAGGAGTGAAATTAAAAAAATGCTTTGATTATGGGCGGGGCTCCGGGAGCAGTTAAAGTCCGTGTAAAACAAATTCAGCCATTTTCTTCTAAACACATTAAACTGATCATAAATGTTTTCCTTTAAAACATGTAAAAAAAAAAAATTTCAAGGATCAGGATTTAATGGGCAGGTAAGAAATCATAGCCACGTTACGTAACAGAGCCCTCATTAGCATAAACCCGACCCCGCTGCTGAAACACACCAAACTTCCGCAGCCTCCAGCGAGCGCAATTTGGCCCCTAGCCGAAAACAAACCGCATATTCGGACTCGGGGGAATAAAACACGTCTGCTGGTGCCACAGTTTTTTGCCTTTAGCGGGCGCAGTTCTGACTCTACCCGGGAGGAATGTAAACACCTGAATTCGGACTCAAGCGGAGCAGACCTTTCCTCTGACAGCTCGTTTGGCCTGATCCGAGTACTTTTGGAAACTCTATTGACGCTGGAGCCACTTTCACACTGCTCTCTCCCATTGACAGTACACAGAGGCGCTGTGCTTCCCGCGCGTGGGCGTGGTTCCAGGGCCTCTAACTGTCTCACCAGCGTTGAACTCAAAGGGGAAAATCTGACGGAGGATATAAAGTGTTCTTCAACCCACAAGGCACACTTTCATTCTATCACACTGTTTCTGGTAAAAGAGGGAGGAGAAGAAGACAAAGAAAAGAAACACTGCGCCTCACAGTGGCGAACACAACACATTGCACCTTAAACAAACAAGACCTATCAAAAAGTAAAACAAATTGAGTACACATAATAAAATGAGTCTCTTAACAGTTTCAACCCATAGAGGGCAGTCAGTCTGACATTTTACAACTAAATATGCCAAATTGAAATACTTTGGCTAAAATGTTGAGAGTTGAACCAGGATCAATCAACAGCACTACTTGTCTACTTCATACCCAAATACATTTGTAATCAGCAGAAATAAGTCGTTTGGGGTTTAGTTACTCTTTAAGGCAGAATGTTACATATGCAAAACTAATCCTCTACCTAAAACAACTTCAAATGAACAACGGCCGGGCCTGCGGAAAGTCTCCACGCCAAATAGCAAATACCACATTCCCGGGAATTCAGTCAAATGACTTGGTTCCACCGAGTAAAAAAAAAAAAATGGTGCCCCAGTGGCACATACGGCGTAATGGGCCTCATTCATGTGTTGGTATGTGTCAATGATTCGGTACCACTAACTGTCACAATATTTGACTCACAAATAAATGAGAAATCAAGTTTAATGGAAATTGTCGCCCCTAATCAAATTGTGCGAGGCATCATCGTACCGGAAATGGGCTCATTATATTCATTCATAGAGTATTCATACCTAACTTTATTCTGATCTAACGGAGGAGTAGTCATTTGAAAAATGGGTCCCCCTGGCGTCTCCATGACATGTACGGTGTAATGGGCCCCATTTATATATTGGTTTGTGCCAATGACTCGGTACCACCAATCGTCGTAATATTTGACTCGCAAATAAATGAGAAATCGACTTTCGTTTGCTTTTTCTTAAGCGTTGATACGTACACATCCATATATTATAGCTACCAAATTTCAGCTCGATCAGTTCACGAATAACAGAGGAGTAGCGATTTTAACTAGTGTACACAAGAAGAAGAACAACAACAACAACAACAAAGTGAGGGGCATTTTGAGTCCGGTAGCCCGGCCTAAAAACCCATGCACTCAGACTGTAGAGCTCTGCAACAGGTCGACCAATCACAATAGTCAGAAACCAGATGAGGAAGGATAAAGCAGGAGTCAATGTGTACATTAACAAAACTTGTAAGTGCCTCTCGCCCTCCAACGTGAGCAGTCGTGCAGCCATAAGCAGACGTATCAAGCACACATTACATTCCTGTAGCCTGTATTTACTCTGCCATCCAGCCAGAAAGATTAGTTTAGCTGGAGAGTTGATTTATGGACGACAGAGAGTAATCCCTTTTTGTCCCGCGCTCTGTACAGCCGGGCTTCCTTCGCCACAGCACCGAGCTTACACAGTCTGAAAGCCCTTGATACCATGTTCACCCTAAGGTGGAATGTTTGATAATAGAACGACTGCTTCTGTCACCCCAGACCTCCTCATCTGCACCCACCACAGAGCCTCCACCACCCCTCACAAATATATTACAGCCTTACAATGCTGGGAGATTTATGAGGGAGTAGTGGCACAGCAGAGAGAGTGAGAGAGAGAGGAAGAATATGCATTGATTGAAAGCCCCAGATAGTCCCATCCAATCCCGCCCCGAAGAACATCAGTTATTTTGCATCCTGACAGCGATTGATAACTCATAAATGTGTGCGGGGATGACGAATGCAGATGGAAACTGACTCTGACAAAAATGATAACGGCATCGGTCTTGTGGGAGGTGACAGAGGTGTAGGTGGGATGCTTCTTAAAATATTTAATAATTGATTCCGAGGCAGTGAGATGTTGTTTGACCCCGGAGGAGTGTGAATGTCATCAGAAAATTGCAGAGACTTTGAAGTGAAACCTATTAATAGTGTGTTTGTGTGTGTGCGTGAGCGAGTCAACGGATACATGTTTTAAAAACGGTGAGAGGTGTTGGCCTTCAATGCCAAGTAAACTGTATTTGCATTATTGTTTTATTTTTCCATGAAAACTTTAAGTCATTTTTATTCAATGTTGTTAAAGTGAAAATAAGGGTGTTTGTGCTTCCCAGGCAGGGAATACATTTGTACAGATTTGGGCTGTGTGTGGCCTTGAAAACACACTTATTGAGGGGTTGGAGGGTTGGGGTGGGGGGGTGGGGGGGGGTGGTTTGTTCATTTCTATCAAGTGACTGTAGCACTCAGAGATCTGCTGATGTAAAATGCAACACAAACAAAAATTATTAATATTTTCACCAGCGTTTACTCATTTGTTAGTAGGATTAAGTCAAAAGTGCATTTTAACAAACTTTTTAACAAAGACAAGACCTTACGTCATTGAAGATTCCATTGAATTTTAAAGAGTTTCTAAATCAGTTAAAAAAAAAAAAATCCCTTTCTTCAAAAATGTCAAAAAATCTTATTTCAGTTTGTAAATGACAAATCTCCATGAAATTTGACTCAGTTATGCCGCATTGCTTCCACAATTATCCCATAAAGTTCCATCCAGATCCAGAATTGCACATTTCATCACATTTTTTTTTTTTTCTTAAATAATGGGGGTGTCCCTACATTATTAATAGAGATATACATTCCTCATAAGCCTTTTAAAGTGTGGATGATCATGGTAGCATGATCAGGATCACTTAACTTAAATATCAACTTGTCTAGATTTAGTAGAATGAAAAAAGTGTGGCTGTAACTGTTCATACATTAACCCTGTGACTGTTGTTCAGGATGTCATTTGCTCTAGACACTGGGTAAACTGGGAAAGGCTTCAGTACAGCGATAGTGTTGTACAGAACCAGACACGTTTCAAGTTTTAACTGCACAGTCCCTCAGGAGAATAACATAAATACATATGGCCTCAAAACTGTCAGCAATTTGCTTAAGAAAAAACTTTAGTTATAAAATAATGTGTCAAGCTTTGTTTTTTGATCAGATGCAATAATAAAGTTTCCTTCACTGACGTTTATGATTAATCTATTATTATTATTGACTGAACAAGCTATTCTTAGTCCTCTTATACCTTTGTTGAATATACAGTGTGTTACATTTTAAATGTATTCTAAAGCTAAGTTATACTGTACACACTGTTTATCTTTGATAAGAAGTAACAAAGTTCTCTCTTGTTATTCCAGCTTCCTCCCACATAGTGTTTGAAGTGAGTAACTCTCCATGGAGGCTCTACACTGCATGCTATGCTATGCTATGCTATGCTAGGCTAGGCTAGGCTAGGCTAGGCTAGGCTAGGCTGTGCTGTGCTGTGCTGTGCTGTGCTGTGCTGTGCTAGGCTAGGCTAGGCTAGGCTAGGCTGTGCTGTGCTGTGCTGTGCTGTGCTGTGCTGTGCTATGCTATGCTATGCTATGCTATGGCGACCTTTAACCCTGCAGGTGAGGACACACATGCAGATTGGATGAGATGGATGAATGGAGATTGCAGGCGCTGAGTGGATCAGCAGAGATGTGCTGGAGTCTGCATTTATTCACCACAGCAAACACTTATTCTGCTGTTAATCTGGCATCAGTGATAGATTAGGAGCAGCGTTGGCTCTAGTGTTCTGGTGCACTCCAACATATTGATCACTGGCGCAGTAAAACATTCCCTATGTTGTCCACGAAGATAACATGTGATTACATGTTGTGATTGTGTTCCAAGCGCTCTCTTTAAGAATAGATGCTACACCTACGACCGTCACATGCCCTGTCAGAGATTTGTATCTTTGTATCCTGATCTATGGTGTCCTTTCAAAAATCACCACAATTTTTTGAATAAACTTAGGGATAGCGGATCACTGTATCACAGAAATTTAAATTGTGTAGGTTAATTAGACCAAAGATGGAAATAAATTGCATGTTTCTGAACAAATTCAATTACATTTTACTTTCCTTGGATTGACAGTGTTTGATACGTTTTGCATGCTTTGACTAGCACATTCTCTTTGACCAAGTTAGTCTGTGATGCAAATCATTTTAACTCATTTACTTGGCTTGAATTCAATTTAAATTGTGTTTTCCAAGCACTCCAAACTGACAAACAAAAAAAATCCCATTAGTGTTAAGAGGTGCTTGTTTTTCTTTTTAAGTGCTCTGATTGAATTATTATTATTTTTTATTTAAGAAAAAAGTGCTCTGATTTAAATCAGACACTGTTAATATGATTGTGTGCATTAAAAAAAACTGTAGAAGAAGCAAAGTCATGGTGAATAAGTCACATATGTTTTATTTATTTATTTACTTTGGTTACAGTTTTTACACCTGTGCGACTTCACCTTCCACCTGCTTAACTTGTTAAAAACAAAACGTCATTATTTTGGTGAGTTTCTGCTAACACCTGCTCCTCCTTACAGCTCCATGTCTGCATACGAGTCATTTTTTTTTAATCTTTGACTCTTTCTTTACTTTTAAACCTGGCTGTCTGTCTCACCTCAGATATTGTCCCCTTTTTGATCCATGCGACGACGCAGACTTTCCAAAGAAATCTATCCCTGGTGCTGTTAAAGTGAGCTTAAAGGCCTCCAACCAAAAAGCAATAAAACACTTCAACATTTTAATTGCTGTTAAATGTAGGCAACAGATGCTGCATCGCTGATACTTAAGGCCTCAGGGCAGATTGTTTTAACCTTTTCAGCACATGATAGATTGAATTAAAAATGTAATTACACAACTGGAGAATAGGGTGTGTGGATTCTTTGAAAAAATGTTATGTTAAAAATAAGCAGACATTTTATATTTAGATTAATTTTTAGTTTAGGTCAGCTCATGTTTACATTTTTTGATGCATTTTGAAGTTATTACTGAGATTTATGATGGCAGTCTCCTAAAGCTAGAGATTACAAAGTGTATAAATGAACTACTTTTTAGGGTTTTCACACGGTTATGCACTTAATGCTTTCCATATGAGACAGTAATATTGTAAAGGGCTTAGATTTATATAGGCATGTAACTGCCTCCCATTATAAGATCCAAATTCCTCTCCATATGGTAATTTGTGAGCCCCTGTGGTGCACACAGTGGGAGTCTGAGCGGCTTCAGCCTCATACCTGCTAAACAACCCCAAACGTTGTCTTCTTGTCTCGCTCTGCATTAAACAAATCAGTCTCCGATGTACAGTACGTGAAGCATTTCAATCCTCTTACACGATGTCTGATGTCTGAACGGCAACAGACAGTTAAGAAGTTCCAATTAACAAAGTGCAGCAGATTAAGGCTCATTTTGTCTGCGAAGTCCATTATGTGGCCTCAGGGAGGACTCCCTGGTGAATTATATTATAGGTCCATTTTATGGCTTTATTAGTCCAAGGGAAGATTAAATGTTTCATCAGACTATAAATGGAAATGGACGGACGAAGGTAACGACCAAACAAACGCTCTCATCACATCACATATAATGAACTATCTGAGATGGAAGACAAAGAAGGCTGTGTGAGTTATTATTAATAAAAGACATTAAGTGTTATATTTATTGTCATTGTTTGATTACTCGATGGCTTGTTTGGGCTTTGGCAACAGGGTTAAATGGTATACAGAAAACCAGCAATTAACCTTTTTAATTCGGTTTTAATTATTCCTAATTAAATAATTCCGAATGAAAGTATGCTGCTTTGTTTTTACATGCAAATAGTAACTCCAAATTGAGGTTTACATGGTTTGTTCACCTTCAATTCCGCTTTAGGTCTGGGGGTTGAGAAGGATTCTGATTGGACAGGGGGCGAAAGTGACGTATTCACTTCTATCGGGAAAAAATATAATAAACCTTTTCTTTTCGGCTACAACATAAACATAATAAGAACTATTTTTACTTTTATTTTGATTGTAGTTTTGAAGCAGCTGCTCGACAATAACACACTTTCACGTTTCACTTTCGTCAGCTGAGCAGGAGATGGGAGATAGAGTAGCGGAGAAGGGAGGCAGACAACCGTGCATGCGCAGAATGACCGGAATTCATTTAAAGCGGAATTAAACGTATACCAGATCAAACCAGCCACTTAATTCGAATTTAAGTTTTATTTGGAATGGCCGTTTATATTCGGAATTAGGTGTTTACAAGCTCAGTTTAAAGAGGATTCAACTTTTGTTCTGAATTAAAGGGGAATTAAAGCTCTCATGTAAATGTAGCCACCATCCCTTTTATCAGTGTGTGTGTGTGTGTGTGTGTGTGTCTGTTGTTGAACAGAAGCACACAATACATGGCAGCTTAAGGGCAGCACTGAGGTTCGTCTCCCTGAGGAAGGAGGTGCAGAGCCTTCAAATGGCATCGCTTTCATTAACCAACTTCCTCTAAAAGCTGCGCTAAGATTCTGATTAAAGTTGGACTGATGTTTCTCAGAAGTTAGTTCAAGTCCCATTTTCTAATACGTTTGACAATCCCACCCCCTCAAAGAGGGGCGAGGAGAAGAGGTGAAGAGAAGCACAGCCGAGAGAGACGACAGGAGCAGGCTGTGAAGAGACATTAAAACATTTCAAATGAAAGGTGTGTCAGAGGAGCTTGTCAGTGCATTACCGCCAAGATTAAAGGGGTCTCGGTGTCTTCTGTCGGGTTCAAGGGAGACTGCATGAAGATTTGGCTCAGACACTTCTGTCGACTAAGATTCAAACAAACACTTCAACAATAATTACGTGTTGACTTTTCTTCATTTCTTGAGGAGAAGGTAAAATATTTCCACATTAAAGTCCTTCATTGTTAGCGTAATGCACTCGCTGGTGTTTGTTCAAGCGGGGAAATTCCTAACTATTATTCACTGATTAGGGTGCAGCGCTTAGAAAATAATAAAATAATACGTACACATTTACAATCCTTTGGAGTTCAAGAGGAATAAGACATTTAGTTCAGGTATTAGCGCGGAAATGAAGGTGCCATTGGTTGTCATCAGGAAACAGGCAACCGTGGGGAAATTGTTACTTGAGGGCATCTCGCGTTGACGTTTTGTGCTCGCGCTGCACTTTTCCCTTTCCCTTTCATGTCCTCGCAGCACATTTGTTGTAAAAGTTAGTTATAGTGAGCGTACCTGAAGAAGCCGTCACACTGATGTGTCTCCTGTTCTTCCATCGTCTTTCAACAACGGCTCTGGAACACAATCCATCAGGGGGGGCCGAGAGCTCGCTCTGCAACATTCCTGAGGAAGTCCAAAGAATGAAACATTTTTATAACCACCAACAACTTTCATGTCCAGGATATTTGAAGCTGATAATTTTTAAAGGAAGCCGTCTTCACTCTGAGCTCTAAAGCAGTGGTTTTCAACCTTTTCAGGCCTCGACCCCAAAAATAAAGGTGCCAGAGACCAGGGACCCCCACTATACCTGAATGTGGTTGAACACACACATGAACATTGAAGAACAGTCATGTGGAAAAAGGGT
The DNA here is from genome assembly GCF_900634775.1 of Gouania willdenowi. Classification (NCBI taxonomy): domain Eukaryota; kingdom Metazoa; phylum Chordata; class Actinopteri; order Blenniiformes; family Gobiesocidae; genus Gouania; species Gouania willdenowi. Next base: position 10,045,572 of record NC_041054.1, on the reverse strand, counting down.
CATCTATAAAGGGGAATAATGGGGAGAGCTTTTGGGGGGCCATCCGTAGAGTCAGCAATATGATGGTCCATTGTTCTATGAATCTGTGATAACCACATTTATTTATTTATCTGATTAATATCCACTGTTATACAGGAAGTTTATTATTTGCTCCATAGTATATAGTTATCTTAAAGATGTAAATCCTTGTTTTAATTAAAAATAAAGTAGGTTAGAAGTGACCAAAAATGGTGCGAAAGGTTAAAAGTTGCAAATTAGAGTGGCCAAAAACAGACGTGGTAAAAAGGGTTCAAAGTGTCAATATTGGAACAGTTAGTTTAAACTGGAAAATAATGGGCATGACAAATCGTGAATGAGGTTAAATTAGCAAAAATAAGCATGAGATATGGTGAAAAGAGGTTAAAAGTGACAATAATGTGAAGAAAAGGCTTTGAAATGTGATGGAGAAGTGGCAGAAATGAGAGCAATGTAGCAAAAATGCATTAAAAGGAGCAAAAATATGGCAAGCAAAAGTGATGAAAATAGGTTAAAATATGACAAGTTTGGTGTAGTTGCAGAAAAAGGGAAAAAATAAGCAAAAATGGATTCAATGGGTTGTTAAAAGTTTCTTGAAGGCATCTGGCGGCCCCAAATGGGATCCTAACCTCGAGGTTGAGAACTCCTGCTCTAAAGCAATCACTAGCTCGGTTGGAAGCCTGTCAACATGGACAGGGCAGCTTAACCGTAAACGTGCTGTCAGACTATCAAGCAGCTGTGACCAACATAAATCCAGCTGTTTGTAGCAACTGTGCAGGCTGAGAGGTAACGATCAAAGCCTTGTTTAAGGGAAACATGTGCTCCCTTTCTGACTGGAGGGAAATAACGTTGCTGGATGACAAACATTAATTATACGTCAATTGATTTTGACAATTTCTTGACCTTTGAAACAACAGCTTGACAAAACGGAGTTAACTCAGCATCAACTTTCATCCTGCTTTTTTCAGAAAAGGCTAAATTTGAATTATACTGTACATGAGATAGAGCACTATTTTTCCCTACATTATTATGATATGTAAATTTAGTTACATCTGAAATATTACAATACAAGGTTTTATGGAACAAACATATTTTCATAGTCTAAAATGTGTTTATTTGGTTACAGGGGCCAAATTAGAAGCTATGATGTCCTAAATTGGGCCCACAGGCCACAAGCGCCACACGTGCAACAGTCATTGGGTAAATCATGATTAAATAAATAAATCTGTTATTAAATGTGTGACACTTTAGGATATTATAAGTGATTTATACACTGAACAAAAATATAAACACTTGTTTTTGCTCCCATTTTTCAACTCAAAGATCTAAAACATTTTCTATAAACACAAAAGACCAATTTCTCTCAAATAATGTCCTCCTTTGCAGAGATCATCCATCCCACCTCACAGGTGTGGCATATCAAGATGCTGATTAGACAGCATAATTATTGCACAGGTGTGCGTGCCTTAGGGTGGCCACAATAAAAGGCCACTCTGAAATGTGCATTTTGGCTTTATTGTGGAGGGGGGGGTTAGAAAACCAGTCAGTATGTGGCGTGACCGCCATTTGCCTCACGCAGTGCAACACATCTCCTTCACAGAGTTGATCAGGTTGATGATTGTGGCCTGTGGAATGTTGGCTGTGTGAAGTTTCTAGATATTGGCAGGAACTGGAACACACTGTCGTATTCGCCGATCCAGATCATCCCAATCGTGCTCAATAGGTGACATGTCTGGTTAATACGCTGGCCATTCAAGAACTGGGATGTTTTCAACTTCCAGGAATTGTGTACATATCCTTGCAACATGGGGCCGTGCATTATCACGCTGCAACATGAGGTGATGGTTGCGGATGAATGGCACAACAATGGGCATCAGAATCTCGTCATGGTATCTAAGTGCATTCAAAAGGTCATCAATAAAATGCACCCGTGTTTGTTGTCCATAACATACACCTGCCCATACCATAACCCCACCATGGGCCACTCCATCCACAACGTTGACATCAGCAAATTGCTCACCCACACGTTGTCACACACGCTGTCTGCCATCTGCCCTGAACAGTGAAAACCGGGATTCATCCGTGAAGAGAACATCTCTCCAACGTGCCAGACGCCATCGAAGTCGGTTATGACGTCGAACTGCAGTCAGGTCGAGACCCCGATGAGGACGAAGAGCATTCAGATGAGCTTCCCTGAGACGGTTTGTGCAGAAATTCTTTGGTTATGCAAACCGACTGTTGTAGCAACTGTATGGGTTGCTGGTCTCAGATGATCATGGAGGTGAACATGCCTCTGAAACGCCTTTGGAGGCGGCTTACGGTAGAGAAATGAACATTAAATTCACGGGCAACAGCTCTGGTGGACATTCCTGCAGTCAGCATGACAATTTCACGCTTCCTCAGAACTTGTGACATCTGTGGCATTGTGCTGTGTGAATAAACTGAACATTTTTAGAGTGGCCTTTTATTGTGGCCAGCCTAAGACACACCTGTGCAATAACCATGCTGTCTAATCAGCATCTTGATATGCCACACCTGTGAGGTGGGATGGATTATCTCAATAGATGAAATATCAATAGATTTAACAATATTTGTGAGAAATGGGTCTTTTGTGTACATAGAAAAAGTTTTAGATCTTAAGTGGTGCGTTTATATTTTTGTTCAGTATATGTACTCTATGTATTTATATGTTTAATTAAAAAATGCCAGTAATTTATGATGATTTTGACCCTGCTGCTCTAAACTCTTGCGATGGGAACGACTGATACGGAGCAGACTTTGACACCCATCTGTCTCAGCACAGCATATATCGCAAATATATTTTTGCCTGAAATCTAAAACATGTGCGTTACTCTCTTCCTGAGCATTTAAGAGTTTTCCTTTTACTGATATATTTTGTTGTTGTTGTTGCTTCTAATCCATCAACTGCAGATGTGAGAGACTGAGCTGCTGTATTAGTTATTCATTCATAGTCCACACTCCACACAGGTATGAAAACATCAATTATTACTCAAGCACTTCTTGCAGATGGCTCATTTCTGCCTGGAATGTAAAACAGTGAGGAGCGACTGAATTACATTTGGTTTGGGTTGTATTTTTTATTTTTTTCATTTTTTTTCTCAGCAACAAGAACAAAAACACACTCCTGTTGTGTGGGAGGTTAATAAAGCAGAGTGCATCAAAACAATCCACTAAAGACAATGGGTTGGAACACATTCCAAAACAAATGGACAAATCATCTCCAATCTAATAACAACAAAACTAAAAAAAAACAGAGTGACGTTAAGCTTCTTAATGTGAATTTTGCCCCAGGGAGGAAACCTGTATTCCTTTTATTTGACCGGTACAAGAACGTACAGATATCACAATACAGTCAGAAAGGATGACTGGAGGATCAGCAGAATAATGGTGGAGACCAAAGATGGGCAACTCTATCACAGCGGGGGCCACAGACATGTGATTGTATCTAATCTGAGGGCCACATGATCTACATTCATGTCAGAATAAATGAGAATAATGACCAATCAGAGCATTAACACTGCGGGGAAAAAGGTTTTTTGTATTTTGGTTGTTTATTTATTTAATAAGTTTATTTGGGACAATGTACATAATACACTGATCTTATGAAAATATGCTAGTGCTAATTTCCATCTGCAGTCCCTGGGCAGGTACACATAGTATTAAAACATTACATTACAAATAAATGTCAGTAGCACTAACAAATACATGCAATATTAGCTGAACAGTAATCGTTTAAAATTAATCAGCCTAAAATCTATACAACATAGTAAAAAAAAACGTTTGCTACAATATTACATTTGTAAAATTGAAGTGTGCGAATGCTGACACAGCAGGACATCGAAGATGTATTTCTTTAAGTTTGTAGAGGAATGATTCAGATCTACAGACAACTTCAGACCGTCAGGGAGTTGATCCCATTGTTTAATGGTTTTATAACTGTGCTAAGGCAGAGGATCTTTTTGGGACGGCACATTTTCTGTGAACAGAGGCGCGTGAAGCTGTTTTCTGTATTTTCAGTCATTCTGCATATTTCTCTTGTTTTGTGTGATGAGTCATTTCGGGTAAATTCGTTTTGCGTGTTTTTTGTTCTCATTATTGTCATCATATTGTAGATATATTTTTTTTCTGTCGCTTTTGTTGTTATTTTGTGTTCTTCTGTAATTTTTTGTCATATTGTAGGGGTAAAAGGTTTTTTTGTTTTTGTGGTTTTGATGTTTTGTCAGTTTTTAGTCATTGTGTGTTTTTCTTTTTTGTGCGTTCTGTTGTAATTTTGTGTATTTTTCTGTCATTTTCTGCATTTTTTGGTGTTGATTTCTTCATTTGTGCGGCCACTTTCTGCATTTTTCTGTCAGTTTGTGTAATTTTGTGAACAGTTTGTGTGTCTTTGGAGCTATTCTGTATTCTGGTTTTGTGTGGTTTATAGTCATTTTGTTTGTTTAAGTGTCTGTCTTTGTCATTTTATGTTTCACGAGTCATTTTGTGTATTTTGGGGGCAACAACCAATTAGAGCGAGGGCCACATGTGGCCCCCGGGCCACCAGTTGCACATGTCTTGTGTACAGTGAAGCAGAAATGGCTGAAAATTGATTTCAAGTTCTGTCAGTGAAGGCGGAGAAAGGAAACACCAAAAGCAACAAACGCTCAGTGAGAAAACAAAACTGTGCCATTAAAAAAACATAATAGGATTATCATTTCTGTTTGTTTGTCACGGTGGATCAAGGAAATTACAGTTAGGAGAAAAGCTTTGAGCCACATTGTTATCACCGCTTCAAGAAGAAAGTTGCCAAAAGACGCACGTCATTTGCATATTCATTTACTGCTTTTTGAAATTTGCCTTTTTAATTACCCGATGTGTAACAATCACTTAATATCTGCAAACACCTTGACACCAACGTGGTCCTCAGCTGCTGAGCACTTAACATGGCGTCGTCAAACAGCAGGGAAGGTTTGTGAGGCTAATGGGAGCCTGACTGAAGTGTGAGTGGGAGGAAAAGAAACAAGGAGGGAAAAAAACAAATAAAGTCAAAGAGATGAAGACAAACAGTCGCTCTCCAAGAATGTCGGAGCCACGTTTTACAAAAACAAACAAAACAAAACAAGACAAAAGCTACAGGAGATCAAGTTATTCCGACAGAGCTGATTCAGATCACGCACGTTTGTTGCGTCTGGTTTTGTTTGTTTGTTGTTCTTTTGTTTACCTTCCTCTGAGCCGTGGCTACAGGAAGTGTCAGGTGGTCTCGCCTGCCACACTGCTGGACCGTCCCCTCCTCTTCCCCTGGTTCTCTTGTCATAATTATCCTGGAGAACAACAGGACGGATCACACATACAATCCATGGTATGCCCGGTGTTGTTGTTGTTGTTGTTTGGCTAGCCTGAGCTCACGGCAGCCGTATGGCTCACAGAAAAAAAGATGATTTTAATTATGTGAAGTTGGCAGGAAGAGTTCACGTCTATTCCAGCAGGAAAAGTAGATGTCTGAACTTCAGCAACTTGCAGGGAACTCAAAACTCTTTTGCTTGTGTAAAGCCTACAAATCACAGCATTAATCCTTCATGTTGTATCTCTACCTCGTCTTTTTTTTTTTTTTGCCATAACTAGTGCCGGGTTATATTAGTGGTTCTTTTTATCAATCATTTCCATTGGCAAAACAAACAAGACTTGTAATTATTATTGAACCAGAGCATTCAGAGAGCAAAGACCTCCAAATATTCTCTTTGTCAGATATTAGCAGTAATCTGGATGATTGTACATAATCCTGATCATGGTACCGTGATGACTCACACTTCAAAGATTTAGAAGAAAAAATGATATCCCCATTAAGATACGTAGAGTAGGTCCAAATGATTGAATGCATAATCTAGATTAGATTAGTATGAAACCTGGTGGAGGAACTGAGGAACCAATCCAACATAACTGAGTGAAATTTCAAAAAAATCTGTCAGTTTTGAGATATGAATTTTTGACATTTCACCAATAATAATAGATTGATTTTTTTTTAATCTTTCAAACTGAGTACAGTATACAGTAAGTGCAGTATATTGGTCCAAATCCCCTCCAAAATGTAATGGAATCTTCCATGGTATAAGGTCTATCTTTGGTTAAAATGATGTTAAAATGTGTTCTTCAGGCAAACACACAAACACTGGTGAAATCAATAGATCTCTGGTGAAGGCATCTAACAGATGTGGTGTTAATTTGAATCTCTTAGGACGTGTTCACATGAACCGCTTAAGGCTTTGTTTAGCCCAGTGTGAACGCGCAACCGTAGAGCGGATCAGAAAAGCAGGTTCTACTCTGGTTAAAAACTGATCTCTGAGCGGTTGCAATTGAATTCACTGACAGAGTGAAAATAAAGTTAAAAACTATAAAACATTATAAATGACTCACATGTAGACAACAAGGGGCAGGTGTGTGTGGCGGTTTGAAGAATGTCACGGTAAGAACTTGTTTATTGGGATGAAGACGTCATGGCTTTAACAACATCTGGGAGAACACACATTTAATTTGAAAATCATATCAACACTGGGTCATTGGCGTAACAGCATCAGGGTTTTTCCTGTCAGTTTGGAGCGATTCCAAAATTGCATTATGAATGCAAACGAGCTTTATTAAAGCTGATATCCGGAGTTTCTGAGAAACGTCTCGATGTCCCGCCCTAAACAGCTCCAGTTCCTCCCCCTGCCTATGCAATCTACCAGAAGCCACACCTCTATTTTTCTGCACGCGCATCGCGGAACATACAAGGTTACATTGGGTCGCATTGATATAAGTCTATGGGTCAGGTAAGAGCCAAAATCATATTTATATGTTTGCTGTTGTGACGCTGTTGTCTCGGCCTAATCCTAAATTACCCATAACTTCCTGTCTAATAAAACGCACAAATCCAAGCACAACAGGGACTAAAACGTAACAGTAAAAGTTGTGGTTCCTTACAAAGCTGAAATATGAATCCTACACCAGTTGCTCTTGTCATTGTAATGCTTAATAAATAAATAAATACTTTATCAATGAAAAATTCATAAACAAACAATAAATGAAAAACTATTGTACAATTTTCATCGTTTTACTGTTTTCCTCTCAGACACGTCACTTTACATTTTCTATTGATTATTTAAACATACAGTATGTTGAGTTTAAATGTCTGTTCTGACTAGCGCTACAATCACATCCTTGCTGGGACTTTAAAAAGGAGATGTTGTTGCCTAATCAGTCCCCAGGCAGTGTTGAAAGAGCACTGGGAGTCATTCATGTTCCAGTCATGGTGCATTAATGTGACAGCTGTCAGTCAGGCTTTTCTGATGTCTCGCCTCAGTTTTTTACAGCTGAAGCGGCTGTTTGTGTGTTACAGTGAACATCAGCAGTGACAGATGCAGCTAATGAATCAGACAGTCAGACGGAGTTTGTCATCATTGGTTAGGACAAAGCATGCTGATGGCTTGTTACATCCTCATCGTTGCTACTTAAACGACAAAGACAAGACTTCAGCAAAGTGGCTGAGCACAAACAAGTATCGAATGGAAACCATAAGAAAATGATAATTACTCACACCAAAAGTCTTTCAGTGCCATGCTGTCCATTGTTCTGACTGGTCCTTCCTCTCTCAGGTGAACACCTGAGTCTGATTAGCTACTTAGCAGGAAGTGAGTGAGAGGACTGAGACCAGAGGTGCATCCCAATACCCACACTAAGCCCTACAGACTTCCACAAAGGGCACACTTGGTTTAAGTGCATACACAAAGGACTTAGTCCACTTGCATGCACTCTTTGCACAGGTGTGCATGAAGAGCGCATAGTGGGCGGAGCTAAAGCACACTTCGTACTATTGGTACACCCTACGCACTCTCACCCTTCAGTGGGACCGCGCAACAGAGGGGCGCATTGGTATCAGGACACAGCACATGAGCAACAGCAGACATTAAAGAGGAGGTCTTTCCTGTCCCAACATGTCTGTTTATTGTTTTTATTTGGGCTGCAGGCAGCTGGTGGTCCTGGTTTTTTTTCACTTTTCATGTCTTGGTGGTTGGACTATGAGTGTGACGGCCTAATGTATGCTGGCCAAGTATCATATCTACGTTTGTTCAGTTCAGAGAGGCTCTCCAGCCCCTTTTGCTTCCTTGATTTGATTATATTCCTAGAATGACTTTTCATGTATTTGAATTAATACAAGCGCCTTTAACAACATTCTTTATATGTTGCAACCGCCCCCCTCAGTCCCTCTGTCAAGCCTTTGACTTCAAGTCGTCTGCAATGTTGGAGAGTTAGCAAGATTTAAAAGTTGAACCTCATCTAAGCTCCATCCACTCCTCCCATCAGTGCTCCATCCAAAGCCACGCCCTCACAAAATTTGAATGCGCATCTATTATTTAAAAAAAAAAAAAAAAAAAAAAAAAAAAAACTATTTCACTCAGAATAACAACAAATATTTTTGAGCAATGTTTCAGACCATACATTTAAGCAGGAGGTCACATCCATGTGGCTTTCTCGTACAGTATTTTTGTTGGTATTTTCTTACAATCTTTAGACTTTTTCTTTTACTGATTGTTTCAATTTACCATTTCTCTATTTCTTAGTCCTTTCACTTCTATTTACTTTGTCTTTATTGGTTTTTGATCATTTTTTACTTCCCCTCCCCTATTTGTTTTTGGGTTTTTTTTAATATCTTGTTTAATTTAAATTTCTATCTGCCCCAATAGTTGCAGCAATGTCATTATAAGGTAACATGTACAATAAATAAATAAAACTACTTCAAAGAATTGACTAATGAATAACATTGTCATCCTGTTACTTAGATTATATGACAGATGTTATTTCAGTTTCAGGCTTCTTGTTCTTCTTTGTTTGGGAGGAGAATAAGATTTGGATCGGACTGAACAGAGCCCTCACTATGTCTGTTTAGTTGATCCACCTAAAAACAGTTTGCCATAATTTCAGGGATATTACAATCAATTGAAAAGTGTTCTAACTATTTGTTTAAGTTACTTATTGCACACTAACCCATTCTCTTCACATTCTCCAACCCAACCTGTCTCATATTAGGGGTCTGCACGCAGCGCTCTGACACATTTGATGTGTTTGCATGTCTCCCTGTGATGTATGTGTACATAAATAACACAACTCTGGGTATCTGTGTGTACAGTGAGGAGGGGTTGGGTGAGCGTGTGGATGTTGCTTCTGCGGTGCCGTCTTGTTGCTGCATTTCCTGCTGACAGGTCTGATCAGAAAGTGATGACAGCCTATGATTGTCAAAACGTCTGTCGCTGAGTGGCAGATCGGCTTTGGCTCTGCCTTATTTCCCACTTCCCTTCCCCCTGGTTTTGTCACATCTCTTTCCCAGCAGTGGGGTTGGCTTAACTTAGAGTGAAGGTAAGAAGAGACGCGCACAGGCAGCATGAGGAACTCAATCTCAGCGTGTTGTGTTCAGGCCATTGTAGATGTCACACGTTAATACTCCCACGGCTGTGGAGAGGCAAGCCGCACACTGACAGTGTTGGAGTTAAACCAGGAGTTTGAGAACTGAGTTTGGTGACTGTCTTGACAAACAAAGCCAAGTTGCTTCCTGCATTGTCTGCTGGACAGGTATGACAGGAGCAATATATGAAGTTTTCCATGAAGAATGGCCCGAAACGGAAATCTGCGAGTGTGCACGGATACGAACATTTCAGTCTTGTGCTGAAGGTTGAGTGGTTTTAAGAATAAATTGCCTCAAATTCAAGAGGAGAATTCACCAACTGGAATATTTTTAGTGAAACTTATGTTTTTGTTTTTACTTTGCAAGCTTATTCATTCTGTATGTGTATAGCTCAGTTTATTTTCAATCTCACTGTACAACCCCTCACTGGAAGTAGACTGGGATAAGTTCCAGTCCCTCAATAATGCTGCAAGATACTGGTAAATACAGTAAAAGTAACAAGTGAAAAAGTTAGGAGTGAAAAAGTTACCAAAGGTTTATGCACAAAGTTTCTTCTATAGGTGGTAAAGTATCAGAAGAGTTGTTTTGTGTATGTCCGGTTTTCAGTTTCTGCAGCATACACATTAGGGGAATGGTCATTCATTATTTGGGTGCTTCAACATAAACTAGACTATATCTACATTTTCAAGCTGACGACAACGTATTGTGGTGAACTCAGGACTAGCTTACTAAAACGGGGTACACACAAGGATTTTCTAAATCTGAAGAGATTGTTGTTAGAATACAGCAGTTTTGGTCGTACTGTGTGTGTGTGTTTTGCTCTGATAATCTCAACACAACACAAAACGATTCTGTCCAACCACCAATTTTCCTCCAAGCCAGAAATCTCACATGATCAAATGAGATCTAACAACGGCATCTAATGCTGCGTTCCATGCGACTTGGAACTCAGGAGTTTCTGATCTCCCGCTTGAAAAAGTGACTTGGAACGCCACCAGAGCCAGGTTTGAGATATTTCGACGTGCTGCTGCTGAACTTCGCTGAACTCACAGATCAAAATTTTCAACTCGGAAATGGTGAGTCCTGTGTTACCTGGAACACAGCATGTGTTTCTCAGTCAGCTCGCTTTTTGATTGGCTACATTATGTTTCATGTCACAAACCACATAATCACGAGTCAGGAGTTGTCGGCGTTCCTCATACACAAAGAGCTTTGGTTGTAAATATTGAATTTGGTAGTGAATTTTGAAGAAATATCAAATAATAAAAAATGTATTTCAAAATTTACAATTGTTGGCCCTGACCCATTTTGAAGGCAACTATCGGGACAAATGTACTCAACACACCTCAGACCAAATGATAATCTTATAAAACACAAGATAATCTGGTGCTTGCCGTCCATTGTCGGGAAGAGAGAAAATCAGGACTAAAACAGCCCGATTATCTTTGTGTGTACCCTGTTTAAGACTTAGGCTGCGTCTAAATAGTCCCTCCTATCTCCTTTCCTATCCACTTTTCCATAACCCCGTGGATGACGTCACGGGTTTAAGGAAAGGTGTTAGGAGAGGAGTAAAGAAAAAGCCATCACTAATGTTTTGACAGTGTGACAACTGATAATGTGACGGCCGCGAAGGTTCGTGACTTCTGCCGTGATGAAAAAACTACAAATTTCCAAAAATAGACCACTACAAGCACATTTATAACACTTTCCGCTGATATAATCTCAAAAATCACAAGGTTCGAATGTAAATTAAAAAAAAAAGAGGCTACCAGGCAACGAGGAACAAAAGTGTAATCAAAAGAAAGTCACATTGAGAACGGTTGCTCACACTCACCTTCCACTCAGAAATATGAAATATGTTGAAAATAACATAATGTGGATAAAAATGTCTCTGATCCCTTTGTCTTGAACCACAGAGTGTCTGTTTTATGTCAGTTATAATCTGATAATATGTCTTACATATCATAATATATGGGTTTTAGAGTATTTAAAGTTGTTCAAGGCATATTATGGCATTTACAACTTACATGACCTCCATTTTTTGTCGGCCATCATGAGTTTCCGAAAGCGCTCGGTTGTGCATTTCCCTTTAAATGTTGTCGCCGCAAGGAACTGTGGGTCAGCATTATCTTGTTTCCTTTGGTAAAGGATGCATCAGTGTTTCCTGGGCTAAAGGATGTAAAAAAGGAAGCATTGAGCCAGTTTTCCTGAGCTTAAAGAGAACTTGGACGCTCTTTATCATGGCCACCACTTAAACACTTCTGTGGGTGAAGGAACAGTGGATAGAAAAGGAGATTTGATGGACTCGGACGCAGCCTAGAGTCTTTCCCTCCTGTACAGGAAAGCTAGTTTATCACAGCTCTAACAACCTGAGTCAGTCAGGTTGGAGAATCACCAGTGGGACCTAAACCCACAGTCTCAATACCATGGCACTGAGCGCATCAGTGGCTCAAACAATGTTATGGTAATTCACTCAATAAAAGCAAAAACCATCCCAAATGTGCCTGTGAGACATCAATGAGTCATTGGTGTATGTTTTCTTCCAACTTTGGCAGGTCACCATCAAAAGGGACAGTATGTTACCCAAATTACCACATTTAATCTGTGACATTATGTGTCAACACCCTTGTCATACTTGCCAACCGATACAGATTACCTGTTTTTGGTGTGAATTTTTGCCATTTCCAATTAGAAAATAGATTTTCTGTGGAAAATAAGTTTGTTTCTGTTGGAGACTGGTGACCACTGTCAAGGGTTGGCATGCATGCATTTTCCATCCTGGGAGGGAGAAAGGCCTGTGTGTGAAAACATCTGTATAAGCGTTTTACTCACATGAAACAAATCAACCTAAAACTATTTATTACAAAGTCTTTGTTTGCCACCATCTCGTCACTTTTTCCCTGCATTTTTGTCATTTCTTCCTCACTGCCACTGCCAACCTGTTGGATAACTGAGTATTAGGTGCAGGCTAACACATGCTAATGATACCAACTTTATTTTAAGCTTGGAAATAAAACACTAAAATTCTTTCCGTTACAGTCAATGATGAAGAGCCAAGCGCGCTAGCAATTTTAGATGAAGTTGGTAATAGATTGAGTCTATCTTTAGTGTAGATGTTGGGCAGGGCATAAGTGACAGGCCAACATCCATCCGCCTCCTCAACTTGTCTATTTATATGTATATTCATATTCATGAGCTATTGGACCATGTGCTGTTGGCGATGCATTTAGCAATATTGGAAAAAGTGAATCTCTGTCCTCCTCTCTGGCAAGTGACAGAGAAAGATTGCTGTGCCCAAGTGCCCAAGGACTGACAGAGACTGGTACTAAATCACTATACCGACATGGGCAATGAAAACTGAATCTCGTTTGTGAACCTACAAAAACGACTTTACTCTTCACTTTGAGCATTAAGTGGATTGGTGGTTATTTTATTAACACATCGCTAAAGGATTGACAAGTCTTTGGCCGGATGTTTGAAGATAGTAGAGGAACACAAACGACACAATCATGTGCTAGAACATTATCTGCTTTGCTCCAATAGAAAAACTTTTACATCAGCATAGCAACAGATAAGAATATTTGGGAACAAAGGCATATATCAAACAGGACACCAACTAACCTTTGAGTCAAAGGATATTTCTCCAAAACAAGCCAACGTGAGAGCGTCAAAGCATCAAAATGCTTTATGAAAGAACAGGACTAAAATACATAATAAAAAGATACAGTTGGATATAAAAAATTCATATAAACCTTGATTTTATGAGTGCATATTTAATACAGGAAACAATGTAAAAATGTCAGGGTTTGGGGAGCTCATGACCTCAAGATGCTATTTGGTTAGCTTTGATTCTGTGAGGGAGAGATTATTCTCATCTATGCAACAGCATATTGAAAATAGACTACGGTATTTCTTTTAAGGGGGGGTATCATGTTTTTTTACAGGCATATACCACCATCCTATAGCATACTCAAATAACTATGTTACCCAATTTTTTGGGGAAAATGCAGCAAATATTAAAAAAAACAAAATTTCCCTCTGTAGGACACGGTTCATGACGTGTCGTTTTGATGACGTCTTCAGTACGTCATACAAAAACGCATGGCTGTTGTTTACTTCTGTATTTGGCTACTTTCTACATTTTAACACTGCTACAATACGTTAGAATGATCATCAAAGTGAGGAATGCTAACGTACGGACTGAGATCTCTGTCACCAACACACACGCGCTTTCCCCTGTTGTTGCTGCTGGCGCTATAGTCTAGAATAGGGATCGCATGCAGGGAGCTACTACGATGAGCAGAGTAAACCGATCGACATGCAGCTATCTCAGCTGTTTGCTGTGACTGCAGCTGATTTGACGAAGCTGGAAGCGGGGGAGGGGTCCCAGTTTTATTTATATTTCATTTTATTTTTATTTTAATGCGTACATTGAGTTCAGACAACATAAGGCATGGGTTTCTTACAAAAGTATTTAAAATAAGTAAATGAAAAGCTAAATCTGCTGAGGCGGGTGCTCTGGGCTGAACTAAGGAAGAGAACATAGGAGGGGGAGGGGCTCTGAGGTGTTTCTAGGAGGTGGGGGCGTTCCTAGGAGGACTATTTACACCTAAAATGGCTGCCGTCAGAGTTTTTAAAGATTACTCAAACATACATGAATGAACCAAGGCAACACTCCAGGCATGTGTTTAATGAGGGAATGACAAAGTAACATGATATAAATCTTGAAAAAGTCGATTTTACATAATACCACCCTTTAATTTAAAAGTTTTCACGTTATTTCAACATAAATAAAAATAAACAAGTGAACCGAATGACAAGAGTAGAATCTTTATAAACGTGCAAATAATAATGAAAAAAGTACAAATATTGTTCTGCAGCTGCTGCAGTGATTATGTTTCATACTAATGTGATGTTTCAGGTCTTCACCCCTTTTTACTTTTGCATGAAAGCGAAAGCATTGCAGGGTAATGTGTGTAAGACATTCAGTTGGATTCTGGCAAAGTAAATCAATATGAACTGCAATATGTAGGGCGAGTTCAGATTTAAAAGAGAAAAAAAATCCACACAATCCTCTAGACAGCAGATTATTATGGTTTGTTTTTATCTTTAATATTCCTATTGAGTTATAAAGGTCATACCCAGAGTAAGTATGTAAGTGTGTGTAACCAGAGTTAAGGTCAAATAAAAGCAGGGTTATTTTTCCAACTGCAATTTTTCACTTTTTTTTCCTGTCCAAAAAATTAGTGTGAACCCATTATCGGCTATTGTATCATCCCACCCCTAATGCTTAGGCTACTTAAAGCTGGTATTTGGACTGGATATTGTATAGAGCCACATGAGTATATAATTACCTTTACCCCAGCTGGATAAACACTGTGTTACCTTACAGATCACTGTGTCCACAATGTAACTGACCCCAGTGCTGTAGACACTCCTGTCTCATGCAAAGTACCACAAACTGAAAGCACTGAAATATGAAATAAAACTGAAACAGTGGCGAAAATTCAGTGGTCTGGCATCATGTAGTCAGTGCCACTAGCACGCCGCTGCTCGGCAAATTGAAACTGACACATGCCCCATTGTGTCTCTAACAAGAACGCCGTCCAAGGCGGAGTGAGTCACAAAAAACACCAGAAAGCACAGGTGGAAGAAAAATGGCTATTGTCCAAAACAGAAATAGACCGAGGCCTTTATGTGTTAGACATTGAAGCATACAACCCAACTTTTAGATATTTGTGTTGCAACCATGACATTGCATTTCTTTAAAGGTCCCATGTCATGCTATTTTTTCACCCATCTCTATTTGATCTAAGAACCTCAAAAACATAGTATTCGAGGTTTTTTTTCCCAAACTCGCCTGTTTTCCAGAGTTTTAGCCTGTGAAAAGTCACTTTCTGAGCAACTCTACACAAACAGGCTGATTTGTGCCCTACTTATGCATATTCATGAGTGGGCGTGTCTATAGACGGGACATTGACTTCCTCCTCCCCACGCGGTGACGTAGGGCCAGAGGACGGCCCGCCCTCCTCCCACCCACTTCATAGCCGAGCTCATGCTGCTTTATAAACACGAGACAGAGCGTGGGGGCGGGGCGTACACCGGCAAATACCTAGACTGTAGAAAATACACACACAGAACTGGCAAAGGACGCTGAAATGCTCACCTTCGTGGGCGTGTCCATTTACATGTCAATCACGGCAGAGAGCTTCCTGAAGGCGTGGCTTCTCCAGCTCAGTGCCGCATCAAATTCGTCATCAAAGTGGGAACGAGGTTTCTGGGCTCACCCTGCAGTAAGAAAGGAGCAAATCACCCTCTAACGATTGAGGGAATCAATGAAAAAAACACTTTAGGCATGTGTATGAATCCCAAATAGCACTTTATGATGTTTAAAGCACAGAAAAGTTGATTTAGCTTAACATGGGTGGGGTTAACAGTACTTGTTTGTGACGTAAGATGGTCCCAAAACATCACATGATCTTGTTCTCAGCCAATAGCAAAAATCAATTGTAATAGCCCGGTTTCAACTCGTAGAGGGCAGTCACTGACATTTTACAACTACAGTAAATACGCCAAACTGGATCCAGGATCAACAGCACTACTTCATACCCAAATACATTCATATTCAACAGAAAAAGTGGTTTTGGGGTTGAGTTACTCTTTAATGAACTACAACAAAGGGTTTTCAGCACATTTTTAGTTTTAAAAGCAAATTCCTTCACTTCCTATTTATTTGCAGTGATTCTCCAAGTGGCTTCCTCCTGTCCCTCCTCCCCCCAGGCTCCTGCACTTCCTTCCTCAGTTCATCTCGGAGCCCCTGACAGTAGGGCGGCTCACATAGAAACTCTGCTGCCTTTGCATAATGCGGATGCTCCTTCCGTAGGTCGAATGAAGCTCCTTCGACACATGTCAGACGCTTCCCGAGTAGGCTTGGACTAATGATGGCACAGCGTCCAGCCCACTGCCCCTCAGCACATGCCCACTCTCTCATACATGTGTGTCTTTCACCATCTATGTGTCTATATGTGTGTCTCTGTGTGTGTGTGTACAGGAGGTGGCAGGGTTCGTCATGCTGATTAAAAGCAACCCCCCCCTCACAAAGCCCCTCAGAAAAAGACAGCAGGGAACATGAACCACTGTCAGGTTGGCCCAGATGAGGACACAGGATCCGTGTCACCTGAATTTACCGGCCTAATATGACAGCCGCGTTGTGATCCCGTGTCTGGGACGTGTCAAGTTTGCAGAGTTTTGGGGCTTATTCTCATGCAAATGATGTCAGGTTTGGACAGAATGTGAATGAGACTCGTCACACTGTCCAAGGGTCTGAACCCAAACACATGACAGTGGTTTCCCCCCACAAAAACCTCCAGATAAAATGAAATACGACATTTGACATTCAAACCTGGCAACTAAACCCAGGAATAGTTGAAAATAATGAGGAATTTGCGGGAGGAACCACAGCCATGAGTGTAACCTATTTACTGTTACTGACGTCGCAAATAGCACAGTTGAGTCTCCAATGGGAACATGCAGAGATCCCCATTAAAGACGTGGATAGCAGGACAATATTAAGACAGATGCTTCCAGGAACTCTGAATCTGAATTATTAAATACTTTGAAGAGACAACTTAAACTACCCGTGGTAAAAAATCATGGACGATTCAATGACTTGTTCACATAAGGACACACACACACACAAGTGTCAGAAATTCAATAGTTTGACACAGCAGTGATTGTGTGGTGCATCACACCTGTGGGCTTTACAGCTGTGGAACAAAGGCTTTGATAGATCCTAAAAGACACTCCATCCATTTGGAGCGCTGGCAGCCGTCATTATTCTCGAAAGGATCTACTTTGTCACTTCTCCATTCTTCAGGAGGCTCCTTCTCTCGGCCTGATGAATTATGTTGTCGGTATCTTCCAAAACAAGGCTCATCCCTGACAGGTACACAACACTTTACAAGATACTTGTGGCTGCCTGCTGATCTCAGCAGGGACAAATATGTCAACAAGCGATCGGATTGAACCCTCTGTCCATGATGAGACGTCTCGGGTGATTTCCAACCTTCATCCTTGCTTCAAATCCGACATCGAGGTGTAGTTTTACAAAAAAAAACTTAAGGTGTGATATTGTTTTGCTGTCAGAACAACCAGAGCCCAAAGAAACGAGTCTGACACCTCAGGTGTATTTATTTCTTGGGTGAGAAATTAGATTTAAATAGGATTTTAGAACAGTGCCTCATAGCATCAACTGTTAAGGAAGCATCATTGTTTGGGATAAAATTAATATTTATAACATTATAAAAAGTTTAAGGAAGACTATGAGACATCAATTAGACGAGGTGGTAAATGTGGATTTTTTTCATTTGCAAAAATTACAAATTTATAGGCCATAAATCTGCAGCGACCAACTGAAATAGAACAACCAAAGAAAAAAGCTGACATCCACCCATTCATCCATCCATCCATCCATCCATCTCCTCTGAAGACTGTTCCAGGTCATTATTTGTAAATGTCACCAACATTTTCCTTTCTTTTTATGTTTTTTACCTCATGAAATGATTCAAAGGTTTAATTGGATAGATATTTGTTGATCATTGTACGCAGTTACAGAGAAACTCTGATATTAAAGTATCATTGTTTAATTGATGGATTAAAAATGTAGGTTTGGTTTAACACACAAACTGTGAAACTCGAGGCCCACGAGCCAAATCTGAATTTTTAGAGCATCAAATTGGGCCCGCAGCATGAAGTCCAAATTACAGAAAACATGAGTCTGGGCCTCCCTGTTAAGGACGCTGCCTCCGGGACCTGGCAGGGGATAAGCGGAGGAAAATGGATGGATAGATGGATGAATCATTGTGTAAAAGCACCAAATAATTCAGTTGTACATATCTCAGTCCTTCCAAATACACAATCTCGACGAATATCCAAAATTTTTTGGCAGCGCTCACAGTTTTCAAATGATGGCAGTCATTTTTAATCGCAAATTGTGGCTTAAAAAATCTTTATCTTTTCTAAAATCCTGTTTTTATCCAATTTTAAAATCCAATTATATTGAAAATATTCCACAAATGCTGCCCAAATTGAAAAGAAATTGGTTACAATACAAAGTCAAGGAAATTTAAAGATTAGATATTGCCTGTAACTTCCATTGCTTTACATATATTTACAGTATAGGGCATAATATTGTATTGCTTGTTTTTGCACCTAAAAATTAAAAAAATTGTAGCCCACTTGACTTCAAACTGATCCATATTTGGCCCTTGAAATAAAATATGTTTGACACCCCAGGTTTATCAAATGACTAAAAAATTATCAAAAGTGGAAAACAGAATTCTAAATAGTTCCCTACCTGAAAATAAAGCAGTAAAAGGACTTTTTAAACAAAATCATGGATTTTTTTGCACCCAAACCCATGAAATCCTCTGGCTCAGTTTGTGCACAGGGGTTTAGAGGGAAATGATTCCACATATATTTCTGGGAGAATGCGTTTAAAAAGCAAGGTGTTACTTTCTGTACTATGAGGAAATCAACACTCGCTTGGCAAGAAAAAAAGCAGCGGAAAAAAGGACGAGGGTTAATTTAGCGAATCGTAGCCGACAGCACGAGTGCACAAGATATGCATGTCATAAGGACTCAAACACTGCCTGCCCCATTGTGTGCATCTGCATGACATGTAATACTTCATGGCTGTACAGATGTTACTTCTCAGTACCCAAACAGCCCTCTGCAACTCCAACTGTTCCGTTTTGATTATTATAAATGGATAACAGGCTGCATCACGACGCCTCTTGTCATAAACAGCCTTTTGTTTAACATCAGATTTGTGCGGCTGTCTTGTGATTCTCTGTTTGCCTGATAATGGTGATGACACAGAGCCAATTTATTTGCGGTGTGTGTTTGTATGTGTGTGTGTGAGTGTGTGTGTTTTAAGGCAGACAAGTCATGTGAGAACAAAAAACAACGAATGGCTGACAAAATCATATGTGGAGCTCTGGTATCTGTTGTGACAACACGACGGCGGCTTGTTGTAGAAGCTTCCACAAGGGGCCGCATGTCACTGCAGCATGTTTACAACACACTTAATGTATCGACTGAATGATGCTGACAACCTTGCAACATTTGTTCTCCCAAACCTAAATAAAGAAATCCTTAATTGGATTGTCATGGGATCTACATATCTGATACATCTACTGCATCTTATTGTGAAGGACCATCTTAACGTGTTTAAATGAATTTGACTCATTAAGGGAGGGTGTGGCATCTGGAACAAAGATGTTTGCAAAGCAGACACTCTATCCTTCATGTTTTACTTGGCTGTGTTTTTTTTTTTTTTTTTTTTTTTTAACTTTTGTAAATAAGGCTTTTGTTTTGAAGTTAACCGGAAGTTTGGTCAGTTGCACAATGGAAAGTCTCTGAAAGTCTCTGAAATGTTGCCATGAAATGTGTTTCCTCAAGTTTTTTGGATCAAATGACCACATGTTGATATTCTACTTGGTCACTTTCTCGCTTAAAATGCTTTCAGAACTTTCAAAAGTGGAGAATTAACAGATATTTAGCCTCAGTGTGCTTCAGGTTTTCCTCATAGGTTCAAAATGCATCTTGGGAAACTTGGAAGTATACATGGGAACGGTCATCCTCCTAATCATACTTACAGTATATAGTAGACAGTGTATACTACCGGACAAAAGTTTTAGAACACCACACTTTTTCCATTTGTTTTACTGAAAATGATTCAGCTTACTGTGTCATTGCACTCTGAAATGAAAGCAGAGAACAAATAAGCAATTTGAGTTGAAAAAGAAATGATGGAATCCATGAACAATACTGTTCACCTAATGCTCATGAGCGTCTGGTACCACATTGTGTTCCAACACTGCTTTTATGCAGACAGAGGGGGTTGGAAGTAACCAACAATAGTTAGAACACCTGTAGGAATTAGTAGCACCAGCTTTAGATTCTACCTTCATTGCTGCAGAACAGCTTTAAATTGTTAACCCACTGTAAAAGGTCTATTTGTATAATTCTGAAATGAACATTAATTTTTAACCTCTGGCTGTTCAGTACTTACCTTTGTACCATTTAAAACTGTTCATTGGACTTGCAAGACTTGAATTGCAATAAATAAGTGGTAAAATTAGGGTGTTCTAAAACAGGGGTTCTCAACTGGTCTCACCCTGGGACCCACATTTTGACATGGTCATTGAACCGCGACACTTTTTTTTCCAAATAGCTGTATAATACAGTGTAAAATATTTAAATAAACATAAATCTATATATTTTCCTGTGCAACATAAATTTCAAAGCATGCCTGTCAAAAGAAAAGTTTCTTTCAAAATAAAAGACAACCCGGTACAGGTCCACGATAGCTGTTCTAAAACTTGTATACTCATTGAGCGTGTAGTGTGTCGTACATTAGTATGCCATTTTGAACACAGCCGATGTCTCTAACATACATGAATCTAATGATGACATTATAATGCAGCTGTACAGAAACCCTGGTAACGAGCCACTCCTTACAATCAGCTGTGGTAGACCAGGGGCGCGTCTAAAATGATGGATGGGGGCTCCCAAGGACCGGACTTGGCCACCCCTGCTTTAAGTTCTGTATGTTGCAAGGAAGTGGTTGGACTTTATCCTCCCACGATTAGACATTATTTCTAGCTATTAAACAGCTTGATGAGGAAAGATAATTATAGAGCTGGCAAGAGATCATTTGCATAAGAAGTACAGATTTTATTATTTGAAGTTATTGAACTTCAGTATTGATTCCAATTTTGAAATTAAAAATAAATCACTGTCTTAAAAAAGGTAGATTAATGAATTAAATGCACCACTTCAAAGTTAATAAACTATGTACACGTCCTCCAGTTAAGTGTTGTCTTGTGTGAATTGTATTGTGCGCTCTTCCTACTCACAGATGTTTCCCTGCCATCCTGAACACGCTGCAAGTCACAGGAACTCCATTGTTTTTTTGCAGGGACGCCTCAGGCTACTGTTCAGGAGCTGTGCGGGGTGGGAAAATGTCGACTTAAATACCTTCAGTGGAGACATGCCATGGCCTCTTATCAGGTGCCTCACTTTGCTGAAATATTAGGCTTAGTGTTAACCTTAAACCATTAAGTCAAATCCTGACATTTTATAACCATTTTTTTTTTTAATTCACTTTGTTCTCTCTCCTGACTGGGATTATGCTGCTTTTTTTTAACCCATGTGCTTGTTTAAGACTTGCAAAAGTTTAAAGGTTGCCATACATCTTTATAGTATATTTAAATTTGTTTTAATAGTGTGTCAAATCATATATAGTGACAAAAGCTGTTGTGTGAAGGAATGGCTGAATGAAAAACTTGGTGAAGATGTTTTTTTTTTTTTTGATATTCATTATGTTGAATCTTGAGTTAGCTGATAAACACATGCCTGTGGCTTTTAATAGGTAAACTATTGTACATTGCCATCTCCATTACAATATGTTGATTAACTCATTCAGTGCCAGCCATTTTCAGATTTTCTATCCCCCTCAGTGCCAGACGTTTTTGAGCATTTTGACTGATTTTTAAAGACCCACAGAATATTCTCTACTATGACTATCTGAAATCTGACACCGGATTCTGAAAGATTGAAGCCTCTACTTTCACCAAATTTGTTTCTGGCTCGTTTCGTTCTTTTGTAATCAGCCGTTGAATAAAGCAAGTTTTACACAAATCTTCAGTTTCAGAGCAAAAAGCTGAGAAAACAGGCTATTTTGGCACTGAGCGTTTGGATTTGAAATGACGAGTGATCTCGTCAATGGCACTGAGTGAGTTAAGAAAGAAAAAGAGTTTCCTTTTAAATATGAAAGCAGTAATTTAAATTACTTTAAAATAAAATTAAAAAAGAACAAAAAGGTTAAGCGTTGCTAAGCGTTTTGCCTGTAATGTCTCAGGCTTTTTCTTTTTGTTGCATTTGTGTGAAATTCACACTCAAAATCACAAACAACAGCAGTTCAATCCAGGACATGGAGTTTATTTTACAACTGAAGATAAAAGAACGTCAATCTGAATAACTGGGTTGGTGACAAAACCTTAAAATTGGTCAAAGTATTTTTTTTAATATTATATACAGTGCCAAGCATCAAAGCAGATGCCAGTAATTTATGTCTTCATTTAAACCACATTGAGGAGTCTACCTCTCACTTAAAGGACCTTTGCAGTCCTAAAATACTCTGAAGCTTCTTACATTGCCACCCACTGAGTACGGTACATTTGTCTAGAAAATAACATTGTAAAAATGCATACAGTACACATTATGCCAAAGTGTGAAGAGCAAGATATGCTGACATACATGTATACACACTTGCTGATAATTCATACAATAAGGTTTAAACTTCATTTACTTTACAACTGTAGAATCACGATTACAAATTATTAGCCCAAAAAAAGCAAATAAGACTGTACATGTTGAAACAACTGGTACATTAGATTTGACCAGAAACACAAAGTTTTGTCATGGTTTTAGTGATTTATTGTAAAATAACAGGAAGTTAGCTTTAATAACGTAGCTCAAAGACAATACAAGTTGTCACTGTGTTGTCATTTCTACATACATTTCTTCATTATTTTACACTTAGCTAAAGTGCTGAGATCATTCTGACATTTTAGAATAACCTTTTTATTTATATATTGCTGTATCCAAAGTTAATTTTTTTTTTTTTTTGACAAGGGGCATAAGTTTTGTCATTATGGATGACCAAAAAAAGATATAAAAGTTGCTGCTTTACATGAAAACATGCACAAACTGCCACATAAATAATATGCAAGAGTTGAAATATATTTGTTAAAATTATTTGAAAAAGTAATTAAACATAAGAGCGTGGCCCAGTTTTTAAACAACTGATTCTACAGGCTCAGATAAAATGCAGTGCATTAGGAAAGCAACAATAGGTCAAATGCTATATAGTGCCATAGCTGCTGCTCAAATATAGCACCGTTTCACCCACTAAAACTATAAACCCTTAATGTGGCTTCATGTTTCTACAATCTGAACTCATGCCATCAAACACTAAACAATTCAATTATGTCTCATGGTTCCATGAGTTATAACGATGCTTGATGCAGTTGTGGCACTATCTGCTTTGGCGGATTGTAGCTTGGAGATATAGTGCAACAGTAATCTGTTATGCAATCAACCTATCTGACTTCACTGTTTATCAAACTTTTCCAGCTCTTTAACAAACATGAGATGGTCCTCGGGCGACTTTCCATGTGTTTTGCAAAGGTGCAATTTGATTGCATGTTTGCTCACAAATGTCCGATTGCACAGTTTGCACTGATGTACTGAGCCAGTGTCTTCATCTGAAAGTCCAGAAGAACTGAAAGTCTTTTCCTCTATTCTACAAATAGCTTGCTGCTCGAGTAAGTCTAGAGAAAGCTTTGAGAGGTCCTTTAGTGTAAACCCAAGGTGGGATTCCAAGTGATGAATGTAGGACGAGGGAGTCCTGAACTGGGAAGCACAGTCACTGCACAAAAACAGGGGTTGGCCAGAGTCAATACTTTTGAGGAACTTTGTGCTGCCTGTTCGCTTTAACTGATATTTTACATTGGCCAGCCAATGTGAGATAGTAGTCATGGAAAGCCCAGTGAATTTACAGATGTGGACTCGTTCTTGTGGTCCCAAGTCATTGATTATGAACTTTCCTTCAGGGCCCTCTTTCAGAGTAGAGGCAAACTGGGCCTGAAGAATCAACAGATGTTGGGGATTCCAGTTTGATTGCCTTCCTTTTCTTCTCTGGATCGGAGAAAGCTCCTCTGTGCCATCTTCTAGCGTAACGCCATCATTATCAGACTTTTCAGAGACGGATGATGGAGTGGTAGATTTTGGTGTCAAACGGCCCGTCAGATTTTTTACCATGTCCGAAATATCCATTAAAGCATTCTCACGAAGAGGCGGAGATGTTGACTGGGAGAAATTCTTAAAAACAAGCTTACTGTTGACATTTTTTGGAATAGGACCCCCCTTACCCGGACTTGGATCTTTGTTTTTGGATTTTGTCAAGTCCATGGGCTGATCATCATTGTCACTGTTGTACTGACTGATAGACTCTGCTTGCTTCATATTAACTGAGTTGGTCATTTTAGAAAGCATTGAAAATGGGTCTATAAAGGGGGTGGCGACCTTGGCAGCCTTGCCCAAGTGATTGTTCATGATGGACTGCAAAGCACTGAGGGGGTTCACAAGAGGTTGCTCTGGTGAGTGATCAGTGATGATACTCAAGTTACTGCAGCCATTGCTTACGGATTTTTTTGGTGAATCAGCTTCATTTTTTATTTTCACATCAAATTTGACCTCTTTCTGCTCTCCTTCAGTGCTTCTTGGCTCATTTTGCTCCTCTGAGATATAGTTTTTTACCACCCTGGAAATGTTTTCTGCTTTTGGTGATGCTCTGTTGTCCTTATGATTTAGAACTGGAGATTTGCCATGCCTATACTTAACATCTACGGGTTTGTCTTCTTTTTCGTTTTTGACTGTGGTTTGTCCTGTCATTTTTTCAACTAACTCCTCCATGGCCAATACGTTACTCCTGTGACTTGGAGGTGGAGACGAACTATTTGGTGAGTTCATCAAAGAGCCCAAATCTGAAGGCATTGTCTTCAAACTGGTACTGCTGAACAAAGGTTGAATCTGTGCTCCTGAGGGCAAGGAAGACTTTAAAGATCCATGGAGCTGATAAGCAGCATGAATGCTCGGGTATCCACCCCAGGTTGGAGTTCCAGTTTGAGCCTTACTGATTGCACTTGAAACTGTGTTCTCTAAAGACTTGAGGATATCTAGACCACCTTTAGGTGTCTCTGCTAAGTCTTCTTCTGTAAGATACTGGGAAGATCGTATTTTCCCAGGTTTTTCACCTTTTTCAACAGGATCTTCTTTTTCCTCTTTAATTTTCTTTTCTGGTTCTCCAAGTTCTATTATTTGTTCTTCAGTTTCCATATCTGTGTTATCTTCTTGGTGTTCATCAAAAGAGGGAGGTAACGGGGAGTCTGAGTGTGGCTTTCCATTGGGTGCAGGCAGTCGTGTTGTTGTGGGAGGAAGAGGGATTGACTGAATTTTTTCTTCAAAGACTGGATCGAACACCAACTGCTTACCCTTTTTAGATGCCGAATTTGTAACTTTAAGAAAGTGTCCCGTCACCATCATATGAGCTGTCAGTTGCTGCAAGGTGTCATGAGAACTACCACACTCCATGCATTTCAGAATCTGTGCCTTCCTTGCCTCAAACTGCCAAGTATAACTGGCACCGTTTTGGTAGCCGTACCGATTGTTTGGTGTGACATAGGGGTTGGCTAGTTTTTGGTCTTTAGGGACCTCACCTTGGAGCATGCTAGGTGAGACGGACTCTGGGGAGCTCGGTGACATCAAGTCTTGAAATGCTCTTTTTTTGGTTGGGGGAACCAGCTTTGTGGCAAGCGCTGGCATTGGCTCTTTTAGAGGCACTTTCTGATAGTGTTTTGTTTTGATCATGTGGACACTGAGGTCTTGCAAAGACTCAAATGAGTGACCACAGTACATGCATTTAAGAACTTTCTGAGCATCTTCTTTGCCTTCCATCTCTAACAAAGAGCGCTTGCGTGGCTTGGACCACTTTTTGCTTCGATCATCCTCTGTATCCTTGTTGTCATCCCGGTAGTGGCCCGTCTCATTCATATGCACAGTTAACCCAACCAGAGTGTCATAGGCTGCACTACAGTCCTTGCATCTAAACTTGCTGGCACCAGTAAACACAGGGCCGTAAAGCTTATTGTTTTGCCTATAAAGCTGCACAGTGCTGAAAAGGCTGGGCTCAGGAAGCAGTTGGTATGGTGTGTGCTGCAGGGTTTTAGCCAAAGCTGCCTGATGCCAGTCATAGGTCAAGCCTCCCGTGCTGCCAGAACTTACGTTGATGCTACTGTTGCTTGAAACTGTTCTTGCACTGCTGTTACTGTTGCTGGTGGTGGTAACACTAGTTGTAGCTGAAGTGTTGGTACTGCTACATCTATTTTTAACATGACTGTTTCCTGGACTGTGACTGTTGAGGACCCCGTTGCTCTGTTTGTGATTGCTCCCGTTTCCATTGTTGACTGCAAAATTGTTTCCTTGTTTACTTTTAAGCATATCCAGAGCAATGCTGGACCAGGAGGCATCTGAAATCAAATTTGCATAGACGGCTTTCATCTTGGCCAGACTGTCCTGTAATGAGAGTCCATTGACGGACTCTGTATCTTCTTTCAACTTCTCTTCAACACTTTCCTGATCAATAAACCCGGAAGTGTTCTTAAGATCCGCCAGCTGATCGCTGGTGGTGCTGAGTGGGGAAGCATACCCAGCATCAGGGTTGGTGCCATTACTGAGTGGGGAGTTGTGGCAGCTGTATTGATCTCTTACATCCTCATCGTAAAGACAGTCACCATCTTGACCGTCAAGGGAAAGGCCATCATCTTGCAAATGCTCCTCATCATCAGCATTTCCCACTTTCAGTTCATCTTCAGATCCATAAGCTAGAAAAACACAAAACAAAGAATTGCTGTTAGGTAATTGCTGTGATTAAGGACTATAGTGGCTTACTTGGCCATGTCAAAATAATAGTATTTTTCACTGTACTGCCTAATAGATATATTGAACAATACTAGTGAGTAAAGTTATCGAGACCAATGAAACCACTTGTAAATCTGTGATGCTTTCTTTTCCCTCTTGGAACATATTTTCAGTTATTGACAAAATGTGATTCAAAAATCAGATTTTGGAGGCTTTCAATGTGCTATGATTAATATTTAATAACAAGGACAAAGTAATACATTTAAATGTTTGTCCATTGGGGATGACTTCTCCTTACAATTCCTAAAAAAAAAAAAAAAAAAAGTTGGAGTCATTTTTCAAAAATAAGTGAAATGCAACCATGATATTTTTCCTGGCTTTTAATATCTCAATTCTTCCAGCATGCCACATATACTGTATGTTCCCCAGTAAAAGATAGCAGGGAGAAAATGCCAGCAGCATTAGCCATGCCAAGCTATAGTTGGCTGGAGTCAGTTTGGCATCTGCTGTGGAAGTCCTCACAGTGTGATACGAGGAAACGGCCAGTGGACATGACAAGCTATGTTGTTACTGCATGCACTCCCCGAGAACCAGCAGCCATGAGTGTGCACTCAGAAAATAGGGCAGAGTATATCATCAATGAAAAACTGAACATTCCTATTTCATAAAAAATGTTCACATATTTTAGGAAAAAGTGTAACCAATGACTTGTAAAACAATAAAGCTGCAATATTTTTAAAGCAAAGGGGGATATTTTACAAGACCACAGAAGAAGATTGAGAGGGAAAAAGATCACTGAAGCATAGAGAGGAAAAATGGAGGGTTAAATATGCCAAGGCAGCTTCCCCATTCCATTCTCCATAAGATGCTTGTCTGGGGTGCCAGGATCAGTCTCCAGAGAGGAGGCAGATGTGCTGTCAGCTTCAAACAGGATGTAGCTCTCTATCCCATAATCGGAATGGACATAATACCTGATGTTTGTGAGGTGCCAGTTACTGCTGCCTGGGAAAAGCTGCAGGTCCTACAGCTGCCTCATCTGTGTGTGTAAGAGAGATGGTGTGTGTGTGTGTGTGTGTGTGTGTGTGTGTGTGGTGGGGGTAATGTGCATGTGTGTAAAGGCACATGATTAACATATGTCCCTTCTCTTCTTAATTACACTTTGTGTGCTAGGTTTGCTTTTCAATGTCTACATTAGAATATTTTCCAAAGCAACTGTACAAGTTTTTCCAAGCTTGTCTCATTTCCACTCATCAAGATGTCGTCTCTTATGAAAACAAAAATGTTAAACTGAACCTATTAATTCGGCTGAAGACAAAACAGCCTTGCTGGCAAAGGAAGGGAATCGTGACAGCGGTACAAACCGTCTCTCACAGGGCTAAAGCACACCAACACTAACTTCTCCTCTATACTTGCCATCCACTGTATGTTTCCTTGACAGGCATCAGTGTTAGGAGTGTGTCAGTGTCAGCCTGAGGTGTCAGTGTCCACACAAACAAGCCTGAGAAGAGGTGGGAAGGGGAAAGTAGCAACAACAAACACAAGTCAGCCATTTTTCCCCCCTTTCCTTCCTTCTCGCTCAAGCCTCCTCCTTCACCATCTGTGTCAGGAAAGCTGCGGGTGCCACCGCCGGCTAATAAGGCAATCAGAGATGGAAAAGATGCTGACACGACGGCTTTTCGAGCGTCACTCAGAACAAAAGAAAAAGAGGAGAGGGAGGGAGAGAGGGATTAAACCTGGGTGGAGGGGAAGGAGGGGGAGAAGTGTCTGTTGTGGTTGTCAGTCAAAAATGTAAGCCCACTTTGTGCTGTCAGAGAGGAGAGGGAAAAGAGGGGAAGTTTTAAAAAGAGAAGGAAAAAAGATTTGATAGGACCAAAGAAGGTGTGTGTACGCATGCTTGGAGATGTGCGTGTGTGTGTGTGTGTGTGTGTGTGTGCGTGTGTGAATATTTGACAAAAACCGGAAGAGAAACAAATTAAATAGCAAAGTAAGGTACTTTGCTCCTGTGTCAGTGCAGATTCGTCACTGTGAATGTGCATGTGTGCGCAAGGTGCGGCTGATTGGTAGCTACGTGTTGTTGTGTGTCAGGTGCGCACGGGGATGCAGTGTGGTTAGTGGGGGGAAAGCGAAGCCATCTGTGTCTGGAGAATAGCCTGTCACTATTGTTGTGCCCAAAGTCCAGGATTTCTCGCTGCCGACAGGTGACACCACAGTGGGACAACCCCCCCACCCGTCTTTGGAAGCACACACTTTGATATGCACGCGCACTCCTCTCCCTTAAGCAACACTCTGTGCCAGATTCTTACTTTGAATAGATTTGCTTTGAGACATGAGCCCAAAGCTTTTATATTCTTTTGACAAAAAAAAAAAAAAAAACTTAAAAAAAGTGAGTGAAATCAATGATCTTCAGGATCCATGACTCAGGATGTGTTTCTGCTATAAACCGGTTTGTGTAAACATTAAGAGGCATTGGCCACGTTTACATGGGAGCTTTAATTCCTCTTTAATTCAGAATACAAGTTAAATCATCTTTAAACTGACCATGTAAACTTAATTCCTAATGCAAATTTAATTCCGAATGAAACTTAAATCCGATTTAGGTGGCTGGTTTATTCCAATTTTAAATTAGAATTAAATGATTCCTCATTCTTGTAAACACTTAATTCTGCTCTTAGTTAATTCTGGTCATTCTTGCTGCAATGACGATATAGTCCAGGAAGGCCGCCCGGACTCTAGCCGAGGCTATTTAATAAGAGCCTTAAAAGACATGGATATAATGAAAAGAGTGGATGGACAGAAGAATAAACATGCTGACATTCACACGGACACACAGACTTAATACATACACATACGGAACAGGCTTCATCGGGGCATGAAGCACCAGAGCTTCACAAATGATGCGCGGATCATTATAAAGTTATTTTTTCACTCAACATCCTGTATAGTGGAGGTAGAACAGCTGTTGCATTAACCGCTAGCTTTGATCGACCAAAGTAAAGACTTCTATCTCCCTTCTACGCTGCTCTCTCTCTCTTCTACTCCGCGGAGCAAAGTGAAACTGCGTGTTATTGTCAAGCTGCTGCTTCAAAACTACAATAAAAATAAAATGATCATCATCATGCGGTCTTCTATGTTGTAGCCAAAAAGAAAAGGTTTGTTGTGTGTTTTATCCCGATAGATGTGACACGTCTCGTTCTCCCCCTGTCCAACCCCCAGACCTAAAGCGGAATTAAATAAAGCAGAATAAACCTGTTTTTCATGTAATACTCAATTCGGGAATTACTATTTCCATGTAAACACGAAGCAGAACTTCATTCGGAATAACTGATTCCGAATTAAAAAAAACATCATGTAACAGTGGCCATTGTGTGAATCATTACCGTTTCAAAAGTGGTCTTAATTGTGGATTTTTGCTGATCCTGCAACGCCAAATACAGAACACTCAGTTTGTGTCATGAGATATTGTTTTGGAGCTTCGTTTGCATCATCAGCAAAAAACAATCCTATTGATGGCTATGCACTACTGCACTGTTATCCTATTATTATTATAATCTTATTATATTATCCTATTTAGTTTTGAAC
The DNA here is from genome assembly GCF_900634775.1 of Gouania willdenowi. Classification (NCBI taxonomy): domain Eukaryota; kingdom Metazoa; phylum Chordata; class Actinopteri; order Blenniiformes; family Gobiesocidae; genus Gouania; species Gouania willdenowi. The sequence continues at coordinate 10,015,001 of NC_041054.1, read as the reverse complement.
ATATTAGTCTTTAGCTACTGTTTATATATTTTCTAGTTGATTGTTATTAGTTAATGTTTATAGAGAGAGCACCGTTCAAGTCAAATTCCTCGTGTGTATAACATACATGACCATTAAAGTTGATTCTGATTCTGATGTTTAGACAGCGGGAAAGATTCAAGATACAAGGAGGTAATATTTTCACTCGCGTTTATTTATTTGTTTTTTTGTCTCTTAGCAAGATCACGGCAAAATGACTGGAGTTTGACAGTTTCAACCAAAGACAGACCTTACACGAGCAGTTTGATATCCAGAGGGCCACAGATTTTGTGGGAAAATGAGTAATTTCAACATTATTGTGACCTAGTTTGCATTTCTACGTATACATAAATTACAAAATGTTAAACCAACCAAATCCAAGCAAAAGTGAAAGATATCAGTCCCAACAGGGTCTTAACTGTAAATTCCCTAGATTAAGTGACCAATTTCTATTTAATTATGGAAATAGTATGTGATAATTTGAGGAAAAATAAAGGATTTTGCGAGAACTTTTAGTTTTTTTCAACTGTTTAACGTAAAAAATGACTGCAATCATGCAAATATTGTTGAGTTTCACGTACACGATTCATGTTTTCATTGGATGCACCTGGGCCATAAGTTTGACACGTGCCTTACATGATGGAAGACATCAATACATTATGGAGGTGATCTGGATCAATATACAGATTCTAGATCAGTTACAAAAATCCCTATCATTATTGGTGAATTTTATTAATGGGATATAAATGTATTTAAGCCTTTAAAGTGTGAATGGTCATGGTAACACAATCAAGATTACTGATCCAGATAACTGCCAATATCTGGCAAAAAAGATATTTGGTGCCACGTGGAGGTTTGCATTCTCTGAGTGCTGTTGTTTTAGTGTATATTGTTTCACACAAAATCCATCAATTCATGACAACACATCCCTAATGACACTCCTGGTCTGTAGTGAGGAACCACTATTAAAACATGTTTAATTGTCATTTGGGTTAATGTGAACATGTGTCCTCCGTTAAGCCTTTTTATTAGTAGAATATACGCATTTTCATCGATACATCAGTGGCAGCTTTCTGCTTGTTCGCTAAAACAGATTTGGTTTCTCTTCAAAATGATAAAACTGAATATTAACACAATGAAAACACTCAATATAAGTTTTATATCCACTGCCTGCTAAAAAAGATTTGTTTTGCAGTTGGTAGGCATTTGTGTCTTGTTTTAACACAAACGTTTGGGTGGAGATGCTAATGTAACGTTCCTAATGCTACCAAACCCTGCACAGACAAACCTTTCCGCTTTGAAAAGCTTTCGTATTTGATGGTGTTGTCTTGAAGGAGAGGGCCAATCCCGGCACTCATTTGCAGTGCTAATGTCCAATTCCGCCAGCTTTCACCCTACTGACCAGGAGGGTGAAAAATGGGAACTGTGGACTGGCAGTCTTATTTCTCTCTCCCGTTACGCTTTGTCACCGTCTTCTCTATTCCCTGCCACTCAGCTCTGATGGCTTTGGACAGGCCTGATCAGTGTGTGTCATTGACCTGTAGGGTGTGCACAAGTGTGTACGTGCTTCAGCAGAGGGAAGGCTGTAAATAAAATGACATTATTATTTCCTCTGTCCTATCATGTAGAAAAGCCATTTATGGTAATGCTGAGTATGTCAGGCAATCTCGTCTCTCTCCTGCTCTCCCTGGTCCTGTTCGTTTCTCTTTTTTTTTCCCCTCGTCTGGAACAGTTGTGGCTGTGGATTCATCGGACCTGACACCGTCTGGACTTAGATTACTTTGCACACGAGGCAAACAGTGGCAGACTAGCAACGCAAACAGCTTTTTCACAGCCATTTTTAGAAGTTGTTTGCAGAAATGAGATTTTAGAAATAAAGCCGTAAAACACACAATTGTAAATCATTTACATATTACGAAGATTATGTATTTTGGTAACACTTTGGTAATACGTTTTACATACATAGATAAGGCTGACATAACGCCATCACTAACTGTCATTTGAATGAATAAGGTGTCATGAAGGCTGTCATTAAAGACTAACTAAACCTCTGTTTTCTCCTGACCTGCCACGAGGAGGGAAACTCGAAAAATGCCTTGTTTATGGGCGGGGCTCCTGGAGCAGTTAAGACACGCCCAGTCTATACTATAAAATCTCCAATGAACAATCTATGCTATGCTAACTAGCTACTCATTACACCTCTCTATTCACTCTTCTCTCAATCCAACCAACTCACCACAGATTGTAGAGCCAACAGGTGCTAGTTTTTATAAAAGGGCCGTGGCTAACAGTGCTTGTTTGTGATGCAAGATGGTCCCATGAATACGTCACATGATCTTGTTCTCAGCCAATAGCAAAAATCAATTGTAATAGCCAGGTTTCAACCCGTAGAGGGAAGTCAACTACTTTTACAACGACATTTGCCAAATTGAAATACTTTGACTAAACTGTTGAGAGTTGGACCAGGATCAATCAATGGCACTACTTCATACCCACATACATTTGTATTCAGCAGAAAAAGGTGGTTTTGGGATTTAGTTACTCTTTAAGTGTTTAAATTATGACACCTTTGGAGCTATGTTAGCATTTTTTGTGTTAGGTGGAAAGATCTTGTGGAGTTAGGTAGGGTTAGGGTTCAGAGTCGGGGTTAGGGTAACCAACAACACTTAATGACAGCCTTCATGACACCTTATTCATGCTAATGACAGGTGTCATGTAATATTAATGACAGTGTAATGTCAGCCTTTATGTATAAAACTTCACATAAAGTGTTCCTGGCATTTTAAACTGCTTCAGAAACCTACAATCTCCCACTATTGAAGGCTTTTTCCTCTTTCATTTTCACTACATATTTTTTTTTACATTTCTGCCAACTTCCCATACATTATAAGGCTCCATTACCAACTGTTACCATGGCTACTGCTTATTAGTAATAATTTAACCCACAGCTTCACTTGAGCAGATATTTAAAAGCTCACCTCACTCCACCCTCTGTAGCTTTGCCCTCCTTCAACCCACACAGAGCAGTCCACCATATGGCACCATAGCTCTGGGGCTTCTAATAGCTCGTATGTTGTACAAATCCACCTTCTCAGCTTCCACAGCTCTTCCGGTTTAGGAAAACAAAGCAGCCGGGACAGTCTGTTCCTCTTAACCCGGGCACTCAAACAACAGTTCTACCCACACTGAAACATAGAGGTGTAATCCGTCTTCAGAAAAAGACATTTTCAGGATGTGTTTGGACAGCGTAGGGAGTTTAAAGATCAACAGTGTTTCAGAAAAATAACATATATACATTAATTATTGAGCAACAAGCTGCACCGAACGTGTTGAAATACTCTATTGAATCCAAGTCAGATGTAACCCTCATAATGTTTTAAAGCAATGCAAACTTCTTTATCTTCTCTTTCTTTTCTATTGTAGTTCTGATCATCCATGAGCTTGTTTCTACACACCATGATGGTCACGGTGGTCTATCAATCACCTTGATCGTGACTTGTCAGGGACTGCTTATTTTGTGCAATAACAGCAGCGTTTGGATCATCCCTACAATATATTCTAACTTTATTGTGTTTATCCAGTACAAACTCAACACATGACGATAGCACGAGTAACGACAACAGATTATTTTTAAGCCGTTTTTCCTTGTTGGCTTTCTAAAATATTCCTTTTGGTGCTTTGGCATCTGTTGAGCTGAAAGTCGATGGAAGATGAATGTGAGTGGTTTGATGAAGAGTGTTTTGAACATGTAGGCTCTGGCTTGGCTCTTTCTCTGGTTTAGATGAATAAGGTTACATCCCACCTCCTTCAGCATAACGTAATGGATTGTTGCTGTGGACAGATTGATGGGCCTCAGATTGTTTGCAACATCACCTTCTGTTGCAAGAAAGTTACTCAAACAGTAAATTATATATTTGTGCACCTTTGGTCACTCTTAGAATGTGTTTGTAAGAAGAGCATGATATACTCCGTACACAGTTTTAAGTGTAAAAGAGGATGTTTTTGCTTATTTAAGCACAAAACGCTTACGAAATGAAACTACAATATGCTCCAGGACTGCAATGTCTGTACATTTACAATAAAGACTTATTTTCCTTTTCAAAAAAATATGATCAGCCACAACAGGCTAGTAAAGTAAGTACCGTGGCTTCTAGTTTGAATTCACCTGCATTGCCCCTGACAGTAAAGCTTCCCTCGACCAAACAACAGCTGCTCTCATTGCTTAGCAACAGCCAGTTGATGGATGACCCTGAAGAGAGATAATTACCATAAATCACTAATGCTGTGTGGAGACCAGAGGCAAAAAAATAAACCCTTGTACAAACTGCAAAAACTATATTAAACACATCTGATTATCGTGATGGTAACTATTTATTCTTTAAAAAAAGAAAAAGGATAAAGAACATCTGCAGTTAAAAACCAAAGCTTCATCAGATAGTTTACAGAATTTTGAAGTTTTTGGGGAGTGTCCAGTGTTTTAAAGGAAGGATTGCTTGATAAAAGGTTGTAAAACGAACCATAATTGCATAAATCATGATAAAAAGAGACAAACAAGCCGGACTGGGGAAGGAAAAATGGAAACAAAGTTTAGAACGTGTATGTCTGTGCGTCTAAATGTATGCATTGTAAGAATACGGGGACATCATTTAGCTTTCTTAGCAGCTTCCTAATGCTACGACCCTCATTTCACATTCTTCTGCACACAAAGGAGATAAAGATGCATAAAAAAGAAAAAAAACATTAAAATTCTTTGATGACAATTATTTCAAACTCTGTAAGTTCCTCCAGTGCAATGTTTACTGATCTTACAAACGTGTTAAATGCTACTCTGTGCAACACAGTAGACTTGAGTAAGACTTCAGGTTTGAAATATTCGTACGGACAATGCCAACCTCTCCTGTCTCAGATACGACAGCTGAGAAAAGCCCGAACACACCACACTAAAAATGTCTTAAGCTGCCTCATCCAGTTTAACTGGAGATGCTGTCAAGAGGATCATTCTAAATTACTGACTCAAAAGTCCCAGGTTACCTAATAACTGTTGGTTAATATGTGACAAATTAGGAGACTTTTTGGAATCCAACTTCTCAAATAAAAAAGCATTTTGTTTATATTGAAGTTTCTCAGTTTATTAAGTTATTACTTAAAACTAATTGGAAAGAATCTTTCTGAATAAACTGAGCAAAACAGAAGGATTGGTCTCTGCCACTGTGAGAAGTTCTTAGGAATTACATCACAATCAAAAGAGTATCACAGCCATTGTTAACGCTTATCACGATTCCTCACAACGTTTTGAAGAAACATACAACTCTCAGGCTAAACTTGGATTGCTTTACTAAAAATCCACAGATTAGTGATACGGTATCCTAAAAATATTTAGATTTATTTAGATAGTGATTGTAGCTAAACTAAGCTAACAACTACTTAGGGGTAATATATAAGTCTCTGATGAAGGACAATAAAATATTATAAAGCTGTTACCCACGATCTTTTTTTGGAAAAAACCACAGTGTTTGCCTCATAGATCAATGAATCAAACACTATTTACTCCAACAGTGTATTCCCATGACTGAGAAGTTAATACGTTTATATGATTACACAGATACTAATACCTAAAACACATACCATAAGGCAGTGGCTCCCAAACATTTTTTGGAACGTGACCCTATTTTTATATCACAAATTTCTGGCGACCCTTAAGAATTTTTCTAGAATTAGTTTTTGATCATGTTTGTTATACTGCGTAACCAGTTGTCCCAGCTCATATTTTTATACTGCCTTTTATTTGAATTATTTATTTTATTTAAATTGATATTTGACAAAGTGAAAGCATAGAATACAGTTGTTTTAGATATGTAATATGAATAATATATTAAAAAAAATAAAAAATCTATTTTTCTTTTTTATTATCAATTACTAGGCATTTCAGGTGACCCCATTTAAACTCCAGGCAACCCTGAATGGGGTGCTGACCCAAAGGTTAAAAAAAGAATGCCATATGGTTCAAACAACTTGTAGACTAGAATAACACCACCCCGTCAGAACAATGAAAAAAATAAAAACACCAACATGATTTCCATCAACCATCCAGTCACTTCAGGGGGAGTTATTTTTAAGCCCCTCCCTCCTGGTTGGGATAACTAAATGTCCTCAAACATTTTAGTGCTCTTAACTACATGTGTCACCAGGGACGGCCCGGCAATTGTTCGCCATCAAAACCTTTATCTTTTATGCATCGCCGCACTTTCCCTTTTCCTCCTGTATGGAAGTCTGGCACTCTATTAAACAAGGTTCTACTGTTTCATTTCAACACTGGTTTAGGAGTTTAGGCTTGATAAATAGCTTGGGGGGTGGGGGGGGGGTCGCGTAACAAATAACATGACAAAAGAATGAGCTGAAACGCACAATAGTTTGAAATGTGTGTGTGTGTGTGGACTTTTTTTTACTCTTCCTTCTTGATGACCAAAGCAATAAAGTGACAAAAGAAGAAATGATGGCAGGGACGAGGCATTAGGGGCAGAAAAAAGGTCCCAGAAGAAAGTCGGTAAATTATGTAGTGGGCTCTCAAAGTCTTCTAGTATCAGTAACTATCTCATTCTAATTGTGTCTGTGTGAGTATGCGTGACTGTATGTGTGTATGCGTGTGTGTGTGTGTGTGAGCGTATGTGATTACAACAATTCACAGTCGGAGAGGGAGAGAGGCAGGAAGAGAGGAAGCAATCCTTCACCGCCGCACAATATCAGACTGTGGACAGACAACCGACGGCTGGAAGGTTCTGGAAAATGTGCCTTCCTCACAATTTAGCGCCAAAGTGCCCCACGTCCAACACACGCACACACACATTAAAAGCAACACAACTCCATATCCACAATCAATCTCTGCTATGAAGACATCCATCTTCAGTAATGCTAATGGGAGTGTTTTAGAGTTTGGGAGGAGGGCTGGAGGACGGGGGAAGGGGGGGTAAAACAGAGGGTATGTGACTGAAGAGCTTACCTCTTAGGTAATACGGCCTCAGAGTGTGTGTGTGTGTGTGTGTAATAGAGACGAGTTAAATGAATAAAAAAGCGAGAGGAGAACACTATGGATCCGTGAGTGCATGTTAGTGTTATTTGTCTGCATGTCAGGAGGTCAGGTGTGTGCGTCACTGCGTGTGGGAGAGTGATTGATGTGTGTCAGCTTGCATCTGGCAGAGAAAATAAATTAGGCTTATGAAGACAAATGAACAGGCTGTGGAAAGACTAAAAATGGGGTGGAAGGAGAGGGACGGGGAGGGGGTGGTGGGTTTAGGCATCAGGAAAAGAAAGAGAAGGAAAACAGGGAGTGACTGAAGAGGTGGCAGACATAATGGAGGAGGACAAGAAGAAGAAGAAGAAGAAGAAGAAGAAGAAGAAGAAGAAGCATATACTGTGTGTATGAGGTGGCAAGGATATAAAAAAAAAGGAAGGATATGAAGCTCGGCGTTTGCCAAGTAAGAGAGAGTTCCTCACGGGAGCCAATGGCTGTTCATTAAGAAGGACGGGGTGGCTGCTGCTGGCAACAGGAGAAGTTTTGGCTGTCGGAGAGGGAAACGCAAACGTGGGTGTTTGAGTGTGGTTATGTGTTTGTAGCGGGGCTGCCAACAAATTCAAGTCGTGAATACAAAAAATTTTCCCTTGGGATTAAAAAGTCTTCAAACAACACAAAAAAAAAAAAAGAAGTGTTGTATAAATTCCAGAGCGTGTGTGTGATCACTGTGTTGGTATCTGGGCTGGAAGTGGCTCCTCTGTGTGTGTTTCCTATGCTTGTGTGTGTCGGCGTGTATCCATGTGTGTTCTATCTGTGTAGATTTGTCAGTGTCTATCCCATGACACGCTTCCCTCTCTGTGAGTGGAGGAGAGCTCTCCTGGGAAGGGGGGGGGGCTTTGTCACGCGGTGAGGCCCTGGCGCCCCCTCGTTTTGATAAATGACACATGTCATTCTGTCAGCCCCTGCTATCCGGGCTGGGAGGCCCCGAAGCTGATGTATGGCCGCCCAGGCTACAGGAAATCAGACGGGTTTTGGCAGCGCCCTGAGAACACGGCCTCTAATAACTGCCTATGTGTCTACTTTTTGTATCTTGGCCAGTGAGTGTTTGTGTCTGTCTGTCTTTGATACCGACAGCATGTTTAATTGTGCGTGTGCCTGTTAGCAAGTGTCTATGAGTCACAGAGTCGGTGTGTGTACATGTGTGTGTGTGCTGCTGCTCTCAACCTGTCAGACGGACGGGCAGAGGGAAGCAAATCATCGTCATGGCCGCCCCAGCTGTTCCCCAAATTTGGTGTGAGGAGCAGAGCGAAGGGAGGGGGGGATACTGCCATTTGAGTTTTAAATGGTTGATGCTTCCCAGAAACAGGAATGAGTGAGTGCAAGTCAAACACGCACACTTGGATAAAAATATACAAAAAGTAAAGCTCGCTACAGTAGGAAAGACTAGACACTAAGCTAAGCTAGGTCTCTATCGCAGATGAAACTGACTGATGAAAACTATTTTTACTAAACTGTTACATTTGAACATGTTTGTTTGATTCATTAGCCTCGTCTTTAGTCCAACACCATTTTCTTCACACATTCCCATTGGAGGACAGTCCCACCTGGAGGTTGTGAACTCTATATGACCTCGTTTGATTGGGTGCGGGCCGACCCCCCCTCCTCACCCCTCTCCCATGGAGACGAAGCGGGAGAAAAAAAGAAAAACAGCGTCATTAAGCTGTGAGTGATGAGTGGCAGCCATGGGTGACATCCTCCCTTCTTTCTCTCCCCTCCGCCTTCATTCTCTCCCTCCCTCAATGTTTTTTTTTTTCTTCTTCGCTGCCTTGATACTTTTCTCCCTCTTGTGGCATTCACCTCTCTCCATCCCTCAACCCCTCAAGTCATTTCTCTTTCACTCCTCTGTTGCTTCGTCTTCTCTTTTTCCACTCCCTCCCTCCCTCCCTCCTGCTTTCTTCACTGCTCCTTTTTGTCTGCTGTCAGTCTCTTTCTCCTCTAGCTTCTCTTTAACCCCCCCCCCACCACCACCACCATCTTTTCCTCTCTCTCATCGACTCCCACACAATGGAGACCCTGCTCAGTCCCGTCCAGCTCTCTGGTCCCACCAATGTACGGTACACACTCTGTGACACAGATCCCAGATATCCAGGAGGGGTGCATGTTTCCCATAGTAGGCCTACTGTCTGCTGCTATTGCACTCATGTATATCCAATAGTAGTTTTGCAGATTTCTTAAAGAATGTGTCAAAATTAAGCTTTTTTTTCTGATCAAACCCGTTCTTTTACACACAAGTTGGACATGTACTCCTACATTTAGCGAGAATTAAACTGCTCAGAATAAATTCTGGAACAATACTTGAACATTGTGGCAATGGATAAATGAAGCCATTATGAGAATGCATGTTTTTATCACGGAGGCAAAGATTGTAAATAAACATATTGTCTGTAAAATGATGGAAAGCATCGACCGCCTTGTATTTAATGTACACCAAAAACTTCTTGTTGCTTCTCACGAACAAAAACAACAATATCGTATGAATGTGTAACTGAACTTGGTGAGTAACCTGAATCTTATCCAGGTATGAAGAAGTTTGGTGACCACTGTACTAGAAGTACAGGATTTATGAACAGTTTTTATAAACAATAGGGTGTTTCATGAATGATTTAGGTATATGTTTATTTATTTTCTATTTTTTGTAAATATGTATTTTGTAATTACTGTATGTTTGAGGAGACTGATTGTTAATGGAGTAGTGCAGAAGGGATGGTGTGTCTAAATACGCTTATGCTTCATCCTGCTCCTTTTCAGACATGTTGGGTTCATTTTATTCAATTATTTCGACAATTCTCATTGGTTTTGTTTGTTTCTTTGTTTTTGTAAGTTCACTTTCTCGTGTCACTCATACTGTGCCAGTTCAAAATAACGCAAAAGCAAACAAACAAGGAAGGGAAAGAGGAAACTTGGGTGCTAACTTTAATTTAAGTTACAATCTATACAATATTAACCAGGTCATTTTAAATATATGGCGTTGATTAGTTGTTTTCATTTCTTCTGCCATATATTCCATCAACAGCAACTCACTCAGTGTACCTCGTACAACTTTTCAAAGGTTCAACTTTTCCTCTATAAACTAAAAAATGCCCATGTCTCCTACAGTCTTTTGCAATTTCTTATTTTGTTCTGCCAGATAAGGTGACGAGTAAATTGAATAAACATGACAAATGTACTGTTAATTTGGTGTGACAGCACAAATTAAACCAGAGACGAGAGCGACACTACCTTAAAAAATAAACAAGGTGATTTACTACAAATGTCCAGAAAGTGCACGTGGCCATTTTGCAGCCACACTTCCTTAGTTTGTCAGATCACATGTTTGGGGGGGGTTATTATTACATAATAAAGGTAAAAGTTTATCTTAAATGTATGTTATTTTATATATGAATCGCAATTAGTAGGACGTTAGAATAAGAGCCTTAGACGTTAAAACCCTTGTACGTAGCTTTTTTTATTAAAATCATACACATTTCTGCTTTAGCCCCTATAGAAAACTTGAAAAATATGCCACTATTTTTCCAGAATAAAAAATATTCTACCCTAAACTGTTAAAGAAAAAAAATCTGAAAGCTGTTAGATCAATGTTGAAACATTGTGTAAGGTATTCAAACAAACCGTATCTAAACTTTAAGTTACAAGCTTAAAATTACCTGTTGCACTCAAAATCAATGTTTTCGGTCTTCATGAAAATGACTGCACATGCTTGTGAGACACTTCTTTGTTGTTTTTTTGTTTTCTTTACAGTTCTACTATAAACTTTAAGCTAAAATTTTGTTTAAAAAAAAAATTATTCCAGCTGTAAACTCCAGCTTTGAAGCAAGGAAACAAGTGATGTACATAAATAAGATGAAAAAGAAACAACGAATGACTGAATAAACATGTCACACGCATCTAGAAATGAGTCACAGACAGCGAATCCAGGAAATTGGCCATCTGTGGGCTTTTTAAGACCAAATATTTTCTTAAATATTCTCTAACTGAAGTTACAACAACGTAACTCTGGCCAAATGAATGTGCAGTTATGATCAACTAGCTACGGTCTCTCTGTATTAGAGCTGGGAATTGATTCAAATTTCCCAAATTGATTAAATTCGCAAGGGCCGGATTTGATTCAAAATTACATTCGATTTTTGATTTGGTTAACATGTCAGTCACAGTACCAATTTTACTTAACAATGAATGAGATTCTGCAGTAAATAGTAGAAAGTAACTCTAACATAACTTGGTGCAGTATTTGAGTTATTACATGATCACATAAACAATTGAGCCCACAGCACTAAATTACACACGGTAGAAAATACATATTAAATAATTGATTTTAGGACTTAATGAATCAATATCGGGCCATTCTAAGGAAAATTGATTTTTTTTAACCCGGCCTTACTCAGTATTAAAACACCTACACAATAAAGTGAGAAACAGCATCATAATATTCTTATATTGATTAATGACAGGTCTATAAATAGCAGAACTCTGTCTTTTATTGGAAGAATTTTCAATTTAATGAAAAGTTTTGGTTTCAAATCAAAACAAAGCAAGAAATACAAGTGGGTTCTGACATTTTGACACACAAGTGTTAACGTTCAGACAAAATATGAATACAAGTGCTGCACTATTGTTGTGCCTCTTAAAGAAAACTTTGAGTATTTTCTTTGGGGAACTTGCGTTGAGGTTTAACATTGACTCTTCACATGAGCATTGTTTACTGTCACTGTTTTCTGCATAGCTAGTTTGACAAAAGGCTGACCTGTCATCAGGTACCTTTGTGATGAAGGAGACAAGAGGCAGATGGGCCGCAGTTAAACAAGTAAACAGGCCAGTGATTAGGTCGCCATACTGAGACAGGTGATCCGAAACAGATGCTAAGGTGGACATCCAGCCAGTGACTTAGACAGACAGCTGGCTCAGCGTGCGAGGGACTGAGTGACGATAGAAACAAGGCTGTAGGAGAGGCCTCCCGCTGTTCGCTAAGAGACAGACGACTTAGTCAGATAGAGCCCAGCTAATGCCCCGACCAACCAGCAACTGTCACCGTCTGAGACGGCGCCGCAGCTCTGGAAAGATTTGAGGGGAATTTCCGAGGGTAACGTAGTGTTGCCGAACCAGGGCCAGGATTCCTAAATACTCTATCCTCCATTCAAACGTCCATCAAATGCTGCACTGAAGCTGAAGACTGTTATGCGATTACTTTATGCAAGCCCAAGAAAACTGTGCTCAATGGGTGCCTTTCAAATGATAATACTGAATCGTGCCACACTAAGAGAATGCGCTTTGATTCTTATTCTGCCTGCTTCACAAATAAAATGTTTGCTCATTGGGAATAGCAAAGAGCCTTAGAAAAAAATGTGACTGTCATGTGTTTAGCGCCAAGACAACATGACAAGACTTTCTTTTTACGCGAGACTTCAGATTTTTACAACTCCGATTCCAACTCTGACTCCAAGTTGTTCAAGAAATCATGCCAATGAGAAGAAAATGCAACAAGAAAGAGGCTTGAAAGAGCAGAGTATTAGGCTCTTCGTTTAACATGTGGAGTTCATGTTCCTAGCCGTGACCAGTTCACTGAGTCTTGAGCATTGGGTGATCCAGCGATGAGGGGCGAGAGGCAGCGAGGAAGATGAAAGAAAATATGAGCAGCAATAGAAAGAGAATTGAGTTGGCAAGATAGAGATTGATGACAGATAGGAGAATGAGAAAAGCTTGCAGAAAGAGAATAAGAGAGAGAGAGCGTGAGGCGGTAATCCCCAAAATCTAGCATAGAGAGAGACATAGGAAGTAGGCCGAGATAAAAATGAAGAGGTGAAAGAAGAAAGGATACGTGGCAGTGGCACGACACCAGGCTGCTGCTCCACCTTCCCCCTGCATCCGTTCTCAAGGACAAAGTGTCATCTGTTAACTGTATCCACTCCCAGATGGCGTATCTGCAGTAAACTAGTGTCCAAATACATGATATTCATGGTTCCTCAACACGCATTATCAGTCAAATAAGCATTCCTCTGGGCCTGACTTGCTGAAACCAGCTATGGCCACTTCATGTGTAATAAAACAAGGACCTATATCTTCTCATGATATGCAGCACTCGTCTTTGCCAGGTTTAGTACAGGAAGCATTCACATTTAACAAGAAAGTCTAATTGTAAAGGCAAATAACTTGTTCTTCTCACAAAAGACAAAGAACATACATTTGCTGATTTGTTTAACCAGCCACAAACAGTGATCTCTCACAGAAAGAAGTGACCCAACTGTACTTTGCCATCTGTTGAATCTGGATTGAGAAACAAATACGAAATTGATTTTCAGAGATCACAAAATAACTACACAGTAGGTTTGTAGTCTAGATTTTTAATTATTGATAAAAAAAATTTTTAGGTGCATTTTGGTAATCCAACCTGAATCTCTGAGAATAACTAATCATAAAGCATCTCTAATGTTTCCAATTGCCGGTTCTACAAACTATGGTGTAGTTACTCAATATGTTGAATATTTACATTATGAGAAGAATAATAGTTAGAAAACCCTGTGAAGTCACACAGCACACCTACAGCTAAAATGTCCCAATCCTATTATAAAAAATATTGGTCCGATATCAGCAAAAAACATAATCAGCATCTAAAGTCTTAACTCTCTGATATTATATATATACTGTATTGTTTTTATGAGATTTATTGAGGGTCTTCCCATTCATTTTCAAATGTATTTTATTAAATTATAGAATGTTCATACTTTTAAGGTTAAAATGTATGTAACCCATTGGTTAATTAAAAAATGGGTTAGTTTTTCTCATACCTACTGCTAATGGCTATTCTCGGTTTGAGTAATATCACTTGATCAAGCCTTTTCTAACATTCCAAAGTAAAAAAAATAAGTAACAAAAGTATGTGTGATTTGTGCTAACAATGTATCGAATCAATATCCATAATTGTTGGAATAATATAACCAAATCGGAAATGAAGAAGTTGTCGGGACACCCCTATCCAACTATATATATATATATGATTTACAGTATGTCTATATGATGTGGTCAACATCATGTTTGCCGATTCAGAATCCCTCAATGTAATCAATGTACCTTCACAAGTATATGTGTGTGTATAAATGATTCCATGTTCACAAACAGGTTTTTTTTCCAAGATGCTGTCTTGCTAATACCACTAGAATGTTTGTTGTGCGCCAGTGTGAGCTCATATTGCATTTTAACGTTACCTTTTTGTTATGAATGGCAAAGAATAATTCTTAGTAGTTTTTGTGTACTTTAAAAAACCTTAACGTTATTGCAACTCAGCCTAAAATTTGGAAGTTGCATTTGCCTAAAAGTGAATAAAAAGAGACGTTCTGTCTCTTATTCCTGAGGGTTAACATACCTGGTAACATGCAGTAAACGTTTTAGTGCTGTATGGCTATGGTACAGCCACATATAATCAGTGGCTAATACCAGCACACAGGGAGTCGCTGGCCCAGCATAAATCAATGTGCAAAATAATTGCTAATACACTAGTTATCGATTAGCGTGCCCGCCATGCTCTCATTTTCTGGGGCGACTGTGCTAAACGTTAACGCAGTGACAAGGGTAAAGCGCTGTTTCTCAAAAAGGCACAGACAGGCACAGAGGAAAGATGACTACAGGGCGGCTGCAGTAATTCCTAATTGACACCTGTCAGAGCGATGGCAGCAGCAGTCACAGCTGCAGCAGGAGAACGTCTACCAAGTCTTGTTCATCTGTCACTTTTAATACCTTTTCTTCACAGACTTTCTTTCTCTCCCTCCGTTATCATCCTCCCCTCACCCACAACGGCTTCTGCCCTTCGTGCTTTAACCCAGATGTTCAAAGCTGGTTAACAGAAGCAACACAACTTCAAGGCCACACAGCACCAGGCACACGCTGCAATCTCACTGCTGTAGTCAGGGTTTCGCTGTCCACCAACTGGCTGCACCTGCTCGCCATTAGGAGTTTCAAATGCAACTAGTTAGTATGTCATACAAGGGTAAACGCTTATACTATCACTAACCTATTAACACCAAGACTACTGAACTAATACATAGTACAACAACATTGTGGACAATTCAGCCAAAAATAGATTTTGCAAAACTTTTGGGAACCTAAAGCCAATTTTTACCTGTAATCTAAAAATATTGTGAACTATTTTAAACTATTTTAACAGTTCAAAGTCCAAATTGTGAAAGGTTTAAAGCTCTATTTTTGTTTTGTATTGAAAAAAAAAAAATAATAGACAGAAGTAAATAAACAAATTTGATAAACCATTCCCAATATAAAGATGGTCATCATCTGTATTTTACAAATGTACAAACTGGCTGCTTTTAGTTACACTTTATGGAAACTAGGGGTGTCCTGATCCGATATTTATATCGGTCAACGGTCCGATTTTAGCCGAAAAACGAATATCGGATTGAAATTTGATTTATTTTTTTTCCCCCCAATTCATTTTTTTTTAATTATTTTATTAAATTGTAGAATACTGTAAATATTATGTTGAAGGTTAACGTTTATTGAATCAATTGGTTAATAATAAATGGGTCATTTTTTCTCATACCTACTGTTGATTATTGTTCTCTGTTTGAGTAACATAACTTGATCAATCTAACATTCCAAACTACAAAATAAGTAATTATTATTTTTTTATCAAAGAAAATAAAAAAGTATGTATGATTCATGCTAATATCGGATCAATATCGGTATCGGCCGATACGCAAGGCTGCAATATCGGAAATTAAAAATTTATATCAGGACATCCCTAATGGAAACCTGTTCTGTATATATTTGAGTAGAAAACTGAAAAAAAAAAAGTTTCCATGAACTTTGCCAATAAATAATAATAGCCCGTGTGCAGCCCCTAAATGGTCCAGAAAAAGGGCCACGGCCCACACTTTGTTATTTCATTAGATAGTCTTTCTACTTTAATAATTTGAGTTTGTCACACTTTATTTGTTGTTATGTAAATAATCTAAAGGGGGATTTCCTAAATAGCCTTTTAAACCCCTTATAGATGCTTAATTTAATGCCTAAATGAGGGATTGATTCAGTATCTATGAAGACTTATCCCATTTATGTAAGATTTATGTTCATCAAAAGCCTAAAACTTAAGCAAGTAGGAAAATGTAAAGCAATTAACTGAATATATTACACAATCCCTGCCAGTGAAGGCTGCACAGTAATTAGCAACGGGAGCCCCCACACCCCTCAGGGACAGTCCTGGGAATTATTTCATCCTATTATTGCTGCCATCCTTTTACATTCCCATTGCACATCGTGGATTTTGCTTTTCCAGCTGTACACAATAGTACTGAGACTCTTAGTGGGTCAAATGGAACACTCCAAAAAGAAAAGATGCTGTTCAGCAAACGTGAACTTGATTGTTTCCTTTGTCAAACCCTATCCGTGCCGTACTTGGGAGCAAACCCAGCTTTCCCCTCGTTTCCTCTGAACCTCATTAAGTTCTGGGATAGTAAAAATGTTGTGCCTGCGAGCGCTGAACGCTTTCACATCTTCACTCGGCTGGCGAGTGTAATTCCCCCCACATATTTTCAATTCGACCGTCTCTTTTACATAAGAGCAGTCATCGATCTTCATTTGTCACTTAACCTCCACGAAAAGATCCGAGTTGTGCGAGTTTGCGCATTAGTGTGTGTCTTTGATTTCCTCAAGGCCAACTGGCTCCGAAAAAAAACCACATGCAAATGAAACTCGGGCTGCGGGGATGGCAAATAAATCCACCGACTCCTTCAGTCAATGTCACCTGTTAATGACACTTTACACACACTGCATTATCACAGGATCAGAATAGCTCACATTCGTATGCACGTGCAGGCGCGGCTGCACAAACGCCTCGTCGAGCTCAGTGAAGCAGAGGAGCGTGCACGTGCTGTGTTCACATTCATGCTGTTTAACTGAAAACATTTCAACACCTCGGAGCACTGCCTCCCATCCTGACAAAATGGTATTAAATCCTTTATCAGAGACATCCTGATAAGACTAACAAGGTTCTAATAGTCATATTTGGGTTCTTGCTACGTTTGTTGACAGATGCCAAGAGCTGCACGCCTGCAGAGGAACACAACAGGTGACGACAACAACAAAACATTGGAACACTGTTAAGGACTTTGTTCCTGTTCCGTCAAACAAACCAAAAACACTGTGAGGAGGAACATCAAAGAGAAACGCTCAGTACTAATGAAACTATATATGCTGACAGCCAGAGGTGTAAAGAAGTACTGATATATCAAACTCAAGTAGAAGTACTGTTGAAATTATACACAAGTACAAGTAAGTCATACATAAAATACTCAAGTACAAGTAAATTGAATCGTACTCAAAATAAAAGTTACTAGTTAATTTCACCGCCCACGTTTATATTTGGTAATAAATCTTGCAATGGTTCCCTTGCATACAGTAAATGTAAGGGACTGAGAAAACACAGATAGATAAACGTTTTTATTATAGAACAGACAACACATTTACAATAGGACTTACTGTTTTATGTTAAAACACCATAAATCATAACGTTTTTCCATCTGTTTTGTATTAAAACAGATTTTATTAAATTCGTTGTCTGTTCTACACTAAAATGTTTAAATATAACTGTCTTCTCAGTCCCTTACACTTCCATCTCATGTTTAAACTTAAATCGCAATATTGAGGAGAAAAAAAAAATCACAATTAGATTATTTTCCAAAATTGTTCCGCCCTAAAGGTGAGTACTTGTATTCAGTTACTTTCAGCACAGCTCCTCCTTTGTGAACAACACCTTTAGGTTTGTCACATGATGCTGCTAAATAAACCTGTATCTTGAGTTTACAGTGGAAAGAACCACAGTGGGTAATTTCATCAAGGCAGCTTGCTGGCTTGACATCTTTCTGAATTTGTCAGCAGTAATCGGTGGACCTGTCACTGATCTGTCAGCTACCTGGTTAATTAGGGACCACAGCTAATGATGCCGTCTTGAAGAAGACCACCCCAACCCCCCACCCCGCCGTCCTCTCCCCCTCCCCGAGTTATAATTAAGAGACTTCTTTTGAGGTAGTGATAGTGGCAGAAAATGGCGATCTGTTTTAGAGAAGTAGGAAGGCACTGATGTCAGAGTAGCCAGGGCTAACGTGTGTGTGTGTGTGTGCGTGTGTGTGTGTGTGTGGGGCTGTTTTAGCCTTCACACTGGACAAATGCTGCTGAGTGCGGTAATTAAAGGTTGGTTGAGCTAGACAACAAATGAACCATTAAAACTCAACACTGAAGGTGACACACCAACAGCATGAAAGGCACGTCGGAAGGAATGAAGACGAGCCACTTAGCAGCTGTAACCTGACTGCTGCCATTCATTTCCAGGTGAGTAAACTCACAATTAGCAGCTTCGTCTCAGCTGACTTAAGACTTTCATTCATTCACTCAGAGCTGTGATTCTCAAATGGGGGTACGTGTACCCCTAGGGATATGTAATGTCACTATAGGGGGTACTTGAGAGAGAGCGAGAGAGAGAGAGAGAGAGAGAGAGTGTGGAAAATTAATAAATAGTCAGTCTTGGTCCCATACCTGGCATGAGAAATCCAAAAATTTAAAAAAGTATAGAAATAATCTATTCAGGAGCCATTAAATAATTTTTTTCAACCTTGGGGTTGGGACCCCATGTGGGTTCACCTAGAGTTTAAATGGGGTCGCCTGAAATATCTGAAAAATTAAAATAGACCTCAAATACTATGTTTTTGGGGTTCTGAGAACAAATGGAGATGGGTGAAAACACACAATCTTAAACAACTGTGAAACATAAATCTAGCTCAACTAAAATGCCATGAGCGCAAACATGATCAAAAACTAATTCTAGAAAAAAAACATTTTTGGGGTCACCAGAAAATATTGATATCAAAATGTGCACTGCACTAAAAACTGTTTCTTTACAATTATTTACAAAATGAGTCTTTAAAAATAATCATTTCATCAATATACTCTATAGATGTTTTTTATAGTATTCTAAACAGAATGCTGTAGTCAACAAAGGGGGGTACTTGGATTCAGAAATAAGAGAAAGGGGGTATTGAGCCAAAAAAGTTTGAGAACCCCTGATTTAGAGAAATAAAAGCAAACTTGTTCAAGTTCAAAATGCAAGGAATCCCAATCTGTATTGTGTTTTTAAAGTAATATCAATGCATATTGATAATTTCTAATAGATATAATAAAACTCTCAGAATGCAACATTAAGTGATAAATGGGGATGGGCAAAAAATTAATTTATCCAATTTGTAGATAATAACTTTTTTTATTTTTCAAATTCGAGTTTAAAAAAAAAAAGAGAAGAAAACATTTTTTTTTTTCCCCACCACAGTTTTTTCTGACTTTTTGGTGTTGTGTCCTCTTTGTTTACAGTGTTTACCCTTTGAGTAGGCTGTACTGTATGTGTGCCACAGGCATGTTTAATGTTTTATTCACACTATGCTGAGATGCTAAAGGGAATAGTTTATTATTTTTTTAATTTTAATGTTATATGTTAGAAAATATGTAGTTTTCTGATTTCTTAATCATAAAATTTAAGCTACTATGAAGTTGCTGTTGCACCTTTGTTTAAACCTGGGTTAAAGCTTGAAACTGTTGAATAACAGAACCTCATTTACTTTTTATTTTGGGATTGTTCTATACATTTTCACTCTTGAGGACAATCACAGCAATAAAGTTGCACTTTTGACAATATATCAATATATCTGATGTCTGCAGTCATTTTTGAGTGCATTGAAAAAATCTAATCAAAACGTGTATTTTTCTTTAAAAAAATCTGAGATTTTTTTTTGTGCAAAATCGCCCAGCCCTTTGATACATAGAGACAAAAATGCTAATCAAAATCAATCATAGATTAGCATAAATGACACATGGATGTCCATCCTGTCTCCCCACAGTGGATTGGTCACCCCACGCCCCCCCACCCCCTCACCATGTGCCCCCGTCACTAATACACAGTGTTGCACAGGTTAAGTCATAAATATGGGTTTTTCTGAAGGCAGACCTTTTACCTCCACAGTGTCACATGGTAATCACACCCGCGTGTTGAATGATTAGTTGACAGATTCATTACCGAGAGTGACAGTGTTTGATTTAAGATATTGCAGCTGGCAAAGTAAAAGCGAGAGCAGACGTGCTGCTATAACATTAATTTCCCAACAGCAATCAAAACAGTGACCTCACTATCATGGCAAACATTGAATTATGGTTGCTTTGTATACGGTACATACAGTGGCTGCTCTCAACTGATGGAAGTAATCGCTGGTTATCTTGCTATTATATGTAGCAGGTTGTATTTTAAACAGGGGTTTGAGGCTAAAGTGGTGTGTTAAGCATTATGCAGCATTTCCTTCTGTGGTCAAGACTTCTTAATATTCTATGTTAGCAAAGCTTTACACTAAATATAATGTATGTATTAAAACAAAGGGGGACAGATTTCTATGGACAATGCTCATTTAGCATTGTTTATCTAATAATTAACTGGATCTGTAAATTAAGTAAATATGCAACTATGTATAGCAGAGATAGGCAACTTTTATCACAACAGGGGCCACACAAATATGATTTTCCAATCTGAGGGCCACATTATTAACATTCATATCAGTTTATAGAATAATGACCAAACAGAATTAATACACAGAAAAAAGTTTTTTGGTTGTATTTTTTTGTCATTTTGTGTTTTGGTTTTATTTATTGTTTTTTTTCTTTGTCAGTTTGTATATTTTTCCTTTCTTTTGAGTTTTTCGTAGTCATTTGTGTATTTTGTTGTGTTTTTGACTCTAATTTAATGTGTTTTTGGAGTAATTTTGTGTATTTCTGCTTTTGTTTTGTTATATTTTTCTCTCCTTTTTTGTGTTTCTGGAGTCATTTTAGGAGTCATTGTGTTCTTTTGTTGTCCTTTATATTAATTTCCCCATTTAATGTGTTTTTATGTGATTTTGTAGCTATTTCGAAAATGTACTTTTGGAACCTCACAAAGTTGTTATGGCCCCCTTGCCGCAGTTACCCATAGTAAGAAAATATGTTATTAATTTTCAATTATTTTAAAGGTTAAACAAGTTAGAGTATTACTTTTCCTCTATGTTAGGGTTAGTGAGTGTATAAGAATCCAGTAAGAGTTTGCAAAAAATAAAAACACTGCTTATGTAATTTACCACTAAATTCTCATAGTTACTATGTGAGTTCACAAAGCTCTGTTTTATACCTTTCGTTACTTACGTGAGAAACGACAACTGCATTTCAGCGATCAACAGTCATCATATAAATCCTCTGGAAATGACGACAAATGACTGCAGCAAAAGTCTCTGCTGCTCAAATTGCACTGCACTGAACTACACTGCCAAAACTAACAGATGCGGTAATGCAGTCCCAAATGAAAGAACACTGATGTATTGTCACTGGTCATGAACCAGATAGGGTACAGCGCCATTACAGGCTCTAAAATCATCACTGTGACTGATGAAACAGAGGCCATTTGAAATGGCATACAAAGAGCTATTGAGACCCTCCTTCCAGTCTTTCTCAGGGGCACATGCAACATTTTGGTTTTTAGTGCTGGCGCCTCCCGACTGAAAAAAAAAAAATCTGTATTGTGAAAGTAGCTTGTGTTTATATCAGTGTTTATCTTTCAGCACAAGGGTTTACATTTATGAATGTGTCACATGTCAAAGCACTGGAAATCATGTGAAGACAAAGACTGACAAGCTAGGATTGACCATTACTTCATGTCATGTAAGAAAAAAATTAAAATATGCGATCAATATTCAAAAAGCTGAGCTGGAATGGGACCACTTCAGGACTTGAAGAGGAAGAAGAATCACACATTTTCTGCTCCTCTTCCGAAGGTTTTGTAGCGGAGACATCAGCAGACGTCATTGTTTTTTTTTTTTTTGTTTTTTTTACCCGTGTAGGTTTGTTCTTCAAACACATTTCTCTTTATCTATCACTAAAACCTCGCATCAATTAAAAATTACAGCCCCACCGAGTTCAAAGTCTTGCCGTCACAACCTTGATTAAGTCTGCTTAACCTCACATTTCCAGCGCCTGCTTAACATTCTACAGCTGTTTTATTCAGCTTTGGTCATTACGGCATGAACTTCAAAGAGCTCCTCTTTTCTCCCGTCATTTGGAAATGTGTGTCAATCACACGCGTCTCTCAGGGACATCAAATGGATTCTGGCAAACATGCAACGCTTTCTCAGAACAGTTCATGCCTGGTCAACTCAGCCATAACACGCAGGGCAGACTGTCTAAACAGAAAATAGTACACAACTGACGGGAAGATTATGGACATAAAACTAAGTTTAAAAAAAACCCTTACATTTATTGTAATCAGAGCTTAAACATGTTTCATAGTTAGCACAACTTTATAATAATGAGAAAACACACAAGGTAATTATTCTGTTTGTGCTTTGTATTTTCATTTTATTCAACTTTTGCCTAAAAAGTCTTAAATTATTTACTAAAGTCATTTTTCTGTTGCATCTAAAACCGTAAACGAAGGCCTATGAAGATGTTTTTACACAAATGTGTAAAAGTCTTTTTTAGAAGTGCTCTGGAGACACATTACAATCTTTAAAGTCGTAGAATCCACACTGAAACCTCCATATTTTGTGTTTTTATTTTATTTTTTACATTAACCTATTGATAAAGGACACTATTTCCTACTAAAATGACTCAAAATCTGCATTCTTAGGTCAAAATATGCATCTATAAATCCAGACACCTTGTTTCCAAGACTCCAGATACATACAGCATTTCTAAGATGTAATTGTATTTAAATGAGTTTTATAATTACATGACAAATTAGTCTATGCATTATAAATGACCTCCAGGTGTAATTTCAAGTAGCCATAGTGTTTCTGCACACATCTATTGTTCTCGTAATCTGTGTTTCACTCTTTCCTGTTTCTGAAAGATAAACACAAAAGGTCAGGTCAAGAGACACCAGTGACCATTGTAGTGGTCACCTCCCCTGTTTACTGGGACCCTCACAGAGGACCCTATGATGGTCCTCTGTGATCTTTGCTACGCCCCAGCACCCTGTCTGCGTGCCCCCCCTCCCCGCCTCTCTCTCCCTGTACTCGACCCCCCCCCCCCACCCACTTGGGGTATTAATCGCCAAGTATTTATCCCGCTTGTGAACTTTTCTTTCAATTTGTCTTTTTCTTTGCCGTCTCGACGGGGGCCAAAAGTTCTCCTCCTTTTGAGCCGGCCCAGCTGCATGGGGCGCATGCGTGCTCTCTGTGGTGAATGATTTACTGATGTTTATCAGGAATGAATAGATCAAAGGAGTTGCATGACAGGCGATCAATCAAGCATCAAATCAAGGATGGCAATCCTGAAGCGGAACATAGGCTGAGAACACTTTTTTCTCTTTCTCTTTTTCTTGACACAAACACATCAAACGCCTGTTTAAAAAAAAAAAAAAAAAAAAAATCAAATAGGATGAGCTGTTTGGAGAACATGGATGAGCTCGTGGAGGGTAGAAAGCTCAGGAAAAGTTGGGGTTTATTGACTGAGGAAGGAATTTGAAACTTGATTTTAGAATTTTCTAATTTCTAAAGGCAAATAACACAAATGTTTACTGAGTTTTACGCATATGCCTAAAAAAACCCTGTTGGATTGTTTGGTTCCTTCACTCTCCTGACTGTGCATGGTGGGAATAAAGTTTGTGTTACTGTGCGTGCGTGTGTGCGTGTGTGTGTGGGTGTGTGTGTGTGTGAGAGGGTGGTGTGTGTTACCTGCTGAGCGCCGCGGTGCTTGCTGCTTTCTCCTCGGCATGCTGCGGGACTTCCAGCCTGACTTTTCATGCAGGGATCAGAGGTGCTGAGGGAAGCCGGTGCAGAGGCTGCGGTGGTCGGACTGTGTCTTTAATCACGGTCGAAGGAGGAGGTGGAGGTTTGTTCACAGTCTGTCCATCTCGGATCGTTAGGAAATGATCGCTTTTCACAGCAAAAAGGACTGGTCCGTTAACTTGTGCGGATCACAACAACAACTCATCGGCTCCGTTTACGGGATGCGTCGCGTTTCCAGCAAAATAATAATAATGAAAAAAAAAAAAAAAAAAATGCGAGCCCAGATTTGATCAGATCAGGGCAAACAAATATATATGAAAAATGAACATATGGTGCTCCTGTTTGACTCACTCGGTGTTGGAGGTGTGTCTATATGGTTTCATTGGAGGGTCTCCAGGTGGCAGATCCGGTCTCCGCGGATTCTACGGTCTTTCAGGAAGGAAATCCGGGGGAAAAAAGAGGAAAACGTGACACGTTAAGAAAGATCTGCGGCGTGTCAGTCAGTCAGTCAGCCCGTCAGTGGTATTTGTAGAAGTATCAGCAGCAGCAGAATCCCAGAAATCAGCCTTTTGGATCAGGCACAATGCGCTTCTTACCGTCCGATCGTCAACACTTCTCTCAAACTCATCCCCCCTCCAAAAAAAAGACAGCAAGGCCCGATCCACACCGTGACAGTTATTATTTGTTGTTGGTTTTTTTTTTTTTTTTTTTACACGGAGCGTTCCCGGAAATTGTCCGCAGTGGAAACACGCGCGTGCAGGTCGGGTCGGTCGGTGATGCGCGGTGCGTTCAGGGTAGACAGCTCAGCTCAGCTCCCACTGACAGACAGACACATCCAGCTGCCTTTCCGGCCTCTTCCTTTACTCCACCCCTCCACGAAGCGTCACCCTGACAGTCGGAGCCCACCTGTCAATCTGCTGCTCTAATTGTTCAGTGGGATGGGGGCTTTCATTTCCAACCTATCTCTCCTCCCGTGCGTCCTTGTGCGCGCACAGCGTGTCCTGCACGTTGGACACCGCCGCGTCACCCAACAATAGAATGAAGGATAGGTTTGTGAAAATGAGTTGACGCGTTTTGGTGTGTGTGTGTGTGTGTGTGTGTGTGTGTGTGTGTGTGTGTGTGTGTGTGTGTGTGTGTGTGTGTGTGTGTGTGTGTGTGTGTGTGTGTGTGTGTGATACAATACTAAACATATAAAAACACACTTATGAGATGTTATGATCTCTCTATCTCACATTAGATTTCAATAAAATCATTTCCCCCCCTTTTGAAACTTTTCATGTGCACAAACTAAACAAACAGTGATCGGATGCTGTTGCTCACATGTTGTTTCTAAAACGTTCTCACTGAAAGCCTCCAATAAGCTGAGGTTTGGCAGGAAAAATGTGTGGATTTGTAGGGTGACCTCTTTTAGTGGGACAAAGCAAGCTGTGGATCGATTCGTTCCACCTTTTTAGCCCAGCTTCTGCAGAAGGGGAGGGGCTCCATTAATAGCCTCCACTCCAACCCAACTATTATCCACCGTAAAGTGTTACAAAGCGCACACACTGCTGGCCTAATGCGATCTATCTGTTCACTGCACAATCTGGGAGAGAGGATAGGGGAAAGGAGGATAGTATTAAATCTATATTTATACATCTATATATATATGTTTTAAAGTCCTAGGATAATGTGGCTGTGCCTGGATATGGGCTCACACACTGAATAACAACCGTCGGACTTTTTAAAGCTTGAGATCGGATCTGGAATCCTCAAAGTTTGCTTCTTTCCGGTGAGTTTCTGCACTTACACACCAACCAGGCACCAGCACTGACGATGATGATGATCGTCTAAAGGAAAGCTTATGATGAGGTGAAAGAAAACACCAAGTACCGCCCTAACATCTGTCCGTCCCCGCTGATTGATGGAGACCGATGACGTCACCAATATTTCCCTCTGAGTGTGTGGACAGACACACACACACACACTTTTATAACACTTTAGGTTTAACATCTCTCTATTCACATTCACACTAAGGCTATTCTTAAAATAACTCATGTGTGACATTTATTTGTATTTCTTAGCTTTGAGTCAACGCACTGTGTTTATAAAAGCCACGTTACTGTTATTGGGTGTTTTCTGTTCTTTTTCTACTTTGTTACATTTGCAACTTGTTTGTCATACATTGCAAATAAAATAAAATTATAAAAAAATAAAATAAAAAAGCCACATGTTTACTATCACAATCGAGGCAGCAGCAACAACAACAAAAAGAAGCAAACCCTGATTTAAAACTTTATTTTCCAAATTTGTTCAATGTTTATTAGCTGTAAAACTAGAAATAAATATATTCTTTAACAGAACAATAGAAAACAATTCCACTTAATCTATTATATTATATTTATACATATTTATTTATCTTTTTGTATACTTCTGTTTTGCACATCTACTTATACTGTCTTGGCTGATTTGTTGTTGTATAATTCCATTGTATCTGTTCTTTTTAACGCATACATATGGCAATGAACTCTATCCTATTCTATTACTAAATAGCCAGTGTATAGTTTATGAATGAAGTTTGAATGCTATTGCCCTTAAGACAAATTAGCACATCTCTACTTTGTCTTTAATGTTATTTGTTTTGTTTTGACTTCAGTTTCATCATATTCTATAGTCCATTTGTCTGCCCTGCTTCAACACATTCAGTCTTATCTCATTTTTCAAATGAAAACATGCAGGATAAATTCTAATCTCTAAAACAAAAGGACAAAAAAAAGGAAAATCCCATTAAATATTTAGAAATCTAAGTTTATATATCTATAAATAATTTCTGTGAGCTATAGAATACCACTGTGGTAAAGATGGAGCATAATCTCATCCTGGGCCAGCAGAGGGGGTGGGGGGGCAGTCTGGTTAGGGATGCTGAGGGTTGAAGCGTCCTCTCTTTAGAAATACTACACAGTTTATTTGGATTAGCATTATTATAGAATGTCACTTTGTTGTGCCGTTATATCACAACACATTTTTCTAATCTCCTTTGGGGATGTGCATTGACTTTTCATGATGAAACAGGGAAGGTTAATGACAACAACCGTCTTTCTATCATATTACCTGTTAGTGTAAAGACGTGAGAGAACATTTCACGCTCAAATGTAATATTTAAAAAAGCAGAAAATGGGTCGTGTACGTATATTTAGCTGAGTTTGTCTAAATAAACCCTGCATCTTTGAGGTGATTTTTGTTGCTGTGGTCACATTTTAGGGAAAGAAACCGTAACCTGATGACAGAGTCCAAAAGTCTGGCTTATATTAAAAATAATGGAGGATACAGGTTGTTCCGGGGAAAGAAATAACAGCTGGATCATTATTATTATTTTTTTTACCCTAGGGCCTAGTAAAGCCTGAATCTTATAACTATTAAAGTAATGTCTCTTACCCACTTGGTCGTCCTCTTTTCCTCTTTTACTGCCTTTTTGTTGCCTGTGATGGAACAAGAAGACAATGCTTTTAGTAAAGGTGACCTTTAAACATCTGTCCTCATGTGTAATCTGTAATTAGGATCCAAATGATCCGCTCAAACGTGTCTATGAGAAAGTGGCACGATTACAAACAGATGTTTGTTGCCCCATCGCTACCAACATGTACACATAGAAAACCCTCGTTTCACGTGGATGTGGAACTGTGACAGCACCCTGACATGCCATCCTGTTCATTTACACTGCAGTGCATGGGATTCTATAGTCCCCTCAGAGCGGCTGAAAACATGCATGTTTATCTACATATACTTCTTTTTCTTAGTCTCTCTTTTTTTCGTCTTCTTCTCAGATCTGACATTTTAGCCTAAAGAAGATGTTCATATGATCTCTACTCAATACCCTGCAGGTTGTCAGATCAGGTGAGGAATAACAGATTTAAATGTTAAAATAACATGATTAAATCCTCCTAAGGTAACTCTGTATCATTGTGTATTGTTTTGTAAAACAATCACTAATGAGAAAAGGAAACAAAAGCCAACATTCCACAAAGTTTGTGCATTTCTAAGTTTTACGAGTCCTGATCTTTGTTTTTCTTTCGCAAATAAGAATTAGTTCTCAACAACTTATCTGCTTACATAAAAGGAAAAACAAATATAAAAATTAAAAATAATTGAGGTTTAAACATCTAAAAACCAAAAGTAGTTTTAGCTTTGTCACTATATGTATTTTTCACTCCGGCCATTCATTTTACTTTTATCCCCCAGGGCACAAAAATTATTCTACTATGTTTACATCAAGAACAAAGTGGGAGAAGTGTTTTAAAAAAGTTTAGATTGTCCATAATTAAAAAAAAAAAAAAAAAACACGTATTGTGACTATTTTTGTAAAAGAAAAATAATAATAATAGAATACTACTACAATGTTTAATTTTTAAATCTAGATGAACGTTTATTGAAAGCAGATGAATTTTCCTCCTTTTCATCGTTAAAAGATTCATGTTATGTAGCGTAAATTAGCCCGTGGCTAACCACACAAGCATTTTGCAAGCATGAAGCACCGTGCTGTTGAGTGATCTGAGCTTTTCCAGTGTGCCAGTACAATTAGTGCACTCCACGCTGGCTGTCGGGGGGGGGGGTTCTGTTTTTAAAGGCTTATATTAAACATTGCTGGACTTACAAACGTTCTTGTAGTGGATGAGAACTGGAAGCTAATGTCCCTGCTAGTGCAACATTTGGGAAGATGAAAGGCTGTAGTTTATGATCATCTACCGTAGGTATAATCATGAGTAATCTTCAATCAATGGTGGGTCCTATCAGATTCCAGGCACTCATTGACAGCCTTAATATAAGGATATATAATAAAAAAAATTAATAAAGTGCAGGATCTAACTTTGACATGAGCTATATCTCCACATCTATCAGATAAGACAGCATAATTAAAATGCCAAGGATGAGTATAGAGAGAGCGATGGAGAGAAAGTGAGGGTTTTTTTTTGATAATTTACACACTTTCACGTCTTCATGACTTGCTTAATGTGTAGACTTATAAGACGACATGTTGCCGCAGTTTTGACAATGCAATTAAAGGTTTGTAATCCCCACCTGAGCGTTTTTTTGATTTTGTCAGTTTTGGACGACGAACGTGATGAAACGCCGTGCAGACGGTGACAGACGAGAGTTTATTAAAGGCCCTGGAGTCTCCGCGGGTTTGGAGGTGTTATTTTACCCAGACGTGAAAACCTCAAAACTAAACCAGATGGAAGAAACTTCAGCTTGTTTCTGTAAAGTAGAAGATATTCACTCAGCCATGCACACATTGACAAACTTTGTGCGGGAAAAAAAAAGGAAAGTTGCTGTTTCTTATACGCGCCTCGCTCGGAACCCACTCTGTGAAAAAAGTGACGTATTTTTACTTTTGAAATACCATGCTCTCCGCATGCCACACTACTTCCCTGTCCTCCTCCTCAGCATTTTGTTTTCTTTGACACGTGCATTTCAATTAGCATTTTCAGCCATTAATGGGGGAAGAAGCCATACAAATGTTTGTCTCTCCGAGCTATATTATAAGTGTTCAGAAAAAACAAAAAAAAAACTATATACTCTATATCAGGGGTCAACAACCTTTCTAAAACTGTGAGCTACTTCACAGGTACTGAATAAACCAAAGGGCTATCAGTTTGAAAAGCACTTCTTAAATACTAAATGTTCACAGTTTTGCTTTAATTAGAGGCTAGCAGTAACTTAAAAAGAGAGGACATGTTGAGGTTTCTACATAAAACACTTTATTTCTTTTAATTTATGCAATTGTATCATTTTCATTACATTTCATTGAAAGTTATCATCTTCCTGTTTTACTAGCTAAATAACAAACACCTTTTAACCAATCGTATAACACATAACTTAAAATTGTCATATTTAACAAAAACTTTTATAAAAATCTATTTTATCTATACATCATATTATATAGAACATACCCCTGACTATACACAGAATCTGCAGGACTTAAAAACATTTGTTACAATGTTTTCAGTGAAAATAACATTTAAAAACTCAGGTGCAGCAGTATTTAACTTCACTAAGTACTACCTACCTCTGTATTTATCTTTGGGACTTTGTACCCTGCAAAGTAAATCAGATTTTAAATTGAGCTCATTGGTGACTAGAGCTCCATCTACATATCACAAACAGTGACTTTAATTAAACTTTAAAGTTGTTTCTCTCTACTTTAGGTTGAAGAAATGTAATTTCATCCAATAAGTCCATGTGATACGAGCACAGCATTCTCATCAGGATAACAGGCAAAAACCAGCTTCATAATGTTGACTTACACAGTGAGACTACAGTAAAAAAAAAAAAAAAAAGTCAAGTCTTTTTGTCATGGAACCTCTGACTTGTCAAATTAGAGCTTCCTAATCTTCAGCTTTTTTCCTTAAATTTAAATCTGCAAACCTTAAATTGCCCAGATCCCTCGCTGCGGGCTTTGGCTGCTAAAAATCTGTCACCACTGCTGCTGTAGCGCACATTAAGAAGGAAAATGCTCTTAAAAGGTGCTTTTGTGACATTAACACGACTTGTGCGCATAGCGCCGCTCGATCCGTGCAGTTTGAGGCATATATTTATGAATAGGAACCTTTAATTAGGGCTTGTGTTTCCTCCCTAGTCACATTGAGGGATGGTCCTCGCCGACATTCATTAATGATAATCACCAAGAGCGATGGCATAGCTACAGGCCAAGTCTCAGGGGACCCGACACTTGAAAAGAAGCATTAAATTACACAGAGGGACTCTTTAATTGCAAAAAGGAAAATATATAGCCATCATGGTTAAATATGATCTTTTGTAAGCCTCTACTGGTTCACGGATTTGTCTAAGGGTAACTTATCCTTACATTCCTTTAAATGGATCTCGGGCCACGTTCCAGTGATAATACACCACAGAGCTTTTGTGAAACAGATTTCAAGGTTTGGTGCAGTGTCTCTTATTACAAAACAGATAACCGAAGCATAAAGAGAGCAGTTCAAAACGTCAACATATTGGTTAAGATTGGTTACATTTGTTCTGGTTTAAAAGTTATTGCCTTAAGATGTCTCAATAAAACTTTATGTACAACTGCCACAGGGAAACCCCCCCATGGCTTTATAACAATAATAAGATATGTAAAATTATAGTAGGGCATGCATTATATGAATAAGTATGAAAACAAAATAGCCAATGCTAAAAAAAAAAAAAAAAAATGTATATATCTTTTTTAAACTGTCGTGCTGTAAATAATCAATCCTGTTCATACCACTTACTACAAAGCATAAGCAAGATCCACAACTCTTCACAGCTATAATGACAGCAGCGTTTCAGAATGTCCATTATTTATTGTCTTACGGGGATGCTCATAACATTTTATATCTGCTCCTGGGTGTTGTTGCTTGGTGTGAACTTTCTTTTTAAATAGACAATTTCTGTAACTAGTCACTGCTAAAGAGGAACATAATAGAAGAATGTAGGGATAAGGTGATATTTTACTTAAATTTAAAATATATAGAAGCAGCACAGCAACTTATCTGTTCTTTAAAGTCTCACTGAATAAAACGTTTCCAAATGAATCAGTTTGTCTAAAAGCAATGAAAGGTTAAAAATATACTATTGGAAAAAGTTATCATTATTTACTTTAAGTATTTATTATTCACAAGGTTTCATTTGTACACTTAGTACAGAGTCCAAACAGTACTTTGTTTTCTTTCACTCATTTCCCTCACCTCTACCCCACAGTCCCTGAATAACTCGTTTCACTCCCGTTCCTCCTTCTTTCCCGTTTCGTTTGCAGCTAGCGCACCGTGCGGCGTCTGTAGCTCCACCCCCTCCACTAAGGCCTGACTTAGCCAGGCGGAGTCAAACACACGTGGCTGAAAAACAAAAACAAATTAGCACCCAATCAGGAGCCGACTCACTTCTATCTATCCCCGACACACAAACGCATGTTTCAATATTTGATATGGCGCACAGTAGTTATTGTGGTGACACCTGTGCACTGTCGCTTAATATGTAAAATATATCACGCAAAACATGCTTGATGTTTGTTGTATATATTAGTGTAAGATTTACACAATTTGTTTGATCTGCATAACACACTAAATATTCATGCACACACAAGGAAACTCATGACCTAATTGCTCAGTCTTACTCCACTAATTAATCACAGCTGACTTAAAATGGTGACACGGTGTGAGGAAGGGGACATTTCCCTAAAAAATGTCTTTCAGTCCTTGATTTCATCCATCATCTCCACTTCTTTACTTTGGTATGTTGCATTAGCTCACACGTATTAAACTCAAGGCTCAAGGGCCAAATCCGGCCCTTTAAAGCTCCCAATTTGGCCCGCAGGTGAAAGTAAAAAATGACAGCAAAAACATGACTCATCGCGTAAATCCTCAACTAATTCTGTTGTACATATCTCAGTACCTCCAAATACACACTTTCAATGAAGCGATATAGACATTTTTTCCAGGGCTCACATTTTCCCTCATGCTTACATCACATGATGGCAGTTATTTTGAACTGAAAATTGTTGCGAGTACTTTCAATTTTTTCCAAAATCCAACTATTTTCCTCAAATTTTCCCCAAAAAAAAAAAAAAAAAATTGGTCACAAAATCAAGGTTATTGAAGATCTATCTGTCACTTATTAATTGGATATAGTCGGTGACTTACATACTTTAAATACTTTTATAGTTGAAGTACTAGGGCACATTATTGATAAAATTGCTGGTTTTTCCACCTAAAATTTGCAGCCCACTTGAGATTAAACTGGTCTGTATTTGGCCCCTGAACTAAAATGAATTTGACACCCCTGTATTAGCTGTAGTATATTTAAGGTCTTTGCCTTTTTCTTTCTCCTTTTTGTCTTGGCTTTATCTTTCTTCCTTATCCGATCATGTCTGGCATGAATCTGAATGAAGAGCGTAACTTGGCCCACATCTATTTTTACCTGTTATTGTGGGCTGAAGGTAGGGGGGGGGGGGTGGGGGAAGGGAGGGGGGTCTCTGCAGAGGTGAAAGTGGGCATGCTGGGAAAGAAGAGGGGGTTATGGGCGGGGTCACAATGCAACATTAATCAAAAAGAGTGACACGTATGTCGTCCCTGACAACCATCCTGCCACCCTCACGTCTGCCCCCCTTTTCCCTCCCCTTCCTCCTCCTCCTCCTCCATCCCACTCAAACAGGACAACTTTACTGACGGGGAGGATAAGGACGACGACATCAGTAAAGAAGACTGAAGGGTGGTGTGGGAGTGGGGTGGGAGAGGGTGTAAGGGGTAGAAAGGTGGGGGTGAGCGAACTTTATTAATCAAGCATCTCAGATTAATTGTTATAAAGTGTCAGCCATAAATTCTCCATTTGGATTTAATAATCGTGGAGGTAGATTTTAACAATCTCTGTCGTGAGCTGAGTTTTATTGAAGGGGCTGGAGAGGGAGAGAAAGAAAGAGATGCAGTGACACAAATAGCTTCTCAGCGGACAGTCCCTCTCTACATGACAGTTATGAAATACAATTATCAGCAAGATCTGCTTAAGAATTCATCAACTGCACCCCTGCTTTCCAAGCAGCCACACACACACACAAAAAAAAGTCCAACACATAAAGCAAGACTTAACTGATAACACTTCTCTTTTCCCAGCAGCCACTAAACTATCATTTCAACATCTCCATCTCAGGCGTGTTAAGTCAAGGTAAAGGTACGCTTTGCTTTGATTGTTCTCCGTGCATTACAATAGGTATAAATCACGAGGTAATCAGGGAATATGGTAAATGACAACACATGCAAATCACTGAGATAGTGAGCAGTTTGTTTGAAATGTAGAACCCCTTGGTTTGCACGAGGGTCGATAATAGCAGTTAATCTCCGCATGCTGTGAGGATAAACTGTCACCGAATTGTACAACATTCTGTCAGCTCTCCAAAGTAACACAATCATAAAACGCAATTGGTTTCAATCAACTGTCGACTAATTGCAGTCACATCTTTTCAAATGAAGGAAGAGCGGACACGGTGTAGGTTGACAGCATGCATAACATTTGCATAGCTTTGCATATTGCGCAGCCAATAATGGTAGTTTTATTGGAGGCTTGGGTTTTCGTCTGCGTGCTGGCATTGTCTTACAGAAACATGGGCATGTGCACAACCGGCCAGATGATAGCTATAAAAATGTTTGACCCACCAGTCATTAGAGCGCAAAATTAAGCTAATTTCTAAATCAAAGACACAAAATCGGGCCTGAACGTTATTTCCTCTGATTATGGGAAAGAAAACCACCTCAGAGGAGAAACAGTCTAACCAAACACCTGATTTAAGAAATAGAAAACTGCTCTGTCTTTGCTCTGAGTGATAATGGAGGGTCTTTAAGTGTCAGTTCTTTGGGGGGGAATGGTGCCGAGCAGTGTTAAACACGTGTTTTTAACTACACGTTCCACCCAGCCAGATATCACCCTGATCAATGACATTCCTGCTCCGTGAGAAATGGCAATAGCCAGATCCACCGTAAATGTTTTGGCTATTGCTGCAGCTTCATCCTCTGTCAGCTCGCTTCACGGCCAATCCTTCTCTGACACTCGCCTTAGCTCTGGTTAAACCCAGACCCATTTCTTCCCATCAGTAATCGCAGTTGTTAGCCAGCGGTGTGTGACTTGTGAACGATTCCTTCACTTTAAGCTTGTCTGTTTTACTGAGTTGAAAGATGTAATTCGATGAGATGCTGCTGAAATGTTCTAATAATTCTCTGATGCTTAGAAGCTTCACCAGGCCAGGGCAAAGGGAGTTTACACACAATGCAATAATGTAATAAAGAGTCAAGTAAAGCAACACAAATGACCACAACAACCATGGTAACTCTTTAACCAAGTCAAATTACATGAATTAAGACGATAATTAGAGAATACCCGGCTCTAATAAGATAGATGACATGTGAATTATACCAATGACTCCTTTCGCATGTTTTAAATTGGAGTAAAAAAGTTGTATGATTCACCATGATTTTTCTTCTTTTTTAGCTGAATGCTAAAAAATACCTTTTCATACTGGCTGCTCACATTAGCAACTAGCTTAGGTTGTCCATGCAATCAATAGTGTAACTTTTGCATGCTCCGTTTATCCTTTTCATGCGCAGTAGCTGTAGTTAGGCTCCTTTTTTTAGCCACTGTCATGACTTCAATGAATGTAATGGTGTAACTAAACAGACATATTATCAGATGATGCATTACTGTCAAAACTAGTAACAAACAAAAATTTTAAACAAAGTTTTAAATTAGACTTCTTATATTTGTGTCAGAAATATATTGAACTGTAGTAAGTTAGCACAAGTTGCTACATTTAGCTAAAAAGCCACATAAATACAATCAATGTAACTGTTACCTTCCAAGTGGATATTTTGCAATTCAATAAAAGAAACGTTTTATTATCGAGCATCAAACACAGCAAAGTCATTTAATGGCACGTATCTTGTAATTGTGTTAATAGTTTTGTTTTAACATACATTTGTCATTTGGATTGTCAACTATACGATCCAAGCTAATGTTTCTACTTGTAAATCAAATGTGTTGGAATGTGTAAGTGTATGTCAATAATAATATCAGACAGTTGTCCATGTATATAATGCATTATGCTGGTCACACTATTTAAACATTTGGTTTTTCTCTCCTATAGATGCGGTCCTCCCACCACTAGACACCTTTAATACATTAAACTGAAACACATTTCATACTACAGAAGAAGAAGAAGAAGAAGAAGAAGAAGAGAAGAGAAGAGAAGGAGAAGGAGAAGAAGAAGGAGAGAAGAAGAAGAAAGAAAAGAAGAAGAAGGGAAAGAAGAAGAAGAAGAAAGAAGAAGAAAGGAGAAGAAGAAGGAAAGGAGAAGAGAAAGAAGAAGAAGGAGAAGAAGGAGAAGAAGGAGAAGAAGGAGAAGAAGAAGAAGGAGAAGGAGGAGAAGAAGAAGGAGAAGAAGGAGAAGGAGAAGAAGAAGGAGAAGGAGAAGAAGAAGAAGAAGGAGAAGAAGAAGAAGGAGAAGGAGAAGAAGAAGGAGAAGAAGAAGAAGAAGGAGAGGAAGGAGAAGAAGAAGAAAGGGAAATATCTGGCTTTCCAGACTGCTGCCTCCTTACTTTACTGTGTCTGCCCCAGTGGTCAAGGACACCCGTATCAGTGAACGTCAGGGTGGGCCCCATCCATCAGAACGCTGTGTGTAATGGAATCAACCGGTGACAATGATCATCAGCACTGCAAACAATGGCCCATAAACATCCTTTGACAAGTGGTCAAGTGGAGAGGAAAGGCAGTGTGGGGGGCTGGGCAGGGGATTCCGTGGGCTACATGTATGTCTGTTCACACATGCATGTGTGCGTCAGTTGGAGAGGAAGAGAGAAGAAAAAGATGTTAATGCAAGGTGAGACAATGCTGGTAATGTAGCGGAGAAAGCGTGAGGAGGATACTTGCCCCAGGGATGATGGCGTGAACCAAAGCACGGCCTATGGAAACAAACGTCTCCTGGGCGCATAGGTGGAGTTTGAGATTCTTGCCGTGGGGGCAAGATATATAGATATAAATATATAGACCGTCTTGAGATTTGCGCCAACAGCAATGTGTGTAACATTTAGGATAATGCAAAAATTATTAGTAAGATAATTGATCATGTTGATGACAAACATTTGTGTCGACACGTTGTTTAATGTTATAAATTCACGGTAAATCAGGCTAGTAGCCGCTTTGTGCTGCAGTACCATACATGAACTGCTGGCTGCAGTGTCACTTCACCTTTTACATTGTGAAGAAGAATTGCACAACAGAAGAAGAAGCCTTGAAAGGAAGACAATGGTCACATGACTTGAGCACCAAAAAACTGTTTAAAAAGAACAACAAATTAATTAATATATAATTGTACAGTCACTGTTTGTACGAAACTTAAATATTGTAGATTTATATTAAGAATTGTATTTTTTCGAATGAATTTGAGAAAACTAATGAATATTTTTGACCACTGGGGTGTGGTGGTGGGGGGGGGGCCTCCGCCTATGCCTGGGCATCTTCGCTTCTTGTCATGGTTTTCCCAGTTTTTTGCTTTTTTCGAGGTCAAGACACCTTTTCTCAGCTTTTAAACATGATATTTATTCTCTAGATTTAATAGAAAACAAGAAAAATAGTTTAGTTTACTATAGTTTTGTAAGGGTGTAAGAAAACTCATTTCGGCAAATATATCGCAATATTTCAACCCGTGATTATCGTGTCGGTCCAACAAACGTCTGAATCGTTTTTTTTTAATCATGTTTTTTTAACAAAAAAAACCCTTATTGATTTCATTAACATTATGCATAGCACGTAAATGCCCAGTCACCAGGTGTCAGTGAACCACATCAGACTTTGTTAAACTACCTCACTCCTCCATGTATTTTAGCTTGGAAGTTTATTGCACTATTTTCATAAAACATACTGGACACTTTTATTGATTTATGTTTTTATTTTATTTTTTAAGATTTTCAGAACTTAACAGAATCAGAATCAATTATAAAAGCAAAAGTTTGATAAACATGAAACTTGTTTCTGATATAGGTACAGTACCTACTTGAATTACCATTAGTTACCAAGCTTGTTCTTGCAAGTAAAAAAAAAAAAAATGAAACAAATTGCATTTCATACCATTTTGTACTTGTGAATGTGAAAATTGTAATTCTTGATATTACGATATATCGCAATGTATATTGTATTGATTAATATCAGGATATATTGAATCATGACTGAGTGAATCGTGACGTATCGTCAAATTCATGGCAATGCACAACCGTATGGTTTTGGTTCAACTGCTAAAAATATGCAAAAAACACAACCACACTTTGATTTCTTTTCTCTGTCAGAGCTCAACAAAACCCAATTAAAGAAGTTAAGGATTCAAAGAAAGATTTTTTTTTTTTTTTATCGTAGAAGTAGTAGTTATTGCTTTTGTCAGTCTGGGTGTTTCATCACTTTTTTTGTCAGCTGGTTTCTCTCGCCACAAAGACACACACACACACACTCCACTTTAATTAGCCACCATTTGTCTCAGCTTTCCCCTTTTTTCCTCTGTTTATTCAAGCGTCAGGAGTGACACTGGCCAATTAACGCAATGAAATAGTTTAGCCCTCTCTAACACTTGGAACGGCACAAACCAAGTGGGATATTTGCTCGGAGCTCAAGAGTTGGTGTGTAGCAGCAGTGTGTGTGTGTGTGTGTGTGTGTGTGAGAGTTGCAGTGTGAGTAGGAAGAGGAGGAGGGAGGGGGGGAGATAAGACAAAAGAAATCAGTAAATGAAGACACTCAGTGGGTGTTTAGTAAAGACATTTTTGTTGTTGTCGTTTTTCTACTTTTAGGCCAATATTATTTGTATAATTTACTCCGAAGCTCATCAAACAAATGATGGCTCTGTTATTAGCAACAAAACATGTGCGATGGCGTGCTAGCAGGAGTCATTATTTTATGTTTTGTCATTAGTGGCAGGCTAAATTGACCTTGAGATTGGCTCACTCTTCAAAAAATCCGGAAATCCAGGGCAACAGCTGGATAATGGGTGCTGCAGTGACTTACTAATTGTCTCCGGGATTCAAATTATTAATTGGCAAAGCTTTAGCTGAAGTGCACATCTAAGTACTCTTTGTCGTTCACTTGTAACTTGTAAAAAAAAAAAAATAAATAAATAAAAAAAAGCACAAAAGGCAGCGGAGACTATATCATTAGCAGACTCTGGAAATTGAAACAGTCATTGAGAGCGTCTTTTAAAACGTCTCCGCTTGAGTGCAAATGACATCTCGCTCATTTTTGCTGTTGGCTACATGACTGATGTGTGGAATAAGGCAGGGCCGTTTTTTTTTTTTTTTTTTTTTTTTTTTTTGACGCGTTTGAAGGATCCCCGGTTTGAAGTATATGATTCTGAAGTGGCGGCATATGCTTAGCGAGATAAGTAATTTGACACACAGACATCACAGCCTGCAAATCTTTCGTCTGGCTGCCTTGAGTGTCCACGTCAGCCGCTTTTTCAACAACACTTTACAACTGTCACACTGAATGGTCAGCATGCAAAAAGACGCACGCAAACGAGCTCATTTTGAACAGAGATTAGGACAGCTGTCACATCAAAAAAAAAGTAGAAATCCAGACTAAAAATAACGTTAATTTGATCTCGAAAGCTTTTAGAAATTAATTTGTTATTGAAGCACTAAGGAATCTTATTTACTGGCATTAATGTTCATTAATTAAATCAAGCACCCATCCTCGGGCGTGAAGCTATGATTTAAAGCTTAACTTATTAAAAGCAACACAACAATAATAAAGCCTTTTACAAAAGAGAAAACATGCCTTCCTGTTATTTTGACTGAGCTACAATTCTTTCCACCATGAACAAATAAAGGCACAGAATGTTGAATGTATCTTCACATGACATTCACACACACACATTGTATACACATTCAACAGCTGGGGGGGTTTGGGGGGGTCAGAGCAGCAAACCAAGTCGCTGACATTGTGGCACTTCTTTGGCAGCGTTGTGCAGGTGTCGCCTTGCACACAGGCTCCTGAATAAATGGATCTGAAATGATTTACCCAGGGTATCTGCCACCTGAGCGCAGACACATGCACTACGCCTCGCACACACACACACACACGACTCAAACTTTAACACAAACACACACAATTACCAGGAGAAAAGTCAAGTCAACCAATGTCCTTTTGTACCACACTCAGCCACATCATGTGGAACACACACATTTACTAGTCTGAGTGCAGTTCAGCAACTCCAGTCCTTCCCAATACTTCAGACATGATTGAAACCTGACACCAAAGATTACATGTTGGCTGACCAAAACCGCATCTACAGTACCAGCTAAAATATTGGTTTTAAAGTGGGGTACGCAAATTGTAACATAACA
The DNA here is from genome assembly GCF_900634775.1 of Gouania willdenowi. Taxonomy (NCBI): domain Eukaryota; kingdom Metazoa; phylum Chordata; class Actinopteri; order Blenniiformes; family Gobiesocidae; genus Gouania; species Gouania willdenowi. The sequence continues at coordinate 9,975,255 of NC_041054.1, read as the reverse complement.
TAACATTGAAAATTAGAAAAGAAGAGAGCGCAGACCTACACCAAGCAGCTCAAGCTCAGCTAACATGCTCCGGACACGGCAACATGGTGGACTCAGGATTATGACTACCTGTCAACATTGAGCTGTGTTACCATGACTACCTGTCAACATTGAGCGGTTGACGCCGAGAATCTATGACATCATCGACAAGAAGTGTGGATGGGAAAATGAATGGGATATGTATATGTATGTACAGTATATATATACATATATATATATATATATATATATATATATATATATATAGCTCCATTCATTTTCCCATCCACACTTCTTGTATATTATCTTCTTATGTATATCTTCTTATTTATTTTCTGATATATATATATATATATATATATATATATATATTTTTGGTAGGCAGAACATCACCAACATTTAATCACCTGTTCCTTGTACCATTTATCAAATTTTCTGAAAATTTCATTTAATTCCATTCATAACTTTTCAAGTAATCTTACTAACAGACTGACAGAATCACTGATGGATAAACGGAGGGTAAAACATAACATTATCGCTCTATGCTCCGCGCTTGGCGGAGTTAACTAGAATATAAATAGAGCAGCAGTCAGGAGCCTCCATACATTGCCATAAACAACACATTGGCCTCTGTAAGACCACCCTCTAGTGGTGACAGGGAAACAATCTCATTTGAAAAGCGCAAATAAGACGAGCGCAACATTGCTTTGTGCTAGCCAAACGTTCTGTCACGACTTGTGTTAAAGTTAATTTTCAGCTTTGATAAACATGAAAACAAAATAGAGAAATATTTAAAGAGTAACTAAACTCCTGCTTTCTCCTGACCTGAAATTAGGAAGGAAATTCAAAAACTGCCCTAATTATGGGAGGGGCTCCTGGAGCAGTCAAGGCACGCCCAGTCTATACTATAAAATCTACAATATGCTATGCTAACTAGCTACTCATTATTCAATATACCTTTCTATTCACTCTTCTCCAAATTACTCACCACAGATTGTAGAGCTCACAGATGCTAGTTTTATAAAAGAGGCGGGGCTAACAGTGCTTGTTTGTGACGCAAGATGGTCCCAAAACATCACATGATCTTATTCTAAGTCAATAGCAAAAATCAATTTTAATAGCCAGGTTTCAACCATAGAGGGCAGTCACTCTGACATTTTAAAACTCAATAGGCCAAATTGAAATACTTTGACTAAAATGTTGCGAGTTGGACCAGGATCAATCAACAGCACTACTTCATACACAAATACATTTGGATTCAGCAGAAAAAAGTTTTGGAGTTTAGTTACTCATTTAAAGACTCAGAATCTCTCAAATTCAGTTCTGTGCATCCTCTCAACCTCATCCTTCTCATTAAAAGTTGTAGTGACGTGTATTTCACAGTTTCATAGTGATGAATATATTGTAATACTGTTATATGTTCAATCAACAAATGTTTGGTAGATTTCTTTTACCAAAAAAAAGAGATTTGTTTCTCACTGAAAATGCAAGTGGGCTAATTTTAACACATTTCACTGTAGGGCTACACTGTATATGACATTACATTATTATGTTTTTAAGAGTGCACAAGTCGGGGGTACATGGCTTCAGGGGTACGGGACTGTGAAAAGGTTGGGACCCACTGCACTATTACATCCTGAGCAGACGAGACGTACTGTACGTGCAACTGCAGCAGCAGCAGCACAAAGGACGAACTGGCTCAGGACAAAACATCTGGATCACAGCAGCTGTTGTCACCAACAAGCCACTTGCAATTATTGTGCAGAACAGCCCACGTCTTTGTTTTTTGAAATAAAAATGCAGCGTGTGCAAGATGATACAATGTGTGAACATACTGTGTGTGCATGTAAACTGTTAGCGCCACGCACACACACAAAAAAAACAAGAAATTGACAAAATGCACTGACAAAGAAGTCGCAGTGACATGAAAAGATTCCCAGAGGCATAATAACCTCAGTACAACTCACAGCACTCAGTTGTTTTAAGCTGTGCATCAAATTCCTGAGGTAGTAAAGTTCTGTTTAGCAGAAAAAAAAAATAATATTTACATTTAACATAGAGCCTGAGTTTCTGTAACTCCTTGAAGTTGCATGATTGACGCAGTCGGCACAAGAAGACACAATAATTCAATGTCGTTGTGTGTTTTTAGTGATGGAAAGGTGAAGACGTAATGACACAGCTGAAAAAACATCTGGAAAACATGGATACATTGTTTAAAGACAGTCACTGTTGCTTTAGGCACAAACTTCAGTTTAGAGCCACTATAACAGTATGAAGGTGGAATACTTGAAGCAGTACTAAGAACAAAAGGCTTTCTATGTAGTGTTCATTTTGACATTTAGTCGTTGTCTTTCAACTAAAAGTTTTAATCAAAATGTAGTCATCAGGACTATTTTAGTTGTAGTCTAGCTTTAGTCAACTGAATGACATTAAGATTGTAGTCGACTATATGCATAAGAGTGTATGCATTATTTATTTATTTTTTTTAAAGCTTCAGATACCATATATAAACCAGATAAAGGATGGTATTAAGGCTTTTACCACCTTCCACGTAACAAAAGTAGCTCAGATTGGACACCTTCCAAAAAAGAAACTTAGTTGAAATTAGATTTCGTCCGATGTGAACATTGTAGCCTAGTTTTTATTAGTCAACGAAAAATAACAATTTTTTTTTTATTTAGTCTTCATTCACATGTACTTTTTTTTTTTTTTTAAATTAAGTCATAGTCGCGCTATTATCATTTAAAAATATAAAAAACAAAAACCAGGATGAAACATTTTAGTCATCAAAATGAACACTGCTTCCATGTCCATGACTTTACTTCATTTGTTTATTTGGAGAGGAGGGTGCACGTTAATGAACACCGGTACAATACTTAGTGTAAATGTGCCAGATTTAGCCCTGAGATGCTCTCCATCCATAGTCCTCATACAATGACAATATAAAAGACACAGACATGAACATAATATACAGTATATATATTATTTACAACCAACCAAAGCAATTACTTATTGATATAACAACTTCTATAAATGATCACACGACTGATTTGCCTTCAAATATCAAGTTTCAGCTGTGTTTTGTCAAAAATTCAAAAACACAATCCCCAAAAGTGCAATAATTATAACAACTGTGTTCATCTAAATCAGTGTTTCTCAAATGGGGGTATGTGTACCCATAGGGGTACGCTATGGCACTACGGAGAAACAGAGAGGGGGAAATTAGCAAATGGAAGCATTAAAAATATGGGGTTTTATAATGTTTATCTTTAGTTAAAAATGACAATAATACAAAATATCACCAGCAACTCACAAAATGACAACAAAAACAAAAATATACTGAATAATAAAAAGAACAAAAATCACAAGATCACTACAAATTACACAAACATAACAAAGAAACATGCAAAACGACATAAGAAACAACCAAACGACACCAAAAACACACACACACTGTGAAAGAATAATTTAAATGATACCAATAACACACAAAAATGAGAACAAAGGCACACAAAATGAGAAAAAAATGTACAGAATTTTTAAAACAGACAAACAACAACAAAATAATTATAACAAAAAACTTATACAAACTATGTAAATAAATCTATTCAGGAGGCACTAAATACAGTTTCATTCCACGCATTTACAAAACGAAATTCTTTCAAATGTGTATTATCACTTATTCATTCCATCATTATGCTCTGTAGTTGTTGTTTTATAGAATTCTGAGCAAAATGTTGTCAGACAAGGGACACATGGATTCTAAAGTAAGAGAAAGCCAAACCGTAAATTACTGTCCTAAATAAAGTTTGAAGATTTAATTAACTTTATTTACAAGTGGCAACATGTGAAACAACACGGCTTCACACAAGGTAGTGTGTTCTTGAAACCACAGATACACATTGGGGGGGGGGGGGGGTTAAGACACTGTCCCCAGCAGATGGGTGAAAAGAGAAAAGGGGAAAAACAACAAAGTCGATAGGTTAAAAATGGAGGTATCAGAGAGATACATCATCATCCCACCTCTCTGACACTCTGCAGGGCTTGACCTTACCAGGCTGCCGACTTGTCAGAGCGTTCTAATCAAGTAGTAGGCAGAGCTGCCAGACCTGCCCTGCTCTGGAAACATGCACAACCCTGACTTCATCAAAGTCCAGCTCATACATGTGCACAAAGAGTGACCATTTCACCTCTCGCCCACGTGCACTTTATGCCTTTTTCCCTCCTAACACTTAGCACAGGGGAGGTGCAGGTCAAAGAAAAGATGGGATATTATTCACAACGGAGACACACAAAAAAATCCTTTAAAGTGGAAACACAACATCTTATGATGTTAAATAAAGGAAGTGTTTAAGACATTTTACTTTGCACGTCCAGCATACAGGCTTATTGTCACTACATCATTCATTTCGGGAACATCATAAAATAAACATTTGCAAAATTAAAAACAGCAACTCCATCACATCACTAAAACAATAATCATATATATATTTTTAAACTTTTCATTCCTTTATAATAGAAATATCCACAATATGCTACGCTGACATGCCAGCACTATTTCTTCCCAGTTGACATAATTAATCCCAATGTTATCCACGAAATCCAATTTAAAGGTGGTGACTAAATGTGTGAATATAATTAGAGCTGCATTAAAATATATTATTGACCTTTCTGTGGCAGTGCTAGTGGACATCGAAGCCAACATTGATGGCCCGTTCCAATCTACAGCATTATTAACACATGCTGCTCTTAAATTATTTCAGTCACATTGCTAAAGAAAAAAAAAAGACTAGCGCATTATATGAGCCTGTAAAAATGAAGGTTATATAACATATGAAGTTTATGCATAGTGAACCTTTTTAGCAGCTAATACGTTATTTTTGCCATAATCATGTATGTTCTTTTTATATCATGTTTAAAGTTCAACTGGCACACACTGTTGAAGTAATATAAGAAAAATATGTGTCAACAGGGTAACTCAACCAATCAATATGAATTTGTATATAACTGGAACATTATCTGATAAAAGTAAGCCATCATTACCTGCTTGTTGTTAGTCTCAGTTAAATCCACATCTGCCAACATATGTAGGTCACAGCACAAATGCAGTCCTGTGTGATAAATGACTGTGTATTGAAAGGAAAACATGATCTAAGCTATAGTCTATTCCAAAATATGTTGCTTCAGTTTGGCACAAATTTGTGTGGAGCTGCTGGGACCAAATTGCAAACGATGTATGTCAGTGGGATTCATAACCCAAACTGACTTCCAACGTCTAATTAAAACATGGGTTTGAAAGCAGTGTCCAGAAGCACGAACTGCACGCAGAAATCGTAAAAATGAAGACGTTCCTTTTAGTGACACTGACACGTTTCAATGTGAAAAGGTGTTGGAAAACGTGGGCCACCTTTAAAGAGTAACTACAGCCGTGCTTTCTGCTGACCTGCCACTAGGGGGGAATTCCAAAAATGCCTTGATTATGGGCGTTACTCCTGAAGCAGTAAGACACGCCCACTCAGGAAGCCGGTCAGAGCTGGCAGTGACCGAGCGTTGTCTTCTCAACTACTACACACAATACACAGCCCACAAGCACAAACCTCAGAACACTGCGGCCTCACACACACACAAAGACACACAGCAGCGAGAAGTACATGCACGTTCATGCACATGCAGAGACAGACAGTTACAAACACATGACGTGTCTGTACATAAACACATAGCTTGATGAACCCTCTGATTAGACCAGAATCAGCTCTTTATAGAAGCACAGAGTCAAAAACATCACAAGAATGCACGGAGCATGCACGGAGCTTGGAGTTCTGTATTTGGGTCGTGAATTAATGCTCACTGAGGGCTGTGATAGGAAACACCCTCCTCCCTCCTCTTAGCTTTTATAGGAGGGGCGGGGCCAACAGTGACAGTTGGTGACGAGCGATGATCACGATAATCTGTCTCAGCCAATAGCAAAATGCAATTGTAATAGCTGGCATTCAACCCATAAAGGGCAGTCAGTGATATTTTACAACCAAATACGCACAATTTAAATACTTTGACTAAAATGTTAAAAGTTGGACCAGGATCAATCAACAGCACTACTTAATACCCAAATACATATGTATTCAGCAGAAAAAGGGGGTTTGGGATTTAGTTACTCTTTAATGACTATGATGGAACCATTTTAATAACATTAGGCACTCACAAATATGGAAATTTATAGTGGACGATGTTTGCACTGTTCATACGCAGGTATGCGCGACCAGGAGTGTCATGCTCAGGCCCAATGCTCCACCCGTGCCATGCCAGCGGAGTGAGCTGAGTTCAAGCACTGCACAGTTTCACTCAGAGTAGCCAGACAATCCGGACTTTAGGAGACAAACGCGCTTGGGTATGGCATAGCACCATCCCTCATATCAGTATTTGTTTCCTCTTGTTTTTCAACTTCTTCAAAAGTAAGGTTTAGCCAAAGTGTTTTTTATTCTGTGTCTGTTTCCACAATGTAAGGGGAAAAAGCTAAAAACGGGTATGGCTGCTCTACAAAATCAGTTCTGACAGCTGAGTGACATGAACACAAGAAGCCATCATTTCTCTGTACTTGACCCTTTTCCAGCGAGTGCGTGCCAACACCAATATTGCTCACCATTGCTGTTAAACTCATGACAGCTGAATGGACATTGAGCGAAAGTTTGGTTCTCTTTCTCACTTTTCCTTATCTGCCTCTTACAACTGAAAAAAAAAACAGGCAAATTACATGCATGGGAGATGACACGCAACAGTAGCATTCACCAATAGTGCTGTCAAACAACACCGTCTCTCTCGGATGTTAAAAGCTTTAAGAGCTGAGGCCTCTGTGACATCCATAGCCTCTGGATGTCAAAGATGGTTGAAGACTTGAGAGCAGGCCTCTGTTTTAAAAATACTGTGTGTGGGTGTGTGCGTGAACGTCTCACAGCAGCAAAAGTGACATTTGAGGGGCACTTTACAGAAGCCAGCAGTTGCTAGGGATCTTCTGTATCACCTAAAGAGCCTTCGTCAGTCATTGGAAAGCTGTCACCTTTCGGGGGGCCGATACGGTAGGGGGAGCCGGCTGACAGGTAGGAATTAATGAGAGGTGTATGACAGCAGACCTTGGTGTTCCATGTGTATGTGTGCGCATGTCGGTGTGTCCACACTTGTGTGAGGTCCTTTGTCTCAAGCGGATAAACCACCTTCTTTGTCATCCGGATGGGGGAAGAACAAAAAAATCATCTGAGGTGAAAACAAAAGAAAGTTTTCTTTTACATTCTTGTTTATGACACTTCTCTATTTTCTTTTTTGACTACACGATGTGTTGGTAAATCCAGAGCATTATTTTACCAGCAGCTGTTGCTCAGGTGGTAGAGCACGCTGTTCATTGGTTGGCAGTTTGAAACTACTGTCATTGCATACATGGCCTGGCCTCATGTAACCAAATGGTGGTAGGAGGGGCGGCACAATGTGCAGATTTGTAGCAACGCTTTTGTCCTACTGTCTTACAGCAACTGTGGCTAGAGGTATAGCTGACCTCCAACATTCAGAGAGTGATCATGTCCAACTCTTGACATTTTAGTCAAAGTATATACATTTGGAGTATTTTATAAAAAAATAAAGACTGACTGCCTTGCCTATGGGTTGAAATCCAGCTATTACAATTAGAGAGTGGTGGTTTGTGACGTTTTGGTGGCTTTGTACGTCACCAACCACCACTGTTGGTCCCGCCCCTCCTATAAAAACTGGCACCTGTGGTCTCTGCAACCTGTGGTTAGTAAGTTAGATTAATGTAATAGTGAATAGAGAGGTATAGTGACTAGTGAGTATTGAGCAGGAATCATGACCATAATCATGAAATGTTTTATCATTTCCAGCCTCGAAGCACATTAGCGACAACCTCAAGGTTTAGTTACTTTAAGTGTCTGAAAGAGGAAGCATTTAACAGCACAATTCCACTTCAATATCATTTATCATATTATTACCAAAGCAAACTGTTAATTTCACTGCAAACACTTGTAATATACTCAGTTACAGTTACATTTGTTCACTTTGTCACTACTTTGCCATTTTAAGTCATGGGATCACAACCACAAATGGATGAATTCTCTTAAAAATAACAGATTCTTTAAGCAAAATTTGGCTGTCTGTTCTTGGTGTGTGTGTGTGTGTGTGTAAAGGTGTGTTTATGTGTTTGTACGAGGGTTTGTAATAATCAATATTCTCCTTCACATTGCAAAGTTCTCCATTGCAGTAAATGAGTTCTGTCACTGTTTCTGCATCTCAATTGAACAACACAAATAACAAGCAGCAGTGTGGAAGAGAAGGAGTACAGGGGTAGGAGGGAGATCAAGTGCACCGTTGATGAGACTCAGCGGCTCCTTTTTGCTTCATGAAATTCAGCATAGGTATCATGATTTATAATCTTTGGTATTTTCAAACCAAGATGTGTAAAACTGATAATAAATGGGCTGTTGATGTGTTGGTTGACCTGCCTTGGCCATTGGATGATTAAGTGTGTGTTGACAGATGTAGAAAAAAAAAATGTGATAAGTGAGTGACCTCTCAGTGCATCTCTGCAGTTGGGATGAAATGATACGTATCTTTGATAAAACACTAAAACAATTAAGCTAATCAATGTATTTCCCATCAGTTCTGAAACCAGAGTGTGATTAAACTGATCAACTTTTCAATTGGCTTAGTCTGAGTAAGCGATGCTACTTATCCACAATATGTTGAGACTGAGGGGGCAAAAGAAGTGGCATTTACACTATTTGTTTTGTCTGTTAGCAGGTTTATGTCAAAGGTAATTAATGGGTTTTGACAAAATTTTGACCAAAGAGAAATTACACCATGAAGGATATTCATTCATTTTTGTCAAAAAATCGGGGGGAAAAAAATGTAATATCTAGGTTCGTAATTGACCATTCTTTATGAAATTAATTACTCCACAGAGTTTAATCTGGATCTGATTTGGATTGCATGTTTCATCACAATTTTCTTTGCAAAATGGGGGTTCCCATATACATTTGGACTTGTATAGTATATATTACTAACAAAAGCTCTAGTGCTTGCAAGTAAGTGTGGCAAAAGGAGGATTGTTAGATGTTGACAACGCCACGTTGGGAGTCTCACCCAAAGAAATTAGTAATATTTAAGTTAACAGAGTAATTATTCATTTGCAAGGCACTCAGACCCGTTAATAGAGCTTCAGCAGCACAGTAGTCCTCAGGACAGTACGACAGTAATCACAGTGGAGGCACAGAATAGCAGCGCCCGTGGAAGCCCGTCTGAAGCAGCGTGTGATGTGTAGCCTGACACACGTCTCACCACCTGCCTTTACGGCAGCACACAGCCTGTTATGTTCCACACTATACACAAATAAACTGCTGCCTTTTAACCACTGAAGCCACATATCGTGAACTAATCTGACCTACCTCATACGAGGGAAAGAACCAGGAGAGACCCGAACAGTACAGCCATGACAATGTTTGGACAGCTAAAGTGCTTTCTGAAAGTCGGGGGAGGCTGGCCCGACTGACCGTTTGTTCATTTTTGCGACAGTGCTGTGGCGCTTGTGGCCACTAGGGGCACTTGACGTGAAAGTTACAGGTCTAGCGCCCCTAGTGGCCAAAGGTTACACAGTGTGCCTTTAAAGACAGTCTGAACAACACAATTCTGATTTTTTTCAAATCCGACCCAGGTCACTTTCAAATGTGGTCCTCAATCCAATACATATCTGATTTTTTTGGACTGCGACTGGAGTCTGCATGGCCGAAGTGCTTTCTATCTGACTCCTACGTCATCACCAACCAAACACTTCGTTGTAAAGATGTAGCAGCAATCAAACTGATAGAGCAATAAACCTGTCTCACCTTTTACACTCTCCTTAAAGTTATGTAGTGCTGAATTCTGTTGGAAAAAACATTCCTACCAGACGCCTCCATATTTACTTCCGTAAACAGTACGTGCCTGCGGGATCATGTGTCTCAGAACCTCTTCTAAGCATGCGGGTCACTTCAGGGTCGCATTCCGTTCATACTCCAAACTGATTGAAGACGCATATAATATGTAATATAAACGATCACACAAAAAATAATGGGATTTTTATGAAAAATGCTTAATGTGTAGTATGAACGTAACCTAACACAAATTTAGCTAATTATACAAAGTGTAGCTGAAAATGGAATTAAAAACATTTGTAAAATACTAAAAAATAAAGATAAAAACTGACTGTCTGTAGGATAAATGTGACTAAAATGCAGCATCTTATTAAAGTTTAACAGTGAGAAATAAAGAAAAGCATTGAAGTGTGTTTATGTGTGTATGCATGTGTGTGTGCCTGTGTGTGTGTGTGTGTGTTTTCCTGAGTTTTTATGTGGGCCTGTAAATTGTGATAGGAAGATGTTGATTTAAATAACCGACTCTCTGAGGATCTGACATAAAACTGTGGCGAGAAGAAAGCGATGAAGAAAAAGTAGGAAAAAAAAAAAAAGCCAGCCTTCACTGAGCGAGTTTATCAGCTTGGCACCTGCTACTGGAACATTCTTGATGAACCAAAGGTTGTCTTCATTAAGCGCATTAATATTCATGACGCATGGTAATTTTGACACAGAAAAGGTCTTGGTAACCTTTTCGCGTGTGAAGAAATTTTTTTACTTCTCAGGGAAATTACAGTCCGGCAATGACTTAATTAATGCTTGCTTTCTTGGCCACGGTTTGAGGGCCTGTCAGTTTGGTGCAGGGCTGGCTGTCAGGCTCGCCCAGGGCTCCAACACAGAAGGATTGAAGGAGAGACAAGAGGAAGAGGGAGAGGAAAAGTAAAAGGAGATGAAGTCAACATGCACTCATCTTGCCCAGAAAACATGGCACTGGCACTTTTACCTTTGTCTCGATCTTAGATTTACAACCCTGTCATTCAGTGTTAATTTTAACCGCAAAATTTTATTTAGCTTTAATCAGTTTTTGACTAAAATGCAACTTAGGTATCTATTCATCAGGACTATTACAGTTACTGCCCACATTTTGGTACGGTCATGAAATGGCGACCCACTTTTTTCCCAGAATTCAACCAACCAAATTTAGTTTTTCAAAAATAACTGTTGAAAACACACATAAATAATATTTTGGAAAACATAAATCAATATATTTTCCTGTGCAACATGCATTTCACAGCATTCCTATCAAAAGACAAGTTTCAAAATAAAAGACAAGTCCAACATGAGAGACATTAGGTATTTTTTTTAATTTTTGACAGGCTGTCCGCGACCTACTTTTGGGTCCTGACTCAACAGTTGTGAATCCCTGATCTAAAGGACAATAAGATTTCAGTCAACTAAATTTGTTACAGATATAAATATTTTGACTGAAAAATAAAGCACAAGAGTTTCTGTATTTTTAAAGATTCAAGTCAACCTGATATTGGAGGGTCAGTTCACACAGACATATTTGATGTGATCAATGTGTAAGAATACCTTATCACATGAGTTCTGATTAGATTTCATTCCATGTGACGAAATTATAGTTTAGTCTTTATTAGTTGATGAAAAATATCAATATATTTTGATTCAGTTCTTGTTAAAAATCTTGAACCTTCTTGACGTACGACATCAAATCACAAAGAATAAAGATTCTACATTTAAGAAACCATTTTACAACCATAATCCGACATGTTTTCTTTATTCTATCCAACCCCCAGCAATAAACACACACATCAAAAACTACACAAACTACTTTCCAATATGGTGAATCATTGCATGTCCAACTCTAACAGCAGGCAGTTTAAAAAAATGTGAACACAAGGTAGCATTTCCTTTATCATGCCCCATAAAAATAGCAATTTGCCCAAGCCCTTGTAGCACAATATGGAAGACGTTGTGTTTGGCTGATAATGTTGCGATGACAGATCGTTCCATACAGGGAGGTTTCTCCGCTGTCTGATTGCCCCTGCAATAAATCGCAGAGGACCGAAAGAGAGAGACAGAGGGAGAAGAAAGAGAGGAGGGGTGTTCTGAAATAAGGAGGGGGGGGGGATAAAGCTGGGGTCAGGGACGTTTTTTGAGATTAAATGTATAGCAAACAATACAGAGGTTTGCTAAAGACAAACACAGGTTCTCCTTATGTTACCTACCTACAAATACTGCTCTGCCTTTATTCATGTAATTCACTCAGTGACAGAAAATTTTGTAAATTTTTGGATGACAATAAAATCACCAATATGTAAAACTTATAACTAATGCTTAACATTCCATACCACAGTGTTGATGGCTCTATTGTGTGTGTGTGTGTGTGGAAGTGACAGATTGTTGATTATGTAAATGCTGTTGAGTCAGATCCTTAGACTGATAATGGAGCTCCACCAGTGTGTGTGCGTGAGTCGCACTCTTTTTTTTTTTTTTTTTACTCCTGATGTGTGTGTGTGTGTGTGTGTCTGTTCTGCCATGCTTTGTTGCTTTGATCACGCTCACTCAGCTCAACACTCACTGCAAAAAGCCAGCCTCAAGGAGTGTGTATGTGCCAGTGTAAACAACGGTGGCCCGTGTCCCCAACAAAGTTACATTTCATCATGTCAGCACAGAAGACTAAAGCTACGTAATCATCATTTATTTCTTTGAAAGGACAGTGTTTCTGAAAAGTTTCCATGCATGATGATTGCTATGAAAACTTCCCACGTCTTCACTGAAGAACCAAAAGGAAGCAGCACTTTTTTTCTAGACCAAGGACAATTTGTTTTGTCTTGAATTGGACTTTCGAACTAAACGCACAAAAAAATATAGTAGACAGTGGGCATAACAGTGTAAGTAAAGGAAGGAATAAGAACAGCAGCGTTGTGAGGAATGAAAAGGTGGAGCTTATAGTTTGTCTAGTATTTGATTCAACGTTATTGTTGATTGGATCTAAGTATTAGTATTTACTAGGAGTGGAACGATAGAGTTCACGATACAATAAACCAGTGGTTCTCAACGTTTTTTGCCTCAAGTACCCCCTTTCTAACCTTGCCTGCAAGATGGATTCTCCTGGTGTTCACAAACACCAGAATCCACTTTGTGCTGTTCCCGCCTTTGCCTTTCGAAAACCGAACCCAAACGGTTAGAACCAATCATGAGGCAGTGTTGTGGTTTAGGGCGGGATATCCGGATGTGATGAAAGCAGAAGCGCCGCAGTAAAACTGGCACATGCCCAGTTGCGGGGAGAGTAACTAGCTGGGCTATCGTATCAAAATAGAAAGATTTTGACGCAGGAGGATGGGTAACGTGCCCTTAACTCACATACTCGTGTTGCAAAAATGGCAAAAGTCACTCGACGACATATTGACCACAGCATTACAATCCCAAAAGAATGTTTTCACCAGTGCATCCGTGTTGTTGTTGTAGTAGCGTCTCTGCAGCGCATGCCAATGACGACATAATTTGTGACTGTGTGATTGGCTAAAACAAATCATGCTGGACAGGCGCTTCGTCCAATCAGCTTCAAGTGTTCTGTTAATGTCCCTCCCTGGTTCTAAAAGGATTCGCCAGGCACAGACACAGACCCATGTGGAGAACTCGAGTTAGAAGGAGGGGCTATACATCAATCTGGCTCTTGCCAGGTTACACCCTTTCTCCTATTTCTGAACCCCCTTTTGCAGGATTCCAACGCCAACATTTTGATCATAATACTGTAAGTAAAAACAACTATAGAGCATAATGACGGAACAAGTCATAACACACATTTTTAAGAATCACATTAAGTAAATATGTGGAATGAAACAGTATTTAGTGCGGTGCTTGCTTACCTTTTTTGGATCTTGACCCATTTTTTTGTTTTTTGTTTTACTGGATTTTAGTTTAACTAGATTCACAAAGTGAATGTATAAAAACACATCAGGTCCCGACCCCAAGGTTAAAAACCCTGATGTAGTGGCTCCTGAATAGATTTATATAGTTTTTATTCTTTCCAGACATCTCCTGCCGGGGGTGGGACCAACTCCACTCTCTCTCTCTCTCTCAAGTACCCCATGTAGTGCCACCGCGTACCCCCGTTTGAGAATCAATGCAATAGACAATAACATGCTCACAATTATGTTGTGTTGTTTTTGGAAAAACAACCATGCTCTCATTTGACCTTAGCTCTGGACATTCTTACTCTGGATGTAAATAGAATAGAATAAACCTTTATTGATCAATTCAGTTGTTGCAGCAGCATGATTAAACAAGAGCAGACAGTAAGAAGCAAAATAAATACCAACATAAATAGATATGCCAATAAATAAATGAAAACGAACAATAAAATAAACTTTTCCAATTTGAAGTGCATAAAGTGCCACTCAGCAAGTGGAATGCAAAAACAGAGACCGACAATTCATGCCAATGAAATTGTGCCATTCTTATGACATTATTCCAAAAAATATTCTTATCAATGCATTAACCTTGCATAATATGTTTTTTAAAACATCAAACTAGAACAGTCTACACTACACACATTTTAGTATTACAGTATATTGTTGCACAATTTATCTTATTTACTGTATATATTATATAATTTACCCTAATAAACATGTGGCTATTTTTAAGGATATTTTGGGGTGATTTTAAAGAGGTTTTTTTTGGGAAAAATCATCAGCTGTATTTTGATAAACCTGGTCAAGGAACCTGTGCAGTACTATTTAAGTTCAGTGGTCCCCAACCACTGGGCTGTAGACATGTACGGGTCCAGCATGCTTGGACTATTCAAGGCTTTTTATTCATTATTTGTGCTCATGTGAACATGCACAGAATGAATGAGTCCCCCATTAAGTCCTTTTACAGTATATAAAGCTTTTATTTTCTTTATTATACTGATAGCTTTTGTAGTAAGAGATTTTTGTAATTAAAACAGAAGACAGGATGGTTAAAAATTCTGAGTTAGTATCTGAAAAAAGAGACAGAATGGTGGGATGGTCGAGCAATCTTGAGATCAATGTAAATATACACGACATTCGTCACAGGAGAAAAGCATAAACTACTAAGTTAATATAAAAAACTTTGATCTCTGTCAACAATAAAAACACCATATTCAAACACATAATTGTAAAGACTTTGTTGACTTTAAAATAAAAAAAAAAACCCACTTTAATCATCAGTTTCAAGGTTCACATTAATCTAGTTTTAAAAGTCAACCCCAAGAGCATGTCTCCTGCAACTGATCTTTAACCAAGGGGCTGGAAAATATCTATATTTCATATTTTTGGCACAGACACAATACATTAGTTACTGACTTACTGGCCTGCGATGACAAATAACATGGGACGACAAGTTCAGTATCTGCCTTTGTACCTTTTTAAAATGTGATGCTCAACCCTTCATCTGTCCTGCTGACTGTCCTCCTGCTTTATTCATCCGTCTTTCCCTCTCTCGCTATGCCTTGTATCTGTCTACCATTAGGCAGATAGTTGCCGGTCTCATCTGTATCATGTCTCCGACCGTCCCCATAGGAGCCTCACACAGTTGCTTGCTTAAGGATTCAGGAGCCACAGCCCCGTCCCATTCACCCATCCCATGGATCAAACTGACACTTGGTCAGCATCAGCACATTATGAACTATGGCCACCTGCCACTGCAGACACATTGTTCCCTCTGTAGTAATGTGAAGAATATAGAGGGGACTGGTGGACTGGGTCTGCTGACAGCTTATTCTCTTTCTTATCTCCTCTGTGGTGTGCGCTCATGAAACGTGGACGTAGGACTGCATTACGATGTGAGGGAGTGGATCCTCGTATAGAAATGGGTTACTTTTTGTTGTTCGCAATTGTTCTCATACTGCAGTTTAAAAAATATGTCAGTTCAGTCAGTCATAAAAGGCCAAACTGTAACATATTTAAAAAAAAAAAGGTTATGCTTTTCGTAGGAAATATTCAAAAAGTTTCTTTGTTATTCTACTTTAACCTGCGTTATGCACGATAAATCATTTTGCCCGAAATCCTTCAATCAGCCAAATACAACCTACATTAAGAGATTACAGTCCTGTCGTGCCAACCAACCACTGAGCACACAGTTTACCTTGGACTTCATCATAATGACCTCCAGTAATATAGTTTTTAGAACAAAATAAAAAACAAAAACAAGAGCACTTTTTTGCCAGTGATGAGAGATGGAGATAACGGATCTAGAATCAGTATACAGACCCTTTCCAAAAAATTAGAATATCATGGAAAAATTGTGTGATTTCCATAATTCCATTCAAAAAGTGAAACTTTTCATTGATTATAGATTCAGGGCCCACAATTTCAACGACTTCAAGTATTTATTTGTTTTTTGTTTTTTTAATAATTTGGGCTTCCAGCTCAAAAAACCCACGAAAACAGGATTTCAAAAAATTAGAACAGTGTGAAGAAATCACCATTTACTTTCCAGTTTTTGCAGAAAAAAAGAGGAGAGGAAGAACTGGACTGTTGGCCAGTGGTCCAAGGTCCTCTTTTCTGATGAAAGTAAAGTGTGCCTTTCATTCGGGAATGAAGATCCAAGGGTTTGGAGGAAGACGGGTGAGGAACAGAACATTGCACCCCAAATCATGACTGACTGTGGATATTTCACACTGGACCTCAAGCAGCTTGGTTCCTCACCCGTCTTCCTCCAAATATTCTAATTTTTTGGAGAGGGTCTGTATTAGGATCCCCTTCATGGCGTAAGGTCTATCTTTGGTTACAATGTTGTCAAAATCCGATAGGTACTAAGACAAACAACCAAACAAAGGACAGTGAAAATATTACTTCACTGGCTGAGGTAAAAACCTAATTTCCAAAGATGAATTTCCAATTTCTTTACTTCCACCCTTTAAAAAATCTTGCACACATGACAAAAAAATGCCTGTTGAAAAAATGTTCTTTCACTTTTCTGTGAACTGGACTCTTCAATTCCCCCCACCAGGCTTTTCTTCAGAATTCAGATCCCGTTGACACCTTTCATGTATGACCAGATGGCACCCATCCACTGAATAATAAAATAGGTGATTAAAGTGACTGATGTCCAGCCATCTATTCTCTCAGGTCTGCTCTTTAACGCTGCCATTAGGCTCTTGTATCCAAACTTAGCTCATCAAATGGCTCATTTATGGTGAACTGATACTGAGAAGTATATCGAGCCCAGAGTGAGCTGCAGTTTTCACTAAATTTAGATTGACACTGTGGGAGACTGAGAAAAATTTGCTTTTCAATTAGACAAGTAACAAATTAAATCAAATTAAATTCTATGGAAGCAGATTAGGGCCAATTTTTGATGGAGAAAATAATTTTGGGCAAATCAAGAATAAAGTCGAAATGTGGAGAATCAAGTCAAAATGTCGAGAATCAAGTCAAAGAATAAAGTCGAAGGTTTGCTATTAAAGTCAAATCTACAGAAGCTGCCTAGGGCCAACTCACCATATACGACAAGAGTCTCTCAAACTGGCCCTAATCTGTTTCCATACATGCTCGACCTCTTCTAAACTTTTTTCCTTCTGAACTGTTACGTTTTTGGCAATATCTCTTCAAAGTCCTTGAAGAGATTACAATGCAGTGTTTATGAGCTAAAAGAGAAATAATCTCTGTTATTAAACTTAACTTTGAAATATAGTTTAACACGTTCAATAATACACAGCATTCTGTAAACAACCACGATCTGCTGTTTGTTGTCATATGGTGAATTGGCACTCGTCAGTTTCCGTAAATTTCACTTCAATAGCAGAACTTTGACTTTTATTACAATATTGTATTTTGAGTTCATTTTCAAAATTTCAACTTTAATCTTGATGTCTGCAGGTCATCTATGTGATCATCTACATACAAACAATTTGTACGAGAGTTTTCTGTCTGGCTTTAGAGCCCATCACAGCACAGAGACTTAGTATAAGTAACCAATAATATCCTTGTAGCCTCAGGGGGTTGATCTCAGTTCTGGTGCTCTTAGATCTCAGTACAGCTTTTGATACAGTGGATCATCATTTGTTGCTGCAGAGACTGGAAACTAGACTGAACAATTGGGTTAAATTTATGTTTAACAGTAAATATTAACAATCCTAAATGACAATGACCTGGTGGATTTTTCCCACCGTTTTGAAATGGAAGAGTGGCAAACCACATTTCACACACTTGAGAGCAGAGGCACTACTTGCTGCCACGATGTAGTATTACTGTCACCTGGCATGTCAGTGCTGTCCATCAAATGTGGAGCTTAAGTGGAAACAGGACCCAAACGTGTCACTAACACTCGGGCATTACAGACAGCTAAATGCTCTAATGGCCTAGCTAATGCAGTGCTATTCACCAGTGGGTTGACCACACACACACATGCGTGCACATACAATGATTACATGAAGTGATAGCTCACTCTCACTCATTTTGTCTTTTTATTCCCAGCACAGGTACAAGGATATTCACTCAGACATTAGCACACGGAAAAGGAAAGGAGTTCATATAAGCACACGGGGCATGTCCGCTCAACTAATCCTTTAACTCCAAATAAAAGCACACGACACAAAGAGCAACTGTATGTGTGATATATCTTAGAAGGAAGAAATTAGTATTGTTTTAATGCGTTTGTGTTAAAAACACTTTGAACGTACAGTACGCTTGTGGATACGTGAGACATGACCGATCGTTTTGAAAGAAATAGAGACTTACTGGTACTTGTTTTAAGGTCTCTTCCTTGTTCAGCCAGAAGACATGAACAGATCTATAGTAAGATGGCTGATAGTTGCTTCTAAATGCTTCACCCACCACCATTTTCAACGTCCGATTTCAATATCTACCAGCTTTAATGTTCCTGGTCTTCTTAGAAATAACGTCAAAATCGTCCAAGGAACTGGAAGACATAAACTGGGCCCGTAAATACAAAGAGTAGTTGACATATACAATAACTTAAGGGTTAGGGGTTGGCTACATTGTAGCTTACCACCATCTGTATGACTGCTGAGATTGAATAATGGTTTCTCTTTGAGCCTCCTTGAAAAAAGCGCTATATAAATCCAAGCCATTATTATTATTGAAATCAACAATTTAAGCAGACAAAATTAAGAACAGTCAAATCAGATGGTTCGGGCATGTAAGACGAAGACCACCAGAACATTCCATCGCTGCGGCTTAGACTGACGATCTTTCCTGGCTGACAGGCAACCATGTAACTGGAGTTTGGAAAGAGGGTCAATGATTGGCTGAAATATCCAAAATGGCATTTGAAGGCTAAAAGTTGATATACAATAACTGACTACACAAAAACTAGACTATAGATCTAAAGCTGAATAATAAAACTAAGTGCATTCATGCAAATATAAATTCATATTTAAATAAGGGACCATACAATTATGCAAACTTCCAATTAATGCAACTGAAGTGTTATTTAAATTATTTAAGCTATTGCTAATTTACAACTCTTGTCCCAAGTTGGGCGTATCTATTAAAGGTCAAGCCCTGACATCCATGTATTTATTTATTTTTTTTTTAAACAAAGTTCACCTGACTCTGTAGGACACTGCACACTTGTGTAGGAAGACAGTAAGAGTGATGCAAGGCTTTGAAAGCAGCAATTAGCACTCCTGGTGGTCTACGCTGTTGTGTGCTGCCTTATTTCTTTTTTTTTTTTTGGAATACCTTCCCCATTCTCTTCTTTAACTTTCCCCTGGGAGTAGCTGTTAAGGGATACAATTAAATTTTTGACACAAAAATGAAAGTGTTAATTCACCTGTGATAATTAGAGCTATTCTTACCGCATGTTGATGAATGTAAAAATGCAGTGTTTATTTATTAATTAATTTCCACACCGCCGTCAAAATGAGAGCTCTCAAAAAATTGTGTGATCTCGAGTTAAGAAGAAAGTCTCAAAGGAAATAGATTACAGACCTGCCCGACTGTAATGAAACATTGTCAAAAAAAAATTTCTGAATAGTTGATGCATCTTCACTTTGATGTTTCTTTTTGAACATGTGTCTGAAGAGTGTTTGATGGGATGACTTACATTGAGGATTCAGGATTTGTATGAAGGAAATAAGTAAGATGAACACTTTTAGCTTTTATAGAGAACCATTCAATCTGGATTTCGAAGGGTTTTAATTGAATTCATTTATCTACTTTAAGTATTTGTTTGTCAAAATAAATAGTTTCATCCATATTCCTCTACATCCTAGTTATATGTGTATGCGGGATCCTGTAGTGTTATCTTTGATAAAAGCAAGGCATATTTAAATAAATATCTGGTACAGTATTACCTGCAGTAATTTCAAACATTTGATTCAAGTTGAACATAAGAATGGATCTTATACCAAAGATGCAAAATAGTGCAATTTTCCATATACGTAAAAACTAAGGTAATTAATTTATTTTAAAGTTGATTTAATACATTTAAGTAAGTTTAAACATTTAATGAAACAGTAATTTGTCAAAATAACCTCAACATTCCATTAAACTCCAGAAGTTTCTCCAGCAGTTACTTCTCATACTTGCTGTAACTGATCCTGATCTCGGGTGATGACGTTACTTCTTTTTCACCACATAAGTGGCGTTGACAGCTGTTAATGCAGCGCACCAGCAGGTAGTGTGGAGACAAAGTGTCTTAACACAGCATGAAAACCTGATGAAGACTAAAACGGCCGTTAAATCACTTTTCTAACGGTCAGTTACAGAAAAGTTCCCACAGAACAACGCGGCAAGACTTTTGATCACTCTAAAGTTTTGCCATGTCTTCAAATATTCATTTCGACTGAGGACTGTGTGGCTTACAGGGTTCTCAGGAGTCTAGTAAGTTCTGCATCATTGCATCTCTAAGCTTGTGGGGGCACTTCAGCAGATATGAGCTGCATGCCATCAATACAGTAGGTGCTCATTCTGCAGAAAAGGCAAAAAAAAGTGTGGCCAACTTTGTCACAATATTTAGCAACTGTGAGACCCTTCTAGTAACTTTTATTTTGCACTAGCAAGTAATCTAGTGATTGTTTTCTGGATTTCCAGTCCATAATAAATCATAACTAACCACTAGCAGAGACGTAAATATGTCTACCTAAACAATTTTGAACAACAGTGATGTCTGTGTATGTTTTTATAGTCCTTCCAACCCCCCATGTTGCCACCCTCCCCTGGTACCCGGTCCACTTTAAAGACACGTTATCTAGCTTCATGGACAAACTATGGCAATTTTTCTCACAGCAATGTTGGCCACACTGGGTGGGCTCTTGCAAGAGGCCTTTCTTATAAACATATTGAGCTAGTTAGCTTAGCATGAAGACTCAGTCAAGCTATAATTGTGTGAGTTAACTCCTCTGCCTGGAATGTCCAGTCACTATTTTTTTCAGATTTGTCTCATTCATGGTTGCATAACTCTGACAAGTAGCTTACTGTTATCCAATAATAATATAAAAGCCTGTTGAGAAACACTAGTCCCATAACCTAATAAATAAAACAAATGCTTTTGCATGAACGTATCAACATATTTGTCTGGTAAGAACTGGTAATAGTGCTGGTATATGGTTTCAAATGGATTTTGAAATATACAGTAAAAGAGACAATATTTTCATTATTACCTGTGAAAGGTTAAAGTAGTGCTTTTCAATTAATTTCTGTTACGCCCCCCCCTTGGATGAAGAAAATATTTTGCGCCCCCCCCCACTCTCAGCCGCGACTATAAGTATAATTTGTCTATAAAATTGTTATAAGTACACTTCTGTATAACATTGCATCCTTAACATTAAAGAGAACAAAGATAAATAAATATAGATCAACTTAAATGGTAAATGGACTTGATTTACAGAATATAGCACTTTATCCCTAAATTGAAGTAGTCCCAAAGCGCTTTACATATCATCTCAATCACCCATTCAAACTCACAATCACACAGAGCTGCCATGCAAGGCACTAGTCGACCACTGGGAGCAACTTAGGGTTCAGCGTCTTGCCCAAGGACACTTTGACACATGGACAGGTATAGACTCTGTCCAAGAAATCTCTCGATCACAAGACGAACCCTCTACCATCTGAGCCAGGGTCACACGCATTGATCAGAAACTTGTTCTTGCTGTTTATGATGTGTTAACTTATAGCACTACATATGAACCAGATGTTTTCTATTATTTGGAGATTGACAAAAGTACACATCAATATTCCCCTGATGGTCTAAACTTTATAGTCTCACATACAGAGGAATGGAAATGTTTCAAGTTTGTTAAAAACAAGAAATGACTTTATTAAGCCACTTTCTTATATACCAATGTTTCGTTCTGCCACAATAATGTAATTTCAATGAAAATACCTCAAGTTGAGGGCATTTCTCAGCAATTTTAAAGTGAGATTAAAAAATACATTATTTAGATTAATTAATCACAGAGCATATTTAATTAATCACACAATATTTTTAATCTGTTGACAGCACTATGCGTAACATGAACTAAGCGGTAGAGAAAGGATAAGGGGCACATGGGACGTAAAAGGTTGTGAAACACTGATGTAGCCTTTCATGTAGCAGGTCAGGATGGATAGTCAGTGAAATGTGGGCTCAATAAAAACTAACACAGACACTGAATACTACGCCAAGGCAAAAGCATGCTGCACCGCTCCGATGCATAAAGGAAGTAAATTAACCAAACTCATCAGCCGTTCAAGCCACTCTGTCTTCTTGATATGTGGTATTGTTCAGACCATGAAAACATTGTCAACATCTTTTCTTGTTTTCTAAAGAGTTTACGTTACGTGAAGCAACAAAAAAGCAGGCAGAAATGCCTCAATGGTAACTTATCGCCCTAAACAAAGAGAGATCCTAAAACATTCTTAGTTCACTCAGTCAAGACAATCACTGTCCGGCCTGGTCCATCCTGTTTCATCCTGCCTGGCAGACACATAAAGGCAGCCATCTTAAATCACGTCTCATGGCGCACATCTAATGACTACTGAGCCCCTGCATATTTCAACATTAATTCATTAGAGGCGGGGATATTGGCGGGGGAGAGGGAGGGAGGGGGGGTCAGGAGGAAAATCAGCAGCATGGAGAATCCTCGGCACACTCTGATTAAGGCCGTTATGTTTTATAGAAGCTATTTTTCAATGCCTCCTCTGACAGCACTTGAGGTTATTAAATTGTGGGCTTCAAGGAAAGAGTAAGAGAGGGAAGGAGAAAGTGGGAAGGAGGAGAGAGAGAGAGAGAGAGAGAGAGAGAGAGAGAGAGAGAGAGAGACATGGTAGGAGGAGAAGAAGAAAAGACAGATGGAGGTTGGGAAAAGAGGGAGAGAAAGAGCGATTAACAATAGCGAGGAGACAGGTTGCCAGGTCTCTTTTGGCTCCTGATAAAGTGAACTTCTGGTGATTTGTTTGTGTGTTACCTGTGGTTTCTGGGCTTATCTATATCTCATAGGGACCAGATTACCGAGTGTGCTGTACTGTACGCAGAATGCAGCTATTTTCTCTCTGTCAGATGTGATACAGGGATGGAGGGAAGATAAGATGAGGGGGACTCGACTATGTCCACTGAATGACCTTGAAGCAGTTCTCTAGAGGCCGGCATGTTTTCTTTTGGTGTATATAAAGTCACATTGTTTCACTTTTGGTGAAAAGGCTTATTTTATGCATATTGATCATACATGTTTATTTGTTGGAGGTTATATTTATTGTTCTTACAGCTCAATGCTATTATAACTATGAATAACAGTATGGTCAGTGTTAGTTTAGAGTCACAGGTTAGAGAAAAGACCATCATTGGTATGCAAACTGTTTTTACAATACATAACAAACACAATAAAGCGGGCAACTGTATATCCGTGGATGTCTGTTGAGTCTTCTTTCCTCCCTTTATAAAAGGCACTTGTACATCTTCACCCAGTGTCACATTTAGGTTTTCTAAATGACCACCAGAGTTATCAAAATGTCATCACATCCTAACAGTTGTTGCTTTTCTCTCCCACATTCACTCAATTATAATAGGCATGTATGAATTTATTGCATTAGCAGAAATACCAATATCAAAACTTTGAAATTAGTCACTGTACCAACAAAACTGAATTATGATTGGCTGTAGTATTTTTAAGCTATAAGGCCTCAATGTATTCAAATGACCTTTTAAAATCACAATTGATGGACAAACTTAGGTATACTTACACATACAAATTGGTACGATTGATTGAGAGACTAGTAGACAGTGAAGAAAGTTTAACATGCAAGTTCCTCATGACTCAGATGCACCAAAACACCATCACATCAGCTGCAACTTCAACTGTCCCACCCTAGCTGTCTAAACGGTTCCGACAGACTTATTAAGACCTCAGATGATGCGTGTTGGTATCCAGCACAACATGTGAACAGCCTAGGCTTTACTATAATGACATGTATACATTAAGAAACCTGACACTGGTGAGCCATGCTATGCTAATAGAGAGCGGGGGCTTTTATCGTTGAGATCTCAACATGGAAACAGGCTGACGGAGGCTGCAGAACCGCAGGCTCCTGGTTATCGCCTGCAGTCTACTAACCCCACCCTCCACCCTCTCCCTCCACCTCTCACCTCCCCCCCGCCAAAAAAAAAATCTTTATCCGCTACATGATGCATGAAAGCTCACTTCTCATCTCATACAACTTTACATGACCTCTGACCCTCCCTGCTCAGATACAATATGACCCAGCCGCCAACATCCATTTTGGGGTGTGAAGGAGATTCAATGAATTTTTATTATGCTGCATGAGGATGTCACTCTGTTTGGTGTTTTCTTTTGATCCCCATCGCCAACCAATGTGTCTTGGAAATACATCAGAAGAAGATTTCACATTTCAAATCAAATCGTGTGTAGCAGCTTTGGATTCTGTGTTCTGAAATCTGTGGTACACATTAGTTTTCTTCTTCCCGGTTTGGTTCAGGACCGGCTCATGACAAGTTAGGTTCAAATCCAGCTCAGAGAGTCATTTTAATCAGTTTTTTCTGTAGATCTACTCAAGTTAAGAAAGCTGTAGTTGTTTACTAAAAGCTTAACTGTGTTCAAAGTAGGGCTGTCCAGAATGGTTTCATTTTTCCTCTACACTTGTGTGCTGAGCATTGGTTATCAACTCAGGCTCAACAATGAAAACAAAATGTTAAAAATGTAGAGCCCTAAATTAAGCTTTGCAACCAACTGACTTTTTCTGCCTACAAAAGGATCTTTTTTCTGTGCTTGAATGATACTTTCCATGATTGTCAGTCTCAGACAAAAGCTTGTACGTTCATCTCCCTTATTGAGTGTCTCTTTTTTGTCTCCCTCAGAAGCCTCTCAGATTGTCAGTGCCAGGCAACGACGATATGTTCCCCAGAGGGAGCCCAAATATCCAGGGAATCAGGCGTCATTTAGCCTGTAAGAGCCTCTTTCTTTCTTTCTCTGACACCCTGCATTGCCTTTTATTCCCGCTTTCTCTTTTCTGCTCCATCGTCTCTGCTTTGTACCATTTTTTGTGTTCAACTGGACAATAATGTATATATGTAGTGCAGAAATCAAGGCAGATGTTGGCGTGCTTAAAGTTGCCTTTCATCAATTAACAATGCAGCACATGGACATGAAAACTTATCTATTTAAAAATCATTCCTTGTGCAAGCACCCTTAAACAGATATTTTAATCTAACTCGACTAGAGTTGGAGAACTTACCACAGATCTTCTGTGGATGTAGGTTTCCAAGTCCCTTTCTCTTAATGTAAATTACAGGAAGTCTATGTTATTGAGATAAGGACTCTGATAGGACCAAACCTGAAAGCTATTTCCTGATAACGATTGCTGTATGTTTATTGTTGCTGTCCCCCTTTGAACAATGAACAAAATTTACATAAACAGTAAGAAGACACAAAAAGTTTTCTAAGTAGAATTTTCTAGGACCAGAAGTAGTTGAACACCTGGCTGATTAGCAGTTGTGTTCTCAAACATTTGCTGGATGTGTAGGACATTTGTCCAACTAATGGTTCTTAACCTAGGTTCCATCAAACCCCAATGGTTCCATGAGACTCGCTCCACCTTGTCATCATTGGCTACAGCTGATCACGTCATTTATGATTATCTGAGTCTTTCAATCTCTTCCTACTAACTATGTTGAGCAACAATAGTCAATGTTTGGACGATTACCTGTAAAGGAATGTGATGGGCGTTAGCATTCTTAATGTAGAATTTGTAATGCCAAGTTGAGCAATTCTACTGGAGCACTGGACAAACTAAATGAACTCTTCCTAAAGCAGCATGAAAATGGGAAATGCAAGTACACAAAGCTCGCTAAAATCAAGGTAAATAAATCGTATTAGGTTTTTTAAATTATGAAGTGTTCGCTGAATGTTTGAAGAGTTCAGTACCACCAATAAGGTTAAGAACAACTGGATGAATACATATAAGCATAATCCAATTGCAGAAGAATGCTTAAAGGGGGGTATTTATATTATGATAAAGCTTGCCAGGTGCCAAATATTACCTCCAAGCACTTTAAAGTTAACAGTTGTATCATATAGTGGTGCAGTTCAACTTCCCAACTAATGGGGCAGTATTTTGCCAGTGTAGAAAAAAAGGCTTTAGATTCTTAAAATAGCAATACACTTGCTTGAGTAATTTGCAATTATAGTAAAATATTTGGATAGCCACTGTGAAATGTAAAAACAAATTAAGTACATCACAAAATAACTGGAATAGTAATTTTAATGTACCTGTTGGTTCTACGTGAGCTAGAGAGACTGAGAAAAATCCAATCATCGGAAGCTGCAAAGCAAGTCATTTGACTTATTCACTTCTTATTCAAATATCCCTGACCTATTTGTTGTTCCACGCCAGCCTTTATTTCCTATGATCTACCCACAAGCCCAGAGCGATTATTCCAGCACAAATGGCATGGACTTGACATGGGCCCAAAAGCGTTCATATACCTCTCTGGCCCCAGGCCACAGTTTGTCATAACACAGGGAATTATGTATTGTGCTTGTGCTCGGTGATGACATCACAATAGCAGCATGAAATATAAGCTGTGATATGGCCAGCTGATTGTGGAGAGCTGCAAGGGCTTTCATTAAAAACAGCATATCGCTCATAAAAAGATTAGAGCTGGACAGCTGTTTCATGATAGCGCGAGGCTTCTGTAGTGGCTTCATCACAAGCTGGCACACCTTAAAAATATAAAATAATGCCACACTTGTCTACACTGTGTTCTACTGCTGTGCAATTGTAAGGCAGTATAGAAGAAACACACACACACACACATATATATATATTATACTGCACCAATTGGTCATTGAACAATTTCAATCGGCTCTTGTAATGAATGGTAGAGTTCGTCCAATCGGATAAATGCATTTATTTACAATTCATATTTGTTATTTGACCTACAATCGTATTTATTAATTACCCTTTAACCAAAGTATGAAAAATTAAAAAATCTCCATCTCTCATCATTGGCCAAAATTCATATTGTGGATCGTAATTGACCAATTTACCACGCCCCTCGCATATGGACCCAGCTTCCAGTCTCAGTACGGGAAGCTGCTACCCTCTCCACCTTTAAGGCTAAACTAAAAACCTACTTATATGCTGAAGCGTATACCATATAATAGCATTAACTTGGGCTCATCCGTAAATGGTCGCATTTTACAGTCCTTGGAGTCGCTGTTAGATTTCACATAAACGGGAAGAGATTCAAATTCTGATGTAGCTGGTTATGAGTTACAGTCTGCATAAACAGGACTGAATCATAACATAACCTAACCGCTAAAGGGGACATGGGTTCATCTGTGAACGGTCGCATTTACAGACCTTGGAGACGCTGTTAGCTTACCAATAAACGGGAAGAGACTCGTCACGTTTATAATAAGTGTTGACTAGGCCACTTGGAGTGAGGCCCAAGGCCAAGGCAGGCTGACTTGATAATACTGCATCATGTTTTTCTGTTTTCAGTGCCTTCTCCTCGCCCTTCTCTCTCTCTGCTCTGTTTCAGGTGTCGTGAAGCTGATGATTCACGGCTCAACTAGTCTGGGACACTGATGTTCTCTCTCTCTATCCTGTTCTGTTGGTCCTTCTGTCCAATAACCCCAACCACTCAAAGCAGAAGGCTGCCACCTCTGAACCTGGTTCTGCTGGAGATTTCTTCCTGTTAAAAGGGAGTTGTTTCTTCCCACTGTCGCCAAATGCTTGTTCATATGAATCTTGTTGGATTTTTTCTTTCTTATTATGAATTATATATTTTAATAAGTGCACTGATATGATTTTGTTGTAAATTGCGCTATAAGTTGGTTACCTCATTTACTCCACTGAGTTTCATCTAGATCAGATCCACATTTTATCTCGATTCTGCAAAAAAATGGGAGGCCCATACATTTCAACCTACAATTGTTAATGGGGATACACATTTCTTCTAAGCCTTTAAAGTGTGAATGATCATGGAACCATGATCGGTATCAGTGATCCAGATAACGACCAATATCTGGCAAAAGGATATTTGGAACTTGGAAGAAGTTTGCGCTCTCTGAGTGCTGTTGTTAATTTTAAGTTATAAAAATGTTCAAACAAATAAACATAACATTTCATTCTTTTTACTTTGTCCTGACTCAAATTGTGCTTGGACTCGTGGAGGAACAAAACATGGACCATTTAGAGGAGAACTTGGACCAACAACCTTCTTGCTTCGCAGGGATGCTAACTGTTGACTGTCGACTGCCCAGTCCACTTAAAGAGTAACTAAACCCCAAACCCACTTTTTTCTGATGAATACATACATATGTATTTGGGTATTAAATAGTGCTGTTTATTAATCCTGAAACTGATTCTTTGGATTGCCCCGCGTCATCAACTTTCACTGTTGCCCCACCCCTCCTATAAAAGCTGAGAGGAGGGCAGTGAAACAGCCCGCTGTAGAGGTGATGTTTTTGACTCTGTGCTTCTATAAAGAGCAGATTCTGCGCTAATCAGAGAGTGTGTGTAATTACAGACACATCTATGTATGTATGAGTGTATTCCCATCGGTCTCTGCGTGTGTACAAGGTGGTGGGAGAGCAGGGCTGTTTGCCCCTGAGTGGTGTCTGTAAGGCTGTGTGTGAGGTTCACGTTGTGATTGTGTGTGCCTGTAGTTGTAGTGACAAATCTCACCTTAAGAACTCGCTAAGTGTGTGTTTGTGTGTACACTGACACATCATTGTGTATATTACCTTCTGTCTCTGCACACAGTGCTGGCCTGCCTGAGTGGGCATGTCTTACTGCTCTAGCAGGGGTTTAGTTATTCTTTAAAGACTTGGCTATAACAGCCCATATATTTTTACTTTTACTAAATGGTTTGGGTCATCTTTTAAAAAAAAATGTCTAATAAACTAAAATTATTTTTCTAAAATAAATCATCTGTTGTCCTTAAGATAACCCTGACCTGGTTTAGTATCCCCACCTCAGGCGACTCTTCAGTTTACAGAAAGCAAAGCCTACACCTCCATCAATGACAAACTCCCCATTTAAATTTTTCAGAAAGCAAAGTAGGTCAAAAGCATGACCAAGATCATGGTTGTCATTTTCTCCTCTACTCATTGGGTTGTATGTTGAGAGTTTGTCCCTCAGGGTTACAGTGTGAACATGCAGTCTGGAGCTGTAATGTTGTGAAAGATTTGAGAAGAAGCAGAGAATATGACAAGGAAGCAGCCAGAGATCATTGTTTATACACTTGTTTCATGGCCATATCCATGAAAATGTCATTAACGGTACATGGCATAGTTGGCTTCTTGAAACCAACAAAGCACAAGATGTATTCCACATATAAGAGAACAAGTGCAGAAACTGCCTAAAAATCATGTTTACAGATTATTAATATTAGATGTGATTATTCCCAAAACAATCCAAACAACAAGTTTGGTTCATCTTGCATAAGCTACTTCTCCCTCTGCCACTTATCCCCCCTCCCTCTTTCAGTGTGCTATACATAATGAAACAAATATGTTATGTGGTAGACAAACAAGAGGAAAGCATTGAACATTGATTGTAAAGGAATACAGGAAGTGTACAGGTGCCATTTGTAATTTGGTGCGAGAAGCAGTGGGAGGACGGTCTTAAGAAGCACAAAGCAGCTGGAATCAGCCTACAAACCCATACAACATCAAAGGTTTTTTTAGTTTGTTTCATCAAAGGTGTCTTCATCGCTTGGCTCCCACTGTCTGCACACACACCCCGACTGTGTCACTCTTGGTATGAGTTTCAGAAAATCTTGGCATGAAAGATTTTTTTTTTTTAACTCTCATCCATGAAAAGTGATATTCCTCAGGCACATTGTTTACATAAGGAAATGAAAAATGAAAGAAGGCAGTCACATCTCCAAGCGGCGCTCGTGTTTCAGCTTTTTCATGGGTAAAGAAAAATATATTGCGCTCCGTCTGAGAAAACAGGAGTCGGATGTGACATTTAAACACCAGTGTGAGCCGACAGTTAATCCTCCAACAGGATGTTGGTAAAGTAAAGTAAATCACCTCCGTATAAGTTTTCTCCCTACATTGAGTAACTCATCTGATTGTCTAAGATTACCAAAACACATCACTGTACATCACTCAACATATTTGATTTCACTTTATAGTCTGAGATACTTTAAAATCATGGTGGATCAGTTTATGCATTCAATCACTCTGGTTCAGATATGATTTTTCCAACAAATTTCATGAGAAAAAGTGCAAAAAAAAGCTCATGCTAACTAGAGCTGGCATTTGCTTGAATAATGACTTAATCAATTTTACTGCAATTACTGTTTATTGTTTTGACGCCATCAATTAAATCACCTAAAATACACATTATTCGGTCACTTTTATAGAATTAGTCGAATACACAAACAGACTTAAATACAGAAATGAAAGCTTTTTGTGTCTAATTAGCAGCTGGATTTCCATTACAGATTTTCGGAAAATAAAAGCGATATTTCTAAATGTCGACAAAGTATAATTGCACTTTGCATGTGCTTCCACTGAACGTTGCTTTGGGCAGGAGCCTCGCAACTCTCATGAAATTTCATCCAGCAAGACTTCGCTGCAGAAAGATGGACGCTCCAAACCTCCTTATAACACTAAGAAATGTCTCGGCCTCCTCTTCTGTTTACACGTATCGCGTCATGTTTTCTCGGAGAGAAGTGGTCATGTGACCAGGTACGTCACGTTCAATGACGTGGATTTGCGTAAAAAGTGTTTCCATAGTGCTTTTGTGACACATTTTAATATCGAAACATCTGAAAAACTGCCTCATGAAAGCTTCAAAATGTTTCCATTACCAGTTTTTATTGAGCTATTTAGATTTTAGACACAGCTATTGTTCCATTGGCATTCTGGTCATTATTTCAATGATATTTTTAACTTATAAGGTGCAAGTAAACAACAAATATCTGACAAACTACAAAATTCCATAAATTAAGATTAAATATGACATCTAGGAAAATAATAAAAAAAATATTAGGTGCAAACTATTGCAGATGAAGAATTCGATTTCAATCTTTAACTGTATCACTTTAATCCACTTTCTCAGTTTACAAAACAGCAACAACCTGGTGGCATGCACTTCTCTCCAAATGTGTCAAATGTGCAATATCTGTAAAAACTAACTAAACTACTAAAGAAACACACTAGACATGATTACAAACATACCCTATTTCGATTGGTTATACATATTACATTAGCCATGGTTTATTACTTATCAAAGATTTGCATTGATGCCTAAATCCCACTGGTCTGTGGGTTCAGTGAGAGAGCAGAGAAGGAGATGAATAAAATACATGTATAGATAACGCAGAATGAAGCTGGGTTGAAAACAATGATAAGATGTCAGCAGACGGAGGCACGGCCATTACAGGTGCGCTCATCACTGAGCGAGCACGTGTCGAAAAGAGAAAAGACACTTTCTCCTGGAAGACAATGGCTTCGGACAGACTCACAATAGCTTCATTAGAGGGTTCATATTACCAGGTCACGGAGGATACGGAGGAAATATCAGAGCGGACACATTCAAAAGATCTCCTGCAACATCCTGCCAACTTGGTGAGGACGGGCCTCAGGTGTGATGTAGGATGATTGCGTGCGTCTATTTGTTTGTGCGTTTGCACTAAAGGGCAGTTAGGCTTTAGCATTGTTGCATTCTATTGTGATACCAACCTCCTTCATTCCTATTTATCAACTAGCTTTCACTTCCCTAATGAAATGTTACAGGTTGGAAACAGCAGAGCAGAAAGTCTTTGGTGTCGTATAAAGGAGGGACATTTCTGAAGAAAAGCAATTTCCTGCAAGGCACCATTGACTGTTTGGTCATTTAGGGGAAAATGTTGCTTATATGAAATGCTTGTATCATTAAAAGGGGAAAGTGAGCCAGCTATAGCAACAGGTTAATATTCTATGTACATTGATTTTAATTATTACTGATAGCACCGTGACACACTTGAATCTAAACTATATTCCTGAGGCTACATTTTATACCCCATACCCATTTATCCTAAGATTACTGTAG
Source organism: Gouania willdenowi (assembly GCF_900634775.1). Classification (NCBI taxonomy): domain Eukaryota; kingdom Metazoa; phylum Chordata; class Actinopteri; order Blenniiformes; family Gobiesocidae; genus Gouania; species Gouania willdenowi. Next base: position 9,942,842 of record NC_041054.1, on the reverse strand, counting down.
ACTGACAGGCAACTCAAAATCTGGAATACGGTACAATTCCATACAATTGCATGTATTCTTAGAAAAACACCAGGTTGAGATTGTAAAACGTGTTAAAAACAAAAAATCTAAATAATATTACAGGCCAAACAATATCTCGGAATCATTCTTTTCAAAAGTTTCCCACAATTTGCCACCTAATGTTTTTCAGGTTTTGTTTGCTTATCTATTGTAAATGTATATGTTACCACAGTGGCAATTATTTTCACACTTAAAAGTAGTGCACAAGTGTCTAAAGTCTTCATGTTTCAACTAATAGTCATTATCTGGGCCAGGGATGAGCATCAAAGCAGGGGCAAGAAAATTCTACATTCATGTCAGCATTTAGAATAATGGCCAATCAGGGGATAATAACAGAAAAGAAAAGGTTTGTGTGTTTTTGTTGTTTGTGGGTGTTTTGAGTTATTTAGTGTATTTTTGTTGGCATTTTGTATATTTTTCATCTCATTTTGTGTGGGGTTTTAAAAAAAAAAAATCAAATTTAAGTGTTTGAATCATTTTTATGTGTTTTTTTTTTTTTCAGTCATGTTGTGTATTATTTTAGCTTACTATGGGTCATGGGCTGCATGTGGCCCCTGTGGCCCCAGTTGCTCATGTCTGAAGGAGAAAAAGTTAAGAGATCTTGCTCAGAGACAAAAAACGATTTTCAAATACCGGTAAAAGTGGAAATTGACACAGAAATTAGTAGGTGAAGAAAAGACAACTTCAGGATGACTTTAGTGTCAGGTAACAACAATCCAGAATTAATTACAATATCTGATTAAGATAACATGTAGCTCTGGTTGTTAGGGAGACAAGAAAAGACATGCAGGAGAAGGGTTCAGGTTGGTTTGAGAGCTGGCAGAGAGGACACAAGAAAAAAAAAAAAAATGTATGAGAGTTGAGAGCATTCATCTGACCCGTGGGTTGCCAGGTAACGTGTCACCTGGAAGGCAGTTTTCAACGTAAACTGAGATCACACACACAAAGCTTTCAGCTCCAGCCTGCTTATGGATATTAGCTTGTGACTGCAATTCTATTCAAGAGGATCCTGCAGAACGATGACAATACATAACAGAGCATGACACTTCCATCTATTTAGACGTCATGAGCTAACAGTTAATGTCCAATACAAGAACCAAGACCTCGCCCACCCATTCAAAGATGCACAGGAGCCGCTAAGTCACGTTTTTATACAGTGTTAGGAAAATGACACTATGAAGGAAATAACATCAACCAAAAACTTAAAAGCTGCATAATGGACTTTAACCTATACTCGATGATGCAACTCTACCTTATTATTGGTAATAAAACATCCCTAAAAGGAAGAACTTTTGAGCAGGAATGAAACAGATGTACATAAACATGGCTCCTACAGCTTTTTTCAAATTAAGCCAGAAATCTATAAAAGAACTAAGCATTAACACCACTAAGAAAAGTCGTTCATAATTATTTTAGTTGGACAGGCAATTAACATTTTCCCATGTTGTTTATACATTTAAAGAAAAAAGAAATGAATGTTACCATTTATTTTGAAATGTGAGACTAATTACAATCATAAATTCATTCTTACGTGTTAAAATTTAAGACTTGATTTAATACTTTTTGATGACAATTAAGGCCTTATTTTTAGATTCATGAATTTTAATGCCTTTTAAGACTTTTTAAGGATTCACAGGAACCCTGATGAAGGACAGAGGCTTACACGTGAGATTTAGATTTTTGCAATAGACCTGAACTTTTATCAATTTTATATATGTTAACTGATTTTTATATTGTTCCAAATGCAACCGACACCTTTAAAAATTTTTTTTAAAAAAACTTATTTCAAGAGGTCTCTGCACAGCCCTGCTGAGCATTATAAAGGCACAGAGGTGTTCACATGTTGAAAGATAACATGCTGCCAACCAGCCTTGAGTAAAGAAGCTCCAAAGTATTTCCAAGTAAAAACCCCTTAAATGATTCAATCAGCTGAGTTCATCATTCAGACAGCCTAATGCAGCAAAGCTTTTGCCACTTACTGTATTTGTCATTGGCGATATTCATCTGGATATAAATGGAGCTGTCATCATAATGCTGTGAAGGATCACGCTAACCCCCATTTACCAATCTCTTCGTCAAATCCCCGAGGGTGGAGCTTGATTACTCCCGCAATTAGCGATGTCAGCCTCCTGTATGAATTAAGTATTCAGGTTTGTGTTTTCAAACCAATTAGCCTACTCTCTTGCTATGACTTGTTGATTAATTATAGATATTTAGTTAGGAACGAAGACATTAATTATTAATCAAAATTGAATTATGTGGCATAATTAACAACAAAACTTTTCTATTTTTTCCCCCTCATCTGGCTGCGTTTTCATTTCTATAATCTCAGATTGTTTGTGACACGTGGCAGGGCTGTGAGGAATCTTTGACCTTGGCTTGTGCGAAAAGGCGATGAAAGCATTAACAAGGCGTTAATAGCTTCAGTGCGAGTGTTTGCTGTACTGTCAGCAAGTTGGTGTAAGTGCTCGACACGAACACACACTTTCAAATCCAAAATCAATGGGCTCTTAGAAACCTGTAGTGCTGATGCACTGGAAGACTCTATTCATCACTTGTTTATGGCTACATGCTATCAAGTGAGGTAATGGCATTTATGGGTATTTACAAGTGACACGTGGAGTCCCTAAATGTTATTTATTGTGTCTGCCACTCCATTGCTACTGTAGCCAATGTCCTTGCTCAGATGATAGAACAGATATCTGGTCATAGTGAAGTAAAGGTGTGATATACTGCAAGGTCAGAGAGGTTAGCGATGTGCCTCAGCAGCTAGTGGAACGAGCTTTCAGCAGCTCTAGTAACAACAGGCCCGAGTTACTTCACCATGTACGGTAATTAGCACTGACTGACACGTTATTAAATATAAAGTTTGTGATGTAAAAGCAAAACAATATTGATGATTATTGTTATCTAGATGTTGCTGGGCAGATTCAGATTTGTGACGTCTCAACAGCTCCTCAATATGTTGTCTTTGAAAAGTCAGAAGAAACTTATTGTTGATACATGCCAGAAAGTTGGCAAAGTCGCTCAACTTTTGGGCAACATGGGCCTAGCCTGTAATCCATCCTAATCTACGTGTATTATTCAATGCTTTATACAGCCGATTAGTCTGAAAGTGCTCACAATGCGTTTGAATTCTGGGGGGCTGAGCGGAGCGGGACAAACGCTTGCAGAGAAACCAATCAAACGATGGGCTAACTTGACGACAATAGCGTGACAATCTTCGGCTGCGTCCGAATAGTCCCTCCAATCTCCTTTACTATCCACTTTTCCTCCATCCGTAGAAGTGTTTAAGTGGCGGCCATGATAAGAAGCATTCAAATTCTCTTTAAGCTAAGGAAAGGAGGCTCAATGCTTCCTTTATAACCTCATTTAGCCTAGGAAACACTGATGCATCCTTTACCAAAGGAGACCACATAATGCAGCCCCACAATTTCTTGCCGTGACAAAATTTTCACGAGTTCATTTGAGCCTTCACGGAAACCCACAAAGACTGAAAAGGGAAGCAAATTATGTAAATTACTATTGCAATAATAAGCCTGGAACAACTTTAAATAATTTAAAACCCATATTTTATGATATGCATATTATCAGATTAAACTGACATAAAACAGAGCACTCTGTCGTTCAGGAAAAAGGCATTTTTAGCCACATTATGTTTTATTCAACATATTTCATATTTGTGAGTGGAAAGTGAGTGTGAGCAACCATTCTCAATGTGACGTCCTTTTAGTTTCACTTTAGTTCCTCGTAGCCTCTTTTCCTTTGATTTACATTCAAACCTTGTGATATTTCAAATTATATCAGCAGTTAGAGGCACAGGGGAAAGTGTTATAAATGCCCTTTTAGTACTTATAGTATTTTAGTATAGCATTTAGTAGCCTAGTTTCGAAAATGTGTGGTTTTTTTTACCGCGGCAGACGTCACTAACCTTTGCCGCCGTCACATTATTGTGTCACCTCGTGGAAGTGCATCTGATTGTCAAAACAAACATGATCGCCTTTCCCTAACTCCTTTAGAAAGTCTCCTAATACCTTTCCTTAACCCTGTAACGTCATCCACGGGGTTAATGAAAAGTGGATAGGAAAGGAGTTAGGGGGGACTATTCGGACGTAGCCTTAGATCTTTTTCCCTAAACCTTCCAGTTGGAAAGCATGGCACAAACATCCTTCCTCATTATAAATGGTTTTAAAGTCTCTTCTTGTTATGGTTTCAACCAAATATCCAGGTCTTTTAAAACAGAGCAGAGCTCAGCTCCGAACATCCTGTCCATAACTTGTTTTGACACTGCAGGAGATATGACGTTATTTCAGTAGTGCTCTGATTGGCTTGGTTTCTTTTGAAATGAGGAAGTCAGCAGAAATGGCGGCATTACCATAACCACTTTCTTACAAAATGTAAGGTAGCGGGTGTGGCTTATCACCAAGATAACATCGGCCATTTATAACTGCACTTTTGGCAGTTGGAGTTTGCATCATTCAATACCATCATCATGATGCTGGAACGTAAAGGAACAAAGACTGTGGCATTCGTTGCAGTTTTGCAAAATTTCTGCACGTATTGATGCATTTCATAGCAGTTTTCCACCAAGGAGACTTTGATGAGATAAGGAGATTAGCACACTTATCATAATCACCGTTGAACGGCTTTGAATTTGCATGAACACACAGTTTATTGCTCTAGGATAAGGCTTACAATAGCAGCAGCATATTTGCTCATAACTGCAGGTAAATCTGAATGACAGCTGTAAAATGCAGCCGCTAATGGGATGCTAAATTCACAGACGACGCCTCGGGAGATGCAGATCCGCCGAGCTCCTTTACCTAATAAATTAAACAGATATCTGATAACGCTCGCAGCATATGCACCAAGACAAAACACCGAGCTACATTCAGCCTGACCATAATGTGACAAAGCAAAGACGATCAACACCGGAGAATTGTTTATGAATACACAAAGCAGCTTTTTGCCTTCCATTGGCTGTGCACATTCAAATTAGATTAGGATTAGATTAAAAGGATTTCATGTTTGTGCTTCTATAATTCAGTACAATGCATTAAAATACACAGGCCACAACAATAAATTCCTTTTTTAATCAGCACTGAAGAATGTAGCTGATGTAAACTGCAGATTATCATGAACTGTTCACTACTGATCCAAAACAAATATTCCATACCTTATTTTCTTTACATACGTGAAATTAAAAGCTCTCTCTTTAAAAATGGGAGGACTGGAACTCCTCCAGTAACATCTTCTCTCCCCGTTCTTCAGTAAAACATCTACAAATCAGCCAACCTCGTGTAAAACACAATGACTCCTGAAAAAGACCATGTCTGAGGTAGATATACCCACGATGTAATGAAAATGTTCAGTCAAGCCAATTAAAGCTGAGCCCTGATGCCTTTTTGTCTTCTGTTCTTGTGCCATTAATTAAAGCTGGCCATAAAAAGAATATTGTCCTCTGAATAGCTACAACAGACCTCCAGTGGTCACGCACTAAGGTTGAATTACTACATTGTCATTGGAGCTATTATGTGAGAATTAGGTTTCAGCTTGTCCTCCTTTACAAAATACTATTGTATGATGAGATAATGAATGAAAAAGCCCTGCTCCAATCAGTGTTACAGGCAGCTAATGTGAAATCACGAGTTAATCAAATTAAGCAGAGATTCACCTTTTGTGTGTGTCATGTAATCCTTTTTCTGTGATTCCTTTGTTCCTGTGATCGACCTGCGCAAAGTTGTAACAGAAACTTTAACAAGAGAAACTAAAAGAGTTACTCCACCAGTTACTTTATCAGGTACATCTGCCTCCACTTCATGGTCAATGGACGCTTGTATTATCATTTGAGTAGATTTAAAATGTTGCCATGCAGTCCCAGAAGCAGCTAAGGGTTCTGTTTCTTTCTATAAAAAATTTTCAACACATATACATGTAACACTAATATGACGATGAACAAGGGATGGGACGATACACTGAGCCCATGATACAATAGACCAGTGGTTCCCAACCAGAGGTACTTGAACATATTGCAGGAGGTACTTGGAAACATTGATGAATCTATTTCCAACATGCTGAGTCATTTTTAAGCCTATTCAGACACTGTACATAATTATCCAACATCTTTTCCACCCATTGACAATAAACAGCATTTGTGGAATAAACAATATTGTGGCCTTAAAGGTGCAGTCTGCAACTCTTATAAAAGTGACTTTTTGTCATATTTGCTAAAGCTGTCACTATGTAAGGACAGCTTTACATCAAACTAGTAGTTAAAAAAACAGACTCATTGAGCCCCCCCACTGCTGCTCCTGCAGCCTTTGGCAGATTGCCAGAATGCACCGCGACCGAGCAAAAAAAAAAAACAATCAGAGCTCGGATTGTGTTAGAGGGGCTGTCTGACAGCTGTTGCTCACAGGCCCCACCCCTTTCCCAGGGCTGTAGCACCGTCTTTTTTACAGTGTATGGTCTGGACTTTTCTGCTTGAAATGTAATTACTGCTGCTTGATTTACATTATGTTTGATTTGTAATTGCTTCACTAGAACTCTGTAGTGCATGTGTTCATGTGCGCACACAGCAGCCACATGGAGGCTGCTGTAAGTGACACTGAGTTGTTGCTGCTTCTGCTGAGGTGTGCGCACATAGAGAGAGAGAAGAGCTGCAGTAATATGCTTTTAACAGGCCATGTTATATTACTGTGATGTTGCTGTCTGACTAACAATAGCTTGTTAGCTCCTCTGAGGGAGGGACTTTGGAAAGTTTGGAGGCAGAGCAAGAGAGCAGCACGGAGGGAGGGGGAGAGAGGGATTTGAGAGTCACGGACTGCATCTTTAATATCCTACTAAATTGTTACAAACATGTTATGCACATTACTAAAAATTGAGGTAAATAAAATATTTGATGTACAATAATTTAGTGTGCATTAAACGTACAGGTTGATATTTTCAAGCTGTAGGAGGCCAACATGTTAACAACATGTAAAAAAACAAGAAAGGTTACTAAATTGGAGTGACGAAGGGGTTCTCCTAATCTGAAGAGAGGCCTCGGGGGTACATGAGACAGAAAAGGATGGAAAACACTGCAATAGACGATAATGGGCTTGCGATATTGATACGATACAATATTTTTTTGAAAGGTAGAAAAACAAAGAAAAATTGCAGATGAAAAATAACCATTGCTAGTTAACTTTAACTCTGGACATAGTTACATACTTACTCTGGGTATGACCTTTTCAACTCAATAAGAATATAAGAGCACTCCCAGACGGCAAACTTCCGCCAAGGTTAGAGGCGTCACCAACTGTAGAACCAGCCCAATTTGTTATGCTCCAAACCTTATTCTGGATACTGTATCTACAATACATAATCTCCAAAATCAAAACCGTTCTTTTTGACATCGTCTATTAGCTCACCACATTTTATTAAAATCAGTTCAGAACTTTGAGATATTCTTCAAAGAAACATCCATATGAACAGACAAACAGACAAAGTTGGTGAGAACATTAGTGGAGGTAATTGCAATACCACTCGTTCCCTTGACGATACAACTTGTGATGTTTTATTATTGTGATATCTTTAGGATTAACCCCTTGTTCAATAGAGGTAGATCTGTAAAATAAACTAGGCCTGAGTCATAAGGCTAGTACAGGGATGGGCAACTTTGATCAAAATGGGGGCCACAAAAATGTAAACGTCTGATCCGAGGGCCACATCATCAACATTCTTGTTAGCTTTTAGAATATTGACCAATCCGAGCAGTTTTGTGGGTCATTTTTGTTGTTGTTTTGTACAGTATTTATCATGTGGTGGCTTTTTGTTATTCCAGTGTATGTTATTTGTTAGTTTCTAAGTTATTTGTACCTATTTTGTGTACGTTTAATCATTTTACTTGTCTTTAAAGTATTTTTGTTGTATTTTTTCAGTTGTTTTTGTGTATTTTTTCTAGTCATCTTGTGTTTTTGAAATAATTTTGATCATTTTAGTTGAATTTTGTGCATTTTTCTCAAATTTTGATCATTTTAGTTGAATTTTGTGTATTTTTCTCTAATTTTGTATGTTTTTCTCTAATTTTGTATGTTTTTATAAAGTAATTTAGTGTATTTTTTCAGTCATTTTGTGCATTAACTTTAGAGGACCGCATAAAATGAGACCGAGGGCGACATGTGGCCCCTGGGCCCCTCATTGCCTACGCTAGTACAAACACAATCGGTATGAACTACACTCAACACTTATCTTAATAAATAAATCTCTAAACAAGATTACCTTGATTTTACTCGAAAATCTTGAATATATCACTTGAGTTATGCATCTTTTCTGTGGCGTTCTTACAAATTTCAGGCGGTAATAAACCTGTGATAATTTCACAATGGAACTTTCCAAAAATGATTAATATTACACTAAAGACTTATGTAGGGCTGTGTGTGTTGAAAGAGTGTTGCTCATATATGTTCATACCAGTTTTTTTCCTCCCTATGAAAGCCTCCAGGTTGCCACATGCAGCAAAATGGATATCAACTTATCACCGTTTTATTTTATAATAAGCAGCAGGAGCCCAGCATGGACAGCAGAGCAGAGCCTCTAGCCTCACCACAGGCCTATTTATTATTATTAACATCGTTTGTCTGAATCTCTTGCTGCTTTAACAGACACGCTGTGGATGACATGTTAATAAATGACCCTGGGTTCCTCTTTGGCATAGGCCTGTTCCTCACCTGCCCCCTCAGCCTCATCAGCAACACACACGCACACGTGCATAGACACACATAACATCCAATCCCCAACAGGGACAGGCACCGCAGTGATTTGTTTTCCTGAGGATTCCTACTCTGTCTATCGTTGTTTGCACTGAAGGGGACAAATTCAATTCATTCTTATGACAAGATTGCCGTGACAAACAGGAATAAAGACAGGAAAGGAGATGAAAGGAGGATATGAGGGACTAAACTAGAGGAGTTTCCAGGAAGAAGCCAACAAATGAGGCAAAACACAGAAACTTCTAGAGTCCAGACATGGTTTTTCATGGATTATAAAGGTTATAAAGAGCTTTATGGATTTCAGGAGAACATTTTTTCTATTCATTAACTTCTGTGCCCACTTATTCGTTTAAAGTAGCGTTTTTCAACCTTGGGGTCGTGGACCCCAAATGTGGAATCTAAATGGGGTCACCTAAAGTGTCTAGTATTTCAAATATATATATATTTTAAAATGTCTAATTATTCTTTTTCAAATTAAAAACAACACAATCTATTAATAAGACCATTAATATTTTTAACAAGAGCTTTCTGCTAAATTATGTTTAATTAATTTTATTCGCTGTTGGTTTTATTATTGCTTTTATCTGTTGAATTTTTTTCTTCCCTCGTTTCTGTAGCATCCATCCATCCATCTTCTCCCGCTTAGCCGTTTCCGGGTCGCGGGGGCAGCATCCTCAGTAGGGAGGCCCAGACTTCTCTCTCCCCGGCCACTTCCTCCAGCTCTTCCGGGGGGACCCCGAGACGTTCCCAGGCCAGCCGAGAGACATAGTCTCTCCAGCGTGTCCTGGGTCTTCCCCGGGGCCTCCTTCCGGAAGGACGTGCCCTGAACGCCTCACTAGGGAGGCGTTCAGGGGGCATCCTAATTAGGTGCCCGAGCCACCTCATCTGGCTCTTCTCGATGCGGAGGAGCAGCGACTCTACTTTGAGCCCTTCCCGAATGACTGAGCTTCTCACCCTAAGCACTTTGAGCTTATTAAATGTAAAGCGTTTTACAAATTAAAGTTATTATCATCACTATTATTATCTTTTAAAAAAAACCTTTAATTTACACTTTCACTTTCTCATATATAAACCCAGTTCAAATATGTTGCATTCAAAAAAAAAAAAAAAGAAGAGAGAGAGAAAAAGGAAGAAAAATAAATAAAATGCAGTATAAAAATATCTGAGCTGGCACATCTTGTCACTTTGTGCACTAATCCTAACAACTCTGTATTTGTTACATATTATAACAAACATGATGAAAAACTAATTATGGGGGGGAGGGAGAAATGAGTGATATCAAAATGGGGCCACGATCCAAAAAAGGCTGCGAACCACTGGTGTAGAGGCTTGCAAAGGTCTACTAGTGTCTATATCTATACTGGGCATGAAAACATCATCAGGGCCCTGATATAAAACTTCCCATGATCCTTCCCCCTGAACTGCCAAATTAATATTCCATACGCTCATATTCAAATGTTCTGTCCAACGACTAAAGAGGATTGAGTGCCTCTGCTACTGTGGGGCTAAGATTAAACACATGTCCCACTGACATTGTTAAAAGTTTATGAAAATATATGAATCCACAAATGTCTAACTTGTGCGGATTCCCAGGACTGAACTCACTTTTTTAATAAACATGATGGAAGACCAGCAGGTTGGAGTCCGATTTGAATTAAACAGGTAGTCGCGGTTTGATGTTGAGCATCTGTGGCTCAGGTGATAGATCGTGTAACACAAAATACAGGTGGGAATTTTTGTTCACACATGAGACCTGACTTTAATCTAGCATTTTATGCCCCTAACAAAGTCCATGCTCTTTTAAATAAAGATGTATAGCAGACATAGCGAACTGGCGGCCCCAATAATTATATTTCAAGAAGTTGGAAGGAATATAAAGCCCAACATAAAACACAAAATAACTCCCAAAACACATAGATCGACAGCAAATTGCACAAAGTACACAGAAAAATCCTAAAATACACAAAATGACAACAAAAACAGACACACACAAATCGACAACATGAATACAGAAAATGACAGAAAAATATACAAAATGACTCAAAAAACTGACAAAACAACAAAACCACAGACAAAAAAAAGGAAAACTCTTTCCCTCCCATATTAATTTTCAGATAGATTGTTATTCTAATACAGACAAATGTAAATCATGTGGCCCTCGGATCTGATACATCACATTTTTGTGGCCCCCGCTGTGATAGAGGTGCCCATCCTAGACATATAGGGTCGTATCTGCAAGCTATGGAAAACATTGTGGATATATGGATGCAAAGCAGTGTCAGAAATGAGTGAGGACCACAGGCCATTTGACCCTCAACTTAACCAACAATTCCCCCATAAACCTTATTCCACGGGTCAAAATCGCCTCAAAGTTAATAAATAAACAACTTATTATACTCGGATTCTCTCTGCAAAAGAAAGGGTGTGCTTTGCATTTATTTGTGATGGCAGAAGCTACTGTGCATTTTAATCTAGAAAAGTAGCCAAGCTGTCGCTAATTTATTTTTTCTTCCCATGGCCCGCAATCATCTTAAAAATGCCCCCATTTTTTAGACCACTTTTTTGGCTCAAGTACCCCCTTTCTCCCATTTCTGAATCCAAGCACCCCCTTTTCCAGCACTTCGGCTGCAGCATGATCATAATACTAAAACATCTATAGCGCATATTGATAGAACAAGTGATAACACACATTTTAAAGAATCTCATTTTGCAAATAAGTAAATAAGTAGAATGAAACAGTATTTAGTGCAGTGATTCCCAACCTTTTTTGGATAGTGACCCATTTTGACCCCAGACGTTTTATTTACTGCATTTTAGTGTAACTAGATTTACCATAACAATACAGTTGTTTCAGATTGTTGTTTTACTTTAAAAAAAAAAAGAATAATACTTATAAAATAACAAAAATGTATTTCTATTTTTCAGAAATTTCAGGCGACCCTACATGAGGTCCTGAACCTAAAGTTGAAAAAATTGAAAATTTATTTCTATAGTTTTTATTCTTTCCAGACATCTCCCGCTGGGTGTGTACCACCTGTAGTGCCATCGCGTATCCCTAGGGGTACACGTACCACCATTTGAGAAACACTGTTTTAGAATACTAGAGCCGAAATTGGCCCCATAATATTTTCCTAATTTCATACCCTGATGTAAAGACATGAGTAGTAATAATAATAAAGCCCGACCAATTAATCAGAGTTTGGCAAGTCACAGATGAATCAACATCGGTTAATATGTGACCGTAAGTATTATAAGAATATGTGTATATCAATGTTCTTCTCTCGTATATCGGCAGATTTATCAGTTACCATCCGATTTTTCGGTTATCATATGATTTATCGTATAGGCTGATTAATTGGCTTTTAAAGTTCCCAAATACCGATATCGGTCCCAAAAATCCTGAATCGGTCGTGATTTAAATATCAATATTTTTCCTAATTGAATCTTACAATATCATACTTTTAGGATGTATACTACATTCTCTGTTGATGTAGACTAAAGTAGAACTATTTCTGAAAAAGTTAGCATGTGGACACAGCGTTCCTGACGGTCCAGAGGGAGCTGCTGCTGATAGCGAGCGCCGCTGTGTGACTGGGAGAGTGATGGAGTGCCGCGGGTGTACAGCGGTCGGCCTGTCTGCTTTGTTGCCACTCCGTTCCATCATAGCTACATTTGCCCAGAAGGGAGTCTCCGGAGAAAACAGGTGCTGACCTCGTGCACCTGGGCTTCTCTTGATGAGAGACGCTCACTAACCCCACAATTTTTCCCCCCCAACTCTGTCCTCGACCTATCTGGTTGTTAGTTCACTTCAGGTTTTAACTCCGAGCAAGGACAAAAGACGCAAGCAAAACTATGCAAATCTGCAGATTTAAACCACTTGAGCATCTCTTAAAAGATGTATTATGACTGAGGATAAATGGAGTGTTTCATCAGGTTTCTTTTGAAAGCTTTCATTATTGTGTGGGTGATGCTGTTGATGAGCTGTGAACTGGAAATCACCCAGCGGTGTAGCATCACTGCTAAGGCCTGTCATTCAGTGCAGAGATACATTACTGTGTAGTAACAGAGGCTGGTAATTTAACAACTGTAACAACAATCAATGGAGAATCCCCCTTTTTTCTCTAAAATGTAGTGTGAAACCATCCATTGACAGAGGTTTCATTTTACACTTTACCCTCATTTGCATGCAATACTCCTCAACCAGCCCAATTAGTGGGACAAAGAAGGGCGTAATTGCAGATTAAAAACCAGAATGCTATATGTAATCGCATGGATCAAAACACAATTAAAACTTCATCTCAACCTGTTAAAGCTTGCTGACGAGCCCGAGCCCCTCTTCGACCTTAATACTTTAAATCATATAAGGGAGGGTCGTTTGCCAACGGACAGATGAAAACACGCCTCACGCCCAACAGTAAATTAATCGCGCCAATTATTCACCACCAGGAGACATTTAATGCAAGCCTTTGGAGAAAGGAAAAGCCCAGCTCTCAAATCCCCTAATTTGTAATTGGCTGTCTGCTTCAATAATTGATTGGAACAAATGTGAAATGGATGAGAGGGTCTAAGTGTTCTCCATCACACGCTTTCTGGTTCGGCAAGTTCACGGACGGCTGCTCAAAGAGGAGTCCCACTGCACAGATTTAGCTGATTTTTTTTTTTGACATCGTCTGATCGCTATGCATGTAAGCAGAGGTGATAGCAGCGAGTGTTTGATGCAGGAGAAGCATTTCAAAGACAGCTTGTGTTGATGTCCACAACTGATGCCATGTAGACCTTTGGGGTCAAATGTCAACGCTACACATACAGTTAAGCTGCTGTAGCCCCTGCACTCACTTAAACCACTTAAAATATTAAATAGTGGCGTTTGTAAGATGTTAAGAAAAGGGTTTGAATCCAGACGGAAACAAAAAAAAGCAACACTCCCCTGAGTAATCAACAACTATTGATTTCATAAAAGTTGTAAACAATTTGGACAATTCTGATTTAGTTTGATGAAAAGAGGGTCATGATTTTTTTTTTTTTTTTTTTCTTTCCAATTCAACCAACCAAATTTAGTTTTTCAAAAATTGCTGCTGAAAACACACACATATATATATATATATATAATCTTTTTAAAATCAAATCTATATATTTTCCTCCCTGTGCAACATACATTTCAATGCATGCCTGTCAAAAGAAAAGTTTATTTCAAAATAAAAGACAAGTTCAGCATGAGAGACATTAAGTATTCATGTATTTGTGACCAGTTTTCCACGCCCCACCTAGTACAGATCCACGACCAACTTTTGGGTCCCCACCCACCAGTTGAGAATCCCTAGTCTACTTTAAGTCGACTAAATGTATAATAAGAGTTTTTTTTAAAGTTTTTTAAAAACTCAATTACAGTTGATCAACCATGTATGAAATGGTACTAATGTTTGAAAATACACACAGACTGATTTGATGTGATCAATGTTCAAGATCACATGATCACAACGTTTTGATTGAATTTTATCTCATGTGACAAAATTATAGTTGGACGAAAATATCAATATAATTTGATTTAGTTTTTGTGTGTGATTTTTTTTTTTTTTTTTTTTTAGTCCAGTTATTGTCACTTACAAAAACGTAATTGACAAAAACTATGAAAAACCTTTGGTTTCCAACCTTTAGAGACCTGCCCCACATGTATACATGCATGTTAAGCAAGGAAACCTTGATGAATCTTTGCTTTGATTGAACTCTTACGTGTGTGCATGCTTGTTCCTATTCTTGTTTTTTTTTTTGTTTTATTAAACATGTGTCAGGAGTTCTTTTATGGCGATGGAAGATGAAGTCATGAAATGAAATCAACATGCCCAGTAAGGCCCTGAGGCAGGAAAATGAATCAATGATGCTAAGCAAGAACGCTTAAGGGGGCATGTGGGATGTTTCTCCTCTTTCACCGTCTCGTTGAAGACAACAAAGCATGATGCTACAATGTATAGCTCATAGTCATACGTGCAGTACATGCTAGCTGCTCCAGGGGCTTCAGAGTTAGGTTCTTATGGTAATTCTATACAGTAAATTGTTGGTAATTTGGCAAATAAAAAGAATTTGGTGAACATATGTCAACTTTGATTTTCTAGAAAGAGAGGATCACATCTAAAGTGACTTGTATAACAATAACCAATGTCAGTGAAGTCAAGGTCAAATACAAGATACCTACAGTATAAACCCCTTAATGGCTTAGATACAGTATATATAAACAGTAGGGCTGGGCGATTTTGCCTTAATAAAAAAAAAAAAAAATCTCGATTCGATTTTTTTTTTCTCAATGCACTTAAAAATGACTGCAGACATCAGATACTTTATTTATTGCTGTGATTCTCCTCAAGTGTTAAAATGCATAAAACAATCCCAAAATAAAAAGTAAATGAGGTTCTGTCATTCAACAATTTCAAGCTTTAACCCAGGTTTAAGCAAAAGTTCAACAGCAACTTCACAGTAGCTTCAATTTTCTGATTAAGGAATCAGATAACTCCATATATTAGAACATATAACATTACAATTAAATAATAAACTCTTTCCTTAGAATCTCAGCATAGTGCGAATAAAAATTAAACATGCCATGGGTAAACAAATGTAAATAAAGAGGAGGCTAAGGTAACCCACAGGGACGGAACGCGAAAAAGTCAGAAAAAACTGTGATGGAAAAACAATATATATATATATTTTTTTTACTCAAATTTGCAAAATAAATATCGTTTTTATCTACAAATTTGATTAACCAATTAAATTGATTTTTTGCCCAGCCCTAATAAACAGTAGATGACGCAAGCAGGATTCGCTTAAACAAAAATGCCCTTAACTCAATGAAATATTGACGGATTTACAAACAATTTGCCTTATTACGAAGCTTATTACACGTAAGTATGACATAGGATGCTTGTAGATGTTGAAATTGCTGCTTGCCATTTGAAAATTGAGCAAGTTAGGGTTATTTAAATAGTACATGCACCATTGACATCGATGTCATGAGCGGGGCCAGCTGTCTGAGGTAAGATGGCCGCCACGTTGCTACCCATTGTGTAACAGCGCAGGTAAGTCATCTAGTGTTTTCATATATCTATGGTGGTTTGCCTCCAGGCTAAGCCCCGCCCAACAAAATACATCACAATGTTTACAAACATTCAAAGTGTCTATAGATGGAACATTTTGCTTTTGTTTTAGTCAAAATGTAGTCACCAAGACTATTTCTGTCCACTAAAATACATTACAATTTTAGTCGACTGAATCTGTTACAGATATAGTCGACGAGTTCAGGAGTTTATCAATTTTCTAAAGATTGAATCATCATTGATCATCCTGATATTGGATGGTATTAATGTGTGTAAATACACACAGACAGATTTGATGTGATCTATGAATAACAAGCCGTCTTACGTCCAGAGAAACAATCAGCTTAATTCCTATTGGATCACGTATCAGCTTGTCCCGCCTTTTGAATAACAAAGTAATTTCGATTAGATACCTTCCAAAAAAAACAAACAAAACTAACAGTATTGATTGGATTTCAAATTATTACTAACTCTATTACTAACTATTCTATCAATATTTAGGGCAATGGTGTTCCTTAACAGGTAATGGTTCAATTAGGATAAGTCACTTGTTTTTCGTAAAAAAAAAAATACATATTTTTTTTTCTTCGTCTGCATACCACAGACTGTCGATTCATCCTTCCACTTATAGACCCCAGCCAGGATGAGGAGCCCCAAATACGCATCTAAATGTGTTTTGTCAAGAACCTTCCATTTCTCCCTAAAAACACGCCTCCCTTCTAGATTAGTCATTTACTGAATTATTTGCTGTATTGAATCCGGTACGACCAGCTCAAAGCTGACTAGATGGCAGTCACACAAGTCACTGCCATCCTAGTGGGCCCTGGCACTGTCTTTATTATGTTTTCTGCAGATAGTTTTGCCCGACTCATATTTGGGGATGAAGACCACTGTACTTCACCAGCTTTATACATGAATGTCTTGCTTGGAGTAATAGGAGTAGCAATTCCCTCATCTGGTTGAAAATCAGGATAATTAGAATCAGAAATTAGCTCAAGCTAGTCTTCATCTTCAGACACATCCTCTTCTATTTCACTGTCATGATCAATGATGGCTTCCAGAGCCTCCTGGACTGTCATCTTTTTGCTTCTGCTGTTCATTTTGTAGAAGTCTGCCTGACAGAGTGTAATGTTGGTAGGACTCCCATGCAGAGAATCGTTTATATGTTTTGCCCCTCCCCTGTTGAGTGCCCACTAAATGTGGGTGGAGTTTTCCCGCGAGAACATAAATGGTTCTTGTCAAAAGTCATAACACCTGCACGTGTGTGTGTGTGTGTGTGTGTGTGTGTGTGTGTGTGTGTGTGTGTGTGTGTGTGTGTGTGTGTGTGTGTGATTGGGGTAAATTATGTCTCACAGTTGCAAAGAAAGAAGGAGTCTGACATTTCTGACACCCTTTTACCTCCAGTTTGACTGCTGGGTCAAATTGACCTGGACAGTATCTATGTAATATAAAAATGCAGGGGGTGGTTGCAAATATGCAAGATGAACCATTTTCACATATGTTGATTACACTAATTAAGGCAAGCAGAAGAAGTTTCACACTGAAAAAATACTTTTAACTATTTTTCCTAGATCTTCAAACTTTAAAATAACATAACAGGAGGGTTAAAAAACAAAAAAGTTTGAATTACATTACATATTTTGACCTTTTTGTTATGGTATTTTTTAACTCAGTAACATTTGCATATGTAAAATATATATATATTATCTCCTTAAAATAAAATAAAAATAGCTACATACCTAATATTAATTGGTTAGTGGTTATATATAAACAATTTATACATGAATATGATGAGCATATTGATGTTTTACAAATTGAAAGTGTGACCTTGTAGTATGAATGAAGGGGAGTTTATATTTGCATGGTGCACGTTATGCTCATAACGTGAAAGCACAATATCATTTTCTATAATTAATCTAACTATACAATATAGTAATGTGTAATAAATGTAGCGTTCTCTTGTAAACTTTCCTCCCCTGTGATTTTCTCACACTGGTTTACTTGATCTCCGTTTTCCCGCGTTAGCCCTCTTTCTAATCTAAGCCTCTCACTTTGCAAAAGGACAAGATCCTGTCGGAATAATGCATGATGGGAAAGAGAGAGCAGGTGTCAAAATGATCCCCTTTCATGCTGAATAATTGCATAGCCGTTCTTCCACCCTCCGCCTCTTTAGTTGCTGAGCAAATCCTCCCAACAAGTCTTTGCTGCCGCTTGCTGTGGCGGGTCCTATCCACCTGCCATGGGCTAAACACTAGTCCATCCATCACCGTACCACTTGACAAATACATTCCATAATAGAAGTTTATTTTTTATGGGAGGCTGAATCAGAGGCCTTTCCATGCATACAAAAATGTGTCAAAGTTATTTATGGGACCTGCTGAGAAGCACAATATGTCATATCAAACTGCTATTTTCCCTTTTCCTAGCACCAGAACGCCTGTCAATATCACTGCAGCTATCAATAATGTGGAGCACAGGCAGAGATGAAGCACTGGGTCAGACGGAAGAACGTCCTCTCCTTGTACAAGACCACACACACGCTACACAACGCTGAACAATCACATAAAAGAAAGAGGACAACAAAGGGAAAAGCTTACACATGAGCACATGGTTGTCATAAAAAAGTATTAATGACTGTTACTGGGCAGGATCAGTAACACAAATATAAAAAAGAAGAAGAAACAAATTGTGTAATGAATATATAGCTATTATTACAAAGGTAAATGCCTAATTTTAATGGCTAAGTCTATTTTATTTTATATATTCACAAGATTGAATAAGAAATAACTAATATACCATATTATTATATTAAGTGCAATAGAAAACTGATAAATAAAAAAAGCGACATTTAACATTTTGTGTTTTTCTCATCACTGAATATTCAGTAGGAGTGGAATGAAATAAATAAAAAAATATTAAAACAATAACTTAAAAAAATTTATTCTTGGCAGTAAAGAGATTATTTGAATATTGTAACACACACACCTACAGTTTGTGTGTTTCACAATTGGATAAATTCACAAGATTGAATAAGAAATAACTAATATACCATATATTATTGTATTAAGTGCAATAGAAAACTGATATCATTATTAAAAGCAATTATCCTGTTAGAAGTGAGTTTTTTCTCCCCACTGTAGCTGATGCATGTTCATGAGGATTTGTTGGGTTTTTTCTTTTTTCTTAAGAATATTATATTTTGAGATGACTATTGTTGTAATTTGCGCTATATATATATAAAGCTGAATTGAATTGAATTTAAGGTGTTGCATTTTTACTCATCACTGAATATTCAGTAGTAGAATGAAATAAATAAAAAGATCTTAAAACAATAACTTAAAAATATTCTTCTTCGAAGTACACAGATGATTTGAATATTGTAATACACACATTAAACTTTTAAAGTGAGCAATAAAATGTGATGCGTTGGGGTGGCTTGTGGTCAACACTTTCTGCTGTGCAACTTCTGTGTAATGAAGAAAAATTGTGTTTTCTTAAGTTCTTCCTTTATTAAAAAACTAAGTTTAGTCCTGTTTAACTGTTAAATACAGAAGTGAAAGACACACAAACAACATAGCAAGGGTTATATTCTAAGGTTAAGGCAAAGATTGGTTCGAGTTCTTACAATTATATGAGGATGTCGATGCATAAATTGGTCCGTAGCACATTATACATGCTCTAAATGTGTGCAATAAAGTCACGTTTGCCAGCAGCCCAATTGAATTCAATGCATCGACTGCCTCATCCGTCTCCAGGTGTCTGAATGATTTCATTCACCAATGCACGCCTCGGTTCCACTCTGAAATTCAAGTAGCGCGACATATTAATTGAAATCGAACACTGTGTAACAGTTCACCTTAGAACACTTTATGTTAACAGCAAAGTCCAATAGTGTCACTATGTTAATGATTCTACTAGCTCACTAATGAACAGCTTTGCTGAGCTTGTTATAACAGGGAACGGGCAAAAGGAAGAAAAAGGGGAAGGCAGTAGAAAAGGAAGGATGTTTAGTGAGAACAAAAAACCCTAAAATAGTCCGTTACAGATTAAACAAGAACTCTTCAATAAATATAGGGACTTTTTAGTTCAACTGTTCATACCTATTTCATGAACATTTATCAAAATGGTTTCAACAGGAATGGTTATTCACACAGATGAACAGCTTTTCCAACAACACATGACAAAAAACTAGGGTTGGGCATCATTTGAATTTGAATGATTCCAGTTCCGATTTTGATTCCGATTCCTAACGATTCTCGACAAAGGCAATTGTACAATGTATGTATTGTATACTTGTGTGCCCTCCTGTGCATAATATAATCTTTTAACAAGTGTTGCCGAGTTGTTATTTTTACTATCGCCACACTTTAAACCGCCGCCACACGCTGTTCATGGTTTCATGGTAACGCAAACACTTCTGGTAGATTCTTCTTCCGGTCGGCAGACTGGGTATCAAAAATAGGAATTGAAATTTTAAAAATGTAACGATTCCGGGAAAATCTTAAAGTTAGCCACGTGACCAATCTATCCTCAATGCCCAACCCTTCAAAAAACCCACGAATAAAACCCCCCAAAAAAACACGAATCCCTTGCCTGTTTTCACCTCAAGTGGCCTCTCACTTGAGGTGATCTGAGAGATATTTGCTAAGTTGCGCACCAGGCTGCTGGAAATGATGACGTTTCTACACAGGCCCTGAGGCCTGTCAATCATTCTGACAGACACATCGTCTCAGTGTACAAAAACATAAGGGTCCCCTGATAAAAGCTGACTAAAAACAGACAGAAAGTAGACAGAAACTTAAGAAGGGTCCATTACGTTGATTGGCAGAATTTGCAGGTGACTGATTGCTAAGCAACAGAAAGAATGTCTGCTTTAGATAATTTTAGAACCTAAAGTCTGTGTAAAGCAGAAATAAATTTGTGGTACGAGTTTGTCACACCACAGAAACATGTCATTGACCACTGAGCCAAATTTGAAAGATGAAAAAAATCGCCAAGTATATACAATTAGGTCTCAAAATCATGTAAAAACAAGCACTTCTCTCTGCTCTGAAACGCTGGGGGCGTGTCAGTTAGAGGCACTGGAACCACGGCAATGCACGGGAAGGGCGCCACCTCCTTACTGTGTCGATGAGAAAGAGCAGTGTGAAAGGGGCTCCAGCCTCGATAGTGTTTTCAGAAGTGCTCGGATCAAGCCAAATGAGATAAACAAAATCTGTGCTCATGGAAAATCCGTATATGTGGTTTGGTTTCGGCTAAGGGCCGAATTGCACCTGCTCGAGGCCGCGGAAATTTGGTGTGCTTCAGCAGCAGAGTCGGGTTTATGCTAATGAGGGCTCCGTTACGTAACACGGCTATGATTTCTGACCCGCGCATTAAATCCTGAACACAGAAATTGGCAACCGGTTTTGAAGCCTAGCTCCTCAATTTCATTATAAATGGTGAAATGGCTTTGTACATGTTCTAAGGAAAACATTTGACCTATTTAATGTGTTAAGAAGAAAATGTCAGAATTTGCTTTACACAGTCTTTAACAATAAACTAATTACCTTTTCTTTACATTATAAAATCTCTTCATTCCTCATGTTTGAAATGTATTAGTAAATATAGAGTGGTTTCACCACAGACAGAATCCTCCAGCTACTAATCATGGATGTACGAAGTGTCTACCAGCCTTCCTATTTATAATTCTCCCAATTTTTTATTTTTTTTTTAACATTGTTCCCCTTACCGAAAAAGTAAGTCATCAATACCCAATAACTCCAACTAGTTATAGGAGTAGCAATTGTTTCTAATGTTAAATCCAAAAAGCAGCTCTGATCTCCTGATCTGAAGTTCATTTCATACACCTCAGAGAAGTGTGAATAAGCGTTGGCCTTTGCAGAGTCTCATCTCCATGTAAAACTATTAGAGAGGCTTACTTACTGTAATAATGAGATCCTGCAGCAAATTAAATGTAGAACTCCAACAGAGTGGAAGAATACGCTGAGTTTAAGAAGCAAGTTCTTGAAGGTGTGTTGAATTCATGCAGAGGTGTTGAGACTTGATTGTGTACTTAAAAGTTCTTATTCAAACGATGTATTTTTTAAAGGGTATGCATACTTGGTCACTGAGGTACTATCATTTCTATATTCTACACAGAGGAAGTAATATAAACACTACTTATTTCTCGGTTGTGTTTTTATGTATATTAGAAACCAACTTTGAGTGTCTGCCAACTTTAAATCTGGATACCATCCAGCTACCATGAAAGCAGCCATTGTTACCAAAAATGTATATCAATAATGTTGTGTAAATAATCAATTTCAAGGACAGCATAGCATTTGACTAAATTGTTGAGCGTGTGCTACATTTTGCACTTTTGTTTTGTGGCTCAGTTTTAATATGGCATAATTCTGTGAGGGACTAAATGACTAAAGCCAGTCAACCAAGAGCTATCAACTTTTGCATCCATTTTAAACTAAAAGCTCTTCTTTCACATTAAAAGCCATCTAGAGATTCATAGCCCAGCAGCGTACTGCATTTGAATGCTTTTGCCTCGTCAGACGCATAATCTATTGAATCCCGACTTTCAACCCCCAAGAAAGGTATTCGGGCAGTTATCTATAGACTTTTATTTCTGCCTTGTGCCGAGGGAGCCCTACGTGAGTAAAAGAGCGAAGTGTGAGGGTGCTGAACAGTTAAATGAAGCAAGTATGATGGGGTGAATGAAAGGGCCACTCTGTTGATCATAAAAGACAGCTGCTAATGACAAAATGTAAAACACCAAATGACAAAACTTTACAGTCCTCTGGATGAAATCCCCTGGCAGGGGGCAGAGCATTTCTCCCTGAAGCCTCGTGTTAACAAGCAGCTCATATAATGATCGACAAATCCCCCAACAGTGACTGTGACAGACCACTGCCTTCATTTGCTTTTATGTGTTAATCCTTAAAACATGTTTGAAAGAAACCAAACATCTGATGGTGATAGGGCCAAGTCAACTTTTCCAGTGATTAGGGTGTGTTTGCAAGTGTTGAGGGTTGAACCCAAACTGCCTGGAACTGTTTGACACCAGTTGGGTTGCAATGAGGCAGCATCGCTGGAGAAAATGAGTTCATGCTGAAAGAAGAAGAGCTTGTGTCTGGCTTGTTTTGCTCAGTCGAACGCTGTCTAGGCCCATGTAGTGCACGGTGACACTCAAACAGTTCTAAATGAGCACAGATGCACCGAGTGTTGATGTGTTGTGCCATTTGCCGTTTGCCTCATTCATAACTTATGATATTACTCAGGGTAATAGTCCAGTCCCTTTTGCCAAACATAATGAAACCTGATCGGTGAAAAGGGAACTCAGAGCTGGCTGTCATTTCTGTCTCAGTAAAAATCTCTGTACGCTGAAGCAAATCAACTGTTCAGTTCTTGATCTCACTGCTGTAACTTTTGCTAAAGCCAGATTCAAACGGCTAAGTTAATTCCAGCTTTAAAACATTAATCAATAAACTTCAATTAACATCAGCCGTAAATTAAAGTTTGCGTTATATTTCAGAGGGTTGGCATTTGGCTATATTCCTAATAAGAAGGATGTTTGTGAAGAAGTTTGGCGCCCTATGTGCTCAACTTTTGAGAACTCTACAGCACAACTCCTGCATAATGTTCTCTATTAAAGCAAAAAATAATTCAGTGATAAAAGTCAGGACATTTAGATGCCCTACATGCCTGTCAATTGTTTTTCTTCTTTGTTACGTTCCTCTCAAGATAAAAGGAGCTGTACTTCCTTCACTGGCACTGAATATTTGGCAGTAAAAATGAATTGGGTGGTGAGATCGTCCAAAAGGAACTTGATTCCGAGAAAACTAAACCATGTGATAACAGGCAGATGAGGGCATTTGAAGAGAATAGTGTTTTGTTCCAGTTTGGACAACACTGCACACATCTACAACAGCTGCTCATTTTTAGCTGCTGTTTGAAGGTCTATCAAGTTTCCTGCTGTATTAACTTACTCATAAATGCATCCCAGATTATGGAGGCTTCCATTGATATTGCTTTGGAGTGTTGTATTCAAACCCATGAAACCATCTCCTGATAATGCATGCAAATAAGCTGTTGAGTGTTTTTTTTTCGTCGTTGTTGCAGCAAATGTATCAACTGTACCAGGGTTTATATGGGAGCAATTTGAGATCTAGGTTTTCTAGTGAAATAGAGTAAGGTTGAAACGATTCGGTGACCGATGCTGCTTTAGAACCAGGACAGTCCAGGACTTAGCTCGAATGGTCAGAGAAAACCGGATCATTTTAAAACTTTAATTTGGCACGGTTTGCATTTGCAAAAAAAAATTTTCAGCACGTAGAGCTTAGACTGGATAGTTAACTGTGATGTGTGATACTGATCCCATTTCTGCTAATGTTCATAAGCAGTTGCTGGCAGACTATGGTCGTGTAAGTATGGTTAGGATGATTAGTATGGTGACCGTTCCCACTGAAGTATACTTGCAAGTTTTCCAAGATGTATTTCGAACTTACAACGATAAAAAACAGAACCACACTGAGATTCTCCACCTTTGAAAGTTCTGAAAACATTTTAAGCTAGAAAATGACCAAGTAGATGATCAATTTCTGGTAACTTGATCCACAAACTCGTGGAAACACATTTCATGTTGACATTTCAGAGATTTTCGGAGACATTTAACTTCAAAATATGTGCCCTATTTACAAAAGTCTTAAAAAACTAATGAAGGACAAGAAGATATGCTTTTCTTTAGAAAAGGAGATGTTTGCCTTTTAGCTTGAAGCCGGTCCAAGGACGTTATTACGTTCTGATCGCAATGCATCATGGGGCGGTTGAGATAAAATGTCCCGATATAGTATACTGTACATCCGGGTATTTCTTGCGTACTCGATCTTTCCATACTATCTAATGTGAACACATTACATACTCATTTTGACGTCAGACTTAGTATGAGTAGTACGTCAGTATGCCATTTCGAACACAGCCTATAACTGTTAAAGGACTCAGAAGTTTGTCCCAACATGATCATACAACTGCAATGCACTCAACTCTGAATGACACTTGACCAACGTACAATGATAGCAAATTGGGGTTTGGACATTACCTGTTGAGGAAAACTAAAAAGAAATGCATCCTTTTTCTTCATTCAATTAACCGATTATCAACTAGTAAAATAATCACTCACTGTTGCCCTAAACCAGATTTGGCATCTTTAGGGCACAACAGTCTACTAAAGAGGAAGCATAATTTTAAGGAAACAAACCAAACAGGATGGGTGTAAAAAGGATTTTCTCTTTTGCAGTAGACTTGACAGACAATACCGTTCACGTTCTGACAACATATACTACCTTTTTTCTTCTTTAAATTGTAACAGGTTTAATGTTTTAGGGAGACGACCAGAGTCCAGTGGAGTTCACCCACTGTGTATACTTCAAATGCCACATACATAATTTACAGTGAGAGCCGAAGTGATTTGTAACCTTTTTAGTTTGAGTCGCAAAAGGCTTTTTGTCCTAAAGCGTTAAGTTGTATATCAAAGCTTGCACAACATTACAATTACTTTGATGTTGACCTTATTGTGGCAGTTTATGTTTACAACATTTTTCATAAACGCACTTTTACAACACACTCCGTTTACTGCACCGAGGGCGTGTTTAATGTATGTTGTCCCATAAAAAACATCCAATAAAAGTAGTAGCATATTTACTATAACTCTCTGGGGGCTCTTCAGTCTTGTCACACAGGGTGAAGTCAACATAACCAAAGCAATTTAAGGCAGAGTGAAATTTCCAACAGTGTGCAGAAACTGTTAATGTATTTTGGGTGCATAATAAAAAATGAAAACATGTTGATTGTCGTTGTCATAGCTGGAGCCTTATCCTCCTCACATCCCTTCCTCTGTCCTCTCTCAGCTGAACACCTGAGCAAAATCAGCAATCAGAGAGGGAGGGGGAAGTGGATAAAAAGTAACACACAGGGAGTGTAACAGCCTCACCCTACGCAGCAGTTTGTAGTGTCAGTACCAGATCCTTTCACGGGCCTGACCCTTTCAGATCCTTTAAACGCATGCACGTAGACTATGTCACTTCCTTCACTCGCAATCTTTATGACAGAGCTCCTGGGATCTGATATTTGAATGTAAACCGACCATATGTTTGTTAAAATATTTTAATTGTACACAAACGACAACCAAACAGAAAACTAAACAAAAACCACAATAAATCGGAATTCACGCAAAACCTAAATTTGCAACAATTTTGGAAATAACAAGTATGCAGGGATGTCCTATGATGGGGGGGCAGCAGCAATCATTTATTTGTTAAGTTGCATTTTACTTTGCTTTAAATGGTCCACTTTACATATGAAAGGTCAATGCTATACAATATGCCATGCCCAATATTCACAGTCTCTTTACGATTTAATTATAGAGGACCAAATCCTGTCAGAAACAATTGTCATCACTTTTTTTTTTTTTAATCCATCTACAAAAAAAGAAAGAAAGTTAGCCATCAGCACTATTGGAGAAACCAAGCCTAGAGAAAATCTCCTGTCTTTACCTAATCAAAAATTTCATTTCCTATCATTGTGAAGTTCTTGATGCGGTACAGCCTGTGCTTTTATCCCAGAAGGAGGTTTAATTTGAAGAGGCATGGAAATTAAAAAGCCAGTCTATGTCTACCTGTCAATCAATCGAATGGGAAGCTCTGCTGCTTGGGCACTGACAAGAGCGAGCCTATTTGATCTGTGCTTTTCAGAGCGGAAAGAAGCGCGGATGGCCACCAGGAATCATTTGCTTCTCACCAGGACGTTGGAGTCGAATCTTTACAGAGCACAATCACTCAGCGCTTCACGCTTCAGGGTCTTGATAATCCTTGTACCATTACAATTTACTTTGATTTTACATCAGAATAGTTTTCCTCTGATTCAAACTACCTCAGGATATTTCAACTGACAAAGAAGCCTGAACCATATTTAAAGATATTACAACGTCATCTCCATGTGCTTGATGTACATTCTGGACACACATTAAACAAGTGACCTAGGGCCCTGTTTCCTTTGGAGGATTTTAATCTTCTTTATTAATGATATGTTTCAGTTTGCCCCATCTACCCGACTGTGCATTACTACGTTATTGTGCTACATCCACAATGTTACTGTTATTTTTACCTTGTATTTGTGCATATACATCTTTTCTCACAAAATAATGTACTAATAATGTAATCTACATCAAGTATAAAAGAAACTAAAGAATAATATCTTTAAAATACATAACTCATTTGTTTTGTTTCATTTATGATTAATGGGTTGGAACAAGATATTTCATTCACAAAAAAGAAACGATGTATGTGTTTATATTATGGGTATAGTAATTCGTTGTTGCTTATTCGATTCATTGGTTTTTTCAGAACAATTGATCTTCTGCTTAGTTATTCAACAGAAAAATAACGGCTACGGAGTGGTTGGGAGGAGAGCGGGCGGTCCTCTGGCCCTATGCCACCGTGGAGTGTCACGTCCATAGACATGCCCACTCATTAATATGCATAAGTAGGCCGCAAATCAGCCTGTTTGTGTAGAGTTGCTCAGAAAGTGACTTTTCACAGGCTAAAACTCTGGAAAACAGGCGAGTTTGGGAAAATAAACCTCAAATACTATGTTTTTGGGGTTCTTAGAACAAATGGAGATAGGTGAAAAACAGCATGATATGGGACCTTTAAAGGTGCAATGCGCAACTCTCAGATCACTCTCTCCCCCTCCCACCCCCGCTGCTCTCTTGCTCTGCCTCCAAACTTTCCAAAGTCCCTCCTCAGAGGAGTTAACAAGCGAACGTTAGTCCGGCAGCAACATCACAGTAATATAACATACTCTGTTAAAAAAGTATATTACTGCAGCGCTTCTCTCTCTCCATGTTCACAAACCTCAGCAGCAGCAACAACTCCACATGGAGGCTGCTGTGCGCACTACAGAGTTCTAGTGTAACAATTACAAATCAAACATAATGTAAATCAAGCAGCAGTAATTACCTTTCAAGCAGAAAAGTCAAATTCCATCTTCTATTCCTCCAGACCATACACTATAAAAAAGACGGCCCTCTAGCTCCAGCTGTGAGCAACAGCTGTCAAACAGCCCATCTAACACAATCCTGTCTCTAATTGGATCTTTTTGCTCGGTCGCGGTGCATTCTGGCAATCTGCCAAAGGCTGCAGGAGCAGCAGGGGGCTCAATAAGCCTGTTTTTTTTTCCACACAAACTACGAGTTTCATGTAAAGCTGTCCTTATATAGTGACAGCTTTAGCAAATATGACAAAAAGTCACTTTTAAAAGAGTTGCAGACTGCACCTTTAATATCGAAGTGCAACAAAATCTGTTCAGGATAAATGAGCAATATTTGAACCTGATACTTTTTGTTAAAACATGCATGAGGCAGCTTCTGCAGAGCTAACGCTAACGAGCTAATACTACATGCGCTGCCAGAAGGGCCTGGACCGTCGATAGTTGACACAGCGAGTAACTTCTTTATTAGTACCGACAGCGAGACAAAGCCAGAAACAACTAAGAAGAGATGCATGGATGTAAAAAGACGTTCCGGCGAAAAAAAACCAAAGAACTGGTGTAAATACCTTGTAAAATGGGACAGAGAGTTTACCTTCCTAAAGAGCAGCAGGATGGGACACAGTTACACGTTCTGTAAGAATTGTAACTGAGATTTTAGCGTCTCCCACGGGGAAGAAACGGCGTAAGTCAACCAAGCACAAGCGCCACAAATACACTGCTTTCAAAAAGTGTTAAAGGATGTAAAGTCTGCAAAAATCTATCTAATAAATCATTAGTGAATGCCAGAGAAACACATGAGTGAGCATGAGAAATTAAAAGAAAATATGTAATGAAAATAAAATGTTAATGTCTAACTTAAAGACAAGCCAGGTGAAATTAACAGTAAATATGCAATGTGTATGTTAAATAAACAAATGTGCTTCATATACCCATTTATGTTTTCATTTTGGTTGTTTTATAATGTAGGAATTAGAGCAGGGCAATATATCGAGATTCAAGTGACAATATTGCATATATATATATACATATATATATATATATATATACATATATATACACATACATATATATATACACACACATATATATATACACACACATATATATATATATATTTCATAGCTTATTTTGTATCAAAATACTCATTTTAGGAGTCGCTGCTTTTACTTCTCAGAACAATATGTAAAGCTCAGTTAAATGGATTTCTGAGTGCATTCTAACCCAGAACTTCCCCATAACAAGCTACACCACAGAACTCACTCACACATGCTGTCCCTTGCAGGTGAAAAAGCCAAAAGTGGCACATATTGACCAGCTGTTTGTTAATAAATGTGCCTGTGTGGCATTTTGCATCAGAAAATTTAACCCTGAATTGTCTTTCTGGTCAGACCAATGTTTTTATTAAGATTTTTTACTTATTCGTGAGGCTAAAATGCACCAGAATACAGGAAATTGCATGCATTTTGTTAATATTTTTTGAAGGGGAGGACCCACAGACCTCCCAGAGGGAATTCATTCTCAACCCCCCCTAATATGCAAACAAACGTTACGCGCTTGGTCTGTTGGATCATGGCAGTTACTTCTTTATTATTGAAAGCCCCTTTAAAACATATCCATATAAAATCTGCTGTTCTTAAATCCAATGTGTTATTTCCGTGTATCGATACAATCGATCGATTACCTTTTTAAACAATTTTAGATCGATTAATGTCACGCGGAAAGCCAACTTGCAGAGCACAGATCAGTGTAGATGGATCGTAGAAATGTAAATCCGGTCATCAATCTAATGGCTGAATCGTTACACCCTTAGTTGATATAGTAAAAATTGATTGGCTTAACTAACACAAAATTCCATCCTAAAATACAACATAAATTATGAATCTTTTATAGGATGTAACAATTCACTCAACTCCCGATACGATTCGATTCACGATACTGGGTTCACGAAACGATTCTCTCACGATTTATTTTACAAAATGGGACTGTAGACAAATGATGACTGAAAAATATTCCTGTACTATTTTCCTTTTATTTTTCATTGTCAAAAAAATTAAATAAATAAAAGAATAATACAAATGAAGAAGAAGCCTATTAATTTAAATTCTGGTTCTATAGTAAACAATGCAAAACTGCATAATAGTTCTTTTTCTTTTTAAAAGTGCAACTGAAAATGTATTTTGTGCCTTAACAATTGAACTTAAAAAAAAATTGCACCGTATTTACGTCAGATATTTGTTTGGACCAGCAGAGGGCGCTGGTAACCCAGTGGTCGGTTGGCATGCAGATATTCTTGCAGTGAAGAAGAGATGCTATACTCTAGCAGACAGAGCTAATAAAAAAACGTGACTTTTACAGATATTCATGCAATATTACAAATATTTTTTCAGTGCTAAAGGGGTAAGGAATCATTTATGAACATGTTTAAGAGTAGAAGGCGGCCATTAAGAAAGTAGTGGCAGATTCCACCCACCACCTACACTTCCGGACAAGAGATGGATAAATATATAGCGCCCTTTGCTGTTTAACAAAAAGTACTGCGATTCAATTTTCAGAGAATCAATGTGAACCGTGATACCTATGAATCGATTTTTAACTGCCTTACGATTAATCGTTAAATCCCTAATCTTTTAAATTGTTAGATTAAATTTCTTATCATTCCGGCAGTTTTGAAATGTAAGTGAAAACCACTATTCCAACTATTCCATGCCTCAAAAGGAATTACTGTTGTATATGCTCTCTCTTTTTTTTTTTTTTTTTTAGAGGTCATTCATGTATGAAAACCTCCCCCCCCACTAGAAAACTAGATTAGAGGTTGATAAAAAAATGCTCAATTAAATGTTTTACATGCACATTGTGACATACTGTAGCTCATGCTGAGGGAAAGTCTGAATCGAGGCGACATGGAGACGCACATGACTCATAAATGGAATTGCAGTACTCGTCATACACATAAAACTTGCATAAAAGTGTATTTAAGAGTCAATGTATGTCAGTGTCATAAAGATTCGATGCACGCTGAATTATTTCTGAGGTTAAGTGTGCATGCTCCATCATCAAAGAGAACATGAGATATCATTTTTGTAAAAAAAAGAAAAGAAAAAGACATAAAAAATGTAACTGTCGTAGCAGGAAATGTGATATTTGGCAAACATAACAACACTACGTGTTTGCAAAATGGACAATTTATATCATAGGATGAACAAAACACTGAAAAATCGTCAATAACATTTCCAGATCTAAAGTAATAGGAATAATTCAAAACTGTACCCACGGTTTATCTGAGCATGCATAACCTCAATCTCACTACAATGCCTTTGCCAACAACATGAGTAAATTTGCACTTGTGGCAGATATAAAGAATATGCAGTTTAAAACTATTGCATCAAATGAAAATCAGTGTATGACTTAACATAGCTACTATATACAGACCCTTTGTTTTTACCTTTACAGTGTTTTTATGTATATATTTGAAGCATTGATTTTCCTTCAAATGGAATCATTTCTACTATTCATACAATTAATTTTTCTGATGCATGATTTGCTTTACATGCATCAAATCCTATACTTACCAACAACCTCATAAGTACTTGAACATGAAATGGATAATGGATACCACTCACGTTTGAAATCACAACATTATTCCACTTAACTCATTTTAATTGCTCGAATGGACATTTAAATGAGATTTAAATGAATGTAGACAGCTTCAGGACCACACTAATCGTATAATGAGAGTTTTTTTTTTGTCCTTCCGCACCATGTTAAATTTGTCCATCCTAGAATCCACAACCTACGCTCCTGCAAAAAGGGAAAGCTGACAGTAGCCCCCGGTACCCGCTGCGATCTACTCCACAATGCCCTGGGCAAAAGGGAAAAAAAATGTTAATTGCACTTCTAATGTGCAATTTTTGCAGGCCAGGAGCTGTAAATATCACTTAAAATCAGCAGAACAAACCAAGCAGAGTGACATTCACCACCCATTTGGCACAGTTGTCCAGAATACCGACAAAGAAATGTACCTGTTCGCTCATTCTGTTCTGAAAACAACATTAAAATGAATATTTTATTAGTAAACTCCTGGTAAGGGATTTATTGGTGCCAAGTTTGTGAATTTAAAGAAAACAAACAATAAATATTTGGAGTAAAATCACGAAAAGAACAAACAATGACCTTTAAAAGAGAGAAAGAAGTGCTCTCATTTTAAGTGCTGGTCATCTTGCATTTGTTAAAACTGAACCCTAATAGAGACTTTAAATATATACAGACAGACATGCATTATTTTGACAGTAATGCTCTAAAATGGCCCATCAACAGCAACAACTGTTCATGTCCCTGAGACAACCTATGTAGCTTATTGCTGTACATTAGGACACTAAAACACTTCCCCAATCCCATTAATACATCTCATTGCATAAAATTTCCATTTGATTTGTATGCAGAATATTAGATGACCAGTAGAGCACCAGAAGACCCTCATTATTTCATATTCAATCAATCACTCACCGGCGAGCGCCCATATTATGCCAGTTTTGGCAGTGTATGTTTTCATCTTGATTATGGAGATTGGCATTAAAACCAAGGGAGGAGGCAAACCTCCTTGCACATGGCCGTTCCTGAACATGTGACAATTTCATTAGTATTGACAAGCTGCATCATAATGTGCTAATGTGTCTTTCCTTGTCTTCCCTGGGATCGAGTGAATTGCTGAAGGCACTTTGAGCCTTGTAGAATGTCACTTTATTTTGAATACTGTGTCTTCTTTGGTGTCGGGACAATTACAGGAAAAAGCGTTTTGGTGAATATGCAAAAGCTGGAATGCATGCACTGGAGAGATTCTTGAGTAAACTACATTTAGTACAAAACAAATTCATGAATTTAATAAAGGAAAACAAATAATTGGTTTTTTTTTGTAAGTTAACATTTAAAACTAATATCAGTGTCCTTCCAACACCTTAAAAGATGGAATAAAAAGGCACCATTTTGTACATTTATGGTTAGAAAGTTTCTATACTGACATTCTTGAGGTCATGACATGACCAACAATGGATTTTGAAGTGGAATATTCATACACGAATAGCCTTAATGCACATTTTAGCAAGTTTATAACAAAGCACACCAGTGCTAAACTATTTACATTGCGTTAAATGCAAAAATACTCCATGAGGTTTTCTGGCCAAGTATATTTGAAACAAAAAAAAGAGGTGTCACCAAGGAAACAAATAGTTTTGTTACCATAGTGACGAATGCTCAACCTTTACCTAATCATTGTAGGACATGAATACCAACATTCATCATCTCGGAAATCAGCTTTAAAGTTCATCTTTCATATTGATACACTAGCAAGTTAGACTTTTACAGCCACAAAAATATACTCTTAAAGATAAATTATAAACCCTTAATGACTTAATCCCACATGCTTAGGGAGAACATGCAATCTAGGCACATAACTAGGCTAGACAGGCTCCAAAACTACCGACTTCATTTATTCCACTAAGTGGAACCACAAACAAAAACAAAACAAAAAAATTAAAAACAGACAAAGATAAAATACAAGAGCACTCAGAGAGTGAAAACCTCCGCCAAATGCCAAATCTTCTTTTTGCCAGATATTGGCAGTTATCTGGATCAGTGATCCTGATCATTGTACCATGATCATTCAGACTATGAAAGCTTGGAAGAAATTTCTATCCTCATTAATAACAACACACTAGGTCCAAAGGTATTGGCACTTCCATGTTTTTTGGTTGAAATATTGCAGTGAAATGCGCAATCTGAATGAAAACTTGATGGTTTAGTTGAGAAACCAACTTGACATAACTGAGTCAATTACAAAACAAGATTCATTTTTGAAAATGTTGCTAATGAGAGACTAATCTACAATCATATTAATCCAGATCCTCCAAATATGTAATGGAATCTTCCATAGCGTATGGTCTGTATTTGGTTCAAATATTGTATCGGGACATATTGAATATGAATATTTTTTTCTATATGTTTCGTTAGATCGAGCACATGTAAGGAAATAGAAAATTAAATAAGGAAATGTAAATTGTACTCCTTGAGTGTGTTCTAGCTCCTCACAGTTGGGTACCGCCAACAGCTGGATTTGCACCAGGACATCAATTCGAATGGAGTGACTGATGAACGAGAAATAACTGCTACAATCAAAGTTATTGTAGCAAACAAAGTCGTCGCTGGGGACAAAATTTACAACACTACAGCAGAAGCGTTACTGTCACACCACAGGAACCCGCGAGGGAAAGAAGGTGGAGGATGGGTCGCCTTAGCGGCCACAAACTTTTTCAATTTCACTGTCAATTTCCTGGGTAATTACTGGTGCTTTTGATGGACTTTTTATGACACTGGCTCCCCTCCTGTGAGACAATGTACGTGCTCAGCTGCCAAGAGAAGGGAGGGAAGTTCCCCACTTCTGACACCAATTCCCACCTCTCATAAATGGACCTTGTCATCACTGGTGACCCCAGTGGTTTCCAACAGAATGTGGCCATTGAGGCCAGCTGTAGGTTATCTGCACCACTGGGCTGACGATGGGTCGCCTAAGTTCACCTCTTTGTGTGAGGTTGTATTTGGGTGCAAGGGATAAGTCCAGAACCAAGCACCAAACTTCCATATAAACTAAACCTCAAACAGACCCAAAACGTCACACAGGTCAGTATAACGTCTGTTGGTGATATCTTAGTGTAGAGGTATAGAGCATTTCTGACGACTCATATGCTTTCCAGATCAGCAGGTTTGTTGAATCAGGACATTGAGGGGCTTGTTGGCCAGTGACGTCTGCTCTGCTCTCCGTCTAAAGAGATCAGAACACCAAGCACATCTCCTGTGAGATCGACAGGCCGACAAACAGATGAGCCCACAGGCTGAGGGTCACAGATCATTAAAAGCCATCTATCAGCAGCTTTCAAGGCCTCTAAATCCCCTCGAATCGAATATTTCCATGTAAATATGTCAAAACAGGAATGAAATTAGCGCAGTAGTTTATTGACTGTGATAAAATCTGAAAAGCACCACTGAACATAATTACATACTTGTCAGAGCCATAAAAATTAGCTTTAATATCAATGGAATGGTTTCGTACAACTTCATTATGTCCGATATCTTCCAGATGGGGCTGCTCTCTGCACTCCAGCAGTTTTTATGCAGTCCACACACACACACACACACACACACACACACACACACACACACACACACACACACACACACACACACACACACACACACACACACACACACACACACACACACACACACACACACACACACACACACACACACACACACACACACACACACACACACACACACACACACAACTTTCATCCCCTTTATTCTCATGCTGAGTGGATGAACAGAATCAGGATGATCTGATATCTGAGGCAGAGTTGAGGGCCACACAAGCCGTTTTGATGCCACAAGTTTTTGATCTTATTAATGACACTGCCCTGCATTAGAAAACCTCATCCCAAACAAATCTAAAAATTGCTGATGCTAAAGATGCTGAGGGTAAGAGGGCAGCCAATTCCATTTTATCGTGGAGCTTCTGGCCTTCAACATCTGTGGCTACATCTCACAACATCCACTCATTTTGCTGTATCACCCACCCAGGCTTCCTCACTGAGGCTTCTCTCACGTGTCACTCGGCTGCACTAACAGTTTTACCTTCATCACTTATTTAGCTTTTCATTATTTGCTGCTATTGGTCCATCTTTTTCCAAACTCCATTATCATATCAATTATCGTCTCAGTCACACTTCTTGATTTCCACTCATATCACATCTACATCAAGTCGATAATGCATCCCTCTTGCTGAATTATTTAGCTAACAACTTGAACTAGAAGAAGGTGATTCATATTTAAAACAGACACCTATTCTTAATGACAGCTTCTGCTTAATCCTTTAGTGCAGTCGACGTGCTCAGATTTGGGCTCTCTTTGACATGCACATTTGGCTCTCTGCTTTTAAGAGTATTTCCCCACATACACACCGTACCACAAAGCTCCACTAGACTATGGAAAACTTTATTTCTTCTTCTTTTTCTCTGCAAGGCTCAACTCTGTCAGACTTACGACTTTGTATTATTGTCTGAGTAGAAAGTGCATGTTCTCACTGTGCATGTGTGTGGTATATACCTCCCAAAGTCCAAAAACATGTTTTTTTTTTCAATTTCAAGCAACAAAATTTCACAAATGAAACAATTTTTCGCGGTTTCACTGTTTTATTTTATTGTTTTCTAAAAACAGACTACTTTGTGCATTTTATACTATTAAAACTATAAATACGACAATGAAATTGTTAAAAGCTTTGAGGGTTTTCATAAAAACAAAAACATATTTCTTCTAACAATTCCATAAAGTTCTTTTTGTCTTTTTCAATAATATGTTACAGTTTCATTTATTCAGACAACTTTTTTCGCTTTGATCAAGGCGCCTCTGAAGAAGACTGGCAGTTGACAGTCGAAACATGTCAGGAGATCAAAGTTAATTTCCTGAGAAAAAAGTTGTCTGAATTAAATGAAACACATTAACATATTTCTTCTGCTTGTTCAACAGCTTAGAACAACTGCGAGCAGCATATTGAACAAAGTACCAATAAATGGCAATAACGGTGTTTGGCCCTGAGGATTAGTGTTGTGGAGTCTTTTAATAATCCCAGACAAAAAAACTCAAACAGCAGCAAAACGATAGTGATTATAAAATGTTGTTGCTCCTCCCAGGTTGCCTATCCAGGACTTTCAGAAAGCTGTTCCATAGACTAACCTCTTTCTAATGAATACAGTAATGACGCTACTGCTGTTGAGAATGACTTTCCAGGTTGTTTTGTGGCTACAGGAGGCTCTCCTCTAATACACTTTTTCTTTCAATGTCTCCCATGTGTGCTGTGGCTCCTTTTTTTAAAACCTCTCAAAGGGCAAAGTAAACAAAGCAAAACATGCAAAGAAAGTATCCCATTATTATACAATCAGATTTCAAGTTAAAGGATCAAATTTAATGTGCAGAGGACTAAACACAAATTTCCTCTTAATGTTGAATCGGACACATTTAAAGCAGTTAGATGGCACTTATTGTACTGGTAATATATTATTTATTTTAAAAAAAGTTTCAGGTCTTAAAAAGATATGCAGTTCTTGTTTGATCTAAATTGTAAATATTTGTTTGTTTTTAAAAAAAATAACGTACAATTATACACCTTCATCTCCAAACTCCATTAAAAAAAGTACACACTAGATTTTTCCTTTATGTATATTGGAAGAACTTGTCAAGGACTTGGTAGGAAAAATGCCTTAAAATATACAGAATAGTAAGTAACAAAGCAATAACTAAGTGCTAGCTCCTGGACCCCCCCCAACTTTAAAGGGCCCATGTTAAGGTAAATCAACTTTTCTGTGCTTTAAACATCATAAAGTGTTATTTGGGATTCATACACATGCCTAAAATGTTTTTTTTATTGATTCCCTCAATCGTTAGAGGGTGATTTGCTCCTTTCTTACTGCAGGGTGAGCCCAGAAACCTCGCTCCAATTTGATAACGCGTTCCCACTTTGATGACGAATTTGACGCGGCACTGAGCTGGAGAAGCCGCTCCTCCAGGACGCTCTTTGCCGTGATTGACATGTAAACAGACACGCCCGCGAAGGTGAGCGTTTCAGCGTCTTTCGCGCAATGTATGTACCGGTGTACGCCCCGCCCCCACGCTCTGTCTTGTGTTTATAAAGCAGCATGAGCTCGGCTACGGAGTGGGTGGGAGAAGGGCGGGCCGTCCTCTGGCCCTACGTCAACGTGCAGGGAGGAGGAAGTTAGTGTCCGGTCTATAGACACGCCCACTCATGAATATGCATAAGTAGGCCGCAAATCAGCCTGTTTGTGTAGAGTTGCTCAGAAAGTGACTTTTCAGATGCTAAAACTCTAGAAAACCGGCGAAATTGGGAAAATAAACCACAAGTACTATGTTTTTGGGGTTCTTAGAACAAATGGAGATGGGTGAAAAAAAGCTTGACATGGGACCTTTAAGATTCTATATAAACATCGTAAACCGTATCCACAGCATGGAGAAAATGACTTACACTGAGGCAGACACTGAACAATACCTGTATCAAAAACTGCAGCGTGCTACCTAACTTTTGGATTTATTTTATCTTTTTATCCATTCTTGTGTTTTTTTTTTGTACAACCCAGTCTCCTGTTTGGTCCATAGTTTATTCCATATTTAAAAAAAGATGATAAAGTTTAAAAAGGAAAAAAAAAGAAAAAACTACACACTTCGTGCCATAACATGCGACTCCCCAGACGGTTGTAATACTCTTACCTTTGTGGAATACACAGGGCCATATATTAACTAGAATACTGTCAGGGACAGTGCTAGCGTTGAATAAACAGTGTGCGTCTTGCTTGATTTACACAAAGTCTACGGAAAAAGGTTGTCATATGTTAACAGTTGTTACAGCAGTGCAAATTTCTTTGGCATGTAATGAATGTATGATTATTTATAGAGAACATGATTTACAAATGTGACTGCTGACCAAGAGGCCCGTAAGGCTTTGATTTACATCCTGACGCTGACGATCAATGTTACTATATCTAAACTAAGCTTGAAAATCAACCCAACCAAAGATATGTGACTCGCTGCGTGATATACAACGACCATCGCTGACAACTTGGTGCTGATGCTACATAACAAGTCTTGATGGGTAACGTCGGAGCATTCATGGGATACGTCTCTCCAGCTTCTGGGAATACGTCGGTATAAGTAACCTGCTAATAAACTATTCCATCTCCTTGCGGCAGCATCATTATTTCCATTTCTAATTTATGCCAGCATTCTACAGGATTGTAGAGATGGAAAAGTAGACTCATCAAAGTCAGAGCAGGAATCATTAGGTGAAGAAAACACATTTTTGTCTACCTTAAGTCTTCATCGTCATTTGTCAAAGAGCAAGAAGATCTAGTCATTTCATTTGACTGATGTTCCTCTACCTGTTTGTCCTTCACATCAGAGAATTTCTCTCCCACTTGTCTAATTACCATGAAAGTATTTTTGTTCCCCAACACCGTCCTCCATCTTTCCCCGAAGGAAACCACATGCAACTATAATTGCCTCCCTCATTAGTTATGTTTTCACAGGACGGGATGGGGGCAATTAATTTTATCACTTAATTTTGTCACCAATATTTCCGCCAGCCCCAGAACTGATGCGTCTGCCATGACCAGGCCCATTTTTCAGGAAAATTAATTGACAAAGCAGTAAAAAAATTTATCAACATATCACCAGATTAGGCGACAAATTGATGCAATGAGGGAATCAATTGTGCCTCTGTCATCGTGCGCACAACAGCACAACCCCACACAGCTGAGCCGGACAAGTTGGCCCACTGTGACAGTGACTTTTCTGGCAGGTGCTGTGATTTATGTGTTCATTTGGACAGAGGGCATAAATCAGAATGAGTTACAAGTGTGCTGCTACCTCCCCTCGAGAGTCACAGCACAAAGTACATGTAAGGCTCACAAAGTTCACATACAGGAAGGGACACACAAAGGCAATTTAAAAAAACATGGAAAATACACCAAAGATACTGAAATCTATTTAAAATTTTAAAGAAAAAAGAAAAACTGCTGTGAGCTACAAATTTCATAAAAAAGTAATTTCAAATGTACAAATATTGTATAATTATATATATTCTTTAAATAAATTGCAGTCTTTCGTATGAAAAAAAAGTTATTTTGTCATCTTCAATCCTGATTCACCCAAAGATAATTGCAGTGATGTCCAGAAGCGTAGGCGGCAGGCGGAATCACCTACAACTCTCTTTCTGGCCACCTTCTACTCTTAACATGTTCATAAATGATTCTGCACCCATTCAGCACCGAAAGAATCGTTAAAATCCATGAAAGATTGAAGTTTTTCACACTTTGAGCAACTTTTTCAACGCTATTTCGGTGGCCATTTTCTAAATCTCGTGCAAAGTCTCGTGAGAGCTCATCTCACGCTCCACCAAGCAGCAGTTTTACACGCCTCTCCCATCAGTGGGTCAAATCACTCTCCCGAAGCACGCTAAAGTCTGGTATTGGCAGGGAGAAGATGAATGATCAGTGAATATGCCACCCAAACGTCACACTACAAGCCAGCCATCAATACTGGGCTTTGTAACAAAGAAAAGAGCCACAGATAAGAATATGTATCATTTTTTTTACTTGTAAGAATAATTCTTAGACCAAATTTTAAAAAAGTAGATTATGAAGGGGTTTTTAATTCCTCTCTATGGAATTTTATATATATATATATATTTTTAAAAGACCGTGTAGAGCAAATTCAACCATTTTCTTCTGAACACATTAAATAGGTCACAAATGTATTATTTAAAACATGTAAAAAGCCATTTGACCATTTAGAATTTAATTGTGGAGTTAGGCTTCCAAAACTGTTTAAAATTAGGATTTAATGGGCGGGTCAGAAATCATAGCCGCGTTACGTGACTGAGCCATCATTAGCATAAACCCGACCCTGCTGCTGAAGCATACCAAACTTCCGCGGCCTCCAGTGGGCACAATTCGGCCCCTAGCCAAAAACAAACCACACATTCAGATTCGGGGAATAAAACGCGTCCGCTGGTGTTACATTTTCCATGAAATTAGCACTTTTTTTGCACCGCGATTGTGTGTTTCGCCCCTAGCAATTTCAACTTGTAAATGCATCATGCAAACAAAAACTAGGTGAGAAAATACATCATGCTAAGAAAAGTGCTACAAAATTGAAAGAAGAAAAGCCACAATTACACTAATATAATGCACCAAAAGCCACCATATAGCATAGTTTTTTACAAAATTTGCCAAGGGGGCATGCCCCTCTAGTTGTTGCGCGCAGCAGCAGCATTGCTGCAGTGATTTCTCACCGCGAGTTTCAGCCTTCTACTTTTTTTTTAGCCTCCTTTTTTTCGGGACATCCCCGTAATTGTATTTTTTATAAAAATACAAAATCAAAATTATGCATTCCAGTGCTCGTAATGGGAGTAAAAAGTATGTCTATACAGTAGGGTTTATTTAGTCAACAATTTGGTTCTTCAATTTGTACATTTTGTTTTTCTCACAAAAAATTCCTCAAAAAAACCTACAAAAATGTAACAAATGACAATTGTATTTCCTAAAAATTGGCTGGAGGTACTGTAAAGTGGTGAAAATGTTCATCATTGTACTCTAATAATACTTCTTATATTTGTTAGAGGAAAATAAATATGGAATGATCCAAAGCAGTTTAAACAGTTTAAAGCAAACACCTAAAAGCAGATTTCTCATTCATATAAAGCACGTCTTTATCACTGTAGTCCATCTCAGAACTCTTTGATATAAACAGTGAAGTCCACGGTCCATCGTGGTGCCCTTGGGAGCAGCTGAATGTGTGTAATCCATTGATTTTTCTACAGAAAATAAAAACATATTCAAACAGAAACACGTCCACAGCGTGACTGTCAGATCACAGCTGCCAAACACTGTTTTGGGTCATGACCCACCAGCTGAGACACAGTTTCTCTGCTAACCCCGGTTTTTCTGCCTTTTAGTGTAGTTGAAAGGGTGTGTGATAGTCTCTGAAATGTGTTTCACTGACCTTGTGTGATGCTTTCACACGTTGGGGGAACAAATTGAGGACAAAATGGCCACGGCGCTATCGTCTACTGTTCTATTCTCTGAGGTGGGCACATATTTTATCCTCAGCAGAGTAAAGAGCATGACATAGGAGAAAGAAAAGGAGGGGAAGAAAAAAAACTGTATAACACGGTGTCTCGATGAGCAAGCTAGAGAATTGCTTGGGCGCCGAGACTGTCATGTCTGTATAAACAGGCATTGATTTTTCTGTCCAGCACTGGCACCTCAGCCATTTATTCTCAGCTTTGTGGCTGGGGCCCAGCGGGGATGGAGAAATTCTGTTACAGTCCAGTTGGGCCCTTGAGGCCTGTGTTTGAGAGTAGATTTCACCTGTAAACGA
Organism: Gouania willdenowi; assembly: GCF_900634775.1. Lineage (NCBI taxonomy): Eukaryota > Metazoa > Chordata > Actinopteri > Blenniiformes > Gobiesocidae > Gouania > Gouania willdenowi. Next base: position 9,900,916 of record NC_041054.1, on the reverse strand, counting down.
GGAGAGGGACTGGAGCCACTTAACAAGGGCAGCCCGTGTCACTGAAGGGCACGACAGCTAAAGTAATGACACATCGAGAGCAAAAACAGCAACAATGAAAGATAGGAGGAGGAAATTGGTAAAAAGAAAAAAATGATTGATACACAGCAAGGATGGAAAAGAAGGAAAAGAAATGCAGTACAAAATAAGGAAATCGTAAAACATATAGCACTATTCTCCATTGAGTAAAAATTAAGGGTCATTCGACTCTCGGATATCAATCGCATAGCAGTTTGGGCTTCCAGCTCATAAAACCCACGAAAACAGGAATTAAGAAAATTAGAATACTGTGATGAAATCCCAATTTACTTTTCAGTTTATGCAGAAAAAAAAGAGGAGGAGAAGGACTGGACTGTTGGCTAGTGGTCCAATGTCCTCTTTTCCGATGAAAGTAAAGTGTGCCTTTCATTCTAGAATCAAGGTCCAAGAATTTGGAGGAAGACGGGTGAGGAACAGAACCCAAGCTGCTTGAGGCCCAGTCATCCTGGTGAATGTGCGTGCCTATGAGCGTTTCATGGTTTCTCAATAACCCCATCGAGTTTCAACCAGATCGGATACAGATTGTGCAATTCCTCTGAATTTTTTGTAAAAACATTAATAATAGTAATAATGGTTTGGATTTCTATAGTTTTTCTATATTTTTTTTAAGAGACTCAAAGCACATTACAAGAGTTAAAAATCCATTATTCATTCAGTCACTCATATCAGTCAACATTCACAAACAATTCATACCCATTCATACTAGGCAATGTGGGTAAAGTGCCTTGCCCAAGGACACAACAGCAATTACTTTGATAGAGCATGATTCAAACCCCCAACCCTTCTGTTGTTGGATAACCCACTCTACCACTGAGCCCCGTTCGCCTATTTTGGACCAACTGTATTGTTATTAATAGGGATTGAAATTTCTTCCAAGTCGTTAAAGTGTGAATGATCATGGTACCAAGATCAGAATCACTGATCTAGATAACTGTCAATATCTGGCAAAGAAGATATTTGGCATTCAGCAGAGGTTTGCGTTCTCTAAGTGCTCTTGAAGTCATTTTTCAGGGTCTTCCAAATAATGTTTTATTTATTTTAATCAATTTTAGAATATCGGTTAATAATAAATGAGTCAGTCCTTCTTAAACCTACTGTTGCTGACGTTCTCCGAGTAATATCACTTGATCAAGCCTTTTCTAACCTTCCACACTACAACACAAGTAATAAAAGTATGTATCAATCACGCTTATATTGTATCAGATCTATAACGGCATTGTATCGGCATTGTATTAATTAATACAATTAAATACTATTATTTATAACATTCAAGGCAGAAGCAGGATCATTTAATGCAACTGATTCTCAAAATCTAAATGATGAAATACACTCACTTTTTCTTTGTTCATCCAAGCATGAATGTTCAAACTTCTCAAAAAAGCACCAAACTACACTTATAACTCATGGCAGGGAACTCAATGACCATGAAGGGCATTGGTGATAGTTTCTTGCCTCAGATGTATGTCGTTCCAATGTCATTGTGTAGGTAGGTTCATTGAGGAAGTGCTACACACCAGGAGGGTAAAAGCTCATGAGAAAAGACTTGTGGTGGACAACTTTCCCAACATTCTGGCAAAAGATATTTTTAAAGTAAATTACTCACTGAACGTTGTATCCAGCAGCAGTCATCCACATTTATTAAAACCCTGTTTGGATGGGATATTTAGTTTATTCGTGCACGTCCTGATTTATCACATGCTCACAGAGCTAAACTTATAGGGAACGGGACACCTGCATGCGTTATACGTGTTCTGCTTTTTGTGACAAAGGACTTTGGGGAATTATTGCAAAAAACTTTTCAGGAGTCAACGGCTCATGGGAGGAATATATAAGTATGTTGAGTTTGTGCACCTGGCAGTTCTACGAAAGTTGAGGAGGAGTCCAGAAACCATGAACTCTACTCAGAGGAGGATATTCAGACACTTTGTTAATAAATATACAGATTCTAATAACAACTGAGCCTTTGTGTATCGAGTCCTTCTAAAAATCACTGTTATATTTGTCTAAACAAACCAGATCATGTTATAGAAGATGTAGTTTTTTCTTCCAGTTGGCATTTTCAATAATGATGTAAAACTTTGTTGTTGAGCAGATAATTGTTTGATACTTTTCAATATGCAAGGCCTGCAGTCTTAATTATTTCTGGTATTTTGCCCCTTCAGGGTTATTATACAGTACATTGTGTCCGAGAGGGCACCTGTCATGTGTAATGCCAATACTCTCGTACTTTGACTCATATTAGCAGGTTGCAAAGCAGTACATTTTCATTTAGGATTTAAGCTTGCTAAAGTACTATTGACAGGAGGGAATTGATTTTGTTGTAACTCCTCTCCTTCCGCCATTGTCCGATTGATTAGCTTGTTTTGATGCTGGGCAGACTGTATACAGTACCGTCTCCTCCCAGAAACGCTGCCACACCAGAGTTGGGGTTACCTTAGTGCAGCAGAGAAAGTATAGGCCAACTTTGTCAACCTGCATGTTTACTGCTAAAATAGACAAGGACAATTAAGAAGTAAGATACTTTAGCTTTCGATTCAAAGCATTTGAGTTGTATTGATTATTTCTTTAAAATAAGGTTAGGTTTGATTGCTTAATGCCATCATTTAAACTTTTGACGCACACTGGCCGCGGTTACATGTTATTCAATTCGGAATTAAATCATTCAGAATTTAAGTTTTCTGCCACATGTTGACATGGCTTTCATGGAAAAAACATTAAATGGCCTTAATTAAATTCCTCTTTAGGTCTCTGGGTTGTGAAGAGTTCTGATTGGATAGGGGGCGAAAAAAACTTTTTTTTCGTCTACAACATAGAAGACCACAAGATAAGAACAGTTTTCACTTTTATTTTGATTGTAGTTTTGAAGAAGCAACTCAACAAAAACTTTTCACTTTCTTATTAAATCAATGGTCTCAGTTCGAGTCCAAGGCTTGCTTCGGGCGGCCATCTTGTATTATGTCATCACCAGCGCGTCATCGCGACAGGACAAGCATGCGTAGAACGACCAGAATTAATTTAAAGAGGAATTAAACTAATATGAGATCTATGAATTATTCCATTTAGAATTCTGATCAGAATAAACCAGCCACATAATTTGGATTCAAGTTTAATTCGGAATAGCCAGTGTCATTCAGAATTAGGTGTTTTCAAGATCATTTTAAAAATGATTACATTTTTAGTTTGAATTAAAAAGATATCGTGTAACCATGGCCAATGTTAGTAATATTCTGTCAACTTCCATCCAACCACTCACAGTTAGCTTTTATGAATTAACCCCTCAGGTTTGGTTTCAGTTTCACACAAATAAGTCTACCTTCACACTTTTTTTCTTTATTTTTTAACGACAAACGTCAAGGGAAAAAAAAAAACCACAGCTTTAACATCAGACGAACCTGTAATTGAGGGGAATTAAAGACAAACTGAGTTTCGACTAGCGCACACGCTGCAGAAAGTCAGCTGCTCTGTGAAGTTTCAGGAGAGAGTGACAGTAATGATAGTGTGTGAAGGTTAACTCGGAGAGAAACCGGAGCATTGCGGCTTGAATGAGAAGAAGAGAGGCAGGTTGGAAAAGTACTTATTAGTCAAACTGGGTAACAACGGCGCCGCCTGCAAAGTATAATCAAATCACTCCATACCTGGTAGCAGCCCGCCATCTTAACAGACACTCGGGCTGCCACCTTGAAAGGAGGATTGTTTTTACCGATACTTTTCTGCCCATTGTCTTTACTTTTCTTTAAAACTATTTCAAATAACAAAGGAAATAAAGACAATGAAGACTGAATGAACCCAAGAAGGAGGGGCGCATGGTTGGCATCGAAACTTCTCTTCTCTGCCCTATGGGTACGTCTTAAACACGTGCAAAATTAATCACACACGTAGATATCCTGATTCACTTCCCATTGGCTCATTTGTGATCAATACATGGCAGCTTGAAAAAGTATTACCATAATTTACGATATCAAATAAAAGCCATGCAGTAATTGATCTGCTGTGTCCAAAAGGCAACCATGTTTACATGCTTATTACATTAAGAATCACTGATGAAGGAGAAACATGCATGCATGCATAAAAAATAATAAATGAATAAAAACGCTGTACTGCCCTCTAACAAATAAGTGTTTGCTCCCCAGATTTAATATAAAAACCTTCAGGTGGTAAGGTTGTTGTTGTTGTTTTGTTTTAGCTGGCACTGCTGCTTGCGAGAAGTGCACATCAAGCAAATTAACACTTGCAGCTTTGTCCTTAATTGTGCATATGAGGGAAACAGCGGCTTTGGGAGTGTTATATGTAAATGGGGTTTTTCATTTTGTTTTGTTTGATGATACTGTTCTATCATAAAAAACAGGTAGTTCCCTTATTGAATAGTTTCTGCCTCTGAGTGTGTAATAGCGCTATAAAAATGCACCAACACCAATTATTCACACAGAAACCTTATAAAGCACAGATCAATGACGAGGCCTCATATAATTACCCGTGCTGACTTAACAAACAGCTGAGTTACTTTTTTGTGTGAACTTAGAACTTTTTTTTTTTATCATCCTTGATCTTTATTTCTGCATGAAGGAGGAAAGTGTCAGATGAACTGATGATCTGTAATTGTTTTGTTCATCTTCATGTTTTTGTACTGTAGGACTTTTCCTTAGTGTCTTTAAATGTTACCTAGAACATTTTTAAACTGTATCTGTCCTTTATTGATAGACAATTCTGCCCATAATGTAAGTACATTTGTCCTCATTTTCACTTTGTGCTGCACAATGTGGACGAAACAGACTTAAATTTTACACGCATTGCTGTCTGTAAAAGATTGCACTTCCTGTAGTGATGACCTTCGACAGCATGTGCAGACAAAAAAAAAAAAAGTTACTTTCTCATTAAAAAATTGCAACTAAAAAATATGTTTGTTTTTTGTGACTTTTTGGAATAAATCCAGATTTTTCCTGTTATTATTTTTCCAATTCATCAAAAAAATGTAACCTAAAAGACCCATGATGATTTGATAATACATTTATACATTCAAATGCTTTTTTCTAAGCCAAAAAGTCTAACAAAATCATGTTAGGTACTATACGTAAAAAAACTGATTAAAGAAACCCTTGTTGGCAGGTAAACAGTGTTTGTTGCAAACTTAAAGTCCCTGTTTTGTAATTTATTTCTTTGTCCATCTTTACGTTCATAAATTGGACCCTCAGAAATTGTCTAATTGTCCTCTATGTTTCTAGAGTGCTGGGGGTAATGAGCAGGCGATAGCATCACTGTCTGCGAGCCGGGATGAAAGAAATGGCACAATAAAGAAAGGAGAGACCAATGCAGTAAATATCCCTGGGCCACACAGTGCACATACTAATTGCGTTCTTAAGCTGCAGTGTAGTAAATAATGAAAGTTTAATTTCTGCTTACACTATTGCAATATTCTTGTTCAGTTTAGTGAAACAGCATTGAAACGAGGCAGTGTGAAAGTTAAAGGACAGAAAACAAGAGTATTTGATGATCCTGATCACTGCAATCTTTTTAACCTTTTATTTATTTGTGTATTTATGAGTATGTGTATGGAATTTACGGCACACTGTATGCTACCGGGCACTTGAATCAATCAATCAATCAATCAATCTTTATTTGTATAGCGCCAAATCATAACCAATGGTATCTCAAGGCACTTTACAGTAGAGCAGTCTTAAGGACGGACTCTTCATTTTATGGATACACACATATGCATATATACGTATATACACATACATATGTATCCCACACCCAACATGAATTCATCATGGCGGCAAGGAAAACCTTCTGTTAAGCAGCAGGAACCTTGTGTGGATCCCATTCCTATGATGAACAGCCATCCACGTTATGCTGTGTTGGGTGTGTGCAGAGGAAAGGGTGGAGACAGAGCCGCTGAGTCTCTGTAACTCCACACTGAGGATCCCACGGACCTGCAAGACAAAAGCCAGAAGGAGTACAGGAGCAAACACACAAGGGAGTAAGCAGACATAGAGGGAGTGTTTGAAAGAGGAATGGGACCCTCTCCGGTCCCTCTCTAACCTAAATGACCTCTCTCTTAACGCCCTCTCCAACCTCTCTCCAACCGAGCATGCCAGACCCCCCCCCCCCCGGCAGTCTATGCCTATTGCATCTTAATTATGAGCTATGAGCTGGTTCCTAACTAAAAGCTTTATCAAAGAGGAATGTTTTGAGCCTAACCTTAAAGGTAGAGAGGGTGTCTGCCCCCCGAACCGTGGTTGGTAGATGGTTCCAGAGAAGTGGGGCCTGATAACTGAAAGCTCTTCCTCCTATACTACTTTTAGAGATGAATGGAACAACGAGTAGTCCAGCATTTTGAGAGCGTAGTGTTCTGGGGGGATTGTATGGCACTACAAGCTCCTTGAGATAGACTGGTGCCTGTCCATTTAGGGCTTTATAAGTGAGAAGAAGAATCTTGAATTCTATTCTATATTTTATGGGAAGCCAATGCAGAGAGGCTAATACAGGAGTAATGTGATCTCTTCTCCTAGTTTTAGTCAGTACACGTGCTGCAGCATTTTGAACCAGCTGAAGTGTCTTAAGCGACTTGCTCGGGCAGCCTGCTAAAAGAGAATTACAATAATCCAGTCTAGAGGTAACAAAAGCATGGACTAGTTTTTCGGCGTCGCCCTGAGACAGGATAGATCTGATTTTAGCAATGTTACGGAGATGAAAGAAGGCAGTTCTTGAAGTTTGTTTTATGTGAGAGTTGAAGGATAAGTCCTGATCAAATAGAACCCCAAGGTTTCTAACAGTTGTGCTTTGTGCCAGAGTAATGCCATCTAGGGCAGTTAGGCTAGCAAAGGTTTCTCTAAGGTGTCGCGGGCCCAGTACAATGACCTCAGTCTTGTCTGAGTTGAGAAGAAGAAAATTTTGGTCCATCCAGGCCCTAATGTCCTTTAGACAGGCCTCAAGTTTAGATAGCTGATTTGTCTCACCTGACTTCATTGATACATACAGTTGGGTATCATCAGCATAGCAGTGGAAGTTAACAGAGTATTTTCTCATAACATTACCAAGGGGGATCATATAGATACAGAAGAGGATTGGACCTAGCACAGAGCCCTGAGGAACCCCGTAGCTTACTTTAGTGTACACAGAAGACTTATTATTCACGTGTACAAACTGGTACCTATCAGATAGGTAGGACTTAAACCATGAATGACCCCTTCTGGAGATTAATAAAGTATCTATCTATCTATCTATCAGGTTTGAATAAAAGCTATAACAAATAAGAAAAAAAAACAATTTTACTTTCCTCCAACAAACCTCACGCAAACTCAGTTTAACAAATGCACATGATGCGTTTCTCTTTACAATCTCACAGTAGAGCTGGGCGATATACCGGTTCATACCGAATACCAGTATATATTTTCATTGTGATATGAATTTTTAATATACCGCTGTACTGGTGAATTTGATTGTACAACTTTGGGAACGCTACGCTGCACCGCGTTTCAGACCGGACCCTTTTCAACGTTGCACTTCTAAATAGGAAGGTAAACAGTAGCGCTCTGGTGTTAGTTATGGTGTAAATCATACGTGTAAATAGATAAGAAAGACAATTGAAAGCTCTGAAGCTGCATGTGTGCATGTGCCTGCGTGCGCATGCCTCTGCTACAGGATGACAACACTCACGGACACGGAGGCACGGTTAGCTTAGCATGTCGGCAGTAATACACAAAAAAAAGAGAGCAAAGGATCGCAATTTGTAATTCCTATAATGTGGAAATAAGTCCTGGTGGAGCTGCAAAAAAAATGCTACCTTATTCACCATAAGAAACCACCACACCACTGAGTATGCAGCATTTAAAGCTAATGCTAAAGCTAAGCTACCGTGGCAAAGAACCATTGGACTGCTGGTGCAAACTTGTATTACTACTAGTGTGGAATAATTCTACAATATTCACTCATGACAGTAAAATAGACCATCCTAAATCAATCTACTGCAGTAATTCCTCTCTCAACCTGTAGAAAATGCTGTTAACACCTGATTATGCATGAAAAAAAATACCGTGATATACTGTGAAACCGTTCGAATTTGGAAAAATACCGTGATAGACATTTTTGGTCATACCGCCCAGCCCTACCTCATACCTCATTCTGTGTAATGTTTTTTTATTAGGTGCGTGTGTATCTTTAAATGTAGGAGAAAACACTCCATGTTGGATTTTAAGGAAAAATGTTTAATTTAAAATTGTTAATTAATTAATTAACTTATAATTAATTATTAAATAAATTATGATTAAAGATATAGATTTAATAAGAATTTACAAAGCGACCTACGACCGACTTTTGCGAACAACGAGTATTAGTGAGGATAGGCAGTATCAATTTTTACGCACTAAAGTCTCTAAATACACAGGAAAAGACAAATTATGAATTCTTAAAGCCGGTTGTTTGTAGACTACACTTTATTAGACAAAGCACTTTGATCGTCTGCAAAGCGCAGACGATCCATGGTTGGGAAGTTACAGGAGCGAGGGGTTGTCAGAACTGGTTGGCGATTGAGAACCCTTAAAGTCTCTGCGATTAGGTCAAGGACTCCCAATATGTTATTGGGAACAGACTGACCAGAGAATTCTAACATCCAAATCTATTTTCAAGCAAACTTGCTTTGCACAGGCTAGGGAATACTCTGTTGTAAAAACTCCCAAAAACTTCCAGTTGGTTCCACACCAAAGTTAAGTTGAGAGCAGTTCTTACATTTCAGGCTTATCGTGGCACCTACTGCCACCTACAGACATGAAGAGCAATCCGAATTACTTTCATTATCAATGTCAAGAATCTCTCGCCAATCAACAGCAAAATAATTTGCATCATTATTTGACCAAATGATTGCAATACAATCTGGTACAATTGCTTTTCTTCACAGTCCTTCTTAAAATGCATCCACACACAACACTATTTAAATTGCATATCAAATGAAACAGGAACAGACTACTATTGTTTAAAAAGAATCACCCAAGCATCCATTACTGGCAATTGTACTTATTTGATAATGGAAAAAGGAAATAACACAGTATGGTATTGGCCTGCCTTCACTTCCCTGAAATGCAAAGTTTTAGCAGCTAAAGAGAAGTCGCTGACGTCCTGGTGTTTTGGTTCTTGGTGATAAAGTTTAAGCATGTGTCATTAAGTTACAGGCAGTAACAGTTAAACCATGAGCTCAGACTTGCAATAATGCATTGTACAGTTTATGGCGGCCTCTACTATTGGTTGGTATGAGGATTGAAAGCCATTAAAGTACCATGTTTGATCTTTGTACGTTCACCAATATAAGGACTTTAAATGAATCTATCTGGGCTCGACAATGAATCACCTTTTTTTTCCCCAACATAAAAACCCCGCAATCAGAAACTTTATTTTTAATATCGTCTTGAACACAAGGTGTCACTCACCCCAGTGACTCCTCGGAAGTTTCATCTTACACCTTCCTGCCTGTACTGCTCACCTGTGACTCACTGGTAAAATATTTGCAGGGTGTGTTAATCTGTGTTCACAGTTGTAATGGCACTGTTGATTAACAGCCCAAACAAACTTACAGGAATCCATTTCCCCTCTGCTGAGGTGTGAAAAATTAAACTACATGATACCTCAAGAAAAGTTATGCCTTCATGAAGGCATCTATATAATACTGTACTATTTCACAGAACTTTGGTGCAAAACACCTCAAATATATCACACGTAAGCCAAAAACCAATCTGAGGAGGGGATCATTTTCAAAAATCTGAATCGTGATGTTTGCAGGTCAACTGTGTTACCTGCAGGGTGTAATACTCCAATGTCTCAGGGCCAAAATCTAGACAAATCTAGATAGAAAGAATTCACACAATTTTCTATGTGCTATAACCTGCCTCAAAGAAGTCATGATAAACAAAAGAAAAAAAATGACATTATATACATCCTGGCTGTAAATATTGCATGTGCATCCCAGATGTTCTTGAGTTGGGAACTATCTATGTTCAAGAAGAAAGAGTAGAACAAGAAACCACAAAGTTCTGCTCCAATTCAGTGTAAACTTTCCAAAAGTCATGAATTTGTTTTGAAGGAACAAATAAACTATCGTACCTTTTATTTTTATTTTTTCCAAACCACACTCTTGATTTATCTTTATGTTCACATCTGCGATCATATTGCAACGCATCATGATTAACACATCTGTAACACAGTGCTTGAATCAGAAGACATTGCTCTTCTTTTCTTGTGAACTGGCAAAAAAATAAAAATAATCTTTCAAAAAAGGGAGTCATTCATCTCTATCTGCACACAAACAAATTCAAATAAATCAACTCTTTACCAAATATAAAAATATTTGTGTTGTGGACAGATAATTAATGACCACAGCTGCTCTAATTAAAAGCCATCTGAGTTTCATTAATCTTGGTTGTGGAGTCCCATCGTTTCTCAAAGTGGACAACCACGCCTTTCCTGTGCAATGCCTATTGTCCTTGGACTCATGTTTCAGGAGCTTTGGAAGACCAATGTTGCTTTATTAACGTCATGAAAGGAAAATGAAACTATTAATTATCTAATGCAAGATGTGCAAAAAGAAAAGGATTATTCTCTTCTTGTAGGAGCTACCTGAGCACTGTGGGCCAAAACTTTAGATACAGTCTTGTACAGACCACTTTGTATAACTTGTTTTATTGGACACATTAGACAAGTTAGAGAAAACAATGCGAACAACTTGACAACATGTTTTTCCGATTATTACAGGAATACCGAAACAATAAGGTAATGACCAAGTTGTATTAGAGGTCTAATATTACTCAGTGATTTGAATTTTCTTAAGTACAACCCAAGTTATCAATTTATTTTACTCAACCGTCAAATAAACATGCAACTAAATTAGGATTTATTTAAAAATAGAAAATGAATAAATCATTGATTATTGGGAAAGGTACCAAAATAAGGTTCTTGCTTAAGTTCAAGTAATCATCCAATAACTAACCTCACATGATCATTTTTAACAGCACATGTACGTTGGGCTTAAACACCTCGTACGCAGGAAGCAAGCTTTCACAGTTGAACTGCAGCCTCTTTTGTATGCTGAACATTTGGCAAAGAAATGAGCAGGGGAGGGAACCATATGGTGCAAGAATGCCATAAACTGGTTTTATGAAAATGTCTGCAATGTTTATCGAATTAAACAGTACCTAGGGCACTAACGACTCGTCTAATTTCCGACAAGCTTGCCAATAAATCTCTCTGAGCAGAACAAAAGATGTGAGTCTTTTTTTTTTGAGAGCGCTATGACATTACATTGTTCCTTCTGAATCTTCAAATCTATGAATGAATGCCATTACAGCAGGGTCAGGCATAGTCATAACTGACTTCTAGATATCTCTTTGCATCAACCAACATATATCTAATAAATCATCCACATGATTATGTTAGGTTTAATAATGAGTTAATAACTGCGGTCAGGTCCGTCAGAGCACCAGTCTCCAAAACATGCAGAACAGCTGTTCTCCAGGACCAAGGGGTGGAGAGACTTATGACTTTTTGCACAATAATAAGATTTTTATTTTTAATCACTAACAAGATCCTTTGATATGATAGGTTTAATAGTTTGTTTTTCTGCCCAATATATTTATTGAGTTTTAGATATTTCAACAGAAGCAACACAAGTACACATCAAAATCAAACAATTAAGCAAAAACCTAAAATTGTCAAACACACAGACAAAAAAAAGAGAAGAGCAATGAATATAATAGCTGTTATCCAAGCAAAGTAACACATAAATCCGACATCTCAGACTGAGATCCATCTCTTGTTTAAATATGTTAATTTAAGGGGAAAAAAATCTTTCAACTTTCACTCATTCAGTAGAGACAGCTCAATAACAGTCATTCCTCAAAATCATAGTTCTTGACAAAATTCAGCAATGGCCCCCATTTTTTTTTCAAATCTTTCCAGTTTCCCTTTTATCTTCTGGGTCATTTTCTCTAAAGACAAAATCATTAACATTTGCCTTATCCGCTATGTCATTTTTGCACTGTTAGTTTTTCAGTATAACCCTAAAATGCTAAATTCAGGAGCCACTGGAATTCTTTTGTGTAATTTTTTCAATGGTTCTGTGGTTTGATAGTTTAATAGTATTTAGTGTATTTGTAAGTGTAAGAAACATCTTTTAATTGATTGTAAATGTAGCTTATTTTACACACACATATATATATATATATAGTAGAAAACTCAAACATTAAAAGAAATACCATGGGCTAATGAACAAAAAAAAAAAAATGAAACTATGCCCTGATCAATAGTGAAATAAGCTAAAATAGCATCAAATGATTTTCATGACTTAGTCAATTACATGATTTAAAAATAGCATATGTATTACTGCTGGTTTGAAATGTAAAAAACTGTAAATACTGTCATAAGTTTAATAGTAGATGTTTACTTTTAGCAAAAAATACTTTTAAGCTAAATTCTGTGATAAGACGTAGGCCCCAAAACATTTGAACACATTTATTTAGACCCTTACTATACAATTTACTTCCTAGTCATTTTAACAAAATTTGACAATCATTGAAGTTGAAACACAGACGCTCACTCCACGTGCTATTCTCATTTCAGCATTAGCCATGTTATTGTTGTTTCAAACCTTATTTTCCAGCATTCTTAATTATTCATTTGCTCGCTTTGTGCAGTACATAAAATTGTTGACTGTAATCACAGGGGCAATGGCCATTAAGTCCTAATGTGGCTAATGTTTGCCTAATCAAAGTTTTATGGATGGCAATAACTTTGAAATAACATTTTTTAATTATCCTTTAATTTGAGACATGATATTGTTGCAATCTCTCATTGCCTGAAAGACCAAAACAATAACATTTCCCAGGGGGACTGTTATTGTCTTACATATTAAAGGTAAGGAGGCAGGGTAAAGCAGCACAAGACCCCCTATTTTATTTTTCCCCCACAAACATACTTTGGTACTTGCAAGAAAATTTGTCTGCATCTTGATTAACATTGGTAAGTGAAAACAAAAAAAAAGATTGATTCATCATTTTGATCAATGTTTTTTTCAGGTCTTGCCTCATATTTTAATTTAGTGTCTGTGCGTTCAATTTCATCCTGCTGTGACATTTAAAAACGCGAAAGGAGAAACGGCACAGCAATGAAACCTTTTTTTTTTTTTTTACAGTTTCTTCAGCACATGTTGTTCAGAAAAAAACTTTGACTTTTTGGGTAAAAGGAAGAACAATATAGCAACTTTTATTACCTAAAAGCATCAGAGTGAGGGTACATGTTTGAAAAATCAAGCAAAATAGTCGTTTCATTTTTGTAAAATGATAGATGTCAGGAAAGCAGACATCTTGGTTTTGTCTCTCCTCTGATATTACTTTTCTTCCTAAATTTCTTGGTTGAGAATACAGTATTTACCCCTTTGAGAGCCCCCACCACCCAAGCACAGACGTTTGAGTGAGTTTATTAGTTCAAAAGGATTATTATTATAATGTGAAAATGGAACTAATGGTGTGCCAGATGCTTTTTTTGCACAATTATCTGAGAAAACAAGTCTCAAGACAAGTCATGTGTTATTATTTGGTCATTTCTAAGAGACCCTTCAAAATTGCTCAATTATGTTCTATTAAGCCAAGGCCAACCCTGTCAATCAACAACACAGCATTTGCCCCGGCCTTCAAAGACGGTCCATTCAACATTTAATGGCTCTCAGAAGTTTGCAAAGTAACAAAAGACAACGTTCACTATGACTAATAAAGTTTATTTTTTCAGGAGTGAAAAAATGTCTCAGTTAGCTGTCAGCAGTTCATTTTATTTCTTAACTTCACTCAAAAATTGTAACCGAATAATGGAGTGTTTTTGGGGGGTTAGGGGTTGTTGAACACTCGGCGGATAAACATGAAAATGTAGTGTGGGATTTCTGAAGTTGATATGTTTAGAAAAAGACAAAGCTAAAAAATTAAATAAAAGGGGGTGTTACACATATTTGTCACTAGAAAACTGGTGCCTAAACCTAATCCTCCACAATTAAACTTGCAACAAACTACAAAAAAAGAAATAATGGGCGACATGCATATTACGTTACCATTTTTCTCTGCCGAATTATAGAACAGCATTACATGTACATGCCCCTTGTCTACGATATCATTAGATAGTGGGTAATATACAGCCTAGGATATAAATATCTTTTTACCACATCTTCGAAAGTAACTTTCTATCTGGTTTATTGCTTTTTTTGTAGTTCCAATACTGTACAGGGAATTTTTTCCTAAAAATAACATGTAAATAAACAAATCGTCTTGGATAAATTCATAGTTAGACAAAAATTGTGCTCTACTTTAAGAGATCCCCTAGCTTAGTGTATATCAATACAAACAACTTTGAGTTTTGGACATTTAATGACTTGGGCCTTAACATTAAAATGGTACTTTTGAAACAAAGCCTGCTTTTATGTCTGCAAAATTTTATGTCCTGTTTTTCCTGTGGGCAAATCTATGATTGGCCAAAAGTCGTAACATCCCCTGCTGTTCCTGGTTTAATAGAACCTGTGATTGGTCAGCTCCAGACGAATGCGGCACTACTGGGAATTTTTGGCAACACTGTTGTCACATTTAAGCAAAACATCTGTTGTTTCACCAGCATGGCCAACTCCATTCTGTCACAATGAGTTAGGACAAAAGGAAACTGTTTCATCCGTTATTCTCAGTCATTGTTTTATTTGCTTCTACTTTCACATTTGAAGTGAGGGACTAGATTTGTAAAGATATTGGACCAAACAGCGGTGTTTTTGTTCAATTTCTTTTTTGTCTGACGTTCTAAAAATATCAGGTAAATCTTAAGGGGTGGGGTGTTGTAGTGGTGATTCAATAAATAAAGCCTTTGTGACGTGGCACAGCGCTGCAATCAATCTCGTCTCCCAACATCCCCCTTCTCACCATTTCTCTCTTTGTTTTCATATCTCGCAGTACCTCCCTCTTCGTCCTACATCTCTCTCTTCTCTGTCGAACTCTATCTTACTTGAGTGCTAGCATATGCCTCCAATCATTTCCTCCCCTCCTCCACCCTTTTGCCTTCTCCTTTTTTCTTGATTTCCTCTCTTCCCTTACTTCTCCTTCATCTCTTGCAGTTTGACTCAAGCCGTGACTGGTGCAGTTATCAATCACCAAAGCCAAGCCTTGTCAGGGACGACTGAACCCAGAGGCGCCCCTCTTCCTTCACTCCCTCTCTCTCTTTTATCTGTCTCAGTCTCCTTCCTTTAACAAATTTGTTCCACTTAATCAGCCTTCCCAAATGACCCCCACTTCCTAATTAAGCACAGGCAGCATGTAGGGAAATATGATACTTAATTAATGATGAGATAAACTCACTCCCAAGGCCATGTCAAAAAACGATGACAACATGTTTGGCAATTTGAAATCAAAGTAATACGCCAAGAGTCAGAGAAAGTTGATGACCAATCTGGTGTTTGTCCTCCAATCTGTTATCTTAAAAAAAAAAGTATAACCTGTATTTTTGATTTATTTGATTGAAGCAAGTTTCAATTGTTGAGTCATGGTTAAATGGGTACAGAATCATTCACTTGCTTCTGACTTGGAACTCCACCCTGAGGTTGGAATACAATATAGCTGTGAGCCATGTTTGAGTTATTTCAACATGCTACCACTGAACTCGGAGATCAGAATTTTTAACTCGGAAATGCAGAATCCTGAGTTGCCAGGAACGCAGCATCACGCATTTCTTAGCCTGCTTCTTGATTGGTTATATTTCGCTCAAAGTCACAAATCACAGGGTCATGAATCGGGAGTCGTCGGCTTTCCTCATACGCGCGTTTTGTTCCTGAATATTGAAAAAGTTCACTATTTAAATCTGTCAGGCCAACCAGTTTTCTAAGCCAATTATAGGGACAAATTCACTATTAATAATCTAGTGTTTGCCATCCTTGGTCAGGTTGGGGGAAAATCGGGGCAAAGACAGCCTGATTATCTGTATGTGTACCCTGCTTTATTTGATGCTCTAAACTACATGAGCGTTTTCAGTAGATTAATGTTAAAAGGACATACCTTTCTAGTGCAATCTCACCTTTACCTCACCTTTCTTAATGTCACACAGATTGGTTAAGGAAGTGGTTCCCAAACTCTGTGTTTATCTCCCCTTTGAAGAAACAGTTTCAGAGCCCGATCATCGCAATTTTTTTTTTTAACTTTATTGGAAAAGGTAAAAATTGAAATTTTCATGTTCAATGTTCAGCAAGGCCAATTCTTGCATATTGTTTGGCACCTGCTATGTACAGGACATTACGCATTTTAAGGGCCAGCCCTTGCAGTATATATTATAGAGTAAAACACACAAGTTAAATACAAACACCTGAAACAAATTGTCAACGTAATAAATGCAACATGAATACACATCAGTAAAGAGCCACATCTACAAACCACACTGTGACCAAATTGATCCAGCAGTTTCACACCAGTCTTCACAGGCATCCCTCTGCAGTATTCATTTTCTTAGTTCTCATTTAGCTGATCCACTACGCGCCGGCTTCTCCATTTGGAAAACGTACTGAATGTTTCCAAGCATATGTACATACGTCATTGTGCCATCACACATTAATGATTTAATTTATTTATTTTTTAATCATTGAAATTATTTCATTATAATACTGCAAATGTATCAAATGTATCAGAAAAAACAACTCTTAAAGCTGATATCCGGAGTTTCTGAGAAATCTATGTTTATGTATCATTCTTTTGAAATTCATAAAAATACCTAACTAGTCTTTTACTGTGGTCTACTGTCGGTGGTCATTATACATTTATGTATATAAGTCCCTCCTACATGCTATATACCCCTATACAAATAGAAACTTTCGCCAATAGATTTCGACTTTGTGTTTTCGAGACTGTCAATCAAGAATCACAACAGCAAACGGGTAAATATGATTTTGGCTGTCACCTGACCCATAGACCTATATCAATGCGACCTGATGCGCCGTTATGTTCCTCGATGCGCGTGCAGAAAAGTAGAGGTGTGGCTTCTGGTTTATTGCAGAGGCAGGGGGAGGAAGTGGAGCTGTTGAGGGTGGGACATCGAGACGTTTCTCAGAAACTCCAGACAGCAGCTTTAACCTCAAGGGCCCTGGGCACAAGCTCACTTTGCCCATGCAGTCATCTGTCAATGCCCATCATGTCAATAAGGGCCCAATTCTCAGAAAAGGTGTTACAGCACCTCACTGAATCTATGTCACTAGAACTTCAAGCAACCAAGTTTATGTGTGAGTGAGTCTCTAAAGACGTTAAGATTGTGTGTTTTGGCAGGTGTTTTCTCTTTGATGGCCTTTGGTATTTGAAAGTTTTTCACAAGTTGACAATAATAATCACAGTAACAGTGTAACACCATGAAAAAAACACAACCAGTTAATAGTTGTAGTTTATTAAAACCAGTAAGCAAAAGACATCCTTTTTACACCATGTCATTTTGCTGACATTGTAAATAATAAAGCAGCAGTCAAGCTGTAAACCATTTTCTACCGAGTCGAGAGTTGTGATTGTCTTGCCACTTGAGTTTCTCGTCGTGGAAATGTAACTCGACAATGACAACTACATTTTAGCTCTTGTTCCCCCTGATCTTCAAATCAAATTTACACCGACTACTTTGATACGTGCAGAGAGAGCGTTAACATCCCTGTGGACTGGGAGAAAAGAAATAAATAAACCAAAACTATCACATCCGCAAACAACTAACAACAAATCTGACATATTTACCATAACAGCTGCTCTGAACTTTGGTCTAAATGAAACACATCCATAAAATAAGTGTTTGTTCTGCACCGTCCTTTGAAGTTGGATTTGTTTTTGCTCTTTAATGATTTCTTTCTTCTGATGATGATGGAAGCCGTGCTGACACCTTCTTTTGCTTCATCAAGTTCCGCTGCACAATTACATGAATTTACTTTCAATAAATTACCATCTTTGCATACATCAGTCAAATCATCCAGCTGAGGCATTCACAAACAATATGCATTATTAATTTCATTGTCAGTGTTTATTTGGTTAACTTGTAACCGACTTGGACAGCCCATTGCCTTGATGATGCATTTAAAAGCATTGGGGTCGGCTTTTTAAAAGGAAATCAGGGAGATGACATGCTTCCACAAACCACTTTGCTCCCTGCTGAGGCCACAGAGGGAAAAAAATACTGAACTCCAGTGAAAGACCAATCAAAAACTCAAAAAGCAGCATCGCAAGCTGTAGCAGTCAAAACAACAGAATCAGGGAGATCATTCACATCACAGCGATTCACAGTGAGCAGTTGTTAGCATTGATTGACTATATTTCACTTTAACAAGTTTCTGCTGTCTACAATAGTTATTTGAATGTGTTCATAGAAGGAAAAAACAACTAAAGTAAAGACGTTGGGTTGGGTAGGAGCAAACGGCTAAGTGATTTTAACCAGTGATTTGCTTGAAATGAAAAAGGTCCAAACTTTATTCAAACAAATCATCCCAATCAGTTGTCATCAAATACATTATGAGTTTTAAAACTACTATGTTATGTTCTATGTTAGAGTTACTAGTAAAAGGTGTCAGGGCAAAATTGTTAGTTATGTTTCTTAACATATTTACTCATAGACCTTATTCTTTTTAAGGCTTTAAGTTGAGACTTTTCATTTCTGCTGTCTCATGTTTTCTGCTCTCTTCTCGAGGTCAGCTTCCCAAAACACATCTTGTCCCTCAGACACAGAGACATGACACACTCACATGCCTACACACACTCACATAGTCACACATACACACCCAATACACATCCATTCATACACACAAACACCATACACGCACACACCTCCAACACTCACGACAATCAGGAGATACCAGAGAACTGGTTGTTTTGACCTAAAGAAGAAACTGTCTCTTTTCACCCTCTTCTTTCACCTCCACCCTGTCCTCTATCTCCTGGGGGGAGGAGGGAGGGGGACTGAGGGGGAATATACGTGATGAGTTAGAACTGTGCCACCCGGTCATCGGACGTCCGCCCGGGGCGGTCACTAATTTTGTCCATCTTTATACTCCTTTTTATTTAGTTTTATAATAAACCTTTTTTATAAAATCATCAATGCCTCGCCTGGACTCCATCATTCAACCAGAGCAATAAATCATGTCTCCAAATGAGGTCAACCGCAAATTTGCCGTGACAAATGTCATTATGACAACAGGAAAATAGTTCGATTTAGATTAGATATACCTGCTAATGCCAAGGAAAACACAGCTCGTGAAGACAAACCAGAGTAAAGAAGCTCCTGCTAAAAGTGCCACGTTGCTGCCATCCATTTAGCCCCGAGGGCACCTGGAGGCTGCCGCGATGGCAGCACTCATCTCCCATCAAGCTATCATCCCAGATGACAGCTCTTAGGTATTCTTGCAGCTAAATTCCAAACTCACACCGGCTTAGATTAAACACAAAACAAGTGTGGAGGATGGGGAGTTGGCAGCATCTTGTAAACATTTGAAAAAATTATGCTTGACAGCATTCCTCATTAAATTACTAAATGATGAGGCAGGCTACGTGCACAAGGCAAAAAACTTAACTGCTTTGAACCTTTGATTTGGTAGAATTGACAGTTACTGTGATTTATCAACAAAAAATAAGAAATCCTCACGTTCAAAAATGGAAAATAAGTCAAATTTAGTTATTTGACATTAAAGTTGAAATACACCTGCTAAATTGCGCAAACCTTAAAGAGTATATAAGCTGAGGTTTTGGCTGACGTGTGTCTAAGCTAGAAACTCAAAACATGCCCTGATTATGGGTAAAGACAATGCCCAGTATATACTAAAAATAATCTATGCTATGCTAAATAACCACTCAATACTCACTTTACCTTTTCATTCAATTCTCTCAATCCAACCTACTCGCCACTGATTACAGAGGGGACAGGTGCTAGTTTTCTCAGGAGGGGCGTAGCCAACAGTGGTGGTTTGTGACATAAGAAGCCACAAAAATGTTTCAAACCACCATTCCCAGCCAACAGGAAATTTTGATTGCAATAATTTGATATCAAATAAAATATGTCAAAATGAAATTATTTAACTGAAATGTCAAAAGTTGGACATGAATCAACAACAGTACTTCAGATCCAAATACATTTGTTTCCAGCAGGAAAAAGTAATTTTTGCTGTTTAGTTTATCTTTAAAGATCTAAGGTAATACATCAATTAGCAATGCATGCTTTTAAGATTTTGTTCCTTGAGAAAGCAATACAACTATTCTTAAAACTGTATAAAATATTATTTGCTGAGTTGATGAATTACCAATTTCTTTTTCTAAAATACATGTTTCGATCTTGAACTCTTTGCTCTACTACTACTAAATCTAAACCTTAGATAAAAAAAGGAAACTTTTACAAGAGGCAGTATAGGAAGGTGATGAACTCAAGTTGAGTCATTGCTAAACTAAATGGCTCCTAGTCCGTCTGGTGTTGTGTTTGATGTAATGGCATTTCAGCTTCATTCCAGAGTGGATCAGTGCTTGGCGCTGACAGAGAAGCACAGAGAGAGCTGGGACTCTGGGATTCCTGCTTTATCTGCCACATCTAATGATGGCATCCACCTGCTGTTTTATGGCCACAGCTGGAACAGTGTAGCTCCATTTGGCCCCAGTGCGCAATCTTTTTCATCCCCTTGTCTTCAGTCTGCATTTGCTTTTTGTAGTTCCTATTTCTGTTTTGATTTTTTTCTCCTGCTCTCATCACTTTCTCCATTGTCATCTCAGTTGTTCTCTGATCTATTCTCGCAACCATCTTTTTTCCCCCCACCATTTTTATTCACTTCCCTATTCAATACCCTCTCACTTTCCCATCTTTTCTTTGTGGCTCATTGCCCTGATGTTCTTTTTATGGTCAACAGCCATGAGCTCCTCATCTGAGCTAGTCTGGCCTCATGTGTTTCTGATAAGGATGAGTCGATGTGGGGGTGAAGGCCCACGAGGTGCCCAAAGAGCCAAACATAGAACAATATGTCACGCAGTTGCCTGATGACCCTGACCATTCAACCTTGCAGGACTCTGACTGTGTATCTCCATCCTGAGGGTGGTGGCAACACGATGGTGATTTATCTTCTTCTTGCAGCAAAATATTCTTACTTTGTTATCACACAAATCAAGTATACTAAAAGGGCACAAACAATATGGAATCAGGTCATTGTTGTGTGTAGGAAAAGGTAAAAAATTAATGTGATGTGAATGTGATGAACTGATATTTATAGAGGATGGCAAGGTGGTTTTGTGTTCAGTTTTGGGATCAAACGTGATGGCAAGTGGTCTGAGATTTCCAGTTTTCCATGCGTCTTTGTGGTCTTCCTTTTAATGTCAAACTTCAGTTTAAAAAAAAATGCATTCCTTCCTATGACAGAAGTTAAACAAAATCAACCCGTTTTTAAACTATATTCCCCAATCGAGCAATATGAATATACTAAATTGTTTATGGTCCTCATAAAATACCATTCCAAACGCTATATTTTAAAAATCCAAACAGAGTAGAGAAGGTTCAGAAAGTAAACAGGTTTTCAGTAATAGTTTCAAAAAGGTAAAGGTGCTTTTAATACCATTGTACAAAAGATTTAAGTATGAATTCACAGATAAGGAGGGTTGATAATGGAGAGCGTCATAACATATGGACAACAAAAGTCCCTGGCATGCATGTTTGGATCACAGGTAAAACTAGACTACTAGCCACACGTAGAAAACATGCAAACTCCACTAAGTGTTCCACCGGCCAAACTCATCACCATGGGGCACAGAGCATTCAGTCACTCCGCTCTCCAGCTCTGGAACTCTCTCCCCTCTGACATCTGTACCAAAGACTCCCTGCCACTCTTCAATTCCAGACTCAAAACTCACCTGTTCAGTCAGTCCTACACCACCAAGTCACACACTCATCTCAATGCTGTACTGTTTTATTCTGTTGCCCCTGTTTTTATGACTCCACTGTACAGTGTCCTTGGGTGTTTTGAAAGGTGATACTTAAATAAAATGTGTTATTTATAAAGAAAAGTCCTACATGTCCATACCACATACTTGTGGCCATACCAGCCTGTCATTGCCCGATCCCATTAGATCTTTGAAGTAGTTGGATGGGAAACCACTGAGAACAGCAGGTACCACAGTGGGGAACAGTCGCTCCAGTGGTAACTGTCATTGTGTCCTTGGGCAAGACACTTCACTCACATTGCCTAGTATGAATGTAGTGCGTGAGTGAGTGTTGGTGGTGGTCGGAGGGGCTGATGATGCAATATGGCAGGATCGCTTCCGTCAGTCTGCCCCAGGACAGCTGTGGCTACAATAGTAGC
Organism: Gouania willdenowi; assembly: GCF_900634775.1. Taxonomy (NCBI): domain Eukaryota; kingdom Metazoa; phylum Chordata; class Actinopteri; order Blenniiformes; family Gobiesocidae; genus Gouania; species Gouania willdenowi. The sequence goes on along the minus strand of NC_041054.1, from coordinate 9,878,511 downwards.
TTACCACCACTAAGTGTGAAGTGAAAAAATAATACCTTAATTCTGTAAAGCTATGATAAATCGCTGTATGAAATCCAATGCATTATTATGTCCATCAAGCAAATCAAATCAGTGCCTTAGAACTTAATTAAACATCCCATTCTTTCAAGTAACTATGATGATATATAGATATAAACATGAGCAGCCAGGATGAAGGCATTCACATTGGATGACTGTTATTTATAGATATTTAAAGTAGCAAGTTATAAACGGAATCAAATTGCATTTGCATAATGACAGCGTTGGCCACTGACTCAATAACTATAAATAAGGAAAAAATATCTTTCTTTGTGAATTACGGAAAGTATTTTGCCCTACAGTTTTCAACACAAGTGTTCAAAACTGCAAGTCAAGTTCACATGTTTGATATATGAGAGATGTTATAGTTATAACATAGAAAACAGCAAAAGATCTTTCTAAACAAACTTCACCTTCATCTCCAATGGATTGCACTTCACAATAGTCATTTCAAGCTCAGCCATACAAATCTCAACTGACCAGATTTCAGTCAGGCGATCTCCGAGGTACCTCACAGCAGGTGTTGCAAGACAACTTGTGACTGACTTGACTGAGGGAGAATTGGAGTTTCGACTAAAAATAGGAGAACACAAATCATTTCTGGGAGACAAGCTAAAATTACTCAACAGCAGTAGGGGATGAAAAAAAAATTGTGATCGTAGCTCAGGCCGTCAACAATCCTAGATGTCCTCGGAGAGAGGCTCCAGCTTGACAACATGTCAATATCACTTTGAGTACTTCTCTAGAAACACAGCTCTTTGGGAAATCTCATTTATTTCAACAGCTTTACACACAATAAAGAGCGTCAACATTTGACGAATTCCGTGAAAAGAAAAAACTGAGCAGTTGATCTTTGAGACCGTAGGAAGACAATTTTAAATAAAAAAACAGAAAGGTAAGACAACACTTCTTTGTTGATCACTGTCAATGCGTTTACTGGACCAGACGGTGCTGTCTAAGAATTCGGCAGCTAACGCCCATCTGTCTGAGATCTTACATTTGCAGGAAAGAAATTGTTCTTGAGTTTAGCCCTCAGTTCGACTTCCTCTTAAATCCTCCGTCAGTCACACATCTTTCAGAAGCTGACAGGATGATTGAATACAAACCCGTATTAACGTTGACAACTTCAGACGTGGTTAAGCAGGCCAGAGCAAACACAGCATTGTAGTAGGCAGGCACAAAATACAGACGCAGCTTTCCATCACACTACAGCTGTACAAACAAAACAGGAAAGCAGGAAATTTAAGTAAGACCTGACCCCTTCTTATTTGTATTAATGTCTCACAAAACAGCAGCTTCACATTTTCACAAATGGACAACAGTGACAGATGTGAGGGAGAAAGAACTACTGAAATGTGAATATGCATATTGGAGCATGTCTTGCGATTTCCATATTTAGCTCCACACCCTAAGGTGGTTCTCCCAGTCTCCAGGGGCGACAGCCATTCCTGAGTGTGATTGGTCCCACAGGCTCTCACACATGCTGAATAAACATGAGCCTAATCCTCCTTCCGCTACACTTGTAAGGGGTCAAGGTTCATATTTACAAGAACAGCAAATTCACTTATAATCAAAACCTGCTTTGGGTACAGTCCTTAAACACTTGTCAACACACCATTTTAATTTTCTCTGCATGCATTAGTCACATGAGGCAAAAATCAGGTTGTGTAAAGAGTTGTTACATTTGATCTCTAATCAGCATCTTCTTTTAATGAGTGTCTATCAACACATTTAAAGAAGGTAGACACTAAATGAAATCAATGATTTGAAGCTGTGTGTATTTGTTGTCTGTATGCATTTATATGAGGATAGTGCATGTGAGGTAGTATAATGGCTGTACAGAATGATTGGATCGATCCCCATACTTTTGATGATTACACTATATTTCCTAACTAAAACTGCATCAACTAATAAATAAAATGAAAAAAATCCATTATTAAAAGTGTTGACAAAATGTTTGGGTATATTCCACAATTCATGGGTCACTTCCTGTCTACTTCACAGATGGAAGACATAGATCAATCAATCATTGAGATCATTTGCTTTGTTGGAAAAGTTTCATTTTTACCATGAAGTGTTATTTGCCAAAGTGACTTTCCAACACATTTATGGTGTTTTCATGCACTAAAAGTAGTGGCAAAACAATGGCGGATGTTTATTTTGCGGCTTAAACGGAAAGATCCAAATGCGGCCAAAATCTAGTAAGGTGATAACACGAGGAATAACGGGAACTAACGAGCGAATCACTGTCCTTGTCTGGTAAAGAAACAAAATAAATTACTAAGAATGAAGGAAAAACTCTTCTATGCATTAATCTACGGGACTCAACATCAAAGCAATGCACAAATATTTTTAAGAAATATCAATAAAAGTGCTTTAAGTCGGGCTGACAACATGAAATAAAACATTTAAAAAATACTCCAGCGACAAAGCAAATTCAACAGAAAGTGTTCGCCATTGGGATCATTCATTACAGAGACTATGGTCTAAAGTTTAGCAGTGTAGAATGTCAGCTCATTTGCGACATAACAGAATGCTATAAAGACAATTATGTGCACAGTCAAATCTCATATCTTCATATCAAAATGGAAGTACAGAAAAAGTTTCCTCTCTGGTAGGATTTCTGAAAATAAAGCTAGACCAGTAGAAGGCCATGAGATGTCTGATACTGGCCAGCAGGGACAACAACAAGATTTAATAGGTTTTTTTGTTGTTTTCAATACATCACTGAGCAGACAATGGGAGGTATTTAGCATCATAAATACTCTATGCTACATACGTTTCCATGATCTTCATAGAAGCTCCAACAACCAGTGTTGACCTGCTCTGAAACAAGTTATCCTTAGTAGAAACATCTAAATCAAAAATAATTTTGTTGGAAGTTAAACAAAGCATGTTTATCTATCATAAAAAGGCAGAGCTTTCAGAAAAGACTCACCATGATTACCTTTGCCTGTTTTGTGTGGATTATATACTGTGTTGAAACCGACAAAAAAGCCACCCACTTTTAATTGTCATTTTTATTGCAAATACTTCTTCTCACCAATTAAGGAGATAAGGGAGTTTGTCTTTAGACATTCTCTGAGTGTGTGCTCCATATGCCTACTAAATCATTCAACAGCACTGTGCTTCTCATTAGCCCGCTTAGCAAAACTTCCTGCAAAAAAAAAAAAGAAAAGAAAAAAGAAATCACAAATCTCAGCATGGGAATAGAAATAATAATAAAGTTTTTACTGAAAGCTCGAGGTTTTTTTTGTGCGTGTGGCATTTTTGCCCCACCTTTCCAGAAATATACCTTTACTTGTGATTTATTGCAGCAGGGCTGATGACGGGCTAATGTCACCCGGCAAATCTGGTACATTAAAAGAATGTTACAGTATATGTTCCTTTGCCTTATTATCTCTGTAACAGGGTTTGCGTTCACCTCACTCCTCCTCATGAGGAGACCAAATGCAGTCGTTTAATCTTATTTCTGTAGTTTTCCAAAAACTCCATCCCTTTCATCTATCCATTATCACACCTACTTGAAGTAAAGGTGGGGTTGCAGTTGCAATATAAAGAAACCAAAGGACCTGTAACGATAATCGTCCAGGCGATGAGTACCATTTGTTGTTTGAGTGTTCAAATGAAAAGACAGAGTTATTGAGAAAGGTATATACCAAAGTATTATCAAGACTGTCCTATGTTTAAACTAATATTTTTGTTGCAACAGAGAACTTTCTTGTGATTCTTGGGCTTGCCCAGTTGTAGGTGGGTCCATTTCTAAAATAGTATTGCCTTGAAGGCTTTTTAACCATAAACCTGAAATAAGGCCTAATTAAATGACACATAAAAAATTAAGCAAATAATGTTAAAAATATTAAATTTCCATAATGGTGTTTGTCTTGCATGTCTTTCATAAATATAATCATACACAACATACATATAAAACTTTCTCCTAGTGTTGCCAATAAGATCTAGCTGAGATAATGAATGAATATAATGATGTATTATAAAGAGTTAAAGCAAATGAAAAAAAAAATATTTCCATCTATAAATCTTCCTATATAAAAAATTTGAAGAGAAATAATCGAGCCATGTGGCCTCAGTATCTGTACTCAGACTGATTTTAGGGGCAAAAAAACTTTTCTTCATAATTATATTTTCTTTTGCTCATTGTTCGATTCCCCAACCACTCACAGAAAGACTGTTGAAATGTGAGCCAACATCTGATGTTGTTTGTGCTCAGTTTGTTTATGAACGGTGAGGGCTAGCTGCTGAGAAGCAGGACTCACCTGGGACTTGACCAGTCAGATCTCGTCAGGCCCCGGGTGAGTAGATGAAACAGCCGTTCAAGGCCCATTCGTAAAGGTTTGTGTTCAAAAGACAGCATGGCAGGGGGCTTAAGAGACAGATGCCCATGGTTCTATTTATAAAAAGGCAATAGAAAAAGAAAAAAGGTAGAAAAAGATGTGAGGAATAAATAAATAAAAACATATAGTTTACCATTAACGGTTTTTGAGCTGCAATGAATTTGAAAATACAGATATTAAATCTCAAATAAATTAACTATATTTTAGCATTATTTATTTCATATTTTGGGTGAACTTTTAGTTACATTTAAGGCAATAAATTATGGAAGAGTATAGGACCTTTGTAAATCTATTGCTGGGCTCTTTTTTATAGATTACCCCCTACTTTACAATATATAATCATGTATACTGACCAATAAAATGGTATAAAACATACCAGACTACCTGTTAAGAATCAAGTTAAAATAGTGTCAAAGTTAATTGACATGGGGAGCATGCATCCGTAAGTAGCGTGAGTCATAAAAAAGGTTAAGTATCTCACATTGTATCAGAACACAGTGCGTGTATGGGTCTATGTACAGATGTGCACATCAGTGATGCGCATCTGTAACCAAAATAACCAACGCGCATGAAATCTAATGATGTCACGCGCAATTGCCTACCTACGATTTTGTGATTGGATGGGAGTCAGCTTCATATAGACCCTTTTCAATGTGGACAAACATGAGACACGTGACTGATGTGCGCGCTGTTAAGGCTCGAAAATAGTTTGTAGTATGTATAAAGCTTGTCACCTGAGGATGCGGCCGCTTATTTAAGGAAACTCACTTTAAGTACAGGTGAACGATTGCGGGACCCATGCAGCATTCCAGAAAACGAGAAGTCTGATGTGCGGTCCTGGCCGGATGTTCAATGGTCAGACATTTATACATATCTGAGTATCAGTGTTTATACAAATGAAAACCTAAAAGTAAACAAGTCTCTAGATGTTTGTAACTACTTGTTATGAACGGGCAGGTAGGCGGGATGCTGTACTCTCGTTACCGAAAGCTTTCGTGTATTTCCGCGTATTCTGATCAGTTTCAAAGGACAAGTTTCCATATCTACATTAAGTCTCCTCCTCACTGTCCCACGTCTGCATATTCGTCCATTTACAGCTTTTTATGTTAACTTTTTACTGGATCCAGACTGAGATAGCGCTCCGTTCGCTCCTGTGCACCAATGCCACAGCAGCTATTACGTTAACACGATCACTTCTGAACAAACGTAACGTGCTGTTTATTTCTATCAGATGGGAGATTTTTACTTTATCCGGAATGTTTCAGTGCTCTCTCTCACCGTGTGTGTGTGTGTGTGTCAGATATGTCAGCTGTCAGCCTCTGTTTGATAGCATGTAACATGTCTTGTCTATTCTTCTGAAAAAGGTGCCCACCAGCCGGGATGTTGTAAAATTTAAGTCCTGGATTGTTGGTACTCCTATTTGTGCAATCAACAACTCAACACGATGGCATTGCTAGTACAATGTAGTTTTCCGGTTGTTTTGCACCGAGCCTGCATGTCTGAAAGAGGCGGGGCAACAGACTGTGTACTGTGAGCATACCGAACAGGAAAGAGGTACACAAGAAGACGAAGATATTCAGACACAGAGACTACACATTGGCGGTGGGGGAAAGAAGTGAAAGAAAAAAAAAGAGTGAAGTTTGGACATATTGTCTTAATATCATGGACAGCAGAGAGGAGAAGCATTTCATAATAGTACACAGGCTCCACTAACAACCTGTACATACATATAAGTGAAGTCCATTAATCAGTGACATTAATTGGACTTAAATGACCAAGAGTTGATCATTTATTATTGTTGCATTTTAATGTTAAGTAAACAAATACAACAATCAAAATAAGTGATATAAATCAGCTTTTGTTTCTAAATAGTATTTTAATGTATAATATTTAATGTACTATAAAACTGAGTCACTTGGAAGCAGAAATATTGTACTGTTTTGGAAATAGAGGAAGACATTAAAAAGGAAAGGAAAGAGGTGATGATGACATTAGGATAACAGAAAATTTATTTTCAGATATTTGTTCTTTAATGCCTAACAGCATATGAAGCTCTTTGATAAAACGCCTGAAAACTAAAAGTACAGACATAACATTTTGCTCCTGTTGATTTTTAGTTTCCATATATTCCTTTATTTTGTTCCTCCTGTGAAGTGGCTTTAAAAACATGGATTTAAAAAACACTTATCCCAAAACATCCCCCAGTGCTCTCCTGAGCACCAGACCAAAAAGGTTATGTGCACACCTTAGACAAAGACCAACAGGACATGGTTTTTTGACATGTATACCCTATCCAAGCACTGTTAACTGTGAACCATTAACACTATAAAAGAAATGGTATACCGTGATAAAAAACGTTAAGAAAACATTGATGTAATTCAAACAAGGTATGTCTATTCCAGGACTTGGGAAACAAGCTGCTTTGTCTTGCACACACACTCAAATGAGGCACAGGCATATTTAAGCATTACCTGATCTGTATTTATTATGTTTGTTCAATGTACAAAAAAGTAGATAAAAATGTATCAAGTAAACGATTTTTCAAAAAGTTAAATATTGAAGCCCAATCCACAGTCATGAATCGCAAAGAAAAAGATGAAAACTTAATTAACAGTTTCAAGTTTTCAAAATATGGGGGTGGGGGGAGGATCCACTAAGCTGGATGGATAAAAACAAAACAAGCATAAACAGCATACACTTCATACACCCATATATTCATTTAAAGTCAACTAATTAGGTGCTACATGTCTAACAAATATGTTGCGCGAGTGACAGGGTGTTTGTGTATGTGTTTGCATTGAACCCTTTCATCACAATATCGCTATAGTGATGAAAATGAAGCCACCGCTTTATTCATTACACATCATTTCTACTTATTCCTGTAAATACCTGAACACTAGCTAAGGTTTAAGGGATGATCTGAATATTGGTAAGCGGCCACAATTAGGTGGCTCCATAAATATACATATAGATATAATAGACACACATGCAAATGAAGGTTACCACAAGACTGCTTTGAGGCGACTTTGTGATGCAACAGCTATTCATCACTGTGGCTCAAGATGCTCTCTTTGCTGTCCTTAGCTTTATCTAATGAAGCCCCCATATTCAAATGAGCTTGCCCTTTTTGCTTGAATATTACTCCCTTCATGCATTGATAGAAAGTAGGAAAACTGAATTTTAAATAAGGAAGAAATGTTACTGTGCATGAATTCTTAGAATAACAAGTGTATGGAGGACGCAATTCCCAATTTCATCAAAAAAGGAGTCACATTTTACTTCTACAATTAGCACTTTACATGCACCCACTTAAAAACAGGTGTTACCTATTAGTTAGTCAAAACTTAAAATAGTTGGCATTCAAGACAAAATATTATTAAAGCTGCTATCCGAAGTTTCTGAGAAAAGTCTCGATGTCCCACCCTAAACAGCCTCACTTCCTCCTACTGCCTCTGCCAATCTACCAGAAGCCACGCCTCTATTCTGCATTCGCGTCGCGGAACATAGCAAGGTCGCAATGATATAGGTCTAATGGTCAGGTAAGAGCCAAAATCATATTTACTTGTTTGCTGTTGTGAAGCACAACCTTGTTTCCATGCACAGCTCCGCATTCACTTTGATTGACAGCCTCAAAAACAGGAAGTCGGACTCGGCGATCGTTTGCATTTGTATAGGGGTCTATAGGACAAAGGCGGGACTTCTATATATTAATGTATATGAATGACCACCAGCAGTAGCCCATAGTAAAAAAAAAAAAACGAGGTATTTTTTCGCATTTCAAAAGAATGATACATAAACATAGATTTCTCAGAAACTCTGGATATCAGCTTTAAGCTTTTCCAAAGCTGATCAAGTCATCCACTGCATGAAATTATAATGCTAAAGCTCCGGATATGTGATTATCCGATATGGTGTTACTTTCCTGGGTGCTACGTCGTAATATACCTGCTCATAATAACATATTTTTGAATGTAAATTCAAATTTACCAGGTAAGAATAAAATGTTCCCTCCTTGAAGGGTTTCACTTGGTGAAAACTAAAAAATGGCGAATCAGGGATGTTTACAAACTGATGATACATCAGTAGGCCTATATCACCACACAGCTGAAGAAGAGTCCTTGGATATAGAAAAAGTGCCTAGTCAGCAACAAGGAGGAAGTAAATTGTGCCGTTGCGTAAGAGGAGCACTGGGTTTTGAAGCATCCTCATATCATTATAGGATTTTAGCTTACCACAAGTGGCGAATAAGTAAAAGAACATGTAATGAAGACAGAGCTGAACAGTCGGATGACATATTGCCAGACAGCAGCCATTAGCCAGAGAGCTGCAAAAGCACATCAGGGGAAAACTCAAAGAGATAGAGCGGCAACAGAGAGAGACAGGGGGAAGAGAGAGTGAGGGTTAGAGGGAGAAATGTGAAAGGAGCAAGGGAGCCGGAGCAGAGTGGAGTGTGGAGACTGATTGCCGTTGATCTTCACAATAAGCGGGGCCGACAAGCGGCAAGCGCGCCTCTGCTTCGACACTAATTGCCCGTGAAAGGTGACCCGCGGTGAGGCGGAGGCGCTCAGCTCCGATCGTCCTCGCCATGCAACGTCCGCCCTGATCGCACGCGACACCAGACAGCCGAGCCATCACCCCAGCCACCAGCCCCACCAGCTCAGCAGCCGGAACCCATCCGATCCGGGGAGAGGAGCGCGGATAGAGGGGGGCAGAGGAGGAGGATGAAGGGACCTGGACGGACAGGATTGAAATAGTGAGTGGAAATAAAACAGGAACAGAGGTCAGAGAGAATGAACTCTGATGGAGTGTCGAAGAAGAAAGTACACAACAAATCGGACGATACATTAAAAAAAGACAGTATGCAATGAACTAAAAGAACTAGAACCGATATAAGGCAACTGCTCCAAATTTATATTTTTCTAATTAAATAAAGTCAGGATTGTCTTCAACTGGCGCCCAGTCCAGGGTGTACCCCACCTAATGCTCAATGAGAGCTGGAGATAGGCACCAACAAACCCACATGACCCTGAAAAAAGGAACAAGCGACTCCAAAAATGGGTGGATGGATGATTATCTTCAAACCGCTGCTAATGTGGCATCATACAACGAGAAAGGCATGGCGAACAGAATAATACATCTAAGTTAAACAAGAAAAAGAAAAATACAAAGATGTAGTAGCTATAAGGTTGAGGGCAGCGGACAAACAGAAGGTTGAAGAGAATATTCACACGTAGGGAAAACGAATTGGCCACAAATAATGACAGGGTTAACTTTGGGAAAGACGAAAGCTGAGGACATGCTCTCAGGAATCTTCAGCTTCTTTGTTACCAGCTGGAGTTTTGAAAATCAGTGACACCTTTTTTGTTCTCTAATGGACAAATGATCACACGCGGTCCAGGTTTCCATCCTTAGGTTTGCACAAAACTATTCTCAAGCTGTGTTTAATACCTTCAATAAAAAAGGAAAGAGTCAGTTTTTACAACAGAAAAAACACAAAATGAAACATGACACGTTAAGTAAAGCACTGGCTCACACAGTAACAGGACAAACTGTGAAGAGCCATAGATGTTTGCTTTATTATCTTCACAACCGATTGCATGCTGGCTTCGTTAATCACCTGCATGATCTGTCAAAAAAAAATACTGTAATCTTCACTGAAAACACTCTTATTATATGGGTATTTTGTTAACATTCATCAACTAGTTAGACATCCCCATAAACCTTTATCATTGATTTTTTTTTTTTCTTTCGCGTTTGCTTTTAGGAGGTTATGAGAGGATAGTGAGACACGCCTGGATCTTTTTACACCATGGAGCCAGACAGCTGGAGCCCCGAGTGGGGGAAGGAGTGCGGGTCGGCTGCAGGACGTTTTCCCAGCACAGATACGCAGATATTGGAACGCGGTGGCCATTAATAACAACTCACTTGTCATCTGCGCAGTCATTGACCCCCAGACCGGTCAATATGTGTGGAGAGTGAGAATGGAAAGGAGGTGAATTCTGTATGTGTGGGTGTATCGTTATCATTGAGATATGAGCGAAAGCTTTGCCCCTAAATCACATGTAATAATCTTAGACAATACCTTTAAAATGTGCATAAGTGAAGGATAAATACTGGTTTTATTGTTACTATATACTTCTAGTGACAGAATTTCAATTGTGTGTGTATGTGTGTGTGTGAGAGATATCAATTCAGTTTGTTGTTAGCACCACCCATTGGTACAGCCCAGTATTGTAAATTTGAAAACACTTGCATGTGTTTGTCAAGTTAATAAACCCATACACAATGCAGAAAGCATAAGTTTGAAATTAAAATATCTAATTTTAGATTTTAAGTACAGGAATTTTATTTTACAAAAAAAAAGAAAAAAAACGACTTTAAATTCCTTTACAGAAATGATCTTGAATCAAACTATGTTCTAAGGAAACATTTTTATTTTATTTTATTCAAACAGATGTTATGTGCAGAGCAATTAGTGCAAGTTATACACTAAGGAGAATTCAAGAGTTATTAAACTCGCGATGCACAAAAATCATTGGGTACGATAAAGATAATCAACAGCCGAATTAAAATAATAATAATAATAATAATAAATCTACATATAAACAAGACAAGTGAGACAGTCCGAGTGAATGAAATGAATGAAACTCTTTACTAGTTATCTCCTCAACTTAATACATGTGCCTTTGTGTCTCAGTAATCATCATATTCCTTGCTGTCACTTTCTAATTGTCTAGCTCGGAAACACTTTCCTGCATCATGTCCTACTGAGCACAGACCCCGAAAAAGACAAACACCAATTAAAGAAGCTAGTTTTAGTTACCTGCACAGTGAGCGCCTAACAAATTAATTCTCTGCAATCGTGTCATTTCTGAAGAGGTCGACAATAAGGAACATGCACAGGAATGTTAAGTGCGCTGCAAACAATGTTCAATTACAGTCACAAATGTGTGTGTTGAACACTGAGGTTCCAACAAGGTGCTCCTCTAAGATGTTGAGTTGCTGTCTCAGTTCTGTTTCACAAAACAATCCCTCAAAAGGCTTACAATTGCTTTTAAAAGCAGCATCAAACAACATTGGTTGTTTTTTTTTTTTTTTCTTTTAACTCACAAAAAGCCTACACAAACAAAATGTGTTGATCATCAGTTTCCCTTGTAGACATTAAGAAAAAACTTCTGATAATATTAACAAAAAGTAGCAATGATTTCCATAGGACAGAAAATACTGGTAGTGATTTTTTTTTTTATTTAAAAAACTTAAAACTAATCACTAATAAAACAAAAACCATGTCAAGTGGCTTTTTATTTTTATTATGAAAATTGCTATTTTAGGAAATTAGATGATGGTCCTCTAAAAATGTAACTAAAATGGAATGTGCAGAAATACTGTCATTCCTGTCAAGTATTGACATTTTGAAGGAAATCTTAGCTTTACAGTCGTTCAGTATGTTTGTTTTGTTTTGTCTGAACTATTTTGCTTGCCAAAAAGTTGTCCTATACTTCCATGGATGAACAAAAAACAAATAAAATTTGCTTATATAGAGACATTCATAACCTACACGTCATTCCTGAAGAAGTTCAGTAGAAATCTGTGGCCAGAAATGGTAAGCAATGTTTCAAAGTTCTCCAGATATGCTTCACATCCACAAGCTATCCGGCAGACTTTCTAATTAAGAAGTTACCACTCCAGCACTCTTTAAAGATGTTTCAAAAGTTCCCTAAATTCCTGAGGTCCTGCATACTTTGTAATGCTGGAACATCAACCCTGAAAGCCAAGGAGCTTTGCTACTTCTCCCCTAGAGACCATCAACAAGATTTTACATTTTCACAAGACTACTGAGAGTGGCGAGTGATAACGCGGTTTAAGATGCTAACACCTCGCCATTAACATGTGGCCAGTCCTAACGCCCTCTCATCAGCGCCCCAAGGGTTTCTTTCTCTGAAATGCTCTTTTAGCAGCTCCCTGACAGGCAAGCGCTTGGCTTTCTAGTTAATTAAAGGGAAAAACATGGCCTTAACGGGTGCATGCTCGCACCCAGCCTGCATAAAGGGACGTAATTAACTTCCCCTCATCGTTACTCCACTTCAAAGGGTCGGTTTTGAGTCAGCCATGCAGACACACACACACGCATTAAAATTGTGTATGTATTACTTATGAACCCTGATATGCCCAAGGAAAACTGATCCCAATAATGCTCCATAGGGAGTTGCACACAAGAGCTTCAACTGTTAGAATGGATGGAAAGGATTTGCTTTTTGGGAACTTGTGCGTTAATGTTTGTCCAAGAACCAGGGATTGAGTCAATTACATTTTTAAATTACAATTATCCATACTCAATTACAATACAATTACAATTATGATTATTGATCAGCATTGTCTGATTACAATTAAAATTACAATTATTTCCCCCCTGAAATCAATCATTTACGTTCTCAATTAATAAAGTTCAATTAAAATTATTCACAATTGTCGAGCCATTAATAAAAATGCCCATAAAAGTTAACCTTCCTCTTGTGTTAGCTTACTGTTAGCATATCTTATGATAATGGGTAGGTTCTGACCCATGTCTTTAATAAGCTGTAAAATAGAGAGAAAAAAACATTATCTATCATCCAATTAGTTTCTGACTCTTGGTTACTGTTAGGCTTCCTCATCAACGAAAATATTGGTATTGATATTTTGGTGTGGGCGTCTGCGCCTTTTTTGTGTCTGTATACCCCTTGATTTCAATGTTTAAATAGTAAAATGATCCTCAAGAGAACAGGTAACTTGATATGAAACATATTGTAATAATTGTTAACTACGTAGGCCTATGTGTAAGCCATAGAACTAGAACATGGTTCCCCAGTTTTGTGTTTACCTACATTGTAAATGTTTTTATTGAATGTTCAATTTACGCCAATTACAAAGACAATTAGCGGACATCAATTAAAATTCAATTACGATTACAACAGCAAAAAGATTTTTCAATTAAACTGATGACATAATTGTAATTACGCGATTATAATTATTATAATTGACCCCAACCCTGCCAAGAACACACACTTACCCACATTAGAAACAAGAAGGGATGTGCTCATGTTTTGGATCTTTTGTAACAAACACAAATAAGTGTGTATTCAGTGAAAAACACACCTACACACAGCAACACCTCCCTCCTACAGGCAAAAAATGCTGACATCTGCTGTATGGGTTCACATGCTATATTGAGACTTTCTCCGCCCACTTTGCTTCGAACTAAACCAAGTTGCCGTGAATTACCCAGCTGTGAGCCAACAAGCGAGCGACAAAGCTCAGCCTCTGATGGTTGGCCTCTGTTTGCCATCGACTGTTATTTATTCATGCTGTGTTCCTTCTTCCTGCTGTTATTCCGTCCAATCCAGAGTCCCTTCATCCTCTCCTGTCCCTCTTCCTGTAGGCCAACCAGGAAACTGTGTCCTGTTCCATCAGGGGTGATGTATACCCTGCCTTTACACTCTTTTAGCTCCAACAAATACATTGAAAATATTTGTTACAAAACTAAATTCTATTCATTTTTATATAGAGCTAATTAAAACAATAAGTCATCACAAAATATATTTAAAAAATATATTTGATAGGCAATACAAATGTATTTGTATCGCACATTTCATACACAAGGCAATTTAATGTGCTTTACATGAGTAAACAGTACAACAGAAAACATTCAACAGTTTAAACTTAAATCAAATTGAAATCAGCAGAAAAAAAACATTAAAATCAACAAAGATGTGATTCAAAATCTCCCTCAGTAGAGAAAAAGAGTGCCTTTAACTTGACTTTTAAAAATGTTCACATTGGATACGGACTAGATAATACATATATATATCAAACCATTTGATTTTGTTTGATGCAACATTTTCCAGTTTTCCTTTTTTTTTAAAAAAAAAAAAAACAGTTTTAATGCCAGTATATCATTTTGATTTGTTTAATTGTCTGCCATAAAAAAAATCTATGCTACTTGCAATATGATCTCTATTAGTTACAACAATTAATGAAAAGTAATCTTTTTGACCAGAAAAAATAAGTTTTCTTTTAGATTGAAGAAACATGACGTTTTTGATTTAGTGATATTTATGATTAGTTAAAAGCCTAACATGACTGTTCCTCATTTCTAAGGTATTCATTGTTTACAAATCGTACCAATGCAGTGCATCGAGTGTGACATTGTGCCTTCATGGTGTTTGCATGTGATGACACGCAAACACCGTCAGGTTAATAGTGGTGGACGCCTCCAACACCCCCCCCCCCCCCCCCCCCCCACCGTTGCCATGAGGCAGTCGGTTGTCTGTCCCTGGATGTTCCACAGTTAACCTGGATTTACATGTGTGCTAATTAGACTGGAAGAAATGATTGGCTGCTCACAACATTGCAGTAAAGAGAGCCCAGATGCACGCACACGCACACACACCCACCCCTGGTGAACAGTAACATATAGAGGCGTGCCCCTTCACTATGTGTCAAGAGACACACCTCAGCTCAGTTAGGTTCTGTCACATATGATTTACTCGTCGTCATGTAATGTCACTTTGTGTGTGTGTGTGTGTCAGAGGTGTAAAGTACTGATATATTTACACAAGTAGAAGTACTGTTACTTATTTGAAATTGTACTCAAGTACAAGTAAGTCATACATAAAATACTCAGGTATAAGTAAAAAGTAAATCAATTAAATAGTACTCAAAGTAAAAGTTACAAGTTACTTTCACCCCCCACGTTTATTTTTGGTATAAATCTTGCCTCGGTTCCCTTACATACAGTAAACATCTCATGCATAAACTTCTGTATAAAATAAAATATTTGTCAAACAGTACACTTATCTTTAAAATAAAACACCAATGAATTTAATTCAAAATAAAAAAAGATCAGATTTAAGTATAGCAACATTTATGAACTCTAAAACAGAAAATGCAATACTGTTTTGGCACAGTTGATTACGTTTAATCTGATTGGTCGGCTATGATGTCATACATTTGATTGTTATCTGGTCATTTCATTTTTTTTGTTTCACAAAGTCGGTTGATCATTTTAAAACAAACTCGGTAACGGTGGAGAAATGTAACAAATGACTATTTCTTTTAAAATGTACTTAATGCATGTAGAACTAAAATGACTGATTTAGAAATATACTCAAAAAAGTACAAATACCCATAAAAGCAATTCAATTACAGTAATGTGAGTAGTTGTAATCCATTACTTTCCTCTCTGCTCTGTGTGTATCAACACAAATACCTCCTGGTATTTTCCCTGTGACTCTTCTGAATACAGAGCAAATCCTGGATGTAAACCACACTGTCTATTAACTGTGCATGTGTGTGTGAGCGTTACGTGTGGAAGTGGCTAGTACTTGAAACCCCACTGAGCTTCTCTGTAATGGCTATACTTACCCAGTGAGATCTCTCCCCCTTACCCCAACTTCAGGCAAATAGCCTTTTTAAGGTCTATAAAGTGTTGGTAGTAACGGTATAGCTCCTTACTTTGAGCTGCAAATACACTGCTTTTAGAGAGGAAAGCACATGGAGAGTCACTGATAACAGCAAAGTGTTAAATCCATTCCTCAAATGTTGGTTTCTCGCTAATGCACACGTCTTAGTTTTTAAATGCAAATATGGGCAATGTTTACATTTGAAATGTAAAGGTACAAACTCTTGTGTTCAAATGAAAGTATTGTCCATTCAGCTGGTCAGCCAAAGCCGACTAAGTGGGTCAGGAGTTCTGCCCCAGCCGTGCTGACCGAATGCGATTCATCGGACCGTCAAGTCACAGACGAGGTCAAATTGGATTACTCAGTTCAGAACCTCTGTGTTCTTTACCATTAGTTTCACACCAGTGCAGAGCCCTGCCTGCCTCTGTTCTGCTTCAGCTCTATAAACTAAAAGCATTACACAAGGTCAGATGTTCACAAGTCTACTCATTTTGTGCGTGCGTGCGTGCGTGCGTGCGTGGCACATGGAAAAACAACAGCTCCCACAACTCCATTCTACAGCGCAATTTGAATATTGCTGAGGCATCCTTACTTGATGCAGTCAGACAAGGAGGAAATACTCCTCCAGCACTGTGTCAACTCTTTCTTTTCTCTTGCCTCGTCACGTTTGGTTAGCCTCACAATGTTTTCTTTACCTTTTTTTCCCCCCCCCCCCCAAGCTCTTATTGTTTAATTAGAAAAGGAGAAAAAAAGCAGCACAACGTTTTTACATTAATTTTAAAATGTGTTACATTTTTAACAAAAATTGTCATTCAGGATGGACTACGTAGCAGAATCTGCACAAAAAGTATTTTGTGGTAAGTCAATAACAGTTATATATCACAACCATCCGTGTACATTAAGAATGAGCTATAACAGCACTTCTTTTTGGGGTTTTTTTGCTAAAAAATGTCAATTTCACCCCCAGAAGTTCAGAGGTACCATCAACCCCCCAAAGAAGTATAAGGGGAATCGTCCAATTTTGAAATCGAGAGACGAGCAAAAGAAAAATTTGAAGCCCCAATTATGAATAATTACCACTTTTCCTTCTCAACATGGTGAAATGATTTGATGTGTTTCAGCGGGTAGTCTGCTTTAGCTCAATGGAGACACGTCCTCCTGCCTTCTGTTAGTCTTTGACTGTGGTTATTACAATCATTTGGTGAAGATAAAAGACAGGGCCTTTTGAAGTGACTGCGCCAAAGTTAGATGTGCTCGCTGTAGATCCTAACGAGGTGGTACGTGGATGGAGCTAAAGGTACGTGCCGTCGCTGACCAGAGAGAAAAACGCCGTCAGGAAGTCAGTGTTTAGGTGTCCGTGCAATGTCTGATATACTGTAAGCAAGCTAACTGTTAGATATCTAGTAATGTGAAGTATACTGTATATAATGCATCTTGACCCCTGGAAATTAGCTTTTAAGCTAATGAATGAATAAATGAAATTAAGTATGTCTATTGAATGGCAGGTAGAAATGACCTCTGCTTCTACTAAACCATCAACACATCTTTTCAGATCCTGTGGTCATACTAATATGTGAAATAAAATACGAGTAGAAACAATCCTCTCAAAAACCTAATGTCAGATTAATGTAAATTTTTAAGAATATATCGATACAAGTAGAAAATATTTAAGCATGTTGTAAGATTTTCTGCATGATTGCAATGATTACAACACCTTTTGAAAAATGTATGAAATCAATAATGAGTAATACAAAAATGATTCAACTGTAAATGTTTATATCCTAGACTTATTATAATAAAAACAGAAAAAGGCTACATTGTTTTCTTCCAAATGCAAAATACTACAAGTCAAATGTATTTGTATAGCGTATTTCATACACAAGGTTTACATGATTGAAAGTGAAACCAAAGGAATTTGAAATTCCAAGGCTTTGATATTTGGATTATGTTAAACTAGCACAATTTAAACGTAGTAACATGAGTCGATAACTTCTAAGGCCTTTGTTCTATCTTTTCCACATTTGTGTGATGTATGTGCGTGACAGTGTGTACTCTCACACTGGCAACAACCACGTAGAAGATCCTGATTATTTGTGTGATTAAACTTATCCCATAAACAACTTTGTTAGTAATGAGCACAAATAATTTGAAATGTATGCATTTAGAAGTTCTAATCATGTCATCTAGTTTTTTTTTTTTTTTTCCAAACTGAAAGATCACAAGTGTATTTGCCACACTTTCCCTCCTTTGATACAACCTTGTTAAAACATTTTGCTGTCATTATTACATTATGAAGTAGGCAAAAAAAAAAAAAAGTTCCCCGAACAGTTTAATCATTTTATTACATCATAGAGTGAATTAAAGGGCTAATTGTTTCAATGTAGAGAGTAGTATCATACACATATGGGTAAATGTGTGTGTATCATTATTATTTTTTTGGAGAACCTGGACATTTCTCGTAACTTTGTTTTTTTTTTTTAACTTTCTGATTTTCATTATATATACACACACTTTTCATTATATATACACACACGTCAAAAGTTTTAGAACGCCCTAATTTTTCCACTTATTTATTGCAATTCAAGTCTTACAAGTCCAATGAACAGCTTGAAATGGTACAAAGGTAAGTACTGAACAGCCAGAGGTTAAAAAAATGCATAAAAGCAGTGTTGGAACACAATGTGGTACCAGACCCTCATGAGCATTAGGTGAACAGTATTGTTCATGGATTCCATCATTTCTTTTTCAACTTAAATTGCTTATTTCTTTTCAGAGTGCAATGACACAGTAAACTGAATCATTTTCTAAAACATTTGACCAGTAGTGTATATAATTTTTTTTAAAGTTTATACATATACAAAAAGGCAAGTTTTTACATTTTTGGCTCAGCATCTTGTTAAATTATTGACCTGTTGTAACATTTCGGGTTGTATTACATTTCGGGCTCAGAACTTTCGTTACACAAGTGACCCATCATTACATTTAGGGTTTTATTATATTTTTTTTTAACATTTCTTGTCGTTGTTACATATCGGGCTCTAACAAGGCTGAACAAAAACCGATAATAAATATCATGGTATTGCCAAAGAAAGCTGTTTATGAGTGTCTGTTATAGGTTATAAAACAAACAATATAAACTCAACCAAATAATCTAAAAGCTCCTCATAAACGGAGAATGGAGCGTTTATCACAGCACTGTTTATTCACAATGAACTCCTCGTATCAGAAAGCCAAGGAAAATGCCGAGTTGTCACAAAGAGAGGTAATAATGGGAGGAGAAAAATAAAGCGTACACACACGCACGCGAGCGAAAGGTGGATTTTGTCCAGCAGCTACAGTGTCAGAGGGATTGAAAAGCAAACTTGTTTTGAGGGTGACGTGACCCCTCTTACACTTGAAATCACAACAAAAGCCTCTGGAGAGAAGCAGAGAACGCCTGTCTGTCTATCTCACAACACAGACAAGATACAACTTACACAGGTGCGCGCGCGCGCGCGCACACACACACACACACACACACACACACACACACACACACACACACACACACACACACACACACACACACACACACACACACACACACACACACACACACACACACACACACACACACACACACACACACACACACACACACACCTCAGTATCAAATCTCTAGATCAACTCAAACAAGCGCACTTTATACGAGGAAACGCACACACACAATTGATTTTATTTTCCTCCCTCCCTCTCCTCTCCTGGCTCTGCTGGCTGTGCAGAAATCCATTAAGCCGACACTTCTTGTTTCTATTGACTGACAGGTCCTGACGGGCTCGGGCTTTTGGCCCGCCCGTTTGACTGGCAGCTCGACAGTTAAACAAGCCCTCCAGTTGCTATAATAGTTTAAAACACTTTCAATTACCCGCGTCAAACAAATCCATCAGACGAGCGCTCGGGTGCTTCTCTAGGAGCAATGCCCGCACCTTCCCCTTTGGTTTATCTGGATATTGCTACACTGAGTGGGGAAAATTCTTTTGGACAAAGAAAGCAGGAAGTCTGGGAATGAAAACCAGAGAAGGGAGATGCTTTTAGGATTTAAATGTTCTGTCTGAGTTAGTGTGTATGATGCATCATCCTCCCACGTACAGCAGGCAAACACCTACGTCTACCCTACGTCCATGTAACCAAGAGATTTACAACGAAACTCACTAAACATTAAGAAAATCAGTTTTGACCAACCCCCCCATGACTTCTACAGTAAATATCGCACAATAACAGCGGGTGGGCATTTTCCACAAATCAATGAAGTCTCACAGTAATAAGGCAGACTCATAAATCACAAGTTAACAAGCGCTCCACAGCAGCTCAGCAGCCACGTAAAATGACTTGCGGTTTCAACAGCGTACGTGACTGTAATTACCACAAACTATATCCATAATGTGCTAAAAATGCCAATTTATGCCCAGAATTCAAATAATCTACATTCCACACACACACACACACACACACACACACACACACACACACACACACACACACACACACACACACACACACACACACACACACACACACACACACACACACACACACACACACACACACACACACACACACACACACACACTTAAATATTGAACAACAATTACAACTTGGATTTGTCATTATTAGTCACTAATGATTGTCTACAGGTAATTGCATTAATTAAATATTTTAAAAGTTGTTTGGTTTGCTTTTGTCTACATCCTAAATATCCTGAAAAATAGCAACATACATACAGGAATTGCAAATATTCACAAAAATACTTCTCAAGATTCTTTGTAAACTAAAATAATAGTGCAGTTACTGGCCAGTGCTTTTAAGTTCCATCCTGTTTCTAAATACCAAGGAAATTACCTCAAAGTCCAGAGATTTATTAACAGGCATGGTCGAAATATTCCCAAGTAAACAAAAACTTTTACTGTTCTACAAAAGGAAAACTTTTCCCCCTTTATGGAGTAACTACCGAGCCCCAGATATTACATGGTAAAAAAGATTCACAAACGTAGTATAATGTACACATGAAAGTCATATCCCTGCCAGTAAAACAACATGTTATCCTAATAACATGTTATTCTGTTTACAAGCCTCTTGGTAATAATGATTCCTTGCAATGTCAGGCTTTTCAGAATGTCTGTGTAGCTCATTCTCAGCTTAAAATAATAATAAAAACCAATCACACTGTTATCCCTGTCCATCATGTGGCTTTGACCTTAAAGAAGGTGCACTTGATTTGAATACCCAGCTGTCCAGGATCTCCATGTGTGTGTGCACGTTATACTTTTTTCTTGGCCACAAATTACTGTTTTATGCACATCATACTTTTTTTTGTTTTGTTTTTTTTACCATGTCATGTCTGGGGCTCCGTAAATAACAGTAAAAACAACCTGTGTTTTTTTTCCTAATTATAAGCATTCATACACACGTCAGTATAAGCTTGCAAAAAGGTTTTGCCCATGTTATTCAGTTTGTTAACACAACTGTGTCCCAAGTCCAGTCAATTATAGTCATTACAACAAGAGTTATTAGAATATCCAATACTGGTTTTCAAAGTCGTGTAAGAACAACAATAGTTTCTGTTCCAAAAACACTCCACTCTTCCTGCTACCTGATTTTGTCTTTAAGCACTGCCAGTGTTTGTTGGTGCATAATTATCCAGCAGCACCTACAGCTTTTGCTGCAGTTAATATTTTCATAGTTGCCGTAGAAACCCATCACACAGTGGCAAAACAGTGAAGTCATTTCTTTTTGTCCACGATGAATGAGTCACAGAAAAAAAAAAAAAGGCCAAGCGTGAGGGAGTGAAAGCAGTCATGACGTTTACTGTTTACTGGGTAATAGAGACAACTACAGCATGGTGAATAATACTACAGTATATATATATATATATATATATATATATATGTGTAATTAGAAATTTGCTTTCTTCTGTTGCCCGAGAAAGTAGACCTATTTAAGGGGTTAAAATTAAATAAGTACTTGCCATAACAGAATAAATAACCAAGCTATTATACATTTTAGCAGTTGTCATTTGTATTAGCAATGGAAATTGAGGCACAAGTACCTGATGTATAGTGAAAACTCTAAATGGAGGTTGAAAACTTTTGAGTAAGAAGGTTTTAATGTATGGAATTCAACATTTTCAACTGGTGGTTTGTAAAACCAAGAACCAAAAAACATGCACAAAGGTAATAACCTAAAAACCAACTCACAATATTTAGCAGACCCCAAGAAAAGATGACAAAAACTGTGACTGTGTGTATGTTCAGTAATGTATATCACAGGGTGTTTTCAATTTTCAAACTACAATATCATATCAAGGTGTGCACAATAATAGAAAAGAGCAAAGAAGGAATCGTTATCTCATAATCAGAAAACTATGGAGTATTACATTAAAATTAAAGTTCATACATGTCCTACGCAGATTGATGTTGCTATGAAGCATGAAGCCAAGTTACGTAAGAAAATCCACACAATGGCACAAAATCTAAATGGAACGAGACAAAAAACCTAAAACAGTTTGTTGAGTTTTAGTTTGAATTACAGATTCACATTTTCCCACAATTCCCTTATGTAACCTGTTACCAGGTTATCCATGACAAAAAACAAAAATACATTTGTCCAAAGAAATTCCAGCCATTTTGGTTAACGTTCAAACAGATTCACTCAGCAGAAATTTCCTTTACATCAATTGCAATGAATTCAACTTTAAGTTTTCCTTCTGAGTGAAATAGTTACAATTACAACAAATCAAACAGTTTCAAGCATTCTCAAATTTTGACAATGTAGACCCTTTTTTCTTTGCTTAGGGTCATGTGGGAGGTAATTGTTAAATGGGCAGAAAAACTAAAGATGTCAAAAGTGGCAATGCAAAGAATTGCTATGCATTGAAAGTCTGCCAGTAAATCTGCAGTTGAACTACAGTATAGAGTAAATGATACACTTTGGTCTTACCGTTTTATTTTCAGTTTACGTTGCCAGTACTTCCTAATTAGCGCTTCCAGCTAGCCTGTGACTTACAGGAACGACACAATATTGTGACAGGCAGCCCCAGTGCACATGACTTATGTGTTCAAAACAGTGGAGCTGTGGGAGACTATCTTCACACATGCCTGACCATGAATGTCATTCAGCTCACTGCGGTCTGGTATGGCTCAAAAGGCATTTTCTTCCATTAGGGGCTTTAATTGTGGCAAACCAAAAGTGCCGCACAGATGATTAGATCAGAATCCAACAAAGCACAAGCGATTAATACAAGATCCTCGTAGGACACTGGGAATTTGTGTGTCCCATTTACAGATTTAGGAATAAGTCTTTTTACTATATTATGCCTTCATATGATCCTATTCATATGCACTCGTCATAGGGTTTGTTTAGCTTCTGTAATGTCAATATTTTCAACTCAACACTGGCCCAACACCAGCAACAAACTTTGCTTTTCCTACAAGACATAATATAAAGATACATTTATTTAATCCTGCACATCATGCAGTTTGTTTGACTTATTTTGACAGAGGCTGTATGCATGGATTGCAACAATGTCACTGTTCCTTTAAATCCTACAGACCGTATCACCACCACCACAACAACAAACCTCAAAATACAGCGTTTACACTTTCACTCATCCCGACGCATGCTGATGATCTCTCCGTAGTATTGTAATTACAGGATGTCCAGCTCCAGAGTTTCTCTAGCGGTTATACATGTAATGTTTATAAAACCTTGCACAATCTCTTTTCTTAAACTGTTTAAACTTGAGGCCTCGCTGTGTTAAAATAATACACTTCTTCCACTTAGTTGAAATCTTGAAAACGGACTGAAACGCATCATTCGGGAAAATTCTAAAGCTTTCCTGAGCATGTTCTGGCCCCTTAATGGAACCCCCTCATAGCGCTAGCAGCATGCGATACACTCTGCTACAGACTGAAACTTGTACTGCAATAGGTTGACTTCTCAAACCGTATCTAGCCCATGTTTATTGATGTTTGCTTAAAAAGGCGGTTCATGGGGTTTATTTCCTAATAACCCACTCCTAACTTACTCTGTCTTTTGTATACACAAACACATATCGTAAAATTCAAGGAAATGTTTCCATAGGCAATCCATTATAGACAATTTATTTTCAATATCTGTAAAGCTCTGCACAGCAGATAAAAGTTGTTTTAATTTTTTCAAATTAAGAAATTCAATTGTTTCTAGATGGACATAAAAAAATACTAGGAATAAAACTTTTTAAAAAATCCTTATTAAGTAAAAACATGAAATTAATTCAAGAATATGAATAAAAAAATGTCTCAAATGTTAAACTACAACAAAAACATACATAGAAATTATGAATACACTAAAAGCACAATTTAGATGAGGTTAAGCTTGATAAAATGTATGCGAACTTGTACAGAATAACAGATTTTTTGTTGTCTGGAGCATTTACTTACATTTCAGAACATTTTGATAGTGGTAAAATATTCATCAAAAGCAAACACACTAATTCAGTTTGAAATTACACGTGAACTCTTAACCATGCAGCATAGGCATGCCTGAGTTTTATTATTGAATGACTCAGAATCCACCCAAACAGCGTCTCAGTTCAGTGGAAAATTGCTGATTCTAAGACGAGTCAGGGAACTATAGTGGCAACATTCTCACTGCAACCTTTGCTTTCCCAGGCTTCCTATCCAGGTCAATACACGAAGGCGCCACTGCGCAAACAGCACAAAACACACCATGTAAAGTGACCCCACATCCTCCACCCCCCACTACTCTTGTCAGACACTACTCGCCCTTAACAACAACCATATATTGATTTTTTTTTTCCCCCACCGATGAGAGTCTAGGCGGTATTTAATGTGTCGTACCCTCCCGCGGTAGGCCATGACTGAGCATGTCATGGCGATCAATTGGTCAACACAACCTGTGGTGTAGATTAGACACTTAGCTTTAGCTCTGGAAAACAGCACGGTTTAAATGTGCATTCATTGGAAAAACTAAAAGAGGGTGATTGTTTGATTCTGTTGCAGGTGGATCTAATTAAACTTCATTTATCAGGGTTTTTTTTTGTTCCCGCCATCCTAACATTGGCTGTTGTCAGCAGAAAGTGGCACTGCGGGATCCACCCTCCACTCTGATAAAAAAATATATTACAATACAACTCGTTTAGATATTAATGAATGACCTTCAAAACAAAATACTTTCAATCCAAGCACCTCAAAACATTGTATACTATATCCACATATAGAGTATCATTAAGGTTGATATTACTTGTTATATTTGTCATGGTTTCATAGTGCAATCATGACCATCAGATTTAATGAAATATTGGCATTTTTAACATAGCATTTAAAAATTTTACATTTGATAGTCAATACTGGTTTACATAATCCCTTTAAATATGACTTTTTTTGCATCTCTCTGATTATTAGAGCCTCCTACCTGACTGTAAACATGAGTATAAGCAGGTGTGTCCAAAAGGCATAGATATATTTTCATTAATATATATATAAATTAAATTTAGCACCATAAATTAGAGCTGGGCGATATGTCCCAAAACTCATATTGATGTTTATTTTGTCAAAATAGGTCTGGGTTAGGAACGCACCCAGAATTCCTAAAATGAGTATTTTAATACAAAATTAGCTATGAAATAAAAATATATCTTTAGAGGCAATGTTGTCATTTTCTACATTGCCAGAATAGAAATCTCGATATATCACCCAGGTCTACCATAAATCAAACATTTAATTATGTGACGGTCCTCTTTATTAAATCTGAAACTTTTTACTGTCTTTCATTTATTTGCTAGGTAATATTTCCCCACTACTAAATAATTTTCAGCAGGAGATCTAAAACTTAAAGAATGTATCTGATTTGCACAGGCACTTATGTTTCTATTTTATATATTTTTTTGTTTACCATGAATCTCACACAAACTATGCAGCGATAAAAAATAAGACACCATTAAAAAAAAAAACATTTTTATCTAGGTCTCCTTTTCATCAAACATTGCATCTCCATCAGCACATGAATAAATAACCAACATATAGACTGTATTCCTATTGTATATCAAACACAACTGAGATTATATGTGACAGGCCTTGGCAATTAACAATTTCTCTCACTCTGAATTCCAACCATAAAAAGAGATGATCAAGGCTCGCTGATATCCACAGACCATGCATAATTTATGTGGCTGATACAAAATACCGTTCTGTTGCAGTTCTGTTCATTCACTCGACTAATTCATTGAAATAAAGCGTCCCAAAGGGGCAGCCATGTAATCAAGCTTAATCCCACATTGATTTCACAACGGCTCGGAGACGGAAAGAGCTGCAGAAAAATCTGGGAAATCTCTCGGTCCCAGAAAAGAGAGAGAGCGAGCGAGGATGCAGGATGATCAAAAGAAACAGTTTAGAGGCTTCGCTTTAAAACTACACAAATAAAAAGCTCAGGGGGGGACGGCAAAACTACTGAGGAATGAAAACCAAATTTAAATCTCAGAGTTACTAAATATTAGTATTAATAATTGTCATTTTAGGTTTAACCACCACTTTTCATCACTTTTCTCTTGGCGTTTTATCTGCTATTGATAATCTCTGCAAAAACCTCAAATTTCCCTGCATGTATACCCTTTGATGGCCCACAGCTCCTTAGACCAGTATTTATCAAATGGAGGTTTGTGTAACCCTAAGGGTACGCCATGGCACTACACGGGGTACTTGAGTAGAAAATTTTAAAAAATAAAGTGAGTCTTGGTCCCACTCCAGGCGTGAGATGACCAGAAATGATAAAAACTATAGAAATAAATCTATTCAGGAACCTCTAAATCAGTGTTTTTCAACCATGGGGTTGGGACCCCATGTAAGGGTTGCCTGGACTTTCTGAAAAATTAAAACAGATTTTGAAATGTGAATACTTTTTTTTTTTTTTAAATTAAAACAAAAACACAAACAAACAATTGTATTTCTATACTTTCACTTTGTGAAATATAAATCTAGTTTAACTAATTTTTATTTATTTATTGAACACTTTATAAATCCCATGGGGAAATTCGGGTTTAGAAAAAAATAAAATCTGATCAAAAACTAATTCTAAAAAATTATAAAAAAAAATTAAAAAAAAGTCTAAGGTCCAAAAAGGTTGTGAACCACTGCACCAAATACTGTTTATTTCCACTTATTTACAAGATGAGACTCTTTAAAAGGTGTATCACTCATTCATTCCATCATTATGCTCTATAGTTGTTTTCTAAGCAAAATGTTATAGTCAGACAAGGGGGCGGGGGGGGGGGACTTGGATTGAGAAATAAGAGAAAGGGGGTACGACTTGAGCCAAACACTGCTTTAGAGAGAACGACAGAGGTTTTTTCTGTGACTGAATGTGAGATATCGCACTGGATTCTCCATACACTGCTAGACTTGATCAAATAGATGGAAAAACCACAAATATTTATGAGAATTATTTCATTTCTCTCTGGTTTTTTTAAGACGACAGAGCTCCGTTTAGCAGACTGCAAGGACAAACAAAAAAATAAAACAAAACGAGGTCTCACTCTCCACTCAACTACATGCTGCCATGTTAACCTGTTCTCAAACGACCTTTTCTCTCCATTAGTGTAGCGATGGGGACAAATTATGGCCTCTGTCTTTGTCTTCATTGCAATTACCCTCTTGACACACGCTCCTTTGCACTCAGGCGGCCACATGAGCGTCACATACATGCGAGCCGAGGACTTCTGCAGGAGCTTCAGTGCATTATTATCATCCTTTTTTCCCCACAAACCCTGCAGCCTCGGCTTGTCCCACTTTGACGAACACGTGGTGGTGGCCTCCATGTTCCTTTGTCCCTTTCTGCCACCATCTAACGGTGCAGCGGTGAAAAGGTTTCAACTAAGGTTGTTAAGGATTTTACAGAGACAAAATATTCTAAATATGTTGTTTTTTTTTCCTTCATGTGAGTCAAGATATCCAACAATATTTTTTTTAAAAATGACTATGCACTAGCTTAAGAACTGTTATTCTGCTATGGTTGGTGTCTTTACTTTACATTATACAGCAGCTTATACCAAAGCACACGGGTGTGAAAATGCAAAGGTCGCCCTCAGCTTTATCTGCTGACAATGCAATGGAGAAACACACACACACACACACACACACACACACACACACACACACACACACACACACACACACACACACACACACACACACACACACACACACACACACACACACACACACACACACACACACACACACACACACACACACACACACACACACACACACACACAGTCTTTCAGCTTTGATTCCCAACAGTTTTACAATTTTCTTTGTTATTGTAACCTAAACAAAATGCAGAAAATGAATAATTATATCCCCCAAAATATCATTTAGGACAACACTTTAATATATATATTTTTTAATAATAATCCGTTCCTCACTTCTGACATAATTCTGAATAACTTTTCTTTATAAATTCTAAGCACAGTTAATGTTGATGCTGTTTAATAAAGGCAGAATTTACTCAGCTGTGCAGAGATGACATAGCGCCATCTACTGTTATAACCTGTGTATAGGATCAGACTGTTCAGTGTTTACTGAATGCACGTTTTACTGAGACAAACACTGACAAACACAAGTGGTAAACATCATTTAACCAATATGGATTAGTAGGGATGTCCCGATACAACTTTTTCATTTCCGAATTGATACCTATATTGCAGCCTTGCACATCGGCCGATACCGATATTGATCCGATATCAGCATGAATCATACAGACTTTTATTGTTTTTTTTTTTTTTTTATCTTTATAAAAAATAATTACTCATTTTGTAGTGTGGAATGTTAAAACGTCTTGATCAAGTGATGATACTCAAACAGAGAACAATAGTCAGCAGCAGTAGGTTAGAGGAAAAACTGACCCATTTATTAATAACCAATAGGTTACATACATTTTAACCTTCAACATAATATCTACAGTATTCTACAATAAAATAAATAAAAAATGAATTGCAAAAAAAAAAAAACAATAATAATAATCCGATATTTGTTTTCAGGCTGATATTGGACCGATATCGGATCGGGGCATCCCTAAGGATTATATAGATAAATTAACAGCAAATAAGTTATGAAAGCACAACCCACTGATACTTAATTGCATTCATATCTGGGACAATATTAAGGTAAACTTATGATTTTAAACTACATTTGTATATGTTATAAAATTCCCATTGATAGTGCTTCAAGTTGTGAACTGGTCGACAGCAGTGCACGTTCTTGGGTTCTTTATTAACTAGTTCAAAGATTGTTTCCATATTTTATTCGAAGTGTCAATAGTTCCGGACCCAGACCTCAGACAAACCTGACTATAGTTCCAGCACTTCCTGTATGCGCGCAGTTCCGTCACTGCCAGACCTTTTCTCCATAAGCATAATGTGGCCGAGTGGCCTGTCAATTTTCCTTCCACTGATGGTTTGAATCCCACTACTGACTTTTTAAAAAAAAAAAAAAAAAAAAAAAGTCATATATTTAACACAGCAAATTCCACCTTTAAAAATACATATACAAAAAACAGAAACATTTTAGGGTATTTCCTGGGTTAGGGATAGGGCTAAAATAAAACTGATGGAACTATAGCTAGAAGAACACGGGTACGCAGTGACAGAACTACTTCCTGTGCGCATGCGGACAATATGTAATTTGCTGGTGGATATGTCGCAACCAATGACAGATTTTATTTTATTTTATTTTTTACATTGCATTCTTCCTCTTTACTTTCTTTTTCAGAATCAGAATTCATTTATTAATCCCAGGGGGAAATTGCTTTTGTTACAGCCACTTAAGAAAAAAATCACAAACAAAATAATAAAAACATTTATCGAAGACGAAAGAAAGAATAAACGTTAAATAAGTGTATAATTAAGTAAAACATAAAGTACGATGGATAATACTAATAATAATTATACAAATATGATACAGATGGTTTTTTTTTTTGCTTCTATTATTATTATAAAAACCTCCTGTGGACAAATTAATTAGCATGTGCTAAAACATTCAAACAATACATCTTTGTTTGTCCAATGTAATTATGATGTCCAAACCAAATAATAAATCAATTAATTTAAATTACTGTCTTTCATAGATGTTTCTAATTGACATGAACAATGTGCTTTCTGTGGCCAGTATCAGTGGAAAAAAAAGATCAGTTTGACGATTGTATCTACTTGTAACGAAAAGTAAAAAAAAAAGTGTATTAATTTATTTAATGTGGACATCACAATTCTATTGTTTACGACCCAGATGTATTGTTTTTAAGTGTGTTAGCATGACGTACACTTTGTACTGCACGGGAGACGAGTTAAAGCATGTTTTTATATCACAAATTTACTGTACGTAAAAATAATAGAGAGTAGACAGGATTAGTGTGCACCAGCTCAGATATTTTCTATACTGTTTCTCTTTGTCCTTTTCTTTTTACTGCAATTTAAACTAGATTTATATTTGAGAAGGTGAAAGTGTGTTTCAATTTGAAAACGAATTATATTTCAAAATATATCAGTTATTATTTTTAATAGATTCCAGGTGACCCCATTTAAATTCCAGGCGATCCCACATGGGGTCACGACCCCAATGTTGAAAAATCCAGAGTTAAAGTGTATTTTTTTCATGATTAAACTGAAACACGGTGCAACCAAGATGTGGACAAGGAGATGGAGTGTTTTCGTGGCGCCATCCTGTGGTGAAATGCGGTAAATACAAGCTGACATACTATTAAAATCATTATTACAACAGCTGACACACATTTAGCTTTAAAATCCACAAACTAAAAGTAAGGCACAATAATATGGTGAAGAAAATAATGTTATTTTGAGTCCAGGAGTATTATTATGATGATAAATAATTTTCTACTAAATTTTCTCAAAACCTTTTTTTAACAGCTACATTATCATAAATGCAAAACTAAAAGTTCTCATTAAAATCAATAGCCTGTGCTTTACAACTTAAACAGCAAACACAGCACAACAGCCTGCACTGTTGATTTACCATTTACTCAACTCAAACTTTATTTATAAAGCACATTTATACCAACTGGAGTTAAAAACTGACCATATTTCACAAACAATGGCTAAGGTATAGTATGAAGATACATAAATAGTGAAGATATCAAATGGAGTGAAATTTTTTTAAAAAAAAATACGAGGAGTGTGTATTGCCTGGCATCAGGCGATACGATTGGTATACCGATACGATACGATATACCCCGATATTAACGTATGAGGCGTTTATTGCAAAAAAAAAAAAATAAAAAAAAATTATATATATGACTTAAGAAACAACTAATCTGTAAATTTGTACACCTTGATAAGAATATTATGTATGAAATATATTTTATTGGCATATTTTACACTCAAAACATTGGCTTTAACATGCCATGTGCCAACAACTTAAAATAAATAAATAACATACAATCTGCCTGTGGCTTTTTAACCACCTTTGACTTTAGTGCAACCTAACTGAGGTATATGCCTACAACAGCAACAAAAAAATGCAGAAAGTTAGTACTTTCTTTTAAATTTGACTGGAAAAACACAAGCTGGTCAACATGCTCAGGTTTCAGCACTGCTTTGTGCAGTTACAATGTCTACTGCAGTGGAAAACACTTTCCTGGTTAAATAAAGGTTTAAAAAAATAAAATAAAAATCATATGGGATGCATTTAAAATCGATCCGAGAATCGCGCGACGTAATATCGCGATATATGGATTTTTTATTTTTATTTTTTTCCCAACACCCCCAAAAATTACTTGCGTCTCAATGGATTACAATTAAACTACACTAAACACCTAAATTGTTGGTGTAACTTGTTATTCTATGTTAAAGACAAAGTGTTTAGGTGAATTATTATAATCATTTAAATGGTAATATTTGAAGGGGAAACCATTTTTCAACATGGCAAATTCTGGAATAAAAAAATTAAACTAATATGTATCAATCAAGGGTCAAAATAATTTAAGAAATAAATTCCCTGTGGTCTATGGTAAACAGAATGTTACATAAAATTAAATTTTATTTTATTTATTTTTTTAATTAAAAAATAAATAAATGTTTTAATGTCTTTAAACAGAGCCCAGGCGTTTCCACCTAGGAACCATACACTATTTAAATAAACTATATTTGTTGTAGCATGTTGGGCTTTTGTTTTGTATTTAAAGGTAAAGTTACTTAAATAAATAAAATAGCACTTTGCTCTGCTTCAAACTCAGCTCCTGTAAACTAAGTTAAACGGTTTTGCAGGTTCTTTAACAAAGAAAGAAGATATATTCTACTTACCATAGCAGTAGACGAGGTAGCAGGGGGAAAAATATATGTTCCAAAAGTACGGAATGAGTGATAAATGTGTTTTAAATCAGTCCAGTTTAACAGAATGTAGACAGAAACGTGGAGCAACGTCATCACAGAGAGAGGAAACCTGCTCACATCCTCACACCTGATTTCAGTTCAGTTGATTAGCTAATATGCTATGCTAACGCTAATGCTAACCTGCTAACTGGCACATTTCTCCTCTAAATTGATATTATTTTCAGATTATTATTATTTTTAACTGCCTTCAATTTAATTAATTAGTTTAGTATATATATATATTCTAAAGCAGTTCGTTTTTAGTTTTATATTTGTAAAGAAAACCGTTTCTGTCTCCAAAACAGAGTCACTAAAGCACTGGTGTCAAACTCAAGGCCCGGGGGCCAAATTCTGCCCTTCGGAGCATCCAATCCGGCCCGCAGGAGAAAGTAAAAATGACAGAGAAAACCTGAACCATTGTGTAAAAGAAACTCAACAATATTTTAAAGGGATCACAGTTTTCCTGGTGCTTATTTTTTATTTTATTTTATTTTACTTTATTTATTTATTATTTATTTGCATCAAATGACAGCAAAACAGACAATAAATAATTACAAAATACATAAGGAAACACAACAAAACACAACACACACACACGACTGCAGTTCATCACATGATATATATATATACACACACACACACACACACACACATAAATAGAACCATATACACACAGACATCACCTATGATGAAAAACATGCATGATTGTAGTAATTTTCTAATGTTAAATTGTTGGGAAAAAAAAAAAACCTCACAATTCTTACAAAATCCTTCAATTTTCTTCAAATTATTACAAAACGTTTCCCTTAATCAATTAAAAATTTGGTCACAAATTCCTGGAAATTTACAGTGAAGATCTTGTTGGGACTTTTATTTGTCATGTATTGCTTGGATATTGTCAGTTTGTTGCATATTTAGTATTTTATGTATAAGTAGAAGTGCATACTAGGGCATATTAATAAACTGGACACCCCCGCACTAAAGCCTCATCCAGCTCCATCCCTAACTCATCTCATTTTGAGGCTTTGTTAAGTAAATATTTGAACATATCCATAGCCCCAAAAATATTTTTTCAATTTATAAAATATATATATATTTGAACTCATTTAAACTCAGAAGCAGTATTACTAATATTCTGTTTCCCATAATTTCTCCATTTATAATTTTTTGCATGTCTACATGAAGCACTTTGGCTCCCCCCTGTGGCTCCCAAATGTAACAGGCTGCTACACAATTAATACAATATTAGTTGTAAAAAACAAAAACAAAAGTTGTTTCCTTTATATTAAATATTTGACATAAATAAATAATGTATTATTATTGAATAATATAATTGGACACAACTATATCTGGATATAATTACGGCTAAACTGAGCCGAAGAACACTATATTAGTCCAATAGAAAGAGGTGAAATGTTCAGGAGGTGAATGCCTTTTTTATTTTTATTTTTATTTATTTTGTCAAAGCATGTAATTGAATGGGGATTATTTTAAAGTGAGATTATTTGAGTATTGTTGATACACAGTTCCTGTTGAAGAACCTGACGGTGACCAAAAATTCTATAATCTATTAACTGCACATAGTTTATGAATATATATATATATATATATATATATATATATATATATATATATATATATATATATATATATATATATATATATATATTACATGTAGATTATATCAACAGACATCAAACTGTATATATTTATGTATTCTGGCTGCTTGGCTATACACTTATATTTGAAGTGATTCTTTAGTGAATGTGTCTAAACCTGCTTCCTGTGTGTTTCAGGACGGATTTTAAGTTTCTCTTTCTGGTTTTTAAGTGTCTTAAAGCTCTTCTTATCTTTCAGAACTGCTTTTACCCTGTGAGCCTTCTCTGGTCCTGAGGTTCTCTGGCGTTGGTCTTTTAATAAACTCCAAAGGTCAGGACACGCACTCACAGTGAGGCGTCGTTCTAGTTTTACGGCCCCCGTCTGTAGAACAGTCTGCAGGAGAACCAGGCTCAAGACCCACCTTGTTCAAATGAGCTTTTCACTAATTCTTTATTAATTTTAGGGTTGTTATCGTTCATGTTTTTACTGTTATCTTTTATATTGTTTCGATAGTTTTAGGATCGTTTTCTTTTCTATTGTTCTTATAGTTTAGCTAAGTTTTAGGATTGCTATCCCAGTGTTTCCTCAGATGGAGCCCTCTGCACTGGGGGCTGTGATGGGCCGTGGCTCCAGTGGGGCTGTCCGTCTTGTGGCCCCCAGTGTTGGTGAATAGTTCCTGCTGTTTCACTGTGCCCACGTTCTGTGTCCTGCTCCTGGTGCAGACGGTTCCTTGTGATGATCCTCTGTACCCAGCCATGTGCCATTGTCCTTATTTGAATCTGTGTGTGGTGGGCTGGGTTTGTACTGGGTGGGTGTATCTTTAACTATGTAAAAGCTGCATCTATTTGTCTGAAAAGAGCTTTTTATCAATAAACATTGATTGATTGATTGATTGAAAGAGTCACATTAGATATGATTCTAATATTTAAGATTATCATCTGATTTGATCTAACCCTATTTAATACGTAAAAATACAATTTCTCAGTTGCCAGTTTTGCCAGTGCCAGTGTTGCCAGGCTGGGTGTATTTCTGCCCAATTGTGCTTCTTTTGAATTAATTGGGCTGGGAAAATAGCATTATGTAGATTAATAAAATTTGGGCCATTTTCTTTTACATTTGGCAATTTTTAGAACATATTTTTAAGAAAAAAAACTGGCAAAAAAAAAAAGTGAAAATGTGTAAGTTTTAATAAACTGTTCAGTCCTAATATTGGTTCTTTTATTTTGAAATGAAGGGAATCTGTCCCTCGTGGCATCATCATTGATAGTGATACTAAAGTTGCTGAACATGCAAACTTGTGATTTCAACCATTAAAACATCTGTCCATCCTCCAAGACTATGTTTAGAAACTATAACATCACTTTGACATTTGTGAATGTTTCCCTATCCTGTCAAACTGTTATTTCTTCCTCAGTTCAAAGCAAAAAAAAAAAATATATTTTAATCTGATTTATCATCTCAGGTTTTTAATATTTGTGCATGAAACTGCATTTTGCTTTCCTATTGCATGCTTCAGTCTCTGAACGCCCCACCACGAGCAGCAGCAGCAGCAAATCATATTGCTGGATTTCTCGATAAGGACTTTGGCAGCGAGTAAATGGGAAAAAGTTTCGTGAGTTCATCTAGGGGCGAGATAGTGACACGTACTGTTTCATTGCACTTTGTGCCCTGTTGCACTTCTCCAGTAAGGCACAGATTTCAAACCCAATTTATCTGTAAAAATTGACTGAAAGAAAGTTTTTGTTTTATTACATTTTCTCTGGTGTTCATTATTAATATTGTAGGATATTTTTCATTGTCAGCGTGACAGTAAGGTGCTGGGTACGATTCCCATGGTGGAAACCTGTGACTTTATTTGGTGAAGTGCGTGTGTGGTTTTTCAGATATGGCTTCTTCCCACAGTTCTGACAATCGCTAATGTCTGTAAGGTGAGTATGTCCATCTTTACCCCCTGAGGAGCATAAACCACTGTTTGTGTAACCCATGGAGTTTTACAGGGTTAGGTAATCAACCCTCCGCCACTACCCACAACCTGGAGGACCAGTAAACTGTTCTTATAGGGTTAGTCTGACCTCTCTTTTCAGCTCTCTAGCCTTGGTGACCCTACCAGGGACATGGGCAACTGGTGGCCCTCATCATAATTTTATGTGGGCCCCAATGTAAAGGTAAACGAATCCAAAAACAAAAGCACAAAACAACAGAAAAAGACACAAAATTATGACAAAAATATGCAAAACGACAGAAAGGTACTTAAAACGAGACGTTGGCAGTTATCTGGATCAGTGAATCTGATCATGGCATCAAGAATATTGATACAGCAACCGTACGGATAGCCACTGTACAGTAGATCCAAATGTATCAGCACCCCCATTGTTTTTGTTGGAAAATCTTGATGAAACGTACAATAAGGATCTGATTCTGATAGTCATAACTGAGTCATATGTTATAAAGATCAGTCAATTACAAACCGAGATGTGACTTTTTCAAAATTGGCCAATTATGAGCGATCAAGATTTTTTGACTTATGAAACTGATCCAGAATAAGTATATTGATCCAGATCTCCTCCAAAATGTCATGGAGTCGTCAATAGTGTAAGGTCTATCTTTGTTTAAAATGTTAAAGTGTAAGTACACCCTGAAACCACTGTTTTCTGCTAAATACATGTATGATTAGGTATGAAGTAATGTAGTTTATTGATCCTAGACCCACTGTTCATGTTTTAGTCCAAGTACTAAAAACGCAAAATTATTTTGCGTTTCTAGTCATAAAATGTCAGAGTGACTGCCAGTTGATTGACATGCTCCATGTGGAACTGTGTAGCGCTGTGGGGGTGGGGCTACTGTGAATGGGCGTGTCTTAACTACTCTAGGAGCAACGCCCCAGAGCGGTTTAGAGACAGAGTGGTGATAAGGAAAGTTTGAAATGCTTGACCGTCACGTGATTCATGTACGCTAGTGATAGACCGATACATCTGGCCGATTTTGGCGTTTTTTTTTACGTGGAAAAAAAATCGGTATTGGCATTGGCCCTAAAACATCCATATCGGTTGATCCCTAATGTTGACTGATTTTGTTTCCAGAAGTTATTGGCGGGCAATTCTAATCTATTGATTCCAAGTCAGATAACTGGGATTTTCGGTATTTTTACAATAACTGCATTGATTTAAAATATTTCTACAGTACACCGTCATATATATGTGTATATACAATATATGTTTATGTAATTCCATACATTTTTTGTCCTAACGTAAATTCGTTTTAAAGATTTGTGTAATTTTAACCAAGCTTACCTGCTTGATTAAAATATGTGTTGATATTTGTATGCAGGATGTATTGTTTTGAATTTTCTTTAATGTTCTTGAACTTGTATGGTTTTCAGAGCAATCACATCCCAATGTTTGACATACTAATAGCCATACAACTTTTGTGCATACAGCCAACTTCTATTTAGAAGTTTATTAATAGTTTATTTTCAGTAATCCCATGGTAATTAAGGGCCTATGTAATCTTAATTATATAATGTAACATTTTTTTTAATTTCCTGCTAGTGGCAGATCAGCAAAAACTTAGGTTTTAAGCACTTTTGACAGAATCCTGCAAACAGACAAACAAATAAATGCTGTGATAATATTCCCTCCTTGGAGGTAGTAATAAAAAATACAAAGAGGAACACAAGAAAAACACGGAAGCAACAACAAAAATACTCAGTTAAAAGAAAAATATACAAAACAACAAAACACACAATGACAACAATTAAACAACAAAATAAATGCTAAATTCTTTGTTTGAATACTCAGATTGGTCAGTAATGTAAATGCTGACATGTAAATGAAATAACATGGCCCACAGATCAGAAAATAGCATTTTAAAAAACATACCCATGTTTGCCTTACCTGCAGAACTTTTTTCCACCATAATAGTTTTTAATGGGCCATGGGAGTGAATGTAAGTGTGCCTGTAATTACTTTTCTCCCTTCATTTTGCTTTATAATGGTCTGACAGCCCGTCCAGTGTGAGCACTTACAGCCTACAATATGTACAGTATGTGGAGATAATGGATGGAAAAAAATATTTTAAAAAGCAGTTCATGATCATAACAACAACAAAAAAAAGACACGTTTACAAAAGCAATTAGCCTTTTTTTAATTTTACATTGCGTTGAAAATTTACATAATAGATTTGTACATTTTACAAATAATTTCCTCATAAAAATATAGTTCTGTACAAAACACTTTTTTATTCTATATTTGATCTTTTTTTTTTTTTTTTTTTTTCTGAAATGGTGAATGTCTCCAATGTCCCCATGGG
This sequence comes from Gouania willdenowi, assembly GCF_900634775.1. Taxonomy (NCBI): domain Eukaryota; kingdom Metazoa; phylum Chordata; class Actinopteri; order Blenniiformes; family Gobiesocidae; genus Gouania; species Gouania willdenowi. Next base: position 9,840,340 of record NC_041054.1, on the reverse strand, counting down.
CAGGAACGCTTTAAGTCTTTCAAATCGCATTGGTCTTATTGCGGTCGCTCCGTATGAAAAGCTTGTGGCAAAATAGACTGAAGCTTAGAAAAAATGACCACTGATGATAGGGCTGGGGGGGGGGTGCAATGAAAGTGAGGGTCACGTGATTTTTGGTAGGCACTGTGTCAGATTCATACCGAGGAAAATAACAACAGCAACATCGCCAACAATATCAGCGGCGGCAGCAGCAATTAGTCCCAACTGTGATAAGAAATAATGTCATCATCGCTGTGCAGTGCAGGGCGACCATGGCGAGAGGAAAACAAGGAACCTGCAGCTGCTGTGTCTTTTTAAATCACTAATAACTTTAGAGGGACTGTCTTTCTTTTGGCTGGTTGGTCTCGGTGCCTGTGGTCACAGCAGCAGGGGTCCTTCAAACAAAGTGGATGATTTGGCTCATTCTGCTATCCAGGCTCTTTTTTTTTTTTTAAAAAAAAGTACAGTTGTTCATCATGTGTGGGACACAGTCACTGTTCTTTTTTTCTTTAAGTCAAACAAACAAACAACAATAACCCAAAAAAAAACAAACAAAGAAAATCATTGCCATCAGAGATTCTAAACTGATTCACTCAGTTCGTTACCGACAAAAGGAAACCAATTATTATTAAAGTGGATTATGCAGCAATCAATTGCACAAAGATCAAATAGCCTCTCATCTATTAGCAGTGGATTTATTTTGGGATTTTCTCTGATTATTGCACACAAAGGCCAGTACGGTGTGCAATAACAGCCCCTGCAGCTCTTTAGCGTGTTATACGAGTTAAATGTGTAGATGTTTGACCCGCGGTGGAAATTGGATTATTTTAGATTATTTACGACCAGGGTTGGGCTCAATTGATAATAATTACAATTATGGCATAATTACCTCCACCAAGAGCGGAAAGGTTATGTTTTACCCTCCGTTTTTCTGTGTGTGTTAGCAAGATAGCTTGAAATGTTATGAACAGATTTGGATGAAATTTTCAGGACAATTGATAAATGGGACAGGGAAAAGGTGATTAAATTTTGGTGATGTTCTGGCTACCAAAATAAAATATATAGCTATATATATCCCATTCATTTTCCTATCCACACTGTGGAACTTCTGTTTAGAACACGAATGATGTCATCAACAGCGATGTCATCAGTGTTCCAATTAGAATGTTCTAACTGATGTCATCAACAGTAAATATGTCAGAATTCTATGCTATGCTAATGCTAAGCTAATGCATTGCGACGCAGGCCAGCACCTGCATCCACACTTCCTCTGCGCTTATGTTTTACCCTCCGTTTATCTGTCTGTCAGTTAGCTGGATAACTTGAAAAGTTATGAATGGGTTTGGATGAAATTTTCTGGAAAATTGGGACAAGGAACAGATGATTAAATTTTGGTGATGTTCTGGCAACCAAAATAAAATATATAAGTATCCCATTCATTTTCGTATCCACACTGTGGAACTTATGATGTCATAGGTCCTGTCAACAGTCAATGTTTTGACAGGTAGTCATGGTAACACAGCTCAGCGTTGACAGGTAGTCATGGTAACACAGCTCAGCGTTGACAGGTAGTCATGGTAACACAGCTCAATGTTGACAGGTAGTCATGGTTATCCTGAGTTCACCATGTTACAGGAGCATGTTAGCTGAGCTTGAGCTGCTTGGTGGAGGCTCCTAGTTATAATTGTAACTATAAATGAAAATATCTCTCGCTGTTGTATTCGTAATTGAATTGTAATTGAGTCCAGATGATTGACTTTGTAATTGTAATTGGCATGGAAATTAAAACAACTGTCAATTACAATTCAATTAAATGTAAACCTGGGGAACTGTGTTACAGTTCATTGACGTACACATAAGTAGTCAACAACCAATAAAATATATTTCATATAAACTTTTCCCACTACCTGTCAGTTCTCTTGTGAATCATTTTATCATTTAAAAAATATATAAATCTAGGGGTATACCGAAAAAAAGGCTAAGATGCCCATAACAAAAATATCAATACCAATATTTTCATTGATTAGGAAGCTTAACAAGGTAACAAGGTCAAACTGACCCATGTGATTAATTAAATTTGAACTTCAGTAACTGAAAATGTAATTGTAATTGACTTTTAGGGGGAAAATAATAATTGTAATGTTAACTGTAGTTGGAAAAAATGCTGGTCAACATAATCATACTTGAGTTGTAATTGAACATGGATACTGAAGACGTAATTGTAATTGAAAAATGTAAATGACCCCAACCCTGAAATGTGTACACGTTTGATAGTTGAGTATTTTTGATTATTTACTATGTTACTGTTACTATGTATGTGGAAAAAAATAAAAAATCAGATGAAATGTGACATATTAGCGGTCAACTAAACTTAATCTTTAATTTTTGCAAACATTTGAAATATTGTGTTTGCAGCCCAAAGTAAAAAAAAAAAAAAAAAAAAATATATATATATATATATATATATATATGAAGTCGATCAGCACACAGTCACTTTAATGTAGCACAAAGCTATAATTCTTTGCGTTCACTGCTTGTTTGCCTCTCTCCCCTGTGAATAACTTCCTACTAGTGCTGAATTTTGAATAAGATTAGCACGAAAACACAACAGAGCGTCGTCTGTGCTGCACCGAGAGCGTTCTGCTGCTGTCCACGCCAACACTGCGAAGAAGTAAAAAAAAAAACGGCAACCTTGATATAAAAAACCCACCTTTGAAAATGTGTTTATAAACCTGTGCCAGCGAGGAAGTGAAAAGCATGATTGTTGCGGACGTAGTTGTATCTTAACAATAAGGACGACAAAACCACTTACACTCATTGTTGCCTCAGACAGAAACACAGTGATCCTCATGTTACACATAGATTAGAAAAAAAAAAAAAGAACTATCTTAAAATATCCAAACTGTTGACTTCTGTGAACAGCACACATGATCTTTTATTCAGATTTCTTTCTTACTTTCTTCTTTTTTTATCTAAAAACTCTGATATAATTCCCTTTCAGCCCCTTGTGGTAATATATAGCACAAAAATATAGATGATGGATGATCCCGAATATATATGCAATAGATTTACAGATCAGAAGATTCTGCAGCAATATCAAGGAAAGAAGATGAGCACTCTTAGAGTGCAGAATAACAGTGGAGTCACATCCACAGTCGTAGGGCTACAACCCTGTTTGTCTTTCCTTTAACCTGTCTCTCAGATCACGCCCGTATCTGCCGTCTGTCTGATCAACTTTTTGTTTTTCTACCTACCATCTGTGAATAAACTCATGTGTCTGTTGAGTCCAGACCCAGGATGACAAAGTCTGTAACGATCCAGGACCCTGCTTGTCTATCCTGACCTTGTCTGTTTTATTATGGGACTTTTAATCTTTAAAGCATCTGTCTCCATCTGCCTCTCCAGATATTCAGGCTTTACCTGCCATCTTTTCACACTGCCAGTCACTCTGTCAGTCCTGTCTCTCCAACCTCTCTGTCCCTGTGCGAGCCAATCGTTCAGCGGGTAGACAGGGAAAGTACGTTCCTGTAAAATGTGCTTTAGTGCCAGAGCTTTCTCCACGTAGTCTCTCTCTCAGTTCGCCCCGTAGAATCAGGATTTTCCTAACGGTACTGAATCAGGAATGACTTTCAACAGCTGTTTCTTCGTCACTGACTTCTGGTAGGTCAAGCTCTGATTGGTGGTGATGCTTCTTTTTCCTAAACTACTCCATGTTTTAAGTGATGTGTCCGTCTCTTGGATACTCAGTGTATCTGTTGGACAGGACTACAGAAGAATCAATTAATCAGGTTCAACTTCGCCATTAAACTCTTTTTAGCTATGATCATACTTGTGTTTTCATGTCTGCCTCGATCTTTTGCTTTGGAGTTCCTCTTTTTAACAATCTGTTGGTAAAATTAGAGTCCATTTCAGTAGAAAACGATGACAAACCGGGAAGACCGGTTTATCATCAGCCCAGGTAGTTGTCCTGTCTGCTTGGCAGGGCATACATTATAATCCGTGGTCTTGTTTACTGATAATCTGTAGATTGTATTATCACACTGGTGTCAACAACCAACTTTGCTTTGCTTTTACAGCATCACAATGACATCATCTCCCCCTCGGTGGATACGGCGACTGTGTTCTGTTGGTAGTTCTAACGTCTGCTCAGTGCAGCTGGTGAGACCGGGGGAACCAACTCACCTTTGTAGCATTTTGTCTCCCTTTTACTGGGAAAACCATGGCCTGAATGCAAAAGATGTGGGGTTTTGTTTTTACAGTAGCTCCAAGTGGGTCACTCTTCCACACAATTCTCTCAGTGACAGGTCTTGATTTAAGAGGCCAAAGTACGAGAGCCTGGTCTGGTTCTGAATTAGATTATGAAGTATCCATTACTCTCCGAGGCTTAGGTTAGCAACGATTTCTCAAATGCGTTTTCTTTCTCTTTGTCAACGTCCTGTCTTACTGTGGGTTTACACTGGCTGTTTTGCATTCCTCAAAAGGCAGAAGGGCCTCCATAGTTTGTGGGTATAAAAGGCTATCAGTAAAGGGAACCGGCGCTGAGTTTTGGTTTCGGCTGGAGTGTTTTCCTCTGCAGCGGGAGATTAGATTTATGAACTGGGAATGAGTCTTTTTCAATCAGTGTATAGATCGTCCTGTTGACCACGTTTGAGTCGAAGCATTCAGCTTTCTCTTCCACAGCCTCATAGCAATGTGGTCCCCATGAGACATCACAGTCATTAGGTTCAAGGGAGGATAATCAATCCTCAGACCATGGTGCAGACAGTATTAAGATTTGGATCGAATCTAACAGCCTTTCCCTCCACGGCCTTGGCGTTGGTGTTGTACATGGGGTTCTCAAAGGCAGCCTGGCCATTGTTGTTCTCATGAACGGAACAACCTGTGTACTGGGTTTTTGGTGTGGTTCTGTGGAAAGAAACAACATTAAACATAAAAACATGTTAAAGTTGCTCTAATCGTCGAATGGCAGCATGACAAAGTATCCAGTGGACAATAGGGAGTGATTGTGTGGTCGCCTAAACAAGCTCTATTATAGATTGAAACCCTTTTTTAGGAAGCCAGATACATACCCAGTACGCATGCCTTTTCTTCATATATACACACATATATATATATATATATATATATAACACAAGTATTTGTTCCAGTCCAAAATACCAAAGCTAAAGAACAAAACTAAATCTGCAACGTAGCACGTCAAAATGTGTTTTTATTTTATGTTAAGGGAGACGTGACACTAACACACAGTGTACATTTTGACAGTTAGTTTTAGTCAATCTTTTGACTAAAATACAATGTAGTTTTAGTCAAAATTTAGTAACACTATTTCAGTGAAATACTAGTTTTGGTCAACTAACTGGCATTAGGCTTGTCGACTAAAATATAAAGGACAAGAGTTAATTCTTTTTTTAAAAGATTCAGTTGCCATTGATCAACCTGATATTGGATAGAATGTGACAAAATTATAGTTTTGTTTTTTAATTAGTCGTAGTCTAGTTGTCACTTAAAAAATGTAGTTGACAAAAACTGACAAAAATTTGAAATGGACAAAAATGAACACTTCTGTCACAAAAATAATAATTTCACATTTTAAGTACATTTTCATTGAGCTGCGCGACCCCACTTTCAAGCTCAATGTGTTTTGATTGGAAGTTAATGAGGATGAGGGTTATGGTTAAGATGGTAATCCTCAATAAAATGCATCACATTGCAATCACCACCCGGCAGTACCACAGTCACACTGCACAAAAAGATTTCGTGCTACGCACTATGAATACATATCATAACCTGCAGCATGAAAGCTCATTTCGTGTCGTTGTTACAAACTTTGTGAGACTGGGCTGTAATACCCTAGATGTGTTAACAGAATTCACTCATATACTTGTCTGACTTGTTACATGCATACCTTTGCTTGTAGAGATAGAAGCCGAAACCAGTGAAGATCAGAGCAAAGAAAGGCACCAGGATAGCAATAGCCACAGAACTGCTGTTGGTACCAAGCTGGGGTGGTGGTGAGTTCTGACTCTCCGACATGTTCAGGCCTGCGACACAAAAAAGAACCCACGTAAGCAGAAAGAAGTTGTGCATATTGTGCTTATTGTGTTATCAAGCCAGTCTGGTGACAAGTGTGAGGCTTAGCTGTAATGGTGGTGACAGAGGGAAGGAGTGAGTGGTTATACCTAGAACAGGTATTTGGGATCAACGTGTCTAAGGTTAGGGCCAGTACGACTTTTATCCCACAGCCCAAGGCATGTCAGTGCATCAGACCAATGTATGTGCAAGAACCGCTACTGCAAACCCAAGCGCTGCCCCGAGCTCGAAGATGCAGCCAGGCCAGCAGAAAGAGCAGGGGCCAAGAAGCCCAAGGCTACCCCCCCACAGCCGAGCAGCCCCCAGACGCCCCCCAAGATCCCCAGCTGAGAGGCAGCCACAATCCCCCACATACACACCCGAGAAAGCCCCACGGAGCCGAGGACCCAGAGGACGCAGCACAACCCGCCACCCGCCCAAATTCCCCTTCCTACCTAAAGCCTCACATTCAGTCAATTCAAACTGGTCATTTTTTGATCATGGAAGAGATGCCAGTCTTTTGCAAATACTATACAAAAAAGGTCTAATTTGGTCAATATGTTGGTGGTTTTCCGACTTAAGACATGCTTTTGAGAGGTATAAATCTACTCAACCTTTATACTTGTTGATCCTAAAAAGCTGAGTCACTGTAAGGACCTTGAATAATATCTTTTCAACACGAAGAAGAAAAAAATTACCCAGTCTTTGCAGTCCAAACTGTCCGTAGTCTTTTCCCTGAATAAAACCTTGGAATACGTAGCTGGATCCATCAGGCTCTGCCGATACCTGGGGGGACAAAGGAAAGAGACAGGACTCAGCCTCACAGAGGAAGTTGAATAATAATTCCTCGAACTGCAACATCCAGATTCTGGTCATGTTTGGTTATAGTCACTTTTCGACACATTTTAAACACCGTCTTTCTTCTGCAACCTGAATGGAATAAGTACCTCATTATCAGGCTTTCAGCATAACTGGGTAGTGCAGAACACATTCAGTAGTGTTAGTGCATGTTGATCTCTAAAACATAAAAGATAGTGGCTTTCCAGGATCAGGAATGAAGACCCCTGTACTGGAATACAGTTTCGACTTTCTAGACTGACACAGAAAAGTGCCAGTATCATTCGAAATGTTGAAAATCTATGTCAAAACAAACCATCACCGAAGATTTCACTTTAGCCCACGAGGGTACAACAAAAATCAGCAGCATCGTTTGTGATTCAAAGTGACTATATTCATCTCAGTTTTTGTGTTGCCTATTTCAGTGGTAGTGCTTCAAGCTCATACCAGTATTCTTTTTTTAAACCCACATCCACCCCATATGAAGGTCTTCAACCCTGCTGATTTTTCCACTTCGTAGAACAACTGACAACAGACGGTTGACTTCCAAACAAAAATAAAAATAGACAATTTCTACTTACAAATCCATCCATGGTCCAAGAGTCATCGATGATCTTTGCTGGGGACATGGCAGGATCTTTCAGCTGGTTTCCATGGCTCACATGGTTCACCTGGTACATGAGCAGCAACAGCCTGGCTTCGGAGGCCTTGTAAACTCCTAGGAAAAGATTCACAGAACTTGAGTGAATGTCATTCTCGTTAGATCTCGGAAGCTAAGCGGGTCTGGGCCTGGTTAGTAGTTGGATGGGAGACCACTGAGAATTCCAGATGCCACAGTGGAGGACAAGTCACTCCAGTGGCATCTGTTATTGTGTCCTTGGGCAAGACACTTCACCCACATTGCCTGTATGAATGAGTACATGTTGGTGGTGGTCGGAGGGGCCGATGGCGCACTATGGCAGCCTCGCTCAGTCTGCCCCAGTGAGGCTGTGGCTACAATAGTAGCTTACCATCACTAAGTGTGGAGTGAAAGAATACTCCCTTGATTCTGTAAAGCCTCTTTGAGTGTCCAAAAGAAGCGCTATATAACATCGATGTATTATTATTATTATACATAAAACAGTTACACAAAGAAAATTGAGGACTAAACACTTAGCATTACTCACAAGCCTAATGTGAGGAATGACATCCTATTTATATCATGTGCATTTACTGTGACATTTTCGTTAAATATATATCACATTTCAGAATCTTAAATTCATTCCAGGATACAGGCTTAAAAGGTCTTTGGAGACACACACTTTGTATGATCACTTCACTCCTTTAGACGATGGAGCACGGAAAGGGCACCGTGTGTCCCAAAGTGACAGACAACTTCATTAATAGCAGCACTTCACTTTGGAACGTCTTTATTCTGAGAGGTAAAACATCCAACTTTTATGTGACTTTGTGCTTCCTGGCCTTTCCGTGACTGTGCAAGAGCTACAGCAGTCATTGATTTAGAGCTTCTTCTTGAAGCCAGAAGACGAATGTGAAAGCCGGTGTGTTTTTTTTTTACAATACGGTGCCTGCACTCTTTGATACTCATGGACCAATGCAAGTTTTAACAAGACGTGTTTTCACTGAGTCTTAACCCTCTGCTGACACTGCAGTGATTTGTGTGTGCGCTTGTGTTTGTGTGTGGAGCTAATACATGAAAATTTCAGCATGACTGACCACCTGAATGATTGAAGTTGTCCTCAGTGTTAATACCAGGATGTGCAGAGTTCATAATTAACTTGAATGCTACACACCCGACAAAAGCAGCTCCATGTTGCCGTTGCTAAGAGTCACGTTGACTCTACCGGTTGTGGAATTGAAACTGGTGATGCTCAGTGTCATGGGCTGCTTCCTCCCACGGTAATTATAGGAACCCTTCCAGATGTAGTTCGGTGCAAAGACGTCATCTGGAACTAAACAGGAACATGGAAAAATGTTTAAAGAGAAAAAATGTCATCAACAAATACCTTTATTAGTGAGGATGCAGGAGGCACTATTGTTATCCGTCTTTTCTTCCGTCTGCCGTTAACTCCTCCGACAATTATGTCAAAGAAACTATCAAAACTTTCAGAAAGTTCCCGAGATTTATGCTTTTACACATGCTCAGCTTTTACGTTCAATCCATTTCAACCTTTTTAACTTTATTGCTAATGCTAGGCTATTGCTATGTTAATGTTAATGCTAAGTTAATGCTATTGCTAGGATATTGCTAATGCTGGGTTAATGCTAATGCTAGGATAATGTTATTGCTAGGTGAATGCAAACACTAGGCCAGGGTGGCCAATCCTGGTCCTCAAGAGCCACTATCCAGCATGTTTTTGATGTTTCCCTCTTCCATCACACCTGATCCAAATGATGAACTCATCATCAAGCTCTGCAGAAGCCTGATAACGATTCTGGTCAATTCAATCAGGTGTGTTGGAAGAGGGAAACATCTAAAACATGCTGGATAGTGGCTCTTGAGGACCAGGATTGGCCACCCCTGCACTAATGCAATGCAAACACTTGGATAATGCTGATGCTTGGTTAATGCTAATGCTAGGCTAATACAGATGCTAGGCTAATGCTAACCAATACTATGCTAATGCTAGCTAATGCTAATACTAGCTAATGATAATTGTAATGCCAGCTAATTCTAGCTAATGCTAGTTAATATTAATGCTAGCTAATGCTAATGCTAGTTAATGTTAATGCTAGTGAATGCTAATGCAAATGTTAATGCTAATGCTAGGCTAATGCAAATGTTAATGCTAATGCTAGACTAATGAAATAAAGAAATAATCAAAACAACAAAACATAAGGTTTAAACATTGAACCATCATCAATCAGTTTCTTTTCAAACTACGAAATTCAGATTCAAAGCTAATACTTAAATGTGATCCATTTCTCATTTTTGGTCAATCTGGAGTAACAGTAGATCAATAAACATCAACATTCAGCATTTTATTGAGGCAAAGTCACCAATTTTTAGTTATTCCTATTTGTTTCAGACAATGAATGAAGAGGTCTTGACTAAAACAGGAGAATTAGTTTCATTAAGGGAAACCCAACAGTAAATAAAGGCTCAGGTCTTATTACAAGAATCTGTTTTTAGAATTGTATAATTTAATCTCCTTTTAATAATTCAAATTTTAAGTCATATTTTCACTTACTGGGGCAGTGGACCAGTGTATTTAGCAGTGCTGACAGAAAATACTCCAGTTACTAAGAATTGTATTGATAGGCCTGACATTAGGTTTTAAAATAGAAATAAAGTGCAAAAATAATACAAACTGGGGGAGAAAACCTCATTTTTACACCAAATTTGTGACTGTGAATCTGTGAAGTGTGGGTATTATGATAAAATTTTTGTTGGAAATGTATAGCAAAACAAGAAAAAAAACAACAGCTGTAGCAAGAGTGTCTCACAGGTTAAAGCCCAGGGGTGGACAAAAAGCTTTTTGTTAAGATCTCATCCACCTCATTAACATGTTTCAAAAATTCATATTTTCTGTGAAGATGCCAGACTTTTCGAACATTTAAAAATGGTGCTTCCTTCACTGGCAGTTACTAGACCTTCATGTTTACCTGGAGGCAAAAACGATTTTAAACTACAACAGAAGCACTGGGGCAGCTCACAACAATGGCTGAAATACTGAGAACCAATAAAGTTTGTGGAGTAGAGATGGAATATCACAGGAGCTAATCTACCTTTCAATGTGTAGTGAGGCAAAGTAAATTATTTATAATGACGATTGAAGGCAGTAAAGTACAATCAAATCGACAAGAACAGAAGAAGGACAATGCCGTGCAGCTGAGCAAACAGAAGAAGAAGAGAATTTACTCAGACATTGACTTAACTAGAACAGATGGAGGAAGTCAATAACGGGCTTTAGGTGACAGGACAGTGTGAGTATAATAAGAAACAAACTGACCATTCAGTTTTGGACTTGGAGTTCCTGTTACTGGTTTCACAGGTTTCTTCTTTTCTCCAGCTGTAGATGTGAGAAAGACAGACACGGTGTGAGAAAAGGTCCGGTTCTGACTCACAGTGTGAAAAAAAAAATGCTATGTGAAAGTTAAAAAATGATATTTATGTGAGAGCACACTTTGTACGAGCTTTTCCTAAAGCAGTGTTGGTCATTCTTCTGCACAAAACCAGCCAGTGTTTTTCATCAGGGTCAACAAATAAATAACAAGTAAATTAGTCATTTGTTGGCGCAGGAATTGTAATGAGTTCATTACGAATAATTGTTGTGCAAATTGGACTTCTTTGTTTGAGACCATACAATGTCGGCTCTCAAAAGCTTTATGTTGAAATGCATTATTACCAACAGGTCAGGGTAACAATGCTTCGGAATCTTAAATTACATTACTGTGTTCCAATTTTTAAAGCCTGTTTTAGGGCAAGGTGGCAGCCTTGGTAATAAGTTTCAAGATTGCAATGAAACCTTTACATTTATCAGTGTGTGGTGAATAGGATGTTTCTTAGTCAAGCTTTTTTCAGGGTCATACAATGAGCAACTGGCAAGTGGAGTCCAACATATACATAACATGATTGTTAAAAGGAATAGATACGAATATTAAAGATACCAGGGAAGCATAGGCGGAGTTTGAGATTCTTGCCAGGTGGGGCAAAAGAAAACATATAAATAAATATATAGACTGTCGCGCCAACCACAATGTGTGTAACATATGCAAAAATGACTTCGAACATAATTGATAATGTTGACTACAAAAATTTGCATCGACGCATCGTTTAATGTTGTCAATTAATAATAAAATCCGGCCGGCAGCCGCTTTCTGCTTCATTTTTTGCCGCAGTACCATACATGAACTGCTGGGCGCAGTGTCGCTTCACCATTTACATTGTGAAGAAGAATTACGCAACAGAAGAAGAAACAATGAAGACATGAAGAGGTTGGTCACATGACTCGAGCTCCCAAAAAGAACTTCTACTTTTAAAAGAATAAAAAATTAATTCATATATATTTTGTACAGTCACTGTGTTTCATGACACTTAAAATATAATTGCATTTTTTCGAATGAATTTGGGAAACCTGTAATGAAAACTTTTGACCACTAGGGCGGGGAATACGTCCCCTGCCCCCCCCGCAAACTCTGCGTATGCAGGGAAGACTTAACTCATATGCTGCTTCTAGCTTTTTGGGGACCCTCGGCAATAAAAGATTCTAAACCAATTCAATAGTTTACAAGCTGCCACACTGGAATACATTTTACCAGCTAAACAGGCTACAGTCATTATAAACTCTGTGGGAAACTAAGCATCTTAGTGTAAACACGAGAAGGACTGAGTGGATGGAACATGAAATGGTCTGGCTGTCCAATCAAGTCAAAATAAAAACCATGGGGCATTTAAAAAAAAAAAAAGATCTTTCAGTATTATAACTGCCAAATTCTCCATCATCCTACCAACACATCCAACCCTCCTAGAGGGCCAGGCTGTTCCACTGAGTGACATCGGCTTAAACAGACATCATCAGTTTACACAAGCTAAACTGGATAAGATCATCAAAGAGCACACAGGCAGGAAAACTAAACAGATAAATGGAGCACTTACCTCGACATATAGGCATCTTTCCGGTCCAAGTGCCATCACTCTTACAGACTCTGTGTTCAGAACCTCCCGCTAAGAAGTAGCCATGCTGGCAGCTGTAGACCAAAGTGTAGCCAAAGCCAGGCAGATCCATTCCCACCACGTCTACATGAAGTGGGCTCTCCGGCTGCTTACAGGCATGGGCTGAAGGACAAAGATGTAAAAAAAAGTGACTGAATAGAGACTCTGATGGACAGTGAGTATGGGTTGGTAAAAGTGACAGATTTCAGTTTTCTTACGGATACACTCTGGCTGCGTTCCAGTCCATGTCAGATCAAGCTGGCAGGTTCTGGAGGATGATCCCTGAATCAGATGACCCGGCTGGCACTGAAACGACACCACACTCCCCACCTGTGCACAAAGCGGCAGACAAAAGGCAAACAGAGGCAGAGATAAAAAGAGTTGGTTGTTTGTTTACTGATGGTTAACGTGGAGTCAGAGCAGCTATAGAAGGAGAGCCACAGCATTACAAAGCAGTGGCAGATGCCATTTATTCTTTTTTATTACAGGGAAAGTAATTAAAATTGTGGCATTTTGTCGTGCTGATTACTACCGCCAGTAAAATACAATACTTTTTAAATTAATATCTCAGCACTTGACAGCCTGAATTGATTAATATTGCAATAGACTACTGCGTAATGACAGTAAAAGTAACCTCGAAAGCTTGAAGCCCTTTTATGTGCAAATGTAAAATAAGATACTTACATAGAAGGGACCTTCTGGTTGTATTCTACATTTGTTTAGGATGCATTTCTGCATGTGTTCATAAAGCTTATGAATACAGACCAAACAAAGCATTACTACTAATGACCAAGAGGGGCAATCTGGCTTCCGAAGGAGATGGCAGATGTCTATTTTGTGGCTTTCCACATAAGCATCTGAATATGGCTGAAACGTTATGTCTCGTGGAGTGACGTCATGTCACGGGGAACAGCATACACAAACCACAACAAAATGGCGTCAAATGAACCAGAGGATAGTTCCAAGTTCCTGGTTTTCTTTTACTGTTGTTTTGCCGCATCTAATATGAAATGCCTCTCATGATCACACTAAATTTGCGATGTGAGGTTTGACCTCCACATTCAAAGTTACATTTCTGATATTTGAGTGTTTTTTTTTTCCTTTATTCTGATGTGATTCCTTGAGCATCAATAAACCACAACAAAAATGGTGTTAAATGAACCACTATCGTCCTTATTTGTTGAAGAAACTCAAGGAATCACATCAGAATGAAGAAAAAAAAAGATAAAGCAAAGATAAGTGTGATAATGTGAGGCATCTCATATAAGACGTGACAAAACAACAATAAAAGCAAAGGACGATGCTACTTGGAACGAATGTATCCTTGCTCTCTTTCTTGCAGAATTCTTCTACGGGATTCCCAATCCCACAATGCCATGTGTGAAACTTTTCCAAAGTTCAAGTCACATGACCATTTGTCAACAAAGCCTTTGATCTCTCAAGCAGCAATTTCAACCTCCGACATTGTGAGTAAATTATCTGTGTAAATGAGTGTGTTCAAAGAGGTGATAAGAAGGATTGACGCTGGCAGCTACGTGACAATTCAAGGGATGTCTTTAATGATTTCAATTATCAACTGTAACAAATATCTATGAGCCTTTTTCCTCACATGAATAACATCCAAATGGCAATCCAAGCGTAATGATTTTGCATTACAGCTTTGCAATTAGTTGGATAATGTTTCCCTTCTGTGCCAGTAGATTTCTGGGTAAGTGTGTGGGCATGTTGAAAGTATTAGAACCAATTTAAAGAAAATGTGCATCACAGTTTTAGTTTCTAACACTGTACTGTTGTAACTTGTGGGAACCTTTGTTTCACGTGTCAGCATTTTTCTCCTCTCCTGTGTTCTTTCTTCATCATATTGCTGACTGTTGAGTGCTGACTGACAAAATGTCTTAAAACCGCAATTGTTGGAAGCCCTCCTGGTAGTTCTCATTTTCATAGGCTTTCCTGTTTTCTGATGGCCCACTTTCTCTCAAAAGTGTATTTTTCAACAACTGTTTTCTGTCCTTGGATGGCACACCTTGACTCTCCTACGACGCTTGCAGTAGTGGTTGGGATACATCGTCCAAGTCATTGCAAAAGTGCTTATTTGAGTGTGTGTGCTCTTGTGTGTCTATACAAATATGTACTATAGGTGTGTGCTGTAGTAGTTAAAGTTCCCATATTATGAAAAACATGTTTTTTTCTCTACATCTATAAACTGGTCCTCCCCAAGCCTGCCAACTCCCAGAATGAAGAAAACAAGCGATTCTTGCATGGTCTCAACAGCCCACCCACTGGTAAAATGTCACTCCTACCGGCTGTTCAGATTCAGCCCCTGTCGTGATGTAACCAAAGGAGTCATTTTCATAGGCCGACCTCCTCTGAGCTGTGATAGGAGTCTTTGTGGCACAATGTGATGCAGCAGTTGGACGAAACGGCGGCCTATCACCTTGAATGGACTATTCCTGTAATCACTAGAAAGGATGACGACAAGAAAGCGACTTAGCAGCTTCGGTAAGCGTTTGAAGTGTTTTGAACTCCTCTGCTTTTGGTGCTGCTGCTCTGGCTCTGCAGACATACTGTATACTGCTGGCGCACGACGCACACACACTTCATGAAACACTGTTTTCCTGACTCACAATCACAATAGCCGCTTAAATAGCCATGTGTTTTACTGTAATGTGCAGTTTTTTGGTGGAAAACAATAACAAGAGTGTGTGAATTGCAAATGAAAATTGCCAGTGATCAACTGTTGTGTGCAGTCCGTGTCTATAGACACGCCCACTCAAACAGCCCAGTTTTAGAATTGGTCAGAAAGTCACTTTTCAGAGGGCTAAAACTTTAAAAAACAGGCGAGTTTGGGGAAAAAAAAACTCAAATACTATATAAGGGTTCTTAGAACAAATGGAGATGGGTGAAAAATAGCATAATATGGGACCTTGTGGCTTCTTCTTTTTTGCCTCTAAAAAGTAGCTAAACCCTCGTTAAACTGAGGCCAAATTTAATTGTAATAGCTGTTTTAATCCATAGAGGGCAGTCACTCTTACATTACACTCTTACACAATATGCCACATTAAAATACTGTGACAAAAATGTCAAGATTTGGACAAAAATCAATCAACAGGACCACTTCATACCAAATACATTTGTTTTCAGCAGAGAAAAAGAGGGTTGCTGGTTCAGCTCCTCTTTAATTCAAGGTTATTTGGTTGAGTTTTTGAACCGGACTATGACCTTTTGTAGAGTGGCTTTTACAATAAGTTTTTTTCACAAGATTACAATTTCCTTTGTAGTTGTGACCACGTTCATACATTCTTACATTAAATAAACCAATGTTACAGTTTGGAAACTTTCCTCATACTTTCATCTTACTACCCTAACACAGCATGCCATGTTATTAACTACAGAGTAATTTATAGTTTGTGAGCTCATGCAAATACTATACCTTGAATCCAAAGGTACGATTGAGGGAGCCATATCGTGGTGTTCCCGGGTTATCACAGCTGGTTTTGGTTGGTTCTGAGAAAATATAAAAATAAGCAGCACAATAGTCTAAGTAACCCAAAGTATATGGTAGAAATTTAAAATAGAAACATCACAATATATCCTCTTATAGGGCTCCTGTTCGTAGCTCTCCTCTGTTGTCATGGTAACAGTCAGTTATATGTTTATATGAGAACAGCAGGGGGCAGTAGCACCTTGTCAGAGAACGAAGCAGGCCTCTGTGTGTGTGTGTGTGTGTGTGTGTGCATATTCGTGTTAGTGCGTCTCTTACTTTAACTGTCAGTGTGTGTGTGTGTGTGGGGGGGGTGTAAGGGTCATCAGCATGTAGAGCACATCCTGACGCAGAGCTCGATTCAATACAGCTTCCGAAATGACAGATTCACTCTCCACCTCTCTCTCTCCTTCTTTCTCCCTCTCTCTCTCTCTCTCTCTAACCTCTCTACCCCTCTCGCTCTTCTTGTAGCTCTCCATTTGTCCTCTTTCTGTCTTTCTCTCTCACTGCTCTCTCTCCTTCCCTCTCTCTTTCCATCTTTCCGTGTCACTATACCTTCTCTGACCCCCCCACCCCCCACCCAACATGCCTTCCTTCCCCAATCTTCCCTCGTCTGTCTTATTTAAAGGCCGGGGCTGCTGCTTTAGCTCAGAACTCATTCTACTTCAGTCACAACGTAATACACATCCCACAATGACACACAGCTGCAATCCGCCAGTTATAAATCACCTAAACATACGTACAGTACACACAGCCCAACACTCAACATTACGTTTAGGGATGTCCTGATACAACTTTTTCATTTCCGATATTGCAGCCTTGCATATCGGCCGACACAGATATTGATCCGATATCAGCATGAATCATACGCAAAACATTTTTCTTTAATAAAAAAATAATAATTACTTATTTTGTAGAGTGGAATGTTAAAAAAATCTTGATCAAGTGATGTCACTCAGAGAACAATAGTCAGCAACAGTAGGTATGAGGAAAAACTGACCCATTTATTATTAACCAATTGGTTACATACATTTTCACCATCAAAATACTACCTACAGTATTCTACAATTTAATAAAATAATAATTGGGGGAACAATATAAAACAAAAAAAACCCCAGAAATTTGAATCAGATATTTGTATTCAGGCTGATATCGGACTGATATCCGATATCAATATCGGATCAGGACACCCCTATTTACGTTCTCAGTTCATTTCAATGTTTTAAAAAAAAAATCCTCAACAATAAACGTTTTGTGTGTTTCAGTGCAACAGTGTAAAAAAAAAAAAATCATTTAAGTAGCATCATAGTCACTGTCATATTTCAACAAGTTCTTCTTTAGCACCTAGTAATGCACAGTGTTGGGAGTGACTAGTTATTTTTGTAATATATTCCTTTATGAAGTAACTCAGTAGTGTAACTCATTACAAAAGTGAAAAGTGGTAATATATTACTAGTTAGAATTAAATATATATATTTAATTTAAGTGCATATTTGCTTTGTTTTCTCACTGTTTGCAATTATTTAAGGAAAAAAGATGATCATTATAGTTAAATATAACTTATAGGGAACAAAAAAAAGCTTTCTGCTCCTGAAACAGCAGAAGTATTTGAAACAAAACTTATCGAACACTATCAAAGCGATATAATTAGTGTTCTGGATCAAAAGTAACTCAAAGTAGTGTAACCCAGTTACATTTAAAAAAAAACAGTAATATTGTAATACAAATATATTAGATTTTCATCCCAGTATAGAGTAACTTACCCAACACTGGTAATGCATCATGAAGACTTCTTTAGCCATATTTTATGCATAGCTTCTTATTTTTATAACATTTTCTGAGTTTGTGGCTGTTGGACAAATACCTTTGATTAGGGTGTGCGGTATATGCTGTATATGGTATCAATTACTGTATATACATTTAGCCTACACTAGATACTTGGATTCTACCGACCAAGCACGCTAATGTTTGTTGATGACGCATTCGTATCTGCCTCTGCGTGAAAACAGTCACTGATTTGAACTTTAAAAAGTCAGATAGTCAGCAGAAAAATGTTATTGAAATATGTGTTGAGTGTCTGTATACAGGCAAAGGTAACATGAGCACTTTGTTCTACCGTCTAAAAACAAAACGTGTCACATCAGGAAAAGCAGAGGAGGCTCTCAACTCAAACTCAGTCGGTCTCAACAACAAGTTTGTCCTCAACTGCACACCGCTATTGTGCAAGCTTTTTGAAGAGTACTTCCTGATATAGAGAGTAAGCGTCGGACTGACATTACAACAGCCATTATGCTACAATTGTGCAAATATGTGGTTGGTTTCCAATCTGATGAGACAGAAAAGCTCAAACTGTATAGGTAGCTCCCAAACACCTCCATGAATTAAAGTACTTAGTAACCATACAGACCTAATGTTGAGCTTTATACAGTATTAGCCTCACGATCCATTTCATAACCTTTGAATAAACTCATAACTGTCCATCCATTTTTTACAGACTTCGTATTTTCCTGATGACTATACGAATTAAGCGATAGATTAAAGGATGCGCTGAAGTCATGTGGTCTCAGGGAATAATCTCAGGTGTCCACTGCGTACTCACCGACAACGGCGCTAACGTGTTAATGGCAGCAGAGCTTCAGTCACTTGCTCCATCTCACCAGAGGCTAAATCTTTTGTTTGTAATATTATAAGCTATTTTAATTTCATTATTCCACCAGGTTGAACAGAGAAGGCATAAGTGCAACTTGGCATAGCCACCGGTTGTGTTACTTGAGTGAGTAATTGTTGTTGACGTTTTTACTATTTTGCTTTATAGAAAACAGCCTGTTGTACTGTTTTTAGTTAAAATATTAGCAATGTTAGCAGTGTTTGTTTGCACTATTTTGCATTTTATTTGTTAGTTTATTATTTTTGAATCAATGCGTAGCTTTGCTAGGGGACTATGGATCTGAATTTACAATTTTTACACGATATATCACGATATATACCATTACCGTGAAAGTATTCATTTCATACTGTTATATGAATTTGACAATGAATGAATGAGCCTTTGACTAAGTCTGGTGTCTGAACGGCAGTCATTTAATGCCATTAATTCCCATACTTGATGTTTAAGCACCTGCTCTGCATCAGACATGTGAAGTGGTTCTCTGAGGATCACACGTGGTGATGGAAATTGACCCAGCGGGACCATTTGTAATGTGTGCAGAATATCCCTCCTCATTTTCCTCCTAATCCCCGGATAGCGGCGGCTTGTTTGAAGTTAGATGTGGATGCCTGCTTCTGGAGGTCTTTAACTAAATACTGTACATTCGGCTAACGCTCAGTTATGCTGGGATTTCTAAAAGGCTCGTCCCATACATCCTCTGCATAATTTGTGGATGTTGTTCAGCAACGGGGGGAAGTTAAAGCAGTGAAAAAAGAAAAAGGGTTATGTTGTAGGTCAGATCATTAAACAGTGTTTTCAACAAGAGAAGATTACCTTGAAACTGGGCTAACGAACAGCCTTTGTGCAGCAGTCCATTAAAATGCTCTTAGCGAGCCAACGTACAGCTTCATTGACACAGGCACTTATCCCAAAGCTAAACATACAGATGGCAGGGTTGTTTATTCTGGTTTGACTACTGAGAGCAGGTACATTTTTGAGATATTTATCCAGTCCAACAGTCAAAAAAGCATTCTGAATCAGTCTTGTTAAACTAGAAATGAGTCATCTCTTAAGGGAAGTCATCCTAAGCGTTGAGTGAAATTAGTTACCGCAAGTTTTACTCAACTTAAGTTACAGTACAGCAAACTCCTTGTCCTCTGAATCGTGGCTGTCAGCTTGATAATGGCCAGTCGTTAATTGCCATGACATTAGGAAGAAAAGGGGCCGGCGATCAAACAATCACAACAGAATGCTCCCCACTGAGACTCAAAGGGTAAAGAACAAACCAAAAAGTCAGCAAAAACCGACCAAACTTCACAGGAAGGGATGGAAACAAAAATGAATAAAAACAAACCGCAAATTATCAACCACAAGAACTAATGTGCTGTAGAAGAAAAACATTTGTGAATCTATGCTCTGATGTGTGTTCTTCATCTTAAATTAAAAAAAAAAAAAAAAGCTTGTTTTACTAGAAAAATCTCTGGAGGAATCGCTTTGACAAGTTTGGAGGAGGTGGCGGACCGACCCAAAACCCTTCTTTAATTTGAACCCAGACTTTGAAGTGGGGGAGACGGCTTTGCCAAGGGAATAGTCGGCTGTGCTCCAACTCGTGGGGATAAATGTTTGATGACATTCAGGAACTGCTTGAAAGCAGCCAGTAAAATCTTCAGACAGTCTTTGCCAAAAGATAAAAGCCTCACTAATGTATTTTATAAAACTCAGTCATTCAGGCTAACATGGATATATTTAACAATAATAATAAAAAGAATACTTGGGATACTTTCTACTTTTGTTTTTATTTGTTGGGGAAAATATCCATTTATTTTGATAGAGCTTTTTGTTCACATTAGTATTTTTCTTAATTAGTCATAGGCCATGCTTACATGGGAGCTTTAATTCTTCTTTAAAGTGGAATGAAAGTGAACTCAGTGCAAGCCGTTTTTGAGCATTTTTACTGATTTTTAAAGACCCACAGAATATTTTCTACTATGACAATCTGAAATCTGACAGCAGATTCTGAAAGATTGAAACCTCTACTTTCATCAAAAAAAGAATTTGTTTCTGGCTCGTTTCATTCTTTTGTAATCTGCCGATGAATAGAAAGTTTTACACAAATCTTCAGTTTCAGAGAAAAAAGCCTTTTTCTAAAAAAAACCCTGTCAGTGACTTTAAAGCTATTTTTTTTTTTTTTTTGCTTTAGTGACAACTCTAACATCTGAACATTGTTTCCTTATACAAAACCAAAAAAACCACTGAGACAGGGCTTTTGAGGGCAAAATTATTATTATTTTGCTATCTGGGTCAGAGTTGAATGAATTTCTTACTGTATTTTGGCATTCCTCCAAGCTTCTCTCCCGTCAGTCTGCACACACGCAACTTCCTCTTCCTCCCGGACATACAGAGTGTCACTGCGTTCCCCTTTTTTTTTTATTGTTTTATCTCACAATCACCACACTATCCATGAGTTCCACACATGCTCTGGTCAAATATGCGCTGCTGTGCGCTGCTGGGAACGTCAACTCTCGTACGTAGCCCCATTTTCTATCTCGTAAACACCTTTCGTCCTCTCCCTCTTAGCTCTGCTAAGCACCCCCCCCCCCGCCCACCCCCTCCCGACACTCAGCGATGACCCGTTTGGCCCGGTTAGTTGATGGTTTTATCTCACCATCGCAACATTATCAATAATCCACTCATGTCCATACATGTTCTGTG
The DNA here is from genome assembly GCF_900634775.1 of Gouania willdenowi. Lineage (NCBI taxonomy): Eukaryota > Metazoa > Chordata > Actinopteri > Blenniiformes > Gobiesocidae > Gouania > Gouania willdenowi. The sequence goes on along the minus strand of NC_041054.1, from coordinate 9,818,920 downwards.
TTAGTATGTGGTGCTGTGAGCTGCTGGATACGTCACAATATCACTCTGTAGCGCCATAATCTCACTCGTTCCTGCATCTTCCTCCTTTGCTGGGTAGCATCAGTGGCTAATCTCTCATCTAAAGGTGTACTGCTGCCATCTTCAGGGCACAGTTGGTCACTACAACACCCCACAGCTTAGATATTGATGAGGGACCTCCGCCAGGGTGTTTTCTAGTAACCCCGTGAAAAAACGCAAATGACGAGTTATCTCGTCAATGGCACTGAGCCTGACCTTGTAAACACATAATTCCTAATGCTAATTGAATTCCGAATTAAAGTTAATTCCGAATTAGGTGGCTGGTTTATTCCGTTTTTAATTCAGAATTAGATAATTCCTCTTTCTTGTAAACACTTCACTTGGTTGAAGTGGCTTTAAGTTAATTCGTATCGTTTTGAGCATGTGCGACTTGCGGCGATGACGCACTGGTGACAACATAATCCAAGATGGTGGCGGCCCGGACTCCAGCCTAGACGATTTAATAAGAGTCTTAAAAGACATGAATATAATGAAAAGAGTGGATGGACGGATGCATAAACATGCAGATTTTCACACGGACACACACAGACTTATGAAACACACACGGACCTCGTTTAACATGGTAAATGAAACAGGCTTCACAGGACATCAGGCACTAGGAACCGGAGGCGGAGTAAATGCGTCCCGGTACTGCATTCACAGGCTGTAATATCGCCAGTTTATCATTTCACCAGTTGTTAGAGCTACTGTCTTTACCAGAGAGCAAATATTTATTCCTGGTTATTGTTTTCCAGAGTTTTACTGGGCTTTTTACCGGTGATTAGTTCCTATCGCTCTTCTGCTCCGCTTGTCCAGCTGCTGCTTCAAAACTACAATCAAAATAAAGGTGAAAACAGTCTCGTGTGGTTTTCCGTGTTATAGCCGACAATAAAAGGTTTGTTGTGTGTTTTTCCTGATAGACGTGGTACGTCACATTCTGTCCAATCAGAGCCTTCTCAACCCCCAGACCTGAAGCGGATTTAACTAAAGCCCAATAAACCTGTTTTCCATGTAAACCTCGTTCGGGTATTACCAGTTCCGCGTAAACACGAAGCAGAACACTTTAATTTTGAATGATTTAATTTGGAATATATAATTCGGAATTAAAAAAACATCATGTAACCATGGCCATAGTCTCGTTATTGTCAAGTGTAGTTAATGTAGTCGACGAAAACCTTGACAAAAACAGTCAACAAAAATAACACTGGTATTGACCCAGTTTAAGGCCTTCACCGTGATTCGAGTGTCAACACATAAAAAGATTGGTAACCGTGTTCATTATTTGTTGACTGGGTAGATTTGATTGAATTGATATTGTAGCATACAACATTTTTGAAAAGTCAGTTGGGATAGCAGAAACAAGTTTTGTACAGGCACAGGAATCTGTCCGTTTTGCTTTCTGAACAAGAAAATTGCATTACATCAGAATATGAATCAGTTATTTTTTATCATAGGTCATTGAAGGTGGCGATATGCACCTATTCAAATTGGTTGCAACACACCAATAACCATCGGAATCTTTAATCTTAAGCGCTCCACCCGTTTCATCTCATTATCTTCTGTAAACTAATACATTTACCAATGCATCGGGGCTGCGTTCCACTCCAGGTACCGTCGCTTTCACAAAGCCTGGTTGTCGTGCCGACGAGTATATACGGAGGAGCACAGTTGAAGGATACTTCTGATTGGTAGATGAAACTTCTCCCCTCTCTGAAACCACCGACTGGCGTACCAGGGTCGCCACAAAACTTAGCTGCGAACACATAAACCACCAAGTTCTCAGCGTAACTGTGAATGTATGTTAACAGTACGGTGTACATTTTAGGACATCCTCAGGTTTCAGAATGAGGAATCAGGTATCAGGGAAACCTCTGTCATTTGTCAGACCAAACGAACTCATGACTCAGCAAAACCTCCGTCAAATGAAACGTCGTTAAATTACAAAACAAAAGTCGTCAGACTCAACGGCCTCAGTCCGTAAAACGCAACATGGCATTTTATTTTGAAGGAACCGGAAGTATGTATGAAGAAGTAAGTTATTTTTTAAAAGTTAAGATATATCAACGTACTATTTGATTAATAAATAGATAGTGAAATGAAACATTAATATGTCTTAACCTTTAAAAAAAAAAAAAATCGAAAATTGCAGCTTTCAACTTACTCCCGTCTTCGAAGCAGCGCATATTGATGATGTCATGTGTATTTTCGGTTCCTTCAAAATACAACGTCATGTTGTGTTTTACGTCCTGTCTGACAGCTTTTATTTTGAAGCCTGAGGCCGTGTCATTTGACTGTGTTTGGTTTGACATGTTAGGCCGTCTCATCTGACAGAGGATTTCCTGATACCTGATACCTCACTCTGAGACCTGAGGATGTCCTAAAATGTACACCGTAAAACATTTACCGTATATATTTTGTGATCAAAGCCTTCATTAGGTCATGAAGTGAAGACCTTGTTTGATATTGTTACTTACGTAGACACTGTGGGAGCATGCCGCTCCAGGTGCCGTTGGCTACACACGTGAGGACAGCAGGGAAGGAGAGCTCGTATCCAGGAGAGCAGCTGTAGCTCACACTGCTGCCCCACTCAAAGTCAGTGCCCTGCAGAAGCCCGTTACTGATGGCAGGAGGCGCTGAGCACGTCACCGCTAGCACAGAACAAAAACAACAACAACAAGCGCTCATTCACACAAGCTGATTGTGACGCTACAGCACTTATTACACAGAGGAAGGGGATTGAAAGCAATTGTGTTTTCACTTAAATTAGGTTGCCTCCTACTTTTTCATCAGGCAGTGGCACAGCACAGCGATAGTAAAGGTGACTTTAAAAAAAAACTTTTTCTCATTATGGAGGTGCAGTTACTTGCAACAGGGAGATGGTGTGTGCCACAATTACGTTGTTTTTTTAAAACAGTTAATATGAAATATAAGGAGTAAATCATAAATGCATTGTATTGTAATAATGTTCTTCTCTTTTAAAATTTAGGCCTGACAGTTTGGGAATCACTGTCACCTTCAGTCTACATTTTTGTATAAGCATGTATTTAACAGTGTGATACAAATTTATTTTCTAATGTTTTAAACATTACACTACTCTATATAACTATATATATATAACTTTAAGACACACTTTTCTGCTCCTAACCCAGAGGTTCCCAACCTTTTTCGGGTTGTGACCCCATTTTGATATCACAAATGTCCGGCAACCCCAGAGACATTTTTTTTTTTTTGCCTAGAATTAGTTTTCTGATCATGTTTATTAAAGTGTGATACAAATACAGAGTAGCCATGATTAGTGCACAAGTTGACAAATGCGCCACATTAGCTATTTTTATACTACATTTGAGAAAGTTCAAGTATAGGATACAGTTATTTGATATGTATTGTGTGTGGTGTGTATTTGAAAAATAATAATATTTTTTTAAAAATGTAAAAAAAAAATGTAAAAGTTTATTTGAATACGTTTTTTGTTTTTTTGTACCAAGTACTAGACATTTCAGGTGACCCCATTTGAATTCCAGGTGACCCCACATGGGGTCCCGACTCCAACGTTGAAAAACACTGTCTCAACCACTCAGAGGCGGATTTAGGTGAATTAAAACGTGAAAAAATCACTCCACGCACTAATAATCCATACAAACCCAATGGAATCAGGAGTGCGCGGCTGCTGCACGTCGCAATGCGCCCTCAATCCATTAATCCATTCCCTCTAATGAATATGTATAGTAGGCGGAGCTCACAAGGGGAGCCAAGATATGGGAGAAGGAAATGCAAATAAATTAATTAAGCAATGCGATTCATCAAAGCTGGACTTCACTGCTGCCTCTTTTTTTCTGTATGAATTTAGCACGGCCCACAACCAGGTGGTAACTGTCAAAGCTTTTTGTGCAGTGATGGCAGCAGTGATATTTGTGAGGAGACGAAGCAGGGGAGAGGAAAGACGACCGAGGAATGGCATTTTCAGACCTATTTGGGATGAATAAATTCACAATTTGAACAACGTGTAAAAGCCTTTCCTGCTTCGTCTCCCCACCGTGGCTGGGAGGACACAGCGGAGATCCGCACTCTCCATAGCCGTAGAGGCTGCTTCTCCTCCAGGGATCACTCCCGTACACCTCACGCTTGTTAAAGATGGTACCACGTAGGAAGAACAGGCCGTTTTGCTGTTGTAGAGCTGCACTTTATTATGTGGCTGCACTATAAACATACGCTCGCTACCAGTCTCGGTCGCCGTGTCGGACTCTACCCATAGGAACGCACACACAACTCTCCTCCGCGATTCACTCTCACACACGCGGGCACACCCCCGTCACTCACACCCACGCACATTTCCCCATTGCGGGATGAATAAAGAATCTATCTATCTATCTATCTATCTATCTATCTATCTATCTATCTGTCTTTGCTGTAATTCATCCAATTTTTTTATTAGCTTCCTCTACGAACACGCTTTGCTTCTACGCACTTCGTATGAAATAGGGCGGTCTCCACCACTTCTGCACGTGCACTAATCATTGCTGCAATCTTAGTGAATTCCTCGCAGCAGGTGAGGAAACTGCGTCACCAAAGGATTTAGGGAAGCAACTGGTTTACCACCCTTTATTTCAGATCTTAGTGAATCCGCCCCTCAATCTTTTATCCAATTAAGTGCCTTTCAAAATAAAATACCAAAAAGCGCATTACAACCCAGCAGTGGTTTTTTATGTTTAATCTAAACATGATATATAGATTCATAATTTGATCTTTAGTCTCTTTTTCTTGTCTGTGTTTCCATTTTTGACTTTTAAAGTGTCTTTGAGTGTTTTGAAAAGCAATTTGTGAATGAAATGAACTATTAATTATTATTATTATTATTATTATTATTATTATTATTATTATTATTATTATTATTATTATTATGATCTTACAGTTTTACCTGAGCATATAGGCATATTCCCACTCCATGTTCCATTCTGTGTGCACATCCTAATGGGTGAACCGTCCTCCTCCATCCTATAACCAGGCTGGCACTGGAAAGAAATGTTCTGGCTGATGGTGAAGTCTTCTCCGTACCGCAGACCATTGGCTGGGACTCCTGGATCCCCGCAGTTTATCACTGAGCAAATAATATAAAAAAAAAAAAAAAAAAAAAAGGAAAGAAAAGGTGGAAGTGAGTGGACACAATGGGATAAAGATGAAGATTGCTTTGCAGGTCATGCTATTGCACAGGGTAATTGGAATTTAAATTTGAATATTACAGCTTTATCAATGATTCTTTGTGTGGGTAATTCAAATAATAAAGAGAGGGTGCATAATGAAGACAAGAGGGACAGCAAAGGTGACAGAAGTTAAGAATTACATATTGGCAATTTCCTCCCTAAGCAGGGAGATGAGAAAGGGGAGGGAATGGTCTTACTTTCACTCTCTGTCAGATTTATCAGATGTTTAATTCTTATATTTTATGGTAATCCATGATGCATGTTTGAGGCAAAGGAAAAAAGCTGGAAGTCTGTAACGGTATGATCATTTTGTCTGTGACCCAGCAGATGGCAGATAATGTCACAGCAAAAATCCTCTAATTGTCTCTGGTAAACTCTAATTGTAAATCTCGCACGCTTGTTTGCAAGTGGAAGTTCAACTTGAGAGGTTTACAGTCAATAATGAGTCGCGTAATATACTAGATGATGTCTTCACAGATTTATATGGGCTTTTCTTCTCATAAAGAAAACAACAGGAGTAATTAACACAGCAAAGGTTGCACTCTCTTTAAAGGAATATAAATTCTTTTTCAGTCCTTCGTCATTAATGTTGACAGTTAAAATGCTTTTAAATCCCAAACCAGAACATGTCAATCTGGATATCTGCTCTGATACTTCATTTTAATCACATTAGGTCTCCAATGTTTCTCTTAAGGTGATTTTTATTATTTTAAAGACAATGTTTAATATGACAATAATGTCAGAGATGTAAGATGCCACACATATCAGTAACTGCAGGATCTACACTTTAAAATTACTTTATTTGTGTCCAATTCCTATTTAATTTAGGAAAATTTTGTGGAATAATTTGGGGGGGAAAAGCAGGATTTTAGAAAAATATTGATTCTTTCAACAATTTATGATTAGAAATGACGGCCATCATGTTGGATAAGCATGGGAAAACTGTAAATATTATGGAGTTTTAGGTTCATTGACTTTCAATGATGTCAATTTTTACTTTTTCCTGAGGGCCAAAGTGAATGCTCAAAAGGGCCGGATTTGGCCTCCAGGCCTCGAGTTTGATACATGTCCTAGGATAAAGTTTTCTTAATGCTTCTGGTTCTGACTGAATTTCCTCAGCAAACACAAAGACACATTATGTTTGCACACAGATTATTGGCAAATGTAAATGCTGCCTGCCTCTGTCCCCGAACATCTTTAAAATATGCTTACACGTACATTTTCTGTGGCACGGTGAACGTACAGCAGTGATTAACACATTATTCCAAATGGCACTGTTCATATTTTACATAAAAACGGGATGATTTCTTTCAAGGTAATATGCTGTTGATATTTTCTCCCCTCTGGGTTCAAAAAGCCAATTAGTTGTAGTCAACAGCCATCAGGGTTATTCATGCTACTCTATAAAAGCTGCCGAGAGATCAACATTTAAGATTCATTTAATTACACAGACCCTATAGTGTGGCAGGATAATTTAAACAATGGCGTATGAAACAAGGTGAAAAGGAAAACTTACAATCTCACATTAGAAATTTAGGAATATTTATGATTTGGACGTCGTTGCAAGGAATTTATAGTACACAGCTCGTATTCTTTGTTTAGTCGCCCCATTGGGTTCAATGTAAAGACGGATTTTAAAAATGGCTTTTGCTTGTTTTGCTAAGGGTTGGAGAAACATCTCCTGTTAACTACCAACTTTATTTTGTCTATTTTTTAATTTTCATCATTTTGCTTTAAGAACAAAAAAATAAATAAAGTGAGTAAAACTATATGACACTTGTCAACGGTTAAATTCAATAATTGTGTGGAAGGATAGATTTGATCAAAGCTAATGTTTCCTAAAAGGAGAAGGTTAGGCAGTATTTGGACATGATGGTGAGCAGGCTAACGCTAACGAGCTGCAGGTGTGAATTAGCGGGTTTGAAGTTGCCGTACGGACAACCCCCGGTTAACCGAAGTACACGTACGTCGCGTCTTTGGATTAGGGTTAGGTTATAACCCTATATCGCAACATTTTTTAGGGTTAGGGCTTAGGTTTACGGTTAGGTTTAGCCACGTGACCTAAACTGGCCAATGACTGACCTATCATGTGACCTAAACTGGTCAATGACTGACCTATCATGTGACCTAAACTGGCCAATGACTGAACTATCATGTGACCTAAACTGGCCAATGACTGACCTATCATGTGACCTAAACTGGCCAATGACTGAACTATCATGTGACCTAAACTGGCCAATGACTGACCTATCATGTGACCTAAACTGGCCAATGACTGACCTATCATGTGACCTAAACTGGCCAATGACTGACCTATCATGTGACTTAAACTGGCCAATGACTGAACTATCATGTGACCTAAACTGGCCAATGACTGACCTATCATGTGACCTAAACTGGCCAATGACTGACCTATCATGTGACCTAAACTGGCCAATGACTGACCTATCATGTGACCTAAACTGGCCAATGACTGAACTATCATGTGACCTAAACTGGCCAATGACTGACCTATCATGTGACCTAAACTGGCCAATGACTGACCTATCATGTGACCTAAACTGGTCAATGACTGACCTATCATGTGCCCTAAATTGGCCAATGAGGGGCTAGATGGATAGAATGTCTGTATATTGATACGGCAACAATACTGATAGCCACTGCCAAGAATATATACACAAAAAGACCAACAACTAACACAGAATAATTAATTTGCTGTTAAAGAACGGCTAATTTCCATTCACTATAAATCCTTTAGCATAAGAACGTTTATTATTCTTAATAAACTACATTAGTCAAAAAAATTAAAAAAAACAACAAAAAAAAACAGACTAACAAAAACAATAACTTTTCAGGAACTCCTATTCAAACAAATGTGCTGGTATTAATAAATAATGTATTTCTTCATGGTGGTGTTAATCTGTGAATGGCTGCCTGGGTAACTCACTGGTACAGTTAGGTTGTAACCCCGACCAAGTCCCGTTGGCCTGGCAGAGCCTGGTGGTGGCACCAGTGGGCAGATACCCATCCATGCAGGAGTAAATCACAGAGTGAGAAAACGTTGTTCCGTCCAAACGAAACACTCTGCCATTACTGGGAGTGCCAGGGTTCCCACACTGGACAGCTGGGAGGAGGATGAGAGAGAGTTTAGGTCGTTTGAGTTTCTCCATTACTGAATCGTGATCAAAGCTGCATCGGACTCAAGCAGAAATATCATCCTACGTTTACAAAATGGCTGCGTGCCAGACCACGTTCCGTTCGGGAAGCACATCCTTTCCGAGGAACCAATCAGATCGTATCCCTCTGAGCACGTGAAGAAGACCTTGGAACGAATCCTAAAGTCTGTTTGTTCTCTTGAACCATGGGATGGGATGCCAGGATCACCACAGGAACCTGTTGTGTCGCCTACAGACAGGAAAACACAAACACTGGTTTTGAGCCTCTGGATTTTCAACTATTCATTCTTCTATAAAAATCAAGGCAAAAAAAAAAAAATACTGTATGTATGATGTAATTTAAGTCCTTGCAGTGCTTTGGAAAACACACTATGGCTTCAATTTTTCAACACTACTCACATTCTTGCGTTACACAAGCGTGCCAAAAGGTTGTTGTGAACTGTATATACAAGATATTGACAGGCGGGAGTGTATATCATTATGTGTGTGTGTGTGTGTGTGTAAACCTAGTTTGCCCTTGTACAGCAGCTTGGTCAGCAAATTCTGTCAGACAGAATAAACAAGCTACTGGAAACACCTTCACACATATGAACATAAAAAATGTATTGATTATTCTTTTATGTGGCATTTTTTTAAAAATTATATTCTACCTTATTTTGAGGTTAATATAATATTACATTTATTAAGAGGTTAAGGTGTTCCTTATCCTGAATATAATTCTTCTTTTGTGAATTCCTATCTATATACACTATAAATACATAAACATGAGGTTTATTGGTAAGATACTTCAGTTTAGAACGTATATGGCAGTGGATATAATACAATACAGAAAGGCTTTCTTAAATGAAAGTGGGTTAGGAGTATATTTCTAGTATAGTGATAGTATACCCATAAGGTAGTATGAAATAAAGCTTTGAGCATATAGACCCCTTAATGGCCCACGTCATGAGTGACGTGGCTGGAGGCAAAAACAGGAAACACTATGGAGGCTAGTAATGTTACAGCTTTGTTGTGTGTTTGGGTGCCAGAAAAGGAGGAATAACTTTAGTGGACGTAATATAAAGTTTTATAAGATTCCAGCGGACACTCATGCTCAGAAATAACAAAGACAATTGTGGTTTTGCCTTCAGGCTAAGCCCCGCCCAACAAAATACGTCACAATGTTTACAGACAATCAAAGGGTCAAAACCCTAGGTTCCCAAAGTGGGGTACGGAAATTGTCATAGGGGGTACATGAATAAAAAAATAAAAATTGGAAACTAGAATATGAATCAATCAGCAGTCAGAAGTCTCCATGCATTGTCACAAATGATACATTAGCCGATGTTAGACTACCCATGGTTACAGATTATTATTATTTTTTTGTTATTATTCTATATTTTTCTTTAACAGGATAGGTAAAATGCAGAGACAAATTTCACCGTACAGCTACATTGTGACATCACATCAGTGGTTTCCAACTTTTTTTTGGTCGTGACCCCATTTAATATCACACATTTTTGCCATCTCCAGAGCCTTATTTCTTTCTTTCTAGAATTAGCTTTTGATGTTTTTTGTTGGATTAGTGCATTTATATTTGAAAAACTGAAAGTATAGAATACAGTTGTTTAGGATTGTGCTTTGTATGTGTGTGTGTGTGTGCGTGTGTTTATAATTTGAATACAAATTTAATACATCTTAAAAATGCATTTTGAATCAGTATTTTTTAACGGGACCCCATTTGAATTCCAAGTGACCCCACATGGGGTCACATCCCCAAGGTTGAAAAAAAATTGCATTACATTACTGTGTTTTTTAAGTGTGCAGGAGTAGGGGGTACATGGCTTCAGGTTAAATGTCTGAGGGGGTACGGTGTGGGAACCACTGGTCTCTACTAAAAGCCAATATATTTTACACTTATAGTACACAAAGTTTACTCTTGATACATCAAAATTGGGAAAATTTAGTCCCAAGAAGTATTAAAATAGTAGATTTTGAGTTATAGTGTTAATACTTTTTACCCTAATGCACACTGAGCAAAATACACTTAAGCTATACTACTGTATATTTAATATAATGAACTTGAGGTATATTCTTTTTGGTCGAGTGTTTCTAAGCTGTTTTTAGGTCATTGACAACATTTTGGGTATGAAATGACTTTCCCCTAGCGTTAACCATGAGTTCAAAGATTATCTGTACAATGTTCAACCACTCTGAGGCTCTTCTTTAATGCATGCGGAGACATTTTTTTCGTATCCGCTCATACGTTTAACAAACAGCAGAATTTCACACTGGCTCTTGATACTGCAAATATCCAGAGGCTTGCTGCTAAATTGAGCTTACACATGGGAAGGTTCCAGCAGATAATGACATACCATCTTTTGTTACGCCTCCGGTTGGGAGAATGTGGCCCTCAGATGTGAATAAACATCACACCATGTCATTATCATTTGTCTGTTAAAGATCAGAAATGCGAGGGAAATAGTTTGTGACTGCAAGGATGATTTTTCACTGTGATACTGAGTATATTGGAATGCACGCATGCAGGCGCTGTCTATCTATGCCTTCACACATAAGCAGCCTCAGCCCCAAAGCCAGTGTGGATCCGTGCATAAATTAGATTTCAGCAGAAAGAACAATTTTATATATCTCTCCAAAATTCAATAAAAACTCTCCTATAGGGTGTTTCGAAGTTTCATCATTATTGTATTACTCAACCAAAGGGAATATTCTACACACTTTATGATGATGGCATGTTTTCAGGGTTTTGAAAATCCTTGTTTTTTAGTCTTTTACTTTAGTTTTTGTTCTAGTGTGAATCTATCTCAAGGATTTGGTCAACTACTCCCCAACACCAGAAAACGTAAAGCTTTTGACAGCAACGTAAGTTAAACAAATTGCAAATGACATGACGCGTTAAGGTACAATTTGGCTTTTTTGAATGTTTGAAGGAAGTTTATTCCAATTTAATTAGGTTAATGCTCTTAAATCTCGACATTCGCAAACATGATTACTCAAAGACAATGAGAATGCTTAAAGGAATAGCAAAAACCAAGGTCTTTCCTTTATTAGGCCCAATAAAATAAACCTAAAAACTGATGAAAAGCAGGATCTATGGACGTCTAAATGGTTATTTGTAGTCATGAAATTTGAACAAAACCTGTTAGAGGTCAAACTTTGCGATAAATCAAATTAGAAGTGAAATCGCCAAATAAAAACCTTGCACATTCAAAGTCTAGTAACGTATGAATATGCACACAGTTTATTGTTCCCACCTAAAAAAGGAACACATTTCTATATATATATGAAAGTCTTTTGTATAACAGCAAGACTTAAAGTGATTTGCAAAGATTGCAAACGAACTACAGGATAGACTCTTATCTCTGCAGGGGTTTGGTGCCAACCTGCCAGGTAACAAGTATGAATCACTTCTTTTTAAACCATTACCCTTCCTCACCCCACGTCTTCCCCCAGGCATTTGCTGTAAATAACAACACATTCTTCGTCACTCATCTGGAATGCTTTATCAACCATTTGTTATATAAGGAGCAACTGGGAGCCTCTCAGTCTCAAGACCCATAACCGTGCCCCCAGTCAGCCAACTGAGAACCATAAAACTGAGATACTTTGTTTGTACATGATGGAAGGTAAGGAGGTCTTTGTGTCTGCAGAGACAACCATCTCAATAAGTGTGGAGATATACATAAATCCAACAGGGATGAAATGTGCTGGTGTAAAGCAATCTGAAGAACAATTACGCTGATGCGTCTACAGCAGGCAGGCAATCACATATAAATCTATTCCTCTTCAAATTAGAATACAACCAAAGCTGAAGAAGAATTTGAAAATGTGTGATTGTTTCTTCAAGCTGCCATCTCCGACACAGTTTTTATTTGATAAAATCATAGTGTTTTCCTCTTAGATCAATGATTTAAACATCGTTTACTCCAAAAAGAAAAGTTAAATGGTTGAAATTGCTGCTTGAAAGCATGTTTTCATCTCCGCTTTAAACACTGTTGAGATTTTGGCGCATTGCATTGTGGGAATCAGGAGGTCATAACAAGTTAATGACGATCCAATTCAGCCACCGGATTTATTTACACCCGATCATTTGAATGCCGAAATTGGTCAAATATGAATGTTTCATTAATCACAAGTTTGTCCTGTCGTACGACCAAATGTGCACTTAGATTTGCACCCGTTTTCACGCAAAGTTGACAAATGAGGGTCAGAGTGTTTGTGGTGGAGATGAAAACAAACATTCTAGCAGTAATTTTGACCTTTTTCCTTTCTTTTTGGAGTAAAAGCTTCGATTCATTGATCTATGAGGCCTACGCTATGCTTTTCTCTAATAAAGGAATCATCGGGGGTAGCAGCTTGAAGCAGATTTTGGTGGTTTGTCTGCTGACTTGTACGTAGAACATGTAACATCTCAAACTGCTAAAAGAAGATTACTGGATGAGAAAGACACATACAATAGTCCAGAGTCTAGGACAGAGGTGAATGTAAGTGCAGGGCAGGATATGCTCCAGAGGTTTTTTAACAGACAGATGCTGATATATTCCCTTTTCATGTGCAAATCCTTCCCTCTATATGTTCATCCATCCCTCTCATTATCCCTCTCGCTGAGAGCAAAAAGGTCTCAAAAATGCAAAGGCATGAAATGCTCCACACTCTGGTGAACCTACACACATCATCTGAAGCGTTTTTTGCTTTTCATCTGCAACTCCTATCTATCCATCTCACCTTCTGATAAGACAGACATTAAAGTACGTATTTTCAATAGGGGTTAAATGGGTTACCAGAGCAGAAGGGCATGGGGGCACTCCACATGCCATTGAGCTGACACGTCCGGGATGATTCTCCTTTTAGCTGTCTTCCTCCCAGACAGGAGTATCGAACCGTTGAACCAAATGTAAACTTATCTCCGTTCAGCACACCGTTAGGAGGAGAGCCAGGGTGACCACAGTCTACAACTGGGGATTCAGAAGGAGACAGCAAAAAGGAAAGGAGTGAGGTTAAGGTAGGTAGGTCACCCTGACCAAACACTGCCTTCTGTCAGCTGCAGCAAACCAAGAACTTCAAAGAAATACAGACACATTCAAAAAGACTGAAAGGCCATCGACAAACCATTAACTTTATGTGGTGCATGATATAGCATTTACTAAGTGGAAACAATGATTGACATTCTTTATGAAAAATAACTGAAAATCGACATGAAAATGACTTCTGTGGAGTAAGAAAGTTGAAATAATCTCTGTGATGAAAGTTGTCCACTGGGTTTGGTTAATCTGGCAAGATGGAAGGAGAATTACACAGATTAACAACTTTGAGACACACACATTTTTAAAGGTGTATTTTCTTCGTTTTACACTTAATATTGTGCACAATATTGACAGACATAGTTCACAAAAAGCTTTGTGAATTAGTTGCTCTATAATTGGATAGTACCAAATACGTTTTGTGTTGACCAAATCGGAGAGAGGACAAAAACCAAGATAAATCTGTGTTTAAAGAAATAATAAGATGACAGAATTCTTATTATCACATTGAGGGCAGCAGTGAAAAGGAAGAACGCGCCGAGCGGAGAGAGAGCGTACATCAGAATCAGTATCATGGGACCAGAACTGATGGACTATGATGCCAGGCCAGATGTTCAGCTGTGGTTCTCCCAGGGCAGGGGTCTGCAACCTGAGGCTCTGGAGCCAAATGTGGCTCTTTGACTCTTTTGCAATGGCTCCCTATAGCTTTAAAAAGAACTATTGAAATAATTAGTTTTTTTTTTTTTTTTTACAGAGGCTATTAATGATTAATGACAAATAAAATCAAGATATAACAATTTGTTAACCTAAAATAAATCACGTTGTGCAATGACTCAGCACCTTCCTACTTCACCTCCTACAACATCTACAGACCATCAACTTTCCTGCACCTGTGGCTAACCTTAAGTTTTAAATCCCTGGTAAAATAACTAAACTAACAAAAACACTATTCTGGAAGAAAATAGAGATTTTAATTGTGTGGGTACAGATTCATTTAACTGGTTAAATGCATGTGCTGGTTAAATATGCATGCTTTATGTGTGGCAAGAAATGAGCAATTAGCATGTGTTAACCACATGATCATGTGTTATCAAATTCAAGTTACTTTTTGTAGCCTTTCAAATACATTAACTAAAAAAAATCTTCTTTATATAACATTGTGTTCATGTAAACTGAGATGTGTAAGAATATGAAGATGCAAGATACTGTTTTAAACTGTTTTTAAGTTTCCATTTACATGATCAATAATAAATCAAATTAAATTCAATCAAACATTATTCTCTATAATTTTAACAGTATATAATTTAATACACTGTATTGTCTTCATTGAGAAGGTGTGTTTTTGGTTCCAGGAGGACTTTAATCCAGGTGAGATGAGGTTAAATGGTTCCTTGTAGAGTAAAGGTTGCAGACCCCTGGGTTAGAGTAACGAATGACACTCAATGACAGCCTTCGTGACACCTTATTCATGCTAACGACAGGTGTCATGTCATATCATAATGTCAGCTTTTATGTATAAAATCTCAGGTAAAGTGTTACCACATTTTCAATAGTTTTTTTTTTAAGAAAAGTGACAAGCAAAAAAAAATAAATGATGAAAATATGTACATTGGACTAAAAATGCGTAAAAATCAAAAAACAATTATTCATATGTAATAAAGTAAGTTGTAGTATAACAAATGACGATACATTTAGAACAAAATAACAACAAAAAACAAAAGTAGATCCGGTGTAAGGATACTAACCTATGCATTCAGGTAGAGGTTTGTCCCATTGTCCTGTGGGCTGGCAAGTCAACACAGGTGATCCAAACAGGTAATAGCCAGGGTTACAGTCGTAGAAAGCCACTGTGCCAAAAGTGAAGTTGCCATGCTCAATTTTACTCTGCCGGATAGAGTTGGCTGGTATACCTGGATCGGAGCAATTGACCACTATACGCACAGATATGGGGACACACACACACACAAACACACATGGACACACGAGTAGAAAGAGAGACAGCAAGCCATGTGTTATTTGGCATTAACCAAAGAGGGTGACTGCTCTCCCCTCTGTTTGATGTCCTGGTGACTTGACAATGGAATGCAGTGGAGCGGATCTAAAATCTGCATTGGTTTTGAAAGGTTCAATGAACTCAGTGGTAAGATGATGATGATGATGATGGTATGAAGAGGCAGGTTTTCGCTGGATCCAGTTCCAAACATGCTGCTGTCTTTGCTGTTGTTGTTCTTTTTTTTTTTTTTTTTCAAAATGAGCTTCATTTGATCACAGTTCTTCTAGAAACTGGGCATAGAGCCATACAGTCTCTGTGCAAACTTGTGAACAATCAAAGCTATAGATCTATGCTGTACACATAATTAGTCATCATTCTCGGAACTGGATCCAGGAATGGAAGGCATGTACACAGAGCATTATGTCTACCTCTAAACACTTTCATTATTAAATCAATGCAAACAAAGTGTTATTTTTCAACAACTTGCTTCATTTAAAGTCACTTGGAGTTAGAGGTAGAATTAAGTGTGTTAGGATGAAAAATGGAGGGTATAAAGGAGGATGGGTGCTACAGGAACAAGTAAATAAAGATAGGCGTGAGGTGGCATTAAAGGCTGGGGGGTAAATAAAGTTAGGGGTGAATACACTTAACTTTTCTCCCCACCTTTACACGTTGGGGGCGGATGGCTCCACTGGCGGTTGGCCTGGCATTGAGCGCGTGCAGGCCCCTCCATTTCATAACCACGGTTACAAACGAAGCTGACCACGTCGTTGAGATTAAAGCCGTTTCCCACCGTGCGACCATAGATGGGACTTCCTGGATGGCCGCAGCTGATCGCTAAAGAATAAACCAGTTATACACAGTAAGACGGAGGCAAATTTAATACATTTAGAAAACTGCTGCAATAAAAATGAAAAACATAGCTCTAATGTTAACTTCATTACTTTATAAGTGATGTAGGTCTTTTCATATGAAAACCAGGGGTGTCCCAATACATACGATACAGATATTGCATCTTTGAGTATTACTGATATCAGCATGAATCATACATACTTGAATTACTTATTTTGTAGAGTGGAATGAAATTACTCAGAGAACTATAGTCAGCAACGGGTGTGATTTTGTTATTAACCAATGGGTTACATACATTTTAATCTTAAACATAACAATATTCTAAAATGTATTAAAATTAATAAAAAATAAATGAGAAGGCTCTGAAAAAAAAGTCAACACGAGCACTCAGAGAATGGAAACCTCCGGCAAATCTCCTCTTTGCCATATATTGGCAGATATATGGATCAATGATCCTGATAATAGTACCATGATCATTCACACTCTAAAGGCTTAGAATAATTATTAACCATGCGGTAGATCTAAATGTATGGGCACCGCCATTTTTTTGAGAAATTGTGCTAACATGCGCAAACCAGATCTAATCCGCGTGAAACTCAGCGATAACTGAAGAACAAACTTGACATAACTGAATCAAATTCAATAGAGATCGGTTAGATATGAATTTTTGACATTTGGACAATGATTGAGAGATTTTCTTTAACTTTTCCAAAATCAATGTGTTGATCCAGATCCCCTGATCCCCAAAATGTAATGGAATCTTATATAAATATACATTATATCAGAGATTTTAGATGCAATACTTAATACAATACTTGTTTTTTGCTGATATCTGACCAATAATCGATATCGGGACACCCTTATTGGAAATTGTGTATTCTACAACAATAACTCAAATCTACTAGTTGAACTGTTCACGCAGAATAACAAGTAGAATAATGTCAGTGCAGTTCACTTCCTCTTCCTAAGACCAGAGGTATAACTCGTACCCTGAGGCAGCACTACTGAAAAGGTTCCTCCTGTGAACGTGACAGATGAAACACTTTACACAGGCACAGGTAAGAACAAAAACAGGGGCTGCTTCAGCACCAGTAGCCACACATTTTTATTCCAACTGCTTTGTAAACTTCATTTGTAAAATCGTTATGCTTGTAAAGTTGAAATAAAAGAAGCAAAGATGTAAAAGAGAAAATAACTCGAGAATAATGCGCAGTAAGTCATAAATTAGAAATGTGTTTGTTTACCCAAAAGCTAAATTTAACTGACCCAATCATCCTGCACATGTATGCACGCATGCATGTCGCCACGCAGCCTCATCTTCTTTCTCCGTTTCAAAACAAGAGTCTCTCATCTCCATAATTACAGTATAACGTGACTGTAAAATGATTTCCCTCAATAACTCCTGCATGAATAACTGCAATATAAACAGCATAGCATTATTAAAATAGTTGAGACTTTGTCGAAAAAGATGCTTTCTCACTCAAGAAAAGATCCTTTATTATTAGTTCCCAACACTGAGCATTGCTCTAAGCTGTACCAAAAAAAAGAAGAAGTAAAAAAAAAAGAGCCTTCTGCTCTATAAATGTAAACACTGTGACAACCCCCTCTGTTCTTTAAACATGTTCCTAATTTGGTGAACAAATGAGCTGTCTCTTTTGGGTAAAGGCGCCTGTAATTGGCTTCATCATCACCACCTCAGCTCTGCCTGTGAGCTTTCTAAAATCCTTTGAGTAGCTCTCAGCGAGTGACCATTTTTAGAAGAAGTAGCCTGGACATGTCAGAGCTTTCTGGTTTATCCTCCAGCACAGCTGTTTATCTCATTCTGACTACACCGGCAGTTTTGGTCCCCTGGTCTTTCAGGAGAAAAAAATGAAAAAAATAAGTGCTGGTTTGAGGAGAATCTTTTTGAAGTTACACACCTTTGGATAAAAAGTCCATAAAAAAATGCAATGTTGGCTATAACATTGTAATGTTAAATATTTTAAAGGACTTTGGACTTGTCACTGTGGGATACATAGGGAATGTATCAAAACTTGTTTTAAAACAAATAAAATAATATTAATAATACTGATAACTAGACAATTTGCATTTCCTGAAGAAAATACAAATGAGGATGCAGGTGCTTGTCCGTTACGCAGTACGATGCATAAGCAAATTCAGAAGATCCATCCATTCATTTACTGACCCGCTCGCTCAAAACAACACTAGCTTAGCATTAGCAGAACATTAGCATAGCATTAGCTACTATTAGCTAGCATAATTTAGCATTAGCTAGCATTAACATTAGCTGCCATTAGCATCAACTAGCATCAGCATTATCTTTCACTAGCATTAGTTAGCATTAACATAAATTAGCATTAAATAAGCTAGCATTAGTATTAAATAGCATTAACATTAGCTTAGCATTAACCTAGCATTAGCATTTATCTAGCGTTAGCATTAGCGTTGTATTAGCATTAGCCAAGCAAGAGCATTTATTTAGCATTAGCCTAGCAATAGCATTAAGCTATAGTTAGCATTAGCCTAGTTGAAATGGGTTGAATAAATAATAATAATACATTTATACATCATAAATGAACATATTCTGTGTGTTTGTAAGGTGTTCTTACATATACAAATGGGCAGCTGGCTGGACCACTGGTTGTCCTGGAGACATATTCGAACTGATGAGCCTATCAGCCGAAAGCCTGGTAGACACTGGTAAACCACCGTGTCACGATAACCAAAGTTCTCCCCGATCACTTGGCCATTAGAAATGGCTTCCGGAATTCCACAGTGACCAGCTGAAAACAACACAAAAAGACACACACACTTAAAACAAGTTAATTTCTCCAAATGTGCATCTATTTACCTAATATTTATGTTTTTGGTGCTAATTATATAGTTATTATATGGGCTTTGTTTTTTATAGGTCCTTCATTTATATGTTAAATTTCCTCAGGAACTTAAGTTTGGCAATTTTGGGATTATTCATGAATATATAGTTTGTATGGGAATAATTTAATTAACACATCCTGTATATTTTAGTTGACTCCATCTTTAACAGATTTAGTCGACTAAAATCTTAATATCATTTATTATGTTAAGGTTTCATTTATTCAGACAATTTTTTTTCAGGAAATTTACTTTGAAGTTTAATTTGAAATATACTTTGATCTACTGTCAGTCTTCCTCAAAGGCATCTACTAATTGTTTGGTAATCATATGGACAGATCAAAGCGATCAGTAGATGTCTCTATAAGGAAGACTGTTGGCAGTCGAAACATGTCAAAAGATCAAAGTACATTTTCTGAAAAAAAAATTGTGTGAATGAATGAAACCTTAATATATTATTTCACAAAAGAAGATCAAATTAAAGTGCTGGAATTGCACAAAAACTGCAACTGTCCTGATATTTATTAACTAAAACTATATGATATTTTAGTCGAAAGACAAACTAAATCAAAATTTGCTATCAAAGTAAAAGTAGCTTCATTGAATATAATAGAAGACAGTTGTTTTTTTTAAAAAATGTAGCTTTACTGTAGAAACTGTATAATAACTGTGTAATAGCTGAGAACAAAAACACAAAGGCATCAAAGAGTGAACGGTATTTCTTTTCTTCAGTGTGTAAAACGTGAGAGTCAAATCAAACAGTCCAACCACAAAACACCAGAGAGAATTTCTGACACAAATTGGATCAACACTCAGCGATGATGACGGCTCAGGTGCTCAGTCGTGTGGAACAACATGTCCACCTTTCAGAGGAGGACGTGTTGTCTAAACGCACACCTGTGTTTTGATCGAATCAGATGTGATGATTGAACGCATGTCGAATGGAGTTTGGAAACTGTCACTGCTCCATCAGATTCCCAGAGCAAACAGACATTTCCCGTTCTTACACGTTTGGGACTGAATGCTTGTTGCACCCACTTGATTATTAACTGTAGGCCAGAGCACGACTGTCTCAATAACAATCATACAACTTTTTACATTCATAGGCAACAAAGTAAATACATAGACCTTTTTTTTTTTTCAATAGACTTTTTGATGGGACTAAACAATTTTACTATTAATCAAAAAATCCTGACTTTAATCTAACAATTGTGAGAAATTCGGAAAAATTCTTAATTTAAAATCAGAATCCTTAGATTAAAGTCAGAATTTAGATTTTAAAGAAAAATGTGTTTAGTGAGTAAATTACTTTTTTTTTTCTTCAATCTTAAGATCCAAATTTCCATGAAATCAAACATCTCTACATCCATAAACTAAATCAAGAGTTTACATCAACCATATATCTTCTCAAATTCAGATATTTGTCATCTGAACCAAACACATTAACACTTGTTTATTATGTATTATACATTTATATTCACTGAATTATTTAAATTTTGCCAAATGCAGATTGGTCCATAGTAACACTCTGATGTACAGAAATGGTCATTTGTTTTTAATGTAGTTTCACCAAATGTGATACATGTTTTTAATTAGAACAAAAGTTAAAAAAAAACCATGTGGATTTTTCATGTCATGAAATCCTTCAGTCTACGAAGTTTGCAGAAAAGTTTGGTTGTTACTGTAGCTTCTGGGTGAAGAAACAGCTCCATGTAATAACATCTGTAACCTCTGCTTGGCAGACTGACAGAAGAACAACATTTTTGCTTGTTGGTGAAAAAGTGTGTGTGTGTGTGTGTGTGAGAGGGGGGGTGGAATCCAAATGATGATGGGTGCACAGCAGAGGATTGTTCCAGGTTTCTTGTGAGGTGGTCGGGGTCACGGAGAAGCAGTTGTGTGGCAGCACGAGAGGTGTAGGGGCCACGCTATACCTTTGGTAACTGTCCTCATTAGGTTGACTTGAAGCATCACATCTGTCCAACTCTCCCTGAAGGGGGTGTTTCACACATCATGTGTGTGTGTGTGCGTGTGTGTGTGTAAATTACACACTCTGTCCGCCGTGAAAAAAAAAAAGAAGAAAATAGGTATTTACAAGATGTTTGAATGTGCACTCACCTAAACATTGCGTTTCCGTTCCACTCCAAAGACCCGACGACAGGCACTCCCTCACCGCCGAGCCCACCAGCATGAAGCCAGCATCACAGGTAAAGATGGCTGTAGCACCGAATGTGGTTTGAGTTCCGATCTTCTTCCCGTTGGGGGGAGGCGGCAGCTCGCCACATGAGATGACTGAGACATAACCAAATAACAATAAAAGTAAGTTCCCAAGTCATGGTGTCAATAGCTGGGTTTCCATTGCCCTTGGCAATGCGCAAAATCTATATAGCGCAATAAAAACTGGCAATGGAAACACCTGGATTTCCAAAAACACTCGATAATCGCTAAAAAGTTTTTACAATTTCATGAGGAGGAATTTCAGACCTTTCGATCTTGAAATGTGTCGCAAAAAAGCTATGGAAAAACTTGTGACGCGTGACATACCTGGTCACATGACCACTTCTCTCTGAGAAAACATGGCGCGGTAGGTGTAGACAGAAGAGGAGACCAAGGCATTTCTTAGCATTATATTTTAAATGTATTACTGCCACATTAGACAGCAAACAGCAAAGGAATAAAGAGTGTTATAAGGAAGTTTCGCAGGAGCTCCTGCCCAAAACAACCTTCAATGAAAAAACCTTCAAAGCGCAATTATACTTTGTCGAGATGTATAAATATCGCTTTTATTTTGAGAAAATCTGTAATGAAAAGGCAGCTTCTTATGTTTGAGAAATATATGTATTTGCTAAAAAAGGTCAAACATTGTTTTATCAAACCTTACCTTGGCAGTGTGGTCGCTCGTTCCTCCAGCTCCAAATGCCATTGGGTAAGCACTCAATGTGAGCAGGACCCAATCTGTAGTATCCGGGATCACAAGTGAACACGATTCGCGTTCTGTATTCGTAGTGTGAGCCGTTGACAATCCTCCAGCGACCGTGCTCCAGAGAAAAAGATCCAATGCTGGGACATACGACAACTGCAAACAGGGACGGTGATGTGACATTAGACAATGTGGAGTCATGAATACGTCAGAGAAACGCAACTGGTGAAACTGATAGCTACTTGCTAAGCTAACCCAAACATGAGAAACTGGTCGCTACATGCCAAGCTAACACAAACATATGAAACTGGTTGCTACGTGCTAAGCTAACTCAAATATTGGAAACAGATGGCTATGTGCTAAGTTAACCCAAGTATGTGAAACTGGTGGCTATGTGCTAAGCTAACCCAACTATGTGAAACTGGTGGCTACGTCTAAGCTAACCCAAATATGTGAAACTGGTGGCTACGTGCTAAGCTAACCCAAATATGTGAATCTGATGGCTACGTGCTAAGCTATCCCAAACGTGTAAAACTGGTGGCTACATGCTAAGCTAACCCAAACGTGTGAAAGTGGTGGCTACGTACGAAGCTAACCAAAACAATTGTTGGCTACGTGCTAAGCTAACTCAAATAACTTGTGGCTATGTGCTAAGCTAACTCAAATAATGTGGCTATGTGCAAAGCCAACCCAAATGTGTGGAACTGGTGGCTATATGCTAAGCTAACCTAATTATGTGAAACCGGTGGCAACGTGCTAAGCTAACCCAAACATGTTAAAATGTAGGCTTCGTGCAAAGCTAACCCAAACAACTTGTGGCTATGTGCAAAGCAAACCTAAACTTGTGAAACTGGTGGCTACATACTAAGCTAACCCAAATGTGTGAAACTTGTGGCTACGTGCTAAGCTAACCCAAACATGTGAAAATGGTGACTTCGTGCTAACACGAACATACTGTACAGATACTGTACACTGTCACTCAGAAAAAAAGTTAAAGTCAAAATTATGTTTTTTTGAAAAGGTCAATAGGGTCAAAAATAATGAACATTATCAAAATTATTTTAAAAGACATTTAAATTAGTAATGATTAAAATGACAGATAAATCTGTGGCTGACCTGAGCATCTTGGGATCTTGTTGTGGTTGCTCCACGTTCCATCCGGCTGACAGATGGCTGATGTCAGCTCTTTGCTGGAGAGTCTGTACCCATCATTGCAAAAATAGGAGACTCTGGTTCCCACAGAGTAGTCGGCTGTTAAAACACCACCGTTTAATGGAGCCTTGGGTGCACCGCACGAGACAGCTAGGAAAGGACACATACAGCGGGTTTAAAAAACACGCAAACAGCTCCGCACACAACACTTCTGCCCGTCAGGACCACTGGACAAAAAGTTGACATGTAACACCGTATGTCTAAATCATAAAACCAAAAACATTCATATTTGACAATAAATAAAACATCGACCTTTCAGAATTGCCAGAGGGTACAGCATTGTTTTAGAAAGTCAACAGTATTGTTAATGTTATAAATGTCGTTTATTGTGAAAATTATACACCCGTGGTTAGCGACAAAGTTTTAGACAGATTGGTTCACTGAAACTATACATACGAGCAGATGGCTCAAGAGAGACAGCTTGTGTGAAGAAAAAAAAACTGGATGTTAAAGCTGTTAATTGAAAACATGACACAGAGTGATAATAAAACATGTGAATATGCATAGTTTTAATCTAATTTTAACCAAAAGATGTACTGCTTCCAGCTTATAAACATTACAGACGGATGCTCACGTATTAACCTACATTGTTAAGGCTGATAATTGGTAAGTTGATAGCCATATTGGTGAAAGTTAGCTTTGTCTTTAGCAACATATGGGCCTGTCCTGGGCAGTCGTACAGACTCGTGGCTGCCAATGGGAGGACAAAGGTCCTAACAACCAACACGCAACCAGTGGTTAATTTTTACATTTAACCAGGGCAATGTCGATAAAATGACATAGCAATAAAAGTGGGAATAAGCCGTTTTTTTTTTTTTTATTTCTGTACAATCCAATCTTTAGGAAGAGACTAAAACAGTCTCAATGGCTTTGGAGACAAAATATGAACTTAAACCTTTCTTAGTCAATGCAAAGGTAAAATGAACTATACCTTGACACGCAGGCACGGCAGAGTTCCAGGCGTGGTAGCCCAGCGGTGTGCGCCTGCAGGTAGCCGTAGTGTTGCCGATTAGGCGATAACCGCGGTCGCAAGCCCACCGCACTACGCTGTTAACGTGGCCGCCACTTTGTGAGGAGATGGAGCCGTGGAAAGGAGAGTCTGGGGTGGAGCAATACAGGGCTGTAGGCGAAGCGAAACAAAAAGAGGAACAAGTCAACAAAAAAAGCTGAGGAAAAACAAATAAACAGAGTTGATGCCAATTATCTGTAACAGTACTTCAATCGAACACTTCACATCATGAAAGTACTCCAAGCGTAATTGTGCTCAATTTTTTTATTAATTAAAAACACCCCAGTTTGATTAGTGTGATTGTAGGAGTAGGGTAAACCTTGTACCAATGTGTCAGTGTAATTTAAAACCTATTCATAACAAAAATAACCACAAATCGTCAATGGAAGCCATTGTCACAAGTATCAGTACCTCATATAAAAAAGTATATAACAAGGTTCTGTGCTCTTAGTGTGAGGAGGAGTATATCTTTAAGCAACCCGGCACAAAGTTCAATTTATGGATTTTTATAACACCATTAATATTGATATTGGAAGCATTGGTGCTTCGGAGTCAATTAGATTCTGTCTGACAAGAGTTCTGAACACCACACAATATAATAACCTCAAGTGCAGCTTAAATGGCCAATCAATGAGTAGAGTTACAGTAGATGTCAGAAGTTTCCGAGCACTGTGTCCACAAAGTCAATGGCAGCAGGAAAGTTGTCAGTTTATGAAGTACGGCGAGAATGGAAAGCATTCATCTTTCACTTCAGATCATATTGGCAGAAGAATGAAGAATTTCTCCCTGAGGACAACCTGGGACCATGCACACCCCCGTTTATTGTTGTGACTTTATTTGCAGCTGGTCACTTAGTACTAGTGATGTGTCGGTCGCGAACGAACTGGTTCTGTGACGTGAACGACGGGAGCCAGCTCCTGATTGGGAGCCGCTTTGTTTCTCTCACTCTCTTTTTTTCTCTTCAAGCCACATCTGATTTGTTCAATGTGTGTGTCATCTCTGTCTGCGCTGAGCAGAGGGGGGAGGGGCCATGATTTTACATTAGTTTAAAAATCAACACACGTGAAAGCAGCTAAAGCACTAACTGTAGTTAGTGAGCGGGCATGCACTCGCGGTCCCTCTACGAGGTGAATTCTCGGTAACTCTTGGTAACTCCATGCATGCTCGATCGACATCACTTCCTGCTTGCTCGCGTAGCAAAATCACTTTACCCACCAAGATCAACCCCTCAAAGCTGAGGCAATTGGTTTTTGTCAATGCCAAACTTCACTGAAGAAGAAAACTTTTACCTGGATGCAGAATTGTTTTCATTTTCTTTTACATTTTAATTTATATATTAGCTTCTGTATGTTGTTTTGCATTAAATTTGTTCAGTAGTAAAAAGCTAAAACTTAGTTAGTCATTTGTAAATAGTTAAACATTTGTGTTTGCACTTTGTAATTTATTGTATCTTATCACTCTGTAGAGTGTATAAATAAAGATGTATTTATATAATATATAAATATACAGTGCATGCATTTTTACATTAGTAATTCATATTGCACATGATTTTACATGATTGTTGGTAATAGTGAGCCAAGCAAAAAGAGCCGGTTCTCAAAAATGAGCCGGAATTCCCATCACTACTTAGTAATAGGCTATGTTATGTTATGCTATGTTAATTAGTGAACAAGTATCTGCTTGCAGCGGTTCTATTTAGGATTAACCATAGGTCCAGGTCCAGTAATATGTTGACTTGGGCACGGTGCCTGCTCTGTAACCCTCCAAATTGGGCAAGACCTCAAAATGAAGTTTTAATGCTCCTTATTTATTGGTGCTAAGTCTGTTTTATAGCCTCTGAGGTGTGCTGCTGGCCCACCATCTGTGTGGGGCATTTTTGAACCCTAACACTCTGGTGCCACTTTAGAGTTAGTTCGGGAATTTTTCAGCTTTTCCTTCACTGAGGGAAGACAGTCTCCGGCTGTAAAGTTTATTACACATTTTCCACAGCCATTTTGTATGAAGGCTCTCTAAAACATGTTGCCAGCTGAAAATAATCATTCAGCTCCAAACCAGTATTTGTTTCTCTATGGGAATTTGATAATACTTCATACATACCTAAAATACCCGTTATGAAGAAAGTAGTGATGAGAAAATAATGCAAGTAAACATGTTCAGTGTTGTGTTGTACAATGGTTCGATGTTGCAAGTGAACGACATCAGGATTTTAGTTGACTTCCAACACGTGTTTAACATCTCCTGAAGATGCTTACATTAATCACAGCTACAAGGAAGGTTAAAGAATGTGAGCATCTTGGGAGGTTTCTTTTTTTATTCTTTGCTGTATAATTCATCATGCAGAGCAAGAGTGTTTTGAAGGTTGAAGCCGGCGACGGAAAATGAAAGGTTACAGAATGAATGACTTAAAAAACTTCCTGGTAAAAGTCTTGCCGAACCAATAACTTGTAAAGCTGGCCATAAATAAATAAAAAACCTAATCCTTTATTACTTAAATGTGACAATAGCTTTGTGCAGGCAAATGTAAAACTAGCTTTAACTGAACAGCATGCACCACTTCTGAGATAAATTATTTCAGGAGACAGACAGAAGTTGGATGGAAGATGCAAAACATGGACAGGCCAAATTCAATAATGAAGAATATTACGTAGAATGAATCTCTCAGAGGAGAGACACTTCATTCAACAATAGTTCTCGGAACTTTTGTCTGTCCGTTTCCACATGTCCATGCATTGTATAATAAAGTAGTAGTAAAATAAAGTTGGGATACATACTTTGGTACTCACCAACATAGCGAATTTTGAAGCCTCTTTTGTTCGTGCCATGGTCTGATGACCAGCGAATGAGGAACTGGTGACTGGAGGTTGTGAGGTTGAATGGCGTTGGCAGATCACCGCTCAGTGTTGCCAGAGTGGGACTGTTGGCTGTTGGACCTGTGGGCGACAAGGCAAAATAAAAAGAGAGGGTAGGAGTATGAAAACGCAAGAAATCATTGAAGCTAAAATTGTATAAACCACTGTTAGATATGAGTCAGTGTTTCTGTTTCTTTGCTCTTTTTGTGTTGTACCATCAAAAATCTCCAACACGTCAAACTCTCTCTCAGTGTGGAAGTTCTCAAAGGTTATGGTGATATTGTATCCTTTCTCCACTGTAATGCTCCACGAACACATCTGAAGGTTAGGGTAACTCTCTGGCCAGCCAGGGCTCAGGATGACACCCGATGAGTCATAGCGCACATCATGGGCAGGGCATTGAACTACAGGTGAGGGAAATATCAAGGGAGTACATGCTTGAATTTTAACGCTGACGAGAGATAGTGCTGCAGTATGAATTTATGACTTGTATAGAAGGTATTAACATACCTTGGCATGTTGGAGGCGCTGCGTCCATCTGGAGTCTTTCTCCTAAGCGGCAGGTGAGAATCTCACTGCCTACGAGAGAAAATCCTGGATGACATCTGTACCTGATGATGTCACCTGGAAGACAAAATGAAGGGAAAAATGAGTAAAAAATTCAAATATGTAACAATAATGTAAAATTATTATTTTAGGACAGCCAAAGATAATGTATGTTTTTGTAACCGTATCCACTCCAAGCAAATTTAAGGTATTTCGACAATTTTGAATAAAATCACGACTAAATCATAACAAGTGGCTTTTTCAGTAATGTTAGCGTCAGTGTAGTTTACATTGGAATTTCCTAGATCATACAAGTATTCCACATTGCTGCACTGATGAAAGCTAGTGGTGCCTGCACTAATTCTTGTTTTACTTTAAAATTTAATTGATATTCCTTGTAATATTCATACATACAATTTATATTTGAACAATTTGAATCTATCAATTAGGTTGATTATCGATAGTTCTTAACAGTACGACCAAAATGGCTCCACTCTTGCCGTTCTTTTTAGTGTCCCTTGCTCGGGTGTAACATTGGCCTCTTTTTTAAACTTCTTTCCTCTTAATAAAATTTATCTAGCCCTTTTTTTGTGAGGGCTTGTGACGGTGACAATTATGGAATATAATAAACTTATTATTTTACGTTTTGTCAGAATAAAACATACATTGTTGTAACGATTGATTAGTGTTAACCTTTGACGACGTATGCAGACAGCTGACTGAGGAAATCAGTAACAAATTGTGCAAAAGATACATACATGTATATATTTAATTATTATTTTAGGACAGCAAAGGGCAGCCAAAGATAATGTATATTTTTGTAACTGAGGGATTTTTAATTCAGTTAACTAATATTTTCACATTTTATACACAACAAGCAAATCTAAGGTGATATCGAAGAGTTTGCTCTTTTCTTCAAGCAGATACCATATGTCGTCACAGTGTTCACTGTACCGACTTAAATAGCATCCAGTGTGCTGTAGCTTTTTCCTACTAAGGGATTACATAACCTCGACATATTATAAAACACCCATGACTCTAAATGGCACTTAAATTCACCCGAGTTTTATAGCCTTGTTATATTGATGGGATTGGAAAGTTTCCAGTTTGCACTCCAGTTTACAATCAAGCTGTAACATTGTGGAGGGAGGCGGACAGAAAGCTCACCTATCTCCAGCTCGCCATCCTCCATCAACATGTCAGCGTTGGGAACCTCTGGAGGAGGTTGGCAAACCCTTAATTGGTAAGCTGGAAGAGAGCGAAGGAGACAGAGTCATTATAAAGTAGGTAGGGAAAAGACAATGATGAACCCCAAGAAAAGGGGACACTTATAGAAACATGAATAGTTTTTGCTGCACTTTGTTAACGTGGTGTTTTTCCTTTGTCAGACACTTGGACGTCCCCTTAAGATACAAATTCATGCATTTCTTTCTTTTTTTTTTAATTGGAATTTTAAACATGTTTCCTTGGTGTGAGTAGGTGATTGTCTGTCTCTGTAACAAACTGGCATATTGTCGATACACCCTGACATGAGCTGTGATAGACATGAGCAGACACAGGCGACCCTCTGCACCAGTGCTTCTCTAATTGTCTGGTTTCCTGTCCCACCATCACCCTTTAAGAAACATGTTGCGACCGAAAACAGGGAAAATTGTAACATTTTTAAATAAATAATGCAGTGTAAACCAATGTTAAAGCAAAAAAAAGTGCATATTTTCCCGAAAAAAAACTTTTATTGCACATTTTTGGCACTGAATTAAGAAATATTTCCACTTTTGGTAATTACGTGCATTAAAAATAACAACAGGATCAAGGATAAACCAATAAAGTCAATAATAACGGGAGCATTGTTAGTAATAATGGGTATAACAGCAACAATAATGTTAAACGAATAGTCAAGCAGAGCAATAGATATTGGATACCCTTAAAAAAAAAAAAGTACATACTGTATGTATGTATATAGACACCCACATACCCATAAATATATGTACGTATCAATAAACAAAGTAAATAAAATACACAGAATACAGATTCAACAAACAGCATACTGATATTTAAAAAATAAGTAGACAAAATTGAAATAACATATATAAAAAAAACTAAATAATAATAATTCAATCAAATTTGGGATAGGTCAGAGGGCAAACGGAGGTTCATCAACAACCATACCAGTCATGATGTACCAATGTGTGCAAAGTAACAAAAGAATACGTACAAAACATATTAAAAGAACAACCAAAACAACAAAAAGTACATCTTTACAACACAAATAGTGCAAAACATGTTTTTTGTTCAACAGTTCCATTAATTTTTTTCAAATCTGAATAGATACCACTACATTTAAAAAGCATAGCGTTGCCCCCGACTACCGAAAGGCAACTTGATGTTTTTCTGGTGTCTCAACGTGTGGTGATATGCTGTGGTAAGAACAGGAGAAACACACGTTATCTTAACAGAAAGGACGGTTTATTCTTCCTCAGTGCGCAAAGCTTACGCTATGCCACAAGTGCAGTGCGCCCCCTAGTGGATGAATGTGGAATAGCTACATAGAAACAGAAACTGCTGTAAAATAAAGGTAAACTAGAGAGAAATAAATAATAGGGGTGTCTGTTTTTCCAGTTTTAGTGTCCTAGTTCAAATTGTTCCTATTCAATTTGTAAGCTCATTTCAACTCTCTACAATAGCACCTACTAACAACAGGTCATTGACAAACGTTTGGATCCAAAAGTCGAAAAACCTCTGCTCAACATGAAGAAGTGGGATATATATATATATATATATATATATATATATATATATATATATATATATATATATATATATATATATGAACACAATAATTAATTAGATACTGATTGGATTAATACATGTTCCTTCCCATTGATTTATGGTTCGAGGCAAACTCTAGATCAATCCAGCTGGAATTCACCCTTGAAGTTCACGTTGGCAGGTTAAAAAAGGGGTCAAAAAACAAAGCAGCTATTATAGAAGTGCTTTAAATCATGAAAAAAGGAAACTTGACTCCACAGCCACTAAGCTAAAGGCTGTAATCAATATTACCGCATGGCTGTAGATCACTGAGTAACAGAAAGAGAGAGAGGGAGAAGAAACAGAACAGATGGTGAGGGGAGGGGGTCTGCAAAGAGTGAGGAGAGCAGGCTGAGGGCTGTAAGTCAGGATGAAATTGACTATGAAAATGAGACCTGCCAATAGTATCTGCTGCTCTCATGCATATCAAAGCCCAGTGGTTTGTGTGCCAGTGTGTGTGTGTGTGTGTGTGTGTGTGCGCAGTCCAACGTGTGCACGTAAGTGTTTGTGTGTGCAGCGATGCCTCGTTGGAAGGGAGGGGATGACCGCTCACGGTCATTGATCTCACTAAGCTCTAAGAGCGCTTTTATAAGCGCTTCCACATTCACGTCACATCGCGTTCTCAGTCTTATGTCCATGACAGCATTATCCTACAGTGAGTGCGGGGCCCATCGGAGACGGAGAGGGAGCCCTGGCATTCAGAACCATGACCCACAGATGAATAAATACAAGGACAATGCCAAAGATAAACATTCTCAAACATTGGATCGCTGCATCTTGTGGGCTTTGTTTGGCATTTTAAATAAAGTTTGCTCTTTCACAGTTGTCTCTGTTGGAAACAGTGACATTATGGATTTTTTTTATCGGGTCATTAAAGGACACTATAGAAGAACCACAGTCCAAAGTTTCTTCTCTAAACTTCAGCCACGTTTCTCATCGAAGCTGCCAACGCATTTCATATATATATATGTATATATATATACCAATATTGTCCTTTTAAACAGGGGAATAACAACGGCTGCCACACATAATCCCCCGCTTTCTACTTTATCTACCACCATTGTCAATGTGTACTGTATTAAAATATATATTAAAAACAAACTTCAGCAGAAGTCTTTCAGAGCGAAAGCTGACAATCTGAACCCGCCAACAAAAGTTCATTAATATCACAATAACCCTTTGTGCAAACAAAAACAAGGCTGTTCAAACACAAGCCGACATATTTTCACTTAGAGCAAAGAACTGTTATTGCCAAAAAGCAAAAGAATTTTATAGGAGGAAAAAAAAAAAGCTGGAGGTTCTCATAGAATGACATCGATTTGTGTGCTGATGTAAAGAAGAGGATAACCAACAAAGTCTTTTCTAAAGAATGAATAAAAATGGACTCATTAGCAGCTTCAGTTTTCCTCTGAAAACTTTTGACGTGTAATTGTTCCTAAAAACATACTTGGAGTTTGCGGGGGTTTCTCCCAAATTCATTTGAAAAAAATACAATTCCTAATATTATGTACATAATATAAAACATTTTAAGTAAAACAGTATGTATTAATGTTCATGTCACAGATGTTAGTTCTACCTCAGGTGTTTTTCAGTGAAATGGTCCCCTAATTTTGAGACTTTAGGTTGGTTCTTCTGTTAAATGGAGAAGCGACACCGCACCCAGCAGTTCATGTATGGTACTGCAGCAAAAATGAACCAAATAATGTAGAGAGTTTACTTTTAAAAAATCTGCCCAGTTTGATGATGATAATTGATGATGGCCGATGCTTGGATGAATGTTGTTTGGCTGTGGGTGTCTGAGTGATGGTGGTGTGTGAAAGGAAAGGAGGAAGTGGCTCATGTGGTCACTTGTGTTGTGTTTGTGACCTTGTTACTTTAGTCAACTCAGACTTGTTCAGGCTTGTAGAGTGTCCATGTGTTAGTGTACAGTATGTGTGTTAGTTTCCCTTATTACCAACACTAATGTGCAATAAATACTTAAACATTTCTTCTATATTTAGAATAAAAACGTCACATTAGATACAATTAAGCATTCATTGAGAAGCCGCTGTGGTGGTGATACTTTTACAATGAGAGAAAAACATAGTTTGATTAAGCTGCTTGTAATAAACGTTATTAAGTGGTAATCAAACGTGAATAAGCCTCTTAATAAGGCGTTAATAAATGCTTATTATTAACAATAACAAGTCTATATAAACGTTAATAAAAAGCTTCATTAATATATTTACATTGCTTGTAATAACCAGTAAATATACGTTAATGAGTTTTTTAATAAGGCCTGATTAAGTCCTTATTAACATTAATAAAGCATTAATTAAAAAAAGCTTCATAAATGTATTTATTAATCCTATTTAAGCAGTCATTATATTAAAAAGCCCCTAAAGAAGGACTTATTAAATTATTTTTTATAATTTAACATGAATGAGATGTTTATTGACATTAATAATGTTTTGTTAATGTATAGTGATTCGCTCTGCAGCTACTGGATCTAAAGTGGGAACAGTGCTAAATAAGTGTTAATAAAGACCTTCATTAATATATGTATTACTGTTATTAACACACTGAAGCTGCTTGTAAAAAGCAGTAAATTTAAGTTAATGAGCTTCTTAAAAAGGCCTTATAAAGTGATTATTAACATTAATCAGGCTATATCAGTAATATTTAAAAAAAAAGCTTCCTAAATGTTTTTTCTAACGCTATTTAAGCAGTAATTATATTAATAGCCCTCTTAATAAGGACTTATTAAAGTAATTTTAATAGATTAACATTAATGAGATGTTTATTGACATTAATAATGCTTTGTTAATGGATAGTAATGCCTTATAAATGCCAATAAATCATTTTATTATGCACTCAGTGCTGGTCTGCAGCGACTGGATCTAAAGTGGGAACAATGCTATATAAGTGTTAATAAAAAACCTTCATTAATGTATTTAATATAACTTTACATAACTTAATGAGCTTTTTAATAAGGCCTTATTAAATGCTTACTAAAATCAATCAGGCTATATAAATGTTATTTTTTTAAAAGCTTCAGAAATGTATTGATTAATGCTGTAATTATGTTAATAGGCCTCTAAATAAGGACTTATTAAAGGATTTTTTTAAATTAATTTAACAATAATGAGATGTTTATTGACATTAATACTGTTTTGCTAATGTATAGTAATGCCTTATAAATGCCAATAATGCACTCAGTGATAGCTGCTCTCCAGAGATTGAATCTAAAGTGAGAACTTTAATAACGTCATTATTTTGCATTCACTATTAAAACTGCTTATCAAGGCTTATTACAAGCTATGTAATATTAGGTGTTTCTGTTTGATGGGACCCAGTAGATGAGAGGTGTTTTCTCCTCCTCACAGCCTTACCGTGATAACTTAAGACAAAGAATCCAGCTCCTGAGAAGTCTGAGTGGAACTTGATGAGGATGATGTTTGAGGTGGAGTAAACTGACTCTAAGGCTGTGTTTCCACTGAACTGGCCGATCTGTGGGGATGATTGATCAGGTCCATCCCTGCAGAGACACAGAAAAACAGGCGTAGGATGAATGGTTGGATAGTTTAGAACAGTGTTTCTCAAATGGGGGTACGTGTACCCCTAGGGGTACACGATGGTACTTGAGAGAGAAAGAAGGAAAATAAACAATTGAAAGCATTCAAGATATGGGGTTTTATATGGTTTATTTTTAGTTATAGTGCAGCAGATTAGTAAAAAAAAATGTTCAATTTGGTATAAAAGCATGAAATTTGGCACAGATTTTGGAAAAAAGGCGTTGGCCTCTCAAAAATTCAATATGGTGGCCATTTTTAAAGATGGCCGCCATTTCTATTCAATGGTTATTACATAAACTATTCAACAGTGATCCAAGCATAACGTTTGATATGAATACAATCTTTTTTTTTTTTTTTTTTTTTTTTTTTTTTTTGGTCGATGGGGTGGGGGGTCTGGGGGTTGGGGGTGGGATCGGTGGCGTGGTGCGCTGGGTCCTTGGCTCCTTGGGGCTTTCTCGGGTGTGCATGGGGGGGCGATGGCTGCCTCTCGGCTTGGGATCTTGGGGGCGTTCGGGGGACTGCTTGGCCGTGGGGTGGTCGCCGGGGGCCCTTAGGCTGCCTGCTCTTGCTGCTGGCCTGACTGCTTCTTCGGGCCCGGGGGCGGCTCTTGGGTTTTGCAGTGGCGGTACTTGGAAATACATTTGTCATGGATGCACTGGTCTTGGGCTGTGGGATAACACTCATACTGGGCTCAACCTTAGACACGTTGTTCCCAAATACCTGTTTTATGGAATTTCCACTCACCTCTTCCTCTGTTCACAGCCACCACCATTATTCCTAAACCACACACTGGTCACCAAACTGGCTTGACAACACAACAATAAACACAATATACACAACCACAATTTCACATCGCATCACTTAAAACTATTCCCCACCCATTCCATATCCTATCTTGTATCCCTCTTCCCTGTTAACTTCCCCACCCCTCTCCAACCCCTCACCTTGGTGTAACACTGCCCTCTCTTTTTTACATCCTCCCTTTAATAAAGTATTTCTTACCCTTCCCTAGGGAGGGCTGGTGACGGTCACAATTATGCAATGAAATAAATAAATTTATTTAATTGCAATAATAAAATATGCATTGCTGTCAAAAGATTGCACTTCTTGTAGTGTTAACCTTCGACAGCATGTGCAGACAAAAAAAAAAAAAAAAGATATGAATACAATCTAAAGGACATGATAATGGAAATAGATGCTTGTCCCAAACTCAAGATGGCCGCCATTTTTAAAGATGGCCCCATTTCTGTAGAATATTAATTATTTCAATTGTTCAAATGGTGATGAAAGCACACAATTAGGCAGAAATACTCTTCAAGGAACACTCTTTTGGAAAAAGGTACAGTATGTGTGCCACTCAACAATTCAGGATGACGACCATTTTCAAGATGGCCGCCATTTCTGCCTCATCTCCTTTGACCTGTACGGCTTAGTTAAACTTGTCAGGGATATAAACTCCCTGCCCGCATAGCGCTCAGGTTTATTAGAGTACACAAGCCTCTCCACCACGGCAAGATGGAGTCCACAGAGCGGTGTGTCCAATAAAAATTCAGGATGGAAACAATTTTTCAAGATACCTGCCATACCTTGCCACTGTTTCCAAATATTGATACAGTAAATATGCCACAAGTACTCTGTTAAGGCCACTTTTAAAAAAAAAAAAAAATTGGATGGCCAACAAAAAAGTCAAGATGGAGCCTTTTTTCAAGATGGCCGTCATTTCGGTAGTATGTACACTGATACACATATACATTAGGGATGTAACGATTAATCGTAAGGCAGTTAAAAATCGATTCATAGGTACCACGGTTCACATCGATGCTCTGACAATTGAATCGCAGTACTTTTTTTATATATTAATCCTTCCAGAAGCGGACGTGACGGGCGGAATCTGCTACTATTTTCTTTCTGGCCGCCATTTACTGTTAAACATGCTCATAAATGATTCTTTACTCCTTTAGCACCGAAAGAATATCTGTAATATTACGTGAATATCTGTGAAAGTTAGGTTTTTCTATTAACTCTGTCTGCTAGCATAGCTTCTCTTCTTCACTGGTGGAATAACTGCATGCCAACCGACCACTGAGTTACCAGCGCCCTCTGCTGGTCCAAACAAATATCTGACGTAAATACAGTAAAATGACTGTTTTTTTTTTTGTTTTTGTTTTTTTTAAAGTCCAATTGTAAAGGCACAAAATACATTTTCAGTTGCACTTTTAAAAAGAACTATTATGTAGTTTTGAATTGTTTATTATAGAACCAGAATTTAAATTAATAGGTTTCTTCTTCATTTGTATTATTCCTTTATTTAATTCATTCAAGATTTATTTTTAGTTAAATTGCATCATTTTGAATAGTTTATCAAGGGATTCTTTTGACAATGAAAAATAAAAGGAAAATAGTATAGTATTTTCCCCAAAAAAATAAAGGAATATTTTTCAGTCATTTGTCAACAGTCCCATTTTGTAAAATAAATCGCGAGAAAATCGTATCGTGAACCCAGTATCGTGAATCGAATCGTATCGGGAGTTGAGTGAATCGTTACGTCCCTAATATACATGTTAGCAAAAATACTCTAACAGCCACACTTTTAGAAAAATTCAAGATTCATTTTTCAAGATGGGTGTTGCTTTAATAGTGTACTCTGTATGGACTAAGTTTAAAGGAAGGATTGAAAAAAACAAAAAAAACAAGTTCTATTCACATTTTGCCTTGTGGTTAGTGTCCAACCTGCTGAGTCATAATAAAACAATGTTAAATAGTAGCCAATGCCTCCCTACTTAGCAAGTGTTGTATTGGGAGCAACATATCCAGGAAGGTGTACATACACATTCTTAAGAGAGTGTTTTCAAAAAATGTTATGATTGCATCATAGTTTGAACAGATGACATAATGAGCATTTCACAGAAATAGCGGCCATCTTGACAAAATGGCCGCCATTTTGAATTTGTGGGTGGCCAATGTCTTTTTCCCAAAAAGTGACCCTTAGAGAGTATCTGTGCCAAATTCCATGTTTTTATACCAATTTGAACGATTCTCTTGAAATATGCAATTCATCTGCTGCACTATTAAAAATGATAATCACACTAGATATTACCAGCAACTCACAAAACGACAACAAAAACACACAAAATAAGATGAAAAACAATACTGAATCCTAAAAAAAAACAGACAAACAACAACAAAATACAGGAAATGACAGCAAAAACACACGCATTAAGAAAAATAACAATAACGAAGACACACTAAATGAGAGAAAAATACACAAGATCACAACAAAATACACAAAAACATACAAAACAACATAAGAAACAACCAAAGGACACCAAAAACACACAAACTGAGAAAGAATAATTTAAATAATACCAACAACACACAGAAATGACAACAAAAACACACAAAATAAGATAAAAAAATTAAATATTGAATAATAAAAAGAACAGACAAAACAACAAAATACCCAAAATGACAGTAAAAACACACACACTAAGAAAAATACTTACTATTACCAGCAACACACTAAAGGACAACAAAGACACACTAAATGAGAGAAAAATACACGTGATCACAACAAAATACACAAAAACATACAAAACGACATAAAAAACAACCAAGAGACCCCTAAAACACACAAACTGAGAGAGAATAGTTTAAATAATACCAACAATGCACAAAAACACACAAAATAGGATAAAAAATAAACTGAGTAATAATAAAAAGAACAGATGATGACAAAATACACAAAACGACAGCAAAAACACAAAAAATGAAGCAAAAAACACAAAATGATGATAGATATCTTGATTAAAACGTGAACTGAAAATACCAAGGTCAGTCTTGGTCCCACACCAGGTGGGAGATGACCATAAATGATAAAAAAAAAAAAAAAAAAAACTATAGAAATAAATCTATTCATTCTTCTTATTTACAACATGAGATTCTTTAAAATGTGTTAATCTTTCATTTCATCATTATGCTCTATAGTTTCTGAGTCATTAAACCTTTCACTCTGGAGATGTTCTTTAGGTGGTGGAAGCTGTTTTTGTGATAGATTTGATCTGACTGGTAACACGCTGTTTAGAAATCATTGTAAAATGACTTTGAAATTATAAAGTAGATACATAATTATTAATGATATTTATGAAACCATACTGTGGCTGAACCAGTAACAGATCACAAATGTCTCGGCTGGATGGCGGTAATGAAAATAAGAAAAAAAAAAAACATGTCTAAATGTCAGAATTCTCTTCTAAAACTATCTAACCTTTAGCGTTAAAAACAAATGTACTACAATGCGGAGCTTGTATCTCGCTAAACAAAGAGCTGCTCTTGATAACAACATTCTATTCCTCTTTGAAAATGCTTGAGGTCATAACTTTTGATTGAACATTAGGTCAATTCAGAAAGCAATATCAGATTGCCTTTAGGCATTTCTCCAATATACAGTAATATTCGTAAAAAGTCATACAATTACAATAGAATGAAGACAAAAGTCATTTGTCAGAGAGACTATTTTACAACACCACAGGCATATTTCACCTTTAATGATGCCACTGCCACCTTTAAGACTGGAGCTAACCATAGCAGAGTCATTATAAAGGATTACAGAGCATCATCTGACGTTCGATTAACTAAATTCTTCCTGCTGTTGAGTGTTGCGTGATGAGCCTAATTATACCTGTCACATAAAATGATGAATAATTCTCTTCATGTTACTGGGAGTCATTAGAGTTCCTTGTGTTGCTTTTCTCTACACCAAAGGACTCAAACTCATTTTCGCTCACGGACCAAATACAGAGAAATTTGATATCTAGTGGGAAACAAACTTTTTTTTTACATTATTGTGCCCTAGTTTGCACTTCCACGTGTAAATTATATCTTCAACCAAGCAATAAAACACAGATTTGAGTCCTTGCAGGATCTTCTCTTTTAAATTCTTTGATTTTCAGACCAATTTTTGTTTAAAGTTTTTCAATTTATGTATCCATTAAAAAAAAAAATTAATAAAAAAATTATAATAAAAAATATTATAATATAGTGATAATAATACAAACAATATATATATATATTATAAAAAAAATATAATAACAATAGTGATAATACAAACAATATATATATTATAAAAATTAAATAAGTAAAAAAAAAAAATTATAATAACAGTGATAATACAAACAATATAGATCATAAAAATAATAAATAAATAACATGTGCCGTAAATGCATTTATCTTGCCATGTCCACATATGTCATCTACATACAGGTAATGCAATTTTATTTATTTATTTATTTTACAACAATGCATGGTTTATTCTAGCAAAAAGTTAAATCATCATTTTTTATATCGCCTAATTGTGAACATCTTTTGTGTGCTCTTTAGGGGAAATTTGTGGAATTGTTTGACAAAATTTTAAGTTTACAAAGAAAATTCCCACAATTTGCGATTAAAAATTATGGCACTCATGTCATGTAAGTGTTTAAGCTTAAGTGAATTTCAGATATCAACTGGATTATTTGGTAATTTACACATTGATAAATGTTTTCTCTGTCATTTTCATTTTCTCCTGCGGGCCAAACTGGATGCTCTAAAGGGCCGGTTTTGGCCCCCGGGTCTTGAGTTTGACACATGTGCTCTACACGGTAGCTGATGATTTTCATTCCCTTTGACTTGTACCAAACAGTAGATTAAAGTCTACACTACAGGGCTGTATGGTGGATGTGATGCTGTGAAATACACAGTAACAGCATGATATATGATATTCCTGTATATATATATGACCGCATGGAAACACACAGTTTGAGACCAATTTTGCAGATGAAGTAAGTGTCAGGTCGTTGGCTCTGGACTGAGACGGCCGCTGTGAAAATCACACCTTTACTACAGACACTGTGCACGCCGTGGGAGGCCAGCACAGTAACCCAGTCACTGTCAGTTTCTAGTTTGTTCTTGTGTGGTTGCAGCCTTTGGCTTTGTGTGCGTTCAGCACTTTGTCAGCCGGGTCAAAAACATGCTGGGAGAACAATTTGTGCAACTCACACAATCAGCAGTGGTTGAAAAAGATGAGATTCATCAAGGTGATGAAACTAAACGATGGTATTTTGACACTTTTGAATAGAATCACCAGGAAAGCATGGGACGTTGCTTTTTCAGTAATGTTAGCTTTATTGTGGTTTACCTAAATCACAAGTGTCAAACTCAAGGCCCGGGGGCCAAATCCGGAGCAGTGTGTTGTTGGTTTTATTTAAATTATTCTCTCTCAGTGCGTGGTTTTTTAGTGTCATTTTGTGTATTTTGTTGTTGTTTGTCTGTTCTTTTTATTATCCAGTATATTTTTTCTCTTATTTTGTGTGTTTTTGTTGTCATTTTGTAGTTGTTTGTCTGTTCTTTTTATTATCCAGTATATTTTTTCTCTTATTTTGTGTGTTTTTGTTGTCATTTTGTTGTTGTTTGTCTGTTCTTTTTATTATCCAGTATATTTTTTCTCTTATTTTGTGTGTTTTTGTTGTCATTTTGTTGTTGTTTGTCTGTTCTTTTTATTATTCAGTATATTTTTTCTCTTATATTGTGTGTTTTTAGTGTCATTTTGTGTCATTTTGTTGTTGTTTGTCTGTTCTTTTTATTATTCAGTATATTTTTTCTCTTATTTTGTGTGTTTTTGTTGTTATTTCGTAAGTTGGTGGTAATATCTAATTAAATTCAATTCAACTTTATTTATATAGCGGCATCAAAATATTTAGTATGATAATCATTTTCAATTAAAAATAAACATTATTAAACCCCATATTTTAATGATTTTATTTGTTAATTTTGCTCTCTCTCTCTCTCTCTCTCTCTCTCTCCCCCACGGACCCCCTGTAGTGCCATCATGTACCACTAGGGGTACACGTGCCCCCATTTGAGAAGCAGCACTGCTTTAGAGCATCCAATTCAGCCCACAGGAGACAGTAAAAATGACAGAGAAAACATAAAATATTGTGTAAATTACCAAATAATCTAGTTGATATCTCAAATTCAGCAATTTAATGAAATTCTGCAATAGTTTTAATTTGTTCTTATCAGATGAATGCAGTCATTTTTAATTGCAAATTGAGGAAATAACTCTGAATTTTTCCACAAATCTTGCAATTTCTGACAAACAATTCAACCTGCATGGAGTGATATTAAAAACTATTGCACAATTCCACAATGCTGCACTGATTAAAGCTAGTGGTATCAGCACTAGTTCTAGTTTTAGTTTAAAATTTTTACTGATATTCCTTGCAATATTGATTTATATTTGAAAATGTTTATCTTTCAGTCAGTTACATAATAGGTATCTCTACATTTGGAGATTTAAATATTTTTCCGATTTTTGTACAAATCTGATTGGTTTTGGTTTTTGCATTATACCAGGGGTGTCAAACTCATTTTAGGCCCAGTTCAGTTTCCAGTATGGGCCAAACCAGAAATACTGTATGCATGATATTGTAATTTGTAATATATTTGCATAACACTTCACGTGTAAACAACCGTATACATATAAGGTGAAATACAGGCAGTTTTAGTTATTTTGAACTGAACTTTGTGTTGATTTAGCAAACGACTAATGCACAAGTGTTAAAATAAAAGCCAGTAGTCCATGTTTACCAATCAAAATGTGCTAATTTGAAAGAAAAACGTACTGGAATTACAGGAATTATGAAGCAAAATGCTATTTATTGTAAATGTATGTATCACTTAGCATTTTGTTTTCAAGCAGATATTTTTTGACGTATTAATAGTCATATAAATCAATTGATGTTCAATAATGTCACCGTATTTCTATTATAAATGTTTAAATGAATTTGGTCTAGTCCAATTGATAACAAACTGATAAAATGTTGCTCCAGAGATAAAACGACTGTGATACTACAAGAATAATGTTTTAAATGTAATTCTAAGCAGAATGCTATGCAGGGTTGGATTTGGCACTATATTGAAAGCCTTGGAATTGCACCTAAATGTTTGAAAATCCCTGTTTTACCTGTTTTTTTTATTCAGCGAGGCTGTTTATCAAATTGTCATATATTCATGTGAAAAAAAAAATTGGAAGGTTTGCAGTTCCAGCAGGATGACAAATGAACAAAAGAAAAACGAGAGACGTCTGGTTCCAGAGCTCGTCTATCCATCCAAGCTTTTCACTTAAGTGGGACTAGGAGATAAGCATGTCTTCCTCTGCTGTTTTTTATTTTGCTCACCATTCTCCACGTGTCTGTTCTTATTGCTGTTGCTCTTCTATAGCCTCTATTTATAGGACGCTGGATTTAACCAGAACACCTAAAAGAATGGCCAGCGACACACGGCAGCCATCGAGAAACACTGGTTTATTTATATCTGCAGCCAAAAAAACCAACAACTGTATTTGCAAAAGATCTACTTTGTTCATGTCAGCTGGCTTCATAAAGTACAGTAATGAGAGAACTATGTCAGAAGGATAAGGAAGATGTATCACATGTCACTTTTACAATACTCGATGAAACACAACAAGTGGGGAACTGTGTTTCGCTAGCTTTATATTTGAGGAGAGCCGCCAGTAGTCATAGTAACCTGGGCAGGAGTTGAGCCAATTAGTGGCAAAGTGTGAAAAGATCTTAGAGAGCACAGCTTTGTGTATGTGGCAGAAAAGTGAGAATATGGTAAATGTGCTTTGCACAATATCTAATATAAATTAAATAACTTTTTGAATCACTTAAAAACCCAGAATATTTGTGAATGAAAGCACTTTAAAGTTCTGCTGCTGATGTTTAAATGTGTGAATTAGATTTGGTCCAGAATTCACCTGTGAGATGTTAGTCAGGTATGAACCCAGCAGGTCTCTCAGATAAATTCATTTTTTATGTATTTTATTCAATTGTAGAATACTGTAGATATTATGTTGAAGGTTCAAATGTATGGAACTAATTGGTTAATAATAAATGGGTCAGTTTTTCTCATCCCTACTGACTATTGTTCTTAAGTGACATCACGATCAAGCCTTTTTCTAATATTCCACACTACAAAATAATTATTATTTTTATTAAAGAAAATATTTATTTAAAAATATTAAAGAGGTAATAAAATATGTATGATTCATGCTGATATCGGATCAATAACCGGTATCGGCTGATACGCAAGGATGCAATATCGGCATGATATGGGAAATGAAAAAGTTGTATTGGAACATCTCTAATAGATAAAGGTCAGATAATGGAGCCCAGAGTTCACAGCAAACATGGTGATGCTGCTTTTAGAGCTAAATTACTGTAATCATTCAAAGGGAACATTCCAAGTTCACATTTTTCCTTTTCTCAACTGCTTGTGACTGAGAGGGAGATTTCTACTCATTTTATTGGTAATTTAATGTTTTTATCCTTTAATGCAGGGGTGTCAACATCATTTTTGTTCAGGGGCCAAATCTTAACCAGTTTGATTTCAAGTGGGCCACAGATTTTAGCAAGAGAAAGAAAAATGTCAACATTAATGGGCCCCAATTTGCACTTCCAGGTATATATTACATATAAAGTATATTAGAACAACGATCTCAGAGCATTAAGTGACCTTAAACTTAAATTATTTACATTTCCTTGATATTATGAGCAGTTATTTAATTTAGTAGAATAATTTGAGGAAATTTGCAGGATTTGGAAAGAAATTCGTTTTTTTTTCATCAATTTGAGATTTAAAAAAATAAATAAAAATGACTATCGTGTGAT
Organism: Gouania willdenowi; assembly: GCF_900634775.1. NCBI lineage: Eukaryota > Metazoa > Chordata > Actinopteri > Blenniiformes > Gobiesocidae > Gouania > Gouania willdenowi. The sequence continues at coordinate 9,775,147 of NC_041054.1, read as the reverse complement.
ATAAGCGTGGGAAATTTCTGTAAATTTGTAACCATGACTATTTGGAGGGGCCTGTGAGTTAACAAGTGCAGGAAACTGAAAAGCGCCTCCACCTACCAGACAGTGATGTAGTCATAGATGGGCTCGGTGCTCAGCACAGTGAAGTTGATATAAATCCCATGTCCTGGAGGAACTCGAACACACCACACGCAGTCTTGAAAGTTGGGGTATTCTTCAGGGTGGCCAGGAGAGTAAATAGTTCCATTTAATGATGTGATGTTTCCGCCACACAGAGCTGGAAGACAGAATATGAGGACATATGTATCTTAACAAAAAATACCAGCAAAATAGTTGCACTTTTGTGAAAGTTCAGCAACTGACGCAGGAAACATCTGGTCATGACCGATGTCGGGCTTAATAACACTTTAACACCTTTTCATAAATTCAAGACACATTGATATTCCAGATCTCAGATACATTTCAGTTGAAGTATTCAACCGAGAGCTTTGAGGTTAAATATGTACAGCTCTATTTAACAAAATTATTCAAAAACAGTCTGGCTTTACTTTCGCTTCACTGTCTAAAAGAAACCATAAAATGACTCATTATCATTATTAAAATCATTACAGCAGTTGTCATTTTTATGAAAAGAATAATGTTTTTAATAATCTAATTTCACTTCCCACAATTATCTGGAAAGCATGAGGACAGTGAGCTTGCCTTCTTTGCAATTAATTCAAAATTTATTTGACCCTTGCAATCTTTTTTTAATCCCTATGCAGCAGCAGCAGCACTGCAATTTTTCTTTTACACGTTCATTTTCTTGTAATTGCACACAATGTTCATCTCACTTTGCTTTTGGCAAGGCATTAAAATAACTGCTTAGAATCAGTGAAAATGTCAAGGACAATTAATGTGCTGACTTTCACAAAGCAGGCATAGTTAGCAGGTAAGGAAAAATAAGTAGTTCAAGAAATGTAATTTAGTGAAAAGAAAACAATAGTACATTCTTTTCAAAGTCAAAAACGCTGCAAAGACAAGGCTAACAGGTTCACACATTGGCTGTTTGCTATAGTAGATTACCTTCACACCGTGGCAGTGGGTGGTTCCAGTTCCTACTGATGCCATGTAAACATGTGAGCGAAGCTTCCCCAATCAGAGAGTAACCAGGAAGACACTCGAACGACACCGTCATTCCAACGCTGAAGTCTGTACCGATCACGATGCCGTTTCGAAACGGTCGTGGATCTGGACAGCTCTGGAGCTGGTAGGCTAAAGATAATGTAACCCAAACAGGTTAAGAAAACCATCATTTGGAAACCTACATGATGCTTGTAATGAGTGCAACATGTAATACATTGTGTTTGGCAATGTTGTTGAAAAAAGTAAATGTTGATAGAACGTATTAACTCTCAATAACCTGAAGATATTGATAAAGTCGTGAACAAAAATCATTGGTAACACTTCACTTGAAGTTTTATACATAAGGCTGACAGTATGCTGTCATTATTACAACATGACACCTGTCGTTAGCATGAATAATGCTACATTCACACCAAACGCCGTAGTAGGATGCTTGTGCTCATTGAATCACACGCTTGTCACCAGCGTTGAGGACGCTCTGGACACGCGTCCAAACAAGTTGGGAATTGGGAAGAGCGCGTAGAGCGAGTTTAGTGGAGGGGCTTCTCTGTTGCCAGTGGTGTTCATACAATGGATGATATTGTGGCGATCAGTTACATTCATAATTCACCCAGTGACTGTGAAGTGGTGGGGAACATTATTGTGATGAGAAGGCTGTGTTTCCGGTCGGATGTATTTTGGTGTGACTCAGTGTGTGCACTGTGATATAGAGAAGTGTGGGTGCATGGAGAATAAAAGTCAGAGTTCCTTGCTGAACACGCCGCCTCCGACTCCCGTTCATAGGCTCTACATTATCCAGAGAGTGGCTTGGCTTTTTTTGTGCCTCGACGCCGTTTCTGGATTCACCAGAGCTGCTCTCGGACAAGAGTCGCTTTCAGCGCTACTTCCGTCTCTCCCGTGCCCAGTTTGACAACCTGCTGACCCGCATCAGTGCTCACATCTCCTACCAGGACACCAACTACAGGTGCTCTATTCCAGCAGAAGAGCACCTGTCCATCTGTCTTTGATTAGTGTTTTTTTTTTCCAATATTCTGAATTCGTCAAGGTTGAAGAAAGCTCCTGATTGGTCGACACGCCACGATATGACCCAAAAGTTCAACAATCCCAACTCTAGCATCAGTTGCGTTGGAGGCGCCGGACGCATGTCAAAAGCTTGAAATCTGAAAACGCGCAGCGTCCGCCGCGTGTAAAGCTTCAAAACTTGCCACACAGGAGGCGTGGGATGTGCAGCGGGACCTCAACGCTCCTAGAAGGGCATCCACCATATATTTTCTATGTAAACCTGACACTGTTGACGCTTTGGACGCGTTTGGTGTGAACGTGCCATGAGGTGTCATGAAGGCGGTCATTAAGCGTCGTTCGTTACCCTAACCCTAACCTTAACCTTTAATTGTGGTGTACACAAACGTGGTAGGCTCTAGTTTGCCTGATTTCTGGGCACCCTGTTAATGGGAATTCCCTATCCGTACATCTGCCTTTACTTAACAAACAGAGCATCTTTATTGAACATTTATGTTCAATTCTGCTGTAAAAGGGAACCATTCAACGAAACTATGCAGCGTAAAGACTCACAAATCATTTTAAACTATACGCTATTATAGCAGTTGTCAAGCAGGAGGGAAATTGCACAGTGAGTATTTACAGTGTAAGTGGGTGCAAGATGAAGTTCTACCAAAGTTGAATATTTAAGTGATTGTTTCTTTCTCTGTGATAGAATACATATCAAATACATTTCAGAAAATGTCTGACGGAGCATTGTCTGATATGCTGTACATTGTCTGGCCAAAAAAAAAAAGGTCAAAATGACATTTTCATTGGACCGCCTTTAGCTTTGGTTACGGCATAACACTCGCCGCAGCATCGTCTCCACAAACTTCTGCAATGTCAGTTTCTTTCTGCCTAAAGTTGTATGGGGACACTCCTACCTATTTGCTCAGTTGAATCCAGGCGATGATCTTTTTACTTTTTTTTTGGCCAGCCAGTCTATCTCGTAGCCGACACTGAGTCATTGCAGTGCGAGTTACATATCATATTGTGCTGTCGTTTGCATGACTAAAGGAAGACACCTTGCATTGTCAGCAGCAATGTCATCAGAGGTAAAAACAACTACAGCTTCTCCTGATAATCCTGTTTTAAAACCTCCTGCCAGTGCCATCCACAGAAAATAAAAGATGTTATTCATCATCCGGTGAGATTTGTACATCCATAACATATCTAAAAAAAGTAATTTATGCCATCCCAAAACACATTTTTTTCCCGTTGTAAATATACAACTTCTCAAATAGTTTTGGTTGCCAGCTGGAGAAAATTTTAAATTCCTCTCATCACTGAGATTAATCTCTACAGAGAACCGACATTCACACTGCAATCTCTTTGAGGAGCTACTTCACACGCACTTGAGGAAATATTTTATAATCAGGCCTCGGTTTGTTTTTAATCACTTTTTGTGCAGGCAGAAGATTCCTGTTTGGTAAGCGCGGCACATTCGTATGCCAGCTGCTGTTGTCTCTGTAAAGGATTGTTGGAAACAAAATTGTTGGAGAGGAACGTGCCGGAACAACATTTACCTTGATAAGTGATGTGGAACCCCGGTTTGTTTTGGGAGTAGTCACTGTGGAAAAAAAAGCTGGTTTGGTGGGTGGTGCTGAAAAGAGGTTTGGGAATGAGTGGCCCGCTGAAGCGGTCGATGACCGAGCCCAGTTCCAGTGTTCCGCTGCGGATCTCCAAGTAATCGTGGATTGCTTCAGTGGAGAAGTTCAAAAACTGTAGGTGGATACCTACAAAACAACAAAAAAAGAAACTATGCTCAGCTTGAGATAGACTATAAATAAGATAAAATGGTGATTCATGGTAGCTGTTTTAGCTAGAATAGAAGAGAGTTTATTGCCATATGTACAAGTTAAAAAAAACAGGTACTATGGATTTTTTGTGCATGTCTCTGAATCAGATGGAAAAATTACAAACAACAAATTATCCAACACAGTATAACAGTAGAAGGTGCAAAACAAGTATAGCAGGGATGGGCAACTCTATCATAGCGGGGCCACAAACGTGATTGTATCTGATCCGAGTGCCAGATACAATCACAACCCCTCTTTTCCTCCCCTGTTAATACAGTCCCTGTCTGTGGTTTTGATGTTTTCTCAGTTTTTGTCATTTTGTGGGTTTTTGGTGTAATTTTGTGTATTTTTCTGTCATTTTTTGCATTTTTGTTCTCGATATGTGCATTTTTTTTGTTATTTTCTGTATTTTCCTGTCATTTTGTATATTTTTGTTGTTATTTTCTGTATTTTCCTATCATTTTGTGTATTTTTGTTGTTATTTTCTGTATTTTCCTGTCATTTTGTGTATTTTTGTTGTTATTTTCTGTATTTTCCTATCATTTTGTGAATTTTTGTTGTTATTTTCTGTATTTTCCTGTCATTTTGTGTATTTTTGTTGTTATTTTCTGTATTTTCCTGTCATTTTGTGTATTTTTGTTGTTATTTTCTGTATTTTCCTATCATTTTCTGTATTTTTGTTGTTATTTTCTGTATTTTCCTATTATTTTGTGCAATTCTTCCAACAGTTTTTGTGTCTTTGGAGCTATTCTGTAATGTGTTGTTGTTTTGTGTGTTTTTGTAGTCATTTCGTTCGTTTAAGTCAGGGGTCTGCAACCTTTACTCTCAAAGGAGCCATTTAACCTCATCTCACCCCGAATAAAGTCCTCCTGGAGCCAGAAAAATACCGCCTCAATGTATACAATACAGTGTATTAAATTCTATACAGTTAAAATGATATAGAATAATGTTTTATTTAATTTGATTTTTTGTGTATTATGTTGTGCTCCATATTCCTTCCAGCTTCTTGAATTACAATTTTTGGGGTTTTTGCTTTAGGGGCAGCAAAAAATGAGACTGAGGGTCCCGGGGCAGCCAGTTGCCCATGTCTGAAGTATAATATACTAAACATAAATATAACCTGAGTTGAAGCACATTTTTAAACATTTTTACAAGTAGACAAACAACGTTTTCTATAAATAGAAAAAACAACTACAAAACAAAGCAGAGTTTCTTACCAAAGCCGATGGGAAGATTGACCGTCCATGTGCAGTGTAACCCACTGGGGTAGTTGCCTGGGTAACCTGGACTAAGGATCACTCCACTTACATCAGTCATCATCCCACCACACTGAGCTGTGAACACGCACCCACACAAACAGACAAAAATAACAAATGAGGAAGACCTAAACAAGTTCAGCAGATGTGCTTTTCCTAACTCTAATAGTCTAGAGCTGTAACAGATACTTTAAAACAGTGAAACATTTTTTTTTTACTATTCTTTTTCAAACTTCATAAAAATAACACATTTGGATTAAGTTTTCGTCATAGTCTTTTGACTATGTAGAATCCCCACCCTGGATCTGCCAAGGTGCCAGAGCTTAAAGGTCCTTTATCATGCAAATCAACTTTTTTGAACTTTTAATCTTGTTACAATGTTAATTCTTTATCAAAAACACCACCAAAGTATTATTGGGCTTCCTTCCTGCATCTCTGAGAAATCCTGAATAATCCTGCTCTCTGAGCTGCTTCTTTGCCCTCTTCTGAAAAACGAGTGGTTCAAATGCTAGTGAGGTCACTAGAATTCTGAACCGCCCCCTCCAGGAAGTGCCTGCAGCTGGTGCCGCCCCTCCACAGTGAACATACACGCCCATTCTCTCTGGTGCTAGAGGCATGCGAGTGGCTGAAGAACATCTGTTTGGATGGTCATTGTCCTCTCTTATCCAGTCTGCACAGGGAAAATAGACTGTTTTAGTACCAAACAATAATGTCTGGTAACTGAAAATGCGTGTTCGACTGCTAAAGTCCTCAAAAGTTGTTCAAACTTCCTAAAGAAGAGTCTACTCACTAGAAGTAGTTGGAATTTATCTCTGGGACACACGCGACACACCATCCAGCATCCGTTAGTCTGTGACCATCACTTTACAGAAGACTGCTTGGTGAACCTTGGCCAGTTCCATAGTGGATTGTCCAGTAAATTACGTCTTCTAACCAGAGCGATTCCCACAATAAAACCCACTGATGGAGAGGCCACAGCCATAAGTAAAATAAACCTCTAGTGAAATGTTAGCTATACTCACTTCTTTGTCTTTATATTAGAAATACATTCTCTGGAACTGTTTACTAAGTTTAGTGGGCGTGTCTGTTGCCCATGCTGCCGGGGCTCTAGGGCTATACGTCATGAAATGGGAGGCACTCACACGAGGAGAGGCGGCGCTCTGAGAAACTGTGTGTCTTAACTTCTGGGTAAAAAGAAAACATGTAATAATTCTTAATAAATAAGTATTTTATTTTGCAAAATGTAACATATTACCCAGGTCACCAAAAGAAATTCCTCGTGTGTATTCATTCACCCCTGGCCAATAAAGTTGATTCTGATTCTGATTCTGATATGTGACTGTAGTTGATTTTATAAGGTCTTAATATAGCATGATACAGGACCTTTAAAGCAAAACTGCAACAAAAAAACATGGTTATGAAATCTGACATGCATTGATCTAAGTGAGCAGATCCATTTTTTTGCACAGTCAGTCTTTTGACTAAAATACATATTAGTTTTAACAAAAATGTAGCCATCGACTAAATCTATTACAGTTAAAGTCACCAAAAATATACAGAATAAGAGGTTCTGCAGTTTTAAAAAAGATTAAATTATTATTTATCAGCCTAATTTTGGACGGTATTAATGTTTGTAAATACATGGATTTGATGTGATCAATGCGTAAGAACACATGGTCACATGACATCTGATTGGATTTCCTCCCATGTGACGAAATCATATGAAAATATCAATTTATTTTATTGTCACTTTAAAAAAATTTGTTGACAAAAACTACAACAAAAATGTATAAAGAGGAAAATTACCACAGATGCAGACTGATGCCCTGGTACACCCTCAGCGCTGCTTAGCTTGTGCATCACTTCAAAAAACCTAATCACATTCTAGACAGATTGCTCAATAATCAGCTCCACACGAAACAGTCACTTTACCAAAAATACATGTTTTTTTAATGAGTGGAGGAACGCTGAGAGTGGAGACATTTTTGCATCATCTCTGCAGCACGGTTTCATTGCACATGATCTAGTAGTCAACGTATGGAGGACGTACCAATACACAGCGGCACTGGATAGTTCCATCTCCTCACAGGTCCAGGCATACAGCTGATGTGAGCGTTGCCCTAAAAAAGTATTATCAACAGAAAATTAAAAAAAAAAAACAAACTAGAACAACACAGTTAAATGAAAACTATTGATGTGTATATTCAGTTAGAAGCTGGAAGGGGAAAAAAAAGACTATTAGAGCTTGGCAATACAAAGCACTGAAATTGGGCAGAGCCCCCCTGCAGGCATACATTATTTAGGAGTTTTGTAAACCACACCAGCGATGTGTGTTTAGAAGAAGCTGAGAAGAAGAAAAAAAAAAAAAAACCACACAAGACCGAGGTTTCCTTTGATTCAGTTTAAACAGTTTCTAGCTTTGTGCAGCCAAGAATGCATCAGAGGAGCACGTTTCACATACATATTTGGTAGATGGCTTGTATTTTACAACTGATAGTGTGTGTGTGTGTGTGTGTGTGTGTGTGTGTGTGTGTGTGTGTGTGTGTGTGTGTGTGTGTGTGTGTGTGTGTGTGTGTGTGTGTGTGTGTGTGTGTGTGTGTGTGTGTGTGTGTGTGTGTGTGTGTGTGTGTGTGTGTGTGTGTGTGTTATAACTGAATGGCTTTCCTCCAAATCCTCACTATCCCTGTGTAGGTAACAGATTTGTAAACACAGGGACACACAGGTAGAGGTTTTACCTGTAGGGAGTATCCTTGTTCACAAGAAAACTGCACCACATCTCCCACCATGAATCTGTCTCCTTGCCTGATTCCATAGTTTGGAGTCTGAGGTTCTGGGCATGACTCCAAACCGATAGCTGGTATGAGAACAGGATAGGAAATTCAATTACATTTCTGTTTGCCTCCCATGGTGTGTATTTATATGGTTGGATGACACTGGGTGATAATAAGTCTGCTTGGAAAATAAACATTTACCTGTGTATTCCAAGTGAAATCCAGCAGCGGAGACGCTAATATCAGAGCTGAAGCTGAGATGGAGGTTATTGGATGTGCTGTTCAGGAGAGGAGGGATAGTAGTGCCTAAAACCAAGGAGAGTGAATTCAAGTATTTGAGAACAATAAGGATTTTTTCTCTCTTTTTTTTTGGTTTTGTTTTTCTTTTAAACCAAAGCTTGACAGCCCGTGATCTCAGTAAACTGACGGTCAAAGAAACAACAAAGACTTTTCAAACTAACACTTTACCTTTGTTTTGTTGGTAAAGTATTCACACGGGAGGTGAAACGGGAATTACTTTTATTTGAGATATCCGTTTTATTTGATAATACTTTAAAATGTTGGCTTGACCTACTTAGGGTGGCAGAGGAAATACTGTGTGAAGAAAAAACTACTTTGCACTTGTGAGGATAGGGCTTCGTAATGACGTATTTGTTTGTAGTACCATCTACAATGACTACGTTTACATGGGAGCTTTAATTCCTCTTCAATTCAGAAAAAAAGTTAAATCCTCTTTAAACTGACCAATATAAACACTTAAATCCTAATGCTAATTTAATTCCGAATTAAACTTAAATCCGAATTCGGTGGCTAGTTTATTCCGATTTTTTATTCCGAATTAAATAATTCCTCTATCTTGTACACACTTAATTCCGCTTTAAGTTAATTCCGGTCATTCTGTGCTTGCGCAACTTGCCGCAATGACGCGCGGACTGGAGCTGAGACTATTTATTTAACAATAGCCTTAAAAGATATGGACATAATGAAAAGAGTGGATGGAGGCATAAACATGCGGAAATTCAGACGGACACACAAACTTATTACTCACACGGACATCGGCAAACGGAACAGGCTTCACTGGACGGCTGGCGTAAATGTGTCCCCGTACTGCATTCACAGGCTGTAATATCACCAAGTTTATCATTGTACCTGTTGTTAGAGCTACTATATTTACCAGGGTGCAAATATTTATATATTATTTATATTTATAATTTTCCGGAGTTTTACTGGGATTTATTTACCGGTGATTAGTTCCTATCTCCTCCTGCTCTGCTGACTAAAAGTGAAACCGTTTGTTATTGTTGAGCTACTGCTTCAAAACTACAATTACAGTTCTCATGTGTGGTGTTCTGTGTTATAGCAGACAATGAAAGGCTTTTTGTGTTTTTTCCGATAGACGTGATACATCTTGTTTCCCAACCCCCAGACCTAAAGCGGAATTGAATAAAGTCGAATAAACCGGTTTTCCATGTAAACCTCAATTTGGAATTACTGTTTCCATATAAACACGAAGCAGAACACTTTTATTCCGAATGATTTAATTCGGGAATAACTAATTCTGAATTAAAAAACATCATCAAACCAGCTGACATGGCCAAATGGTGGCCCGGAGGCCACATGCGGCCCTAGGGTCTAACTTTGGCGGCCCTGAAGTAAACACTCAAGACATCAACAAAATCATATCAAATCCTTCAAAAATGCCAAACAAAAATAAGAAAAAGCAACATCTGTTAAAACAATTAATTTAAATTCTCTCTCAAAATTACATCTGGGAAAAAGGTAAGGCTCAAATGTGCTTAATTCAAATTAAAAGCATACATTGAATACTGTACTTAGGTACAGTGATGAAGCAAATATTTGGAGTTCCTCAAAATCTACACTTGATGATATTTTTCAGTACAAAATAATATTTTTTATGTAATCTTCGGTTTGCAATTAGATCATGTTTCCATGAATGACTCCAAAGTCTGATTCTTCACGAAAAGTAGGAGACATTAGGATGGGTTTGCATTCTCAAAAAGCATGAATCTTCCCCTCGGAAGACTTTCCCCTTAAATTGAAGATATAATAGATTGAAAAAAAAGGTTGAAACTAAAGATAGCCCATTTTTTTGGGACACATCTTGCTGCTGCACTAGAAGGCTGCACTTACGCTGTAGTCAGTGTGGATATTTAGACTAGCTACACTAATGGAATACTAATGTACAACACTCGCTTTTTAGTATTCTGTCAAGTTCACTACTTTTCCTGCAGGCGCAGATGAGGAGAGACAGCTTGTGCAGTGACTTTTTAGCTCTGTGCGCGTGTGTGTGTAGGTGTGTAGGTGAAAACCAGAAGAAAATGTCATAAGAATCAATTTAATCTTGATATTATTATTTTAGTCAACAGACAACAGTTGCATTTGGAAATGTTTCGGGAGTTTTAAACTTAAAATGTTACATTGAAATGAAAAATATTTAAGCAGGCCAAAACGAGGTAGAAAATATGGGTCGGTTTGCCTCAGACTCAATGTTATGATTATTGGCCAACTGAAGGCACGCTTGAAGGTTAGGCTTCAGCAGAAGAATAGGAATCAGATGCGTAAATGTTTTCTGATGAAAAATATCACACTAATCCTGGGTTTTAGGAATCTCCAAAATCTTTTGAAATAGACGAAAATTACTTTCAAATGGAGGCAATGTCACCACATCTCGCAGTCAATTTTACTATGATTAAGGAGTAATGCAGTAATGTGTTTTAAAATTACTGGGTTTGAAGAATCTTTTCAAATGTGGCTTTAAAAGAAACCATTTTTTTTTAAAGAGGAGAATTAGGCAGTAAGAGGATCAATTAGTTATGCACCTAAAATGCCTTTTCCTTTCAGAAAGTTAGAGGAAAACAGGCCAGCTTTGATGAGAGTGGAGCCGAGCACCCATTAGAACACGCTAAACGAAAGCAAACTATCTCTAATTACTCCCTTTGCATTGAAAATATATCTCTGTCTCACACAGCAGCATCAAAACACTGATTAAATCAACTGCTGGCAAGCAACAATTACCTTATCGAGAGAACAGATGGATGCATAGATGGATGGATGGATGGATGGATGGATGGCTGGCTGGCTGGATGGATTAAATAAAAAGATCATCATCAAACTAACTGCTGCGTTTGACCAAAAAGAAAAAAAAACCAAACCTTTGATGATCCTATCAAGATGTGGATGAATTCATTGAAATTGAAGGCAGTTGTACCTGAGTAGCTTCCCAGTCTGGGTGCGTGGTTGTCAGCACCATCATAGAAATCTAAAGAGTCCCAGTTATGCTCAGTGGCAAAGCTCACAACTTGAATCTAACAAAAGGAAAGAGAATGGTGTTAGCGGTTGTCTATTAAGTCGCCACATTCACTGAAGAATTGTTTCTTTAGAAAAATACCAATGACACCAGTGGCTAAAAGAAGCAAAAATGTGTATAAAAGAGACACTAACGCTCCCTTAAAAACTAGGCTTCACACGATCAGGATCTTTGAGCCAATCACCAATCAACGATCAGTGAGTATAAAAAAAGCAATCACCAATCCAATCATATAAATCGGGATGGTTACCGAGTTCACGTTTTTTTAGGTACAAACTGAATTCCTTCAGTACTATCTGACAATTGTTCTCGAAAAATCAAATGGTACTATGTTTCAGTACCTAAACGCATCCTTGTGACTGTGACCAAATGTAAGATTTTCCAACTTTCCTAAACATACAGAACATTGCGAGCACAAGAGCGTCATGACGTCAGTATTTGCTGGTTGAGTAACTGATAACAAGGAGTCCAAAGAATGACTCTGCTTTTTAAAATGCAAAGCACTTGTAAAAAAAAATACATGACAGGTGTAAATGTGAGATTCACTCCAGCACTTAACCATTTAATGTAGTCCCCTGAACAGCAACTCGCGCAACTACAAGAGAGTTGGAGATCAAGCTGCTGAGGCAGGCGACATGACAACTACGTGAAGCCTCCGTTAGCCAAGCGCAGACATTATTCCCTGTTCTGTGGGATTAGAAAACCCACTGTTGCTTATAGTCCGTATTCACCATAGTATCCGGTATTAAAGCAAAAGTGAACGGGAGTGCTCCGCTCTTAGGACTCTCCCGTTTACCATGCAGTTGCACATGTTTAATAAACAAAACATGCTCACACACACACACACACACACACAGATGCTAACAACAGACGCTGCCACAGCTTTCAGAGTCGTTAGACTCCGGAAGCAAACGACGCTCTGACGCTCCGTTCCAACCGAGCGACATTTTTGCTGTTCGCACATGGGTTTTCACAAATGCGAGTGAAATACAATAAAGCTGTGCCAGGCAGAGCAAACATGTTGGTGGTGTGTAAATGAGACGGATAAAACAATGCAATTGGACCATCTACAGAACGTTTCATCACGACACCACAATAATTACATAAAATGCTAAATATCGGCCAATCCGATATAGCCGATCAGATTGGTGTAAAGCCTATTAAAAACAATACTATATCTGACAGAGCACTTGAGATCCTCAGTCCTAGTGCTGAAGTAAAAGCCAAACTATGTAAGATGTCTGTCAAATGCTTTCAGAAAGACTCTTCTGTGTTAAAGGAGCCTGTGCCTTTGTGCTCGTCGGGGACAGCAGCTTAGCTTACATGCAATCAGGCCTTATCTATTGTGATTAGATCCTATCTACTTATCTTTAGATGGCCTCTTCACAAAACCCGCACATCCATTCATCCTTCTAATAAAACCTTATCTTTTCTGGGATCCTGCCTGCTCAGCTTTTAGGCCAATGATACATAGGTCATTGAGGAAGCAGTCTGCCAAAGGGACTACCTGTATTCCTGCCCCTTCTGGGACAGAGACCTTCCACACACAGTTCTGGTTGTTGTCATATGGCTCGGGGTAGCCAGGTGACAGAATGGTTCCACGTCGGGAGGTCAATACGCCTCCACAGGGAACTGGGACAAGGATTTTGAGCAGACACAGCAGAAGAGAAGAAGAGAAGAAAATGTAGAGGTTAAAGCAACACAAGGGTGTGTTTAGCCAATTCTGCTTTGGTTCTCCTGCAGAGAGGAGCTGGTATTTACCAATACATGTTGGCAGGGTGTCGTTCCATTGCGCAAGGTTGTCTGGAACACTTTCACAACGAATGGCCGACGAGCCTTGCAGGACGTATCCAGGGTTGCACTCAAACTGCACCAAAAAGCCAACTGCAAAATCGTTACCCAGACGCTTCCCAAAGCGTGGTTCAGGGACAGAACTGCACTGGGTGGAGCTGGTCCGAGGTACAGCTGGAAAAAGACAAGTCAGATACTAGTATGATATGGGTCACCAGGAATCCCAATTTTTTATTGTTACAGCCGCCAAAGAGAAATAGTTTCACTGTTTGTCTTTTTGCAGAATTACACTGAAAAAACTTGACAAATTGTGATTAAAATTTGAAGCTTAAGGCATGGAAGATTCCATTACATTCTGGATGCGATCTGAATCAATACACCAATTCTAGATCAGTTTCGGAAATTGGCAAAATCTCCTTTGGTAATTTGCCAATTTTATGAAATTTGTCAATACAATTTGTTGGTCAACAAACCCAACAAGTTTAATTATTTTTAAAAAATGTGGGTGACCAAATGGGAGATAAACATTCTTACAAACCTTTAAAGTGTGAATGCTAATGGTACCAGATAACCGGAAATATCCTGAAAAGAGGAAATTTGGCAGCAGTTTTTTGCTCTCTGACTGCTCTTGTGGTATAATCAGTTTAGTCTCAAAATGTCAATTTAGTGATGCATTTTACAAATTGTACTGTCTGAATGTTTTCCTTTTCATCATGTGAAAAGCATTGAGTTATCCTGCGTATAAAACGCTCTTCACAAAGAAGTTTGCCTTGCCTTCAGATCAATCTAGAAATAATCTTGATTCTCCTGTGGATATCTTGTGAAGGTTGAGTACAGCAAAATAAAATATCTCATCTACCACATCAGTGACATATATATATATATATATATATATATATATTGTGGGATGATGCAGAGAACGATACTCAATAGGGGAATACTTGAAAATGACCACCTTGGTAGACAAAGTGAAATCCTTTGGCAGTTTCTGGTCCAACCGTGGTAAACTTTACTGTAATCTGGTTTCCAGAACTCAGTGGAAGGGATTCACCTGGAGCAAAGTGGAAGTTAGTGTAAAGAAAGAGAGTTTGGTTGTCAGATGTTCTATCAGACATTTTAATCAATACCAGAATGGGACCCGGAGAGCGAAGACAGAAGTGTGCTTTGTTGAGTGGACCCGTCATAGATCTCCACCACGTCGTTCAGGGATGTCTGGAACAGCACAAACTGACCAAAGAGAACTGCAGATGAAAAAGAAAAAGAGAGAAATAATGAAGAGATGAATTAACCGCAGTCGGATAGTAGCAAATGTTCTTTCCTGGCCAATTTCTCCTTCTGACCTTCCTGTGATAAAATCAACCTGAAAAACCTCATTTAAATTCTATTAGGGCTCGAATTCTATTAGGATCAAATTCTATTTGAAGCCAACTATTGGCAGAAATTGCAGATCAGCGTGCTTATTAGTCGAAACACAACCTAATCTTCATCCTGCAGCAGTCCTACAGCCCTCGATTGCCTTCCTTTCAAACTGTTAAATGTAAGAAAAAAAATCAGGTTTTGACAAAACAGGTGAGCAGCTCCATTATATTATTCTGTTTATAATATTGTAACCGTTCTGGTGCTTTTATTGTTCCTGTAAACTACAATTACACCAAAGCAGCTCTTTATTTGCTTGCTTGCATGACGATTTTGTTATTTTTCTTTTATCTTTCTGTAACAATTTTTTGTCGTTGTAAAAAGTCATTTTTAAGTTTTTGTTGTTTTTTTTTGGATGGCAAGGTGGTTTTTATTTAATGTTCAAGGGAACGTGTTGGGCCACTTGTTGATGTGAATACTACTAATTCTACAATGTTCCTCTGACGGTTTAGCTGCCAAAAAAGCATTGATTTTGGATTTTTGTATCTTAAACTCAGAACTGAGAAACAATATCTACAAAAAAAAAAAAAAAAAAAAATCTAAACCCGGAGTTTTACAAACGATCACTGGATTTGCCAACAACATGCACTACAGTATATATGAATTACTTTTCATTAAAAAGAAAACCCTCTATCTCCCATTACACACATATCACCTTTAAATCCCACCACATTTTCTCTCTTCAGCGTCGATTAAGGCAGAGGTGTAAAGGATTAAAAATTAACATTACCAAGGATGTTTGGCTTTAAGAAGGTCATTGGTCACTCTGTACAAGACTTTCTCTCCGTGGATTTTTGTAAAACCTGGAACTAAGACACTGATGTGGCTCACAAAAGAGAGTATAGGTCCTTGTTAATGCAAATTCTAAATTTAGGTGAGGATAATGAAAATAATTACACAATAGAAAGAAAATATTTGCTTAAGAAGACATTTGATTGGACAAAAAACAGAATTCACTGAATAAATTCTACCCATATGGTGTGATTTTATTGGTTGTTCTGGCCTCGTATGAGATGTATAAACTGGTAAGAAATAGACTCAAACTTTTTTGGCTCAAGTACCCCCTTTCTCTTACTTCTGAATCCAAGTACCTCCTTTTGTCCAACTACAACATTTAGCTTAGAAAATAATCTACTTTTGTAAATAGTGGAAAAAACACTATTTATTGCAGTGATTCATAACCTTTTTTGGATCGTGACCCTATTTTGACATCAAGGATTTCTGGTGACCCTAAAGACATATTTTTTCTACAGAATTAGTTTTTGATCGTGTATGATCGTGTTTTTTTTTTTTTTTTTTTTACTGCAATTTAGTTGAACGAGATTAATTATTCATAAAGTAAAAAGTATAGAAATACAGTTATTTAAGATTGTGTTTTAATTTAAAAAGAAAAAGAATAATTAAAAATTTTTTTTAAATCTATTTAAAATTTCTGTGGTTGAAAAACACTAATTTAGTAGCCCCTGAATAGATTTATTTCTATAGTTTTTATCATTTCCAGTCATCTCACGCCTACGGTGGGACCAAGATTGACACTTTATTTGTTAATTTACCACTTTATCTGTCTCTCAAGTACCCGCTGTAGTGCCATCGCGTACCCCTTGGGGTACATGTACCCCAATTTGTGAAACACTGGACAACAGAATGAAACGTTTTTGGCAGAGTAGAAAGAAATTTCAGAGTAAAAAGCAAGAGTCAGAAATATAATAGGTTTTTTTCAGCACTTGCTCTGATGTCATCATCATTTACAAACCTTTGATGCAAGACAACACCTAATGAAATGTTTCTAGACCTAAACATCTGTTCATATTTTTGTCAGCTATTTTTTTTCCAATTGACCATTGAAAGCTAGCTTGAATAACTACAAAGATTGCGCGCACACACACACACGCACGCGCGCGCGCGCGCACACACACACACACACACACACACACACACACACACACACACACACACACACACACACACACACACACACACACACACACACACACACACACACACACACACACACACACACACACACACACACACACACACACACACACACACACACACCACAAACACAGGAATCAGCGAGTTTGGTCCTCTCTGTGATAAACGAACTGCTTCTGAATTGTGGTCACACCCCACCCAGGAGGTCTGGTCACTCATCAGCGCCCTATTCACCTCAGCAATGTTTGAAACAGTCACGCCGACTTTTTTTTATTAAGCGACAGAAAATGTTTCACCGTTTTGTTAAAAGGCCTCTATCCAGCTCTCGACATGAGACGGAGGAAGCCTGAGCATCAATCCCCGTGGAGCTGTCATGCCCCCCTCTGCGCTGGCTGAGTGGGCGTCTCATTCTGAGTCCAGAGGTACTGCCTCTACAGAGGGACGCACGCCAAGGGCTTTCCTCACCCGCTTTTAATACTCTGGCAGTCATTTACATAAATAGTGCAACACTGCAAATCACTCAGTGCGACGGCAGGTCCCATCCCATCACTACTGATGATGACACGCACTTTTACCGGCATTGCGCCCATAAATCTGAAACCACCAAGTGACAGCCAATATTAAGCACAGTGTCTGAAACCTTTGCTGCTGACTGTCCTTTAGTAGAAAAAAGATTTTACATAACCCTTGATTCATCTTAAGCTGAGAAATTACTAGAATGTGTGAATCCAAATAAAGGATATTATCCCCTTAAAGTGAAATATGTGTTCTTTCTGTCTGTGTCTTTGAAGCTGCGGCTTCATGTATAATGAGACGAATACCTGTCAGCCTGACGTTATGCTACTATATATTAACAACACTGATGGGTATTGAACATTACATCCAATTACTTAGTGCTCACTTGAAGCTTGATGTGTCGGTCGACCCCTGACATTATAAACCTCCAATTACAATTAGCACATCTTGAAATATAATTCAAATTATGGCTCTGACAAAAAAATCTATATACACTGTCAAAATTATCTAAAGCATAAAACTGTTTCACAAAGCAGCTCTCAAAGCTCTCAGAACAGGTCACGTGCTGTGAAGATTTTCAACAAAAAGCTGATTTCTCAGAAAGTAACAAATAATGTGTTTGGTGTGTAGAATTCATAGGTGGAGTTTGAGATTCTTGCCTGGGGGACAAAATAATTAAATATATCGACCGTCTCGAGATTTTCACCAACCACAATGTGTGTAGCATACACTGTACAATAATGCAAAAATAATTTGTAACATAATTGATAATGTTAATGGCAAAAATGTGCGACGACACGTTAAAATCAGCCCGGGGGCCACTTTCTGTTAAATTTTTGCTGCAGTACCATACATGAACTGCTGGGAGCAGTGTCGCTTCACCATTTACATTGTGAAGAAGAATTGCGCAACAGAAGAAGAACCAACCTAACGTCTCAAAAGTAGGGGACTATTTCACTGAAAACTTGAGAAAGAACTAACATCTGTTACATGAAACTAACAGTAATATGTTAGAATCAAAGCAGCAGAAAAGTATTATATATATACAAATTTATTGAAAACTGTAATGAAAACCTTTGACCACTATGGGGGGCAATGTAAACGGTAAATGGTAGAACTGAAAACTTTTTCATCTTCATAAATCCTTCTCGTAGTCCCTGTGAGGGTAATACAAGTGTTTATGGGGTGATTGGGGGGTCTTTTATCTCTCCTTGCTGTCTCTTACCAGAAAACAGCACTTGCAACTTACCTGCCTCCGACCCAGTGGCAAGACGTACTGCTTTACGGCAGCCCAATACAAACTAATGCTAGATTATGACCAGATCCGTGGCTGTACACGGTTGTCTGTCTTTTCTGAAATTTATATCATTAAAAAAAAAGGCGGAGACGACCTTTGTCCGAGGAACGGAGCGACTCCATGCAATGACAGCTCAGCAGCAATACACAGCAATCACGCTCACTGTCGTCGAGGCAAGCATTCACACACACTCGCAACCCAGTGCTCCATCAGGCAGCACACACACAAATATCCATCCATCCATCCATTTTAGAGCTGCTTTGTCAGCACACAAACAAACATCACACACATTTCCACACTCCCTTCCGTATTACTCACACATCATTCATTTATTTTACTTGTCTCTCTTCCTCATACTGTTCACATGGTCACATGGGACTATATGTGTGAAAGCACCCTTAGTGTCATTGTTGTATTTGGATTTTTCATTGATTGGTTGCTACCGTCTTGGGAGAGCAAAGGTGTACATGTACCTGTGGGGTGGGGCAGGCGGCGGGGGGGTGCGGAGTGTTTACAACAGTGACATAACCAAAATGACCTTTAGGGGGAGCGCTAAGCACAAGTTACTTAGTTCTGCTTTAAATAATCTTGAAAATGTGTGCATGGTATGGTGCACTATTTCTAAACATTATAGCCATTTCCAGTCAGTATTGTTTGGCCGGGCATTAAAATTAGTTTGCAAAAATATTCAAACTTAAAACATAAATTGTCTCTGGCACAATAATACTATTGTTTGACTTCTGCCTAATTCTTCTTGCCAATGACAATCTAGCCCCTGCCTTTCCTCTAATGACCACAATCCCATCACCAGGTTCATTGAAGTAATGTGTAACATCCCCTGCATCACAAATATTGTCTTAAGTTTTCATTTCTGACAGGTTTTAGTACCGATGATCAAATGCAGTGAGAGAACAATTTCAAATGTCACTCCTGTCATATCAAACCCTAACATCCAATCACATAAACTGCAGTCAAGGGAATGTTCCGTCGCTTGTCGTCTCCCTGCTAGCTTTTTATCATGCTTTTAAAACCCCAAAGGAGTCCTTCAGGGTTTTCTGAAGCATTCCTTTTAAAAAATCTGACAGGGTTTGATGACACTTTATACTGAGTGAAAAACAAATAACAGAAGTGTCAAAAAAATCGTGGTCAAAGTTTTACACTTGCTGTCTTCACGATTAAAGATTGCGAGACCTTAAGAAATGTGTCTTCATTTTCTTTTCAGGGGAGAGTTGAGGATTATGACGAATGATTGTGAATTTGCACTGAGACACAAGAGTAGAAAAACTCACCAAACTCTCTCGGGACGGATATTGAGTAGACACACGTCTGTCCTGAAGTGTAGTTCCTGGGGAAGTTTGGAGACAAAACGGTTCCCTCGGATCCTGTAGAGCGACTCCCACAGGGAGCTTGACATGTGTATGTAAAGACAAGCATTTCATCACAAAGCAGAGAAACATCGAGTTAGACAACACGTGCACACAGATCTACGTTTTTTTGCGCTTTTGACAGGTGCATGTGCGTTACCTTGGCAACTGGGCAATGCTCTGTTCCATCCCGGTCTGCCATCGTCTCCCATGCTGCACGTCAGAGTTGAATAACCCTGAACAAAATCATTAGCAAATCATTTGCCTGACTAACATCATCACGCACACCCAATACGATCTCACGAGGGATCGTAAAAACTGTGACGTTAATCAATCTATGGTTTTGTGCGTCAACGCCATTTCCTCTTTTTTTTTTCATGCTGCTTGGAACGAAAATATGCTTCATACTGTATGTAAAAAAGTGAATTAAACCTCTGCTGCCTGTGTGAAAGAGACCTTCACCACTGCATTAACTCAAGTTATGTACTGTATGATAACGTGGTAGAGCTAATATAATATAATATAATAAGGACTTGGTTAGGGTTAGGAGAAATGGAAAGGGGCCATGGTTAGGAGTTAGAGTTAGGGAAATTAGTTCCAATTACAAATTATATCATCAGCCAATATTAGCCATAAAATGTAATATCGGTCTCAATTAAAACCAGTTTTTTTCCAAATACTGAAAAATTGAGACAACATTATAAAAAACAATATTGCATTTACTCCTTTCTTTCTTTCTTTCTTTCTTTCTATGTAAGACATATTCTGTTAAGCGCGCTGAGATGACTTTGTTGTAATTTACGCCAGGGGTTCTCAACTGGTCTCATCCTGGGACCCGCATTTTGCCACTTTGTCATTAAATTGCGACCCAACATGCATTTCACAGCATGAGAAAAGTTTCTTTCAAAATAAAAGACATGTCCAACATGCAAAACATTAAGTAATTATTTGTTTTTGACCACCTGTCCGCGACCCACCCAGTACAGGTCCGCGACCCACTTTTGGGTCCCGACCCACCAGTTGAGAATCACTGATTTACGCTATATAAATAAAGTTGAGTTGAGTTATTGAATAAGTATTGAGATTTGAAATGTATCTATTCTTTTAAAAATGGGACAATATGTATTAATAAACATTTAAATGTAAATACATGGGGTTGTAACCGGGGGGCAAATTTCCATCCCGTCTCATCATAAAATCATAAAAGAAAAGAAAAATGTTTTTATTTTATATATTATTTATCAAATTAAAGTAGGTTGGGGGCTGGGGGTCTATGCTGGTATCGGCTAATAATGGAAATAGAAAATCTATTGGC
The DNA here is from genome assembly GCF_900634775.1 of Gouania willdenowi. NCBI lineage: Eukaryota > Metazoa > Chordata > Actinopteri > Blenniiformes > Gobiesocidae > Gouania > Gouania willdenowi. The sequence goes on along the minus strand of NC_041054.1, from coordinate 9,754,196 downwards.
ATATTGGATAACTATCGGCAAAACACTAATATCAAACAACCCCAGTTCCAATTTAAATACATCAATTTAAAGTTCTTCCTAGTAGCACACAACTAGTTGGCACGCGTTACTCAGCATATACAACATCTATCAACTGGCACGGAAACGTTCACTGAGATATAAACCAACTGATTGGTTCTTGTGACATTCAGCTGCTGCTTACCTGCAGCACATATCCAGCTTCACAGTAGAAAGTGACGGTCGACCCCAGTTTATAATCAGATCCCAGTCTGGTCCCATTCAGAACCACCCCAGGGTCGAAACAAGACTCCCTTAGCTTTGCTGTAGGAAAAAAAAGAATGACTTGTCTTCATTCTCCATCTATACAAAACTAATACTTTATTGGAGTGATGAAAACTCACACCCACTAACAGCCTGACAAAGACTCCTCAGAGACCTTACAGTGAAAGTATTCAGCCTTTTTAAAATGCTGATGTCGTGTTCCATCAGTATGGCAGTGCATGGGCAATACATGTGCCCTCGTGTTGGTCTGACATAATGAAATATACCCAAGTGAAAAAACACTGAAATGCAAAACCATTGAAGCCTTAAAGAGTCACTTTTCATGTTACCTTGTTTATGAAAAGCAGATCAGACAGAAAGTCTCTGATGCATTCACTCCAACCCAATGTAATGACATTATTTTTCAGCTGTTGACATTCATAAAGGGGCAATAAAAACACTCCCAGCTCTCCCTTGTGTTGTTGTTTCATCAAGATGAAACCTGTAAGTGTTTCCTACAATGCATTACAACTTCTACCACTAAATAAGTGATACAGTTGTTAGCTACCTTCAGTATTCATAAGGACAAAACAAATGCAATCACGTAAGACATTCGCAAGCTTGGTCACTGATACCCTAATATTGCCTGATAATTGAGTCTCAATGAATTGAAACCTTTATTCAAACAGTGGTTACGCAATGCAAAGTAGACAGAATCACTTACCTTTATACTCCAGGTGAAAGCCAGCGTAAGAAACGGACCCATCACTGCGGAATGCCAAATGCATAGTGTTGGAACTGCTTTCTATTCGCTCTGGGAGCTTGCTGTCCTGGAAGCTACCAATCAGAGGACTGTTGCTATCAGGGCCATCGTAGATATACAGGAAGTCATAGTTCGGCTCAATGTTGAAACTGGAAAGAAAAGAGAAAATATTACCAAGCAGAAGGTGAAGAGGACACTTGATACAGTGTAAAACAAAAGAGAGAGAAAAAAACTTCATAAAATCTTGTGAAAAAATAAACTTCACCCTAAAGTGACATGTTACTATGGAAACCCATTCTCACCTAGGAAAAGTAAAAAAATAAAAAAAATAAATCACATTTCATAATTATGACTTAGCACCTCATGATTATGTGATAGTATCTCATAATTATAACGTAGTATATCAGAGTTTTGACTTAGCATCTCACAATTATGATGTAGTATCTCATAATTATGACTTAGCACATCATAATTTGATTTAGCATCTCATAATTATGACTTAGTATCTCATAGTTATGACTTAGCATCTCTTAGTTATGAGATAGTACATATGTATCTTATTAGATAGTATCTCATAATTATGACTTAGCATCTCATAATTATGAGACAGTACAGTATATGCATATCTTATTAGATAGCATCGCATAATTATGACTTAGCATTTCATAATGATGAGATTGTACAGTATATGCATATCTTATTAGATAGTATCTCATAATTATGAGATAGTATCTCATATTTATAACTCAGTATCTCATAATTATGACTTACAATGTTTTAAATTATTCTTTAACTTTTCCTATTTATGTATTTTGTGTTCCTGGTGGGAATGGGCTTCCATATGTTACACAAGTTAATATGATGAGTTGTTGTTTTTCAGGCTACCTGATGAAGGCCAGTGATAGGACGTAGTCAGAGTTGACAGCGATGAGCCAGTCACAGTCCTTTGAGTGTGGGTAAGGGTGAGGGTAGTTGGGCGAGAGGATAAATCCATTGGGGCCAGTTAGGTTTCCTCCACAAGGAGCTATGATGAGAACACAAATCACATTTGATTTATGGATGTCCTAAAATGCCATTAAGTCATTCACAATGCAACATTAAAGAAGATCCAATTACTAGTTTTATGTTTATGGGAATTTGCAGCTCAAAACGTTGTGATTCAAAAACAAAATGATGGAAAGCTTTGGTTGGATAAACATCTCATAGGAAGTATTAATAGTGGTGTCCTTGGCTTCAGACTGAGCACTAGAGCTTCAGCTGGATTTACAGCCGCCCAGTTTATGTCCCCACTGGCCATGTGAGACTTCTCACCTATGCAGACAGGAGGACTGGGCTGCCAGTAGTATCTGTTATCCACTTGTATGCAGGTTATTTTGTCATCCCCCTGGAGCTCGTAGCCTGGGTCGCACTGAAAGGACACTGAATCCCCCGGCTCACGGCCATCTCCACTACGACTGCCGTTCATTGGCACACCTGGGTCCCTGCAGGCTGTGGCTACTGAGCCTGAACCAACGAGGAGAAGGACACAAGTTTAAAAGAGCAGGAAGCCATTACCTGAACTATCAAAAAGCTGGGGACAGATTTACTAATGATCTGGATCAGTCTGATCAGTCTTTGGTTGCTTTGGGCAAAAAATGTCACCACAGTTACAATGTTTTCATTTTGCTGACTCAAGGCAGCACAAACTGAACAGGTGGCAAGTAAACAGTAGAACAGTAGTACAAAATGGTATTAAATACAATTTATTTCATTTTTCTTTAAAAGTGCGAGAACAAGGAAATGGTAACTAAGTGAAATTCAAGTTTATCAAACTATGAAATTGCATCTCTCAAAATAGTAACATTTTTGCTTCTACAACAGATTCTGATTCTGTTAAGTTCTTTAATTCTTCAATAAAGGGCAATAAACTTTCAAAGCTAAAATGCATGGAGGAGTGAGGTAGCTTAACAGGGTCTGATGTGGTTCACTGACACCTAGTGATTACGTGCTATGCATAATGTTAGCGCAATTAAATGTTTTATTTTTTTTTTTTTACTCGTTAAAAACGATTAAAAAACCAATTGTAGATTTTTTGAATAGATACAATAATTGCTAGGTGAAATATCGCAAAATACCGCAAAATATCGGAAAACAATTGTTTCTTACACCCTTAATAAACATTGCTGAAAGAGACAATCAAACTTGATACTAAGTATTTCCTTATAAAAATGATCAATACTATAATATTTGCATTATATGTAAACTTTTTGTTATAATGCTAAATTGCTAAGCACTACATCTAATAAATCGGGTAAAACATTTAAAGACGTGCTATGTAAACAAATAAATCTTGATCAATACTCTATCTCCTATTTATACTTCTAAAGCAGTGGTTCCCAACCTTTATTTGGGTCAAGGCCCAATTTTGATATCAAGAATTTCTGGCAGCAACATATTTTTATACTGCATTTTTTTTGAGAAAGTGAAAGTATGGACTATAGTTCTTTTAGATTGTGTGTGGTATTGTAATTTGAAAAACATAATTTTGATCAGTAGTTCCTTCAATCAGTTACACATTTCAGGTGACCGCATTTGAATTCCAGGTGACCCCAAGGTTTAAAAAGATAGTTCTGAAGCATGTACCAATGACTTACTGGAGAACTGGATTGCAAAGCCTGATTTGCTGATGTAGAAGTCGGTCTCAAACTGGACTGAGACTGTATTCAGAGTAGAGTGGATTCCCTCTGGGAGCAAAGAACCACTGAGCTCCGCCAAAGACACATCATTTTCAGGCAATCCGTCCCAAACTTTCAGCATGTCGTGGCTCGCCTCAGTGTCAAAGGCCAAAAACTGGAGGCTGAAAAGTGACAAATAAGAATGTACATGTATAGATCCATTATAGTTTAAATAAAGATAATCAAAGATTCCTACACCTCCCCTCCTAGAAAGATATTTTAAAGGTCCTACATCATGCAAATCAACTTTTTTGAGCTTTTAACCTTGTTACAATGTTAATTCCTTTTCAAAAAAGAAATCCTCAATAATCCTGCTCTCTGAGCTGCTTCTTTGCCCTCTTCTGAAAAACGAGCGGTTCAAATGCTAGTGAGGTCACTAGAATTCTGAACCGCCCCCTCCAGGAAGTGCCTGCTGCTGGTGCCGCCCCTCCACAGTGAACATACACGCCCATTCTCTCTGGTGCTAGAGGCATGCGAGTGGCTGAAGAACATCTGTTTGGATGGTCATTGTCCTCTCTTATCCAGTCTGCACAGGGAAAATAGACTGTTTTAGTACCAAACAATAATGTCTGGTAACTGAAAATGCGTGTTCGACTGCTAAAGTCCTCAAAAGTTGTTCAAACTTCCTAAAGAAGAGTCTACTCACTAGAAGTAGTTGGAATTTATCTCTGGGACACACGCGACACACCATCCAGCATCCGTTAGTCTGTGACCATCACTTTACAGAAGACTGCTTGGTGAACCTTGGCCAGTTCCATAGTGGATTGTCCAGTAAATTACGTCTTCTAACCAGAGCGATTCCCACAATAAAACCCACTGATGGAGAGGCCACAGCCATAAGTAAAATAAACCTCTAGTGAAATGTTAGCTATACTCACTTTTTTGTCTTTATATTAGAAATACATTCTCTGGAACTGTTTACTAAGTTTAGTGGGCGTGTCTGTTGCCCATGCTGCCGGGGCTCTAGGGCTATACGTCATGAAATGGGAGGCACTCACACGAGGAGAGGCGGCGCTCTGAGAAACTGTGTGTCTTAATGTCCGGGTTGAAAGAAAATAAGTAATATTTCTTAATAAAATAGTATTTTATTTTGAAAAATGTAAAATATTACCCATATGTGGCTGTAGTTGATTGTGGAAGATCTTAATATAGCATGATATAGGACCTTTAACCATAACATTGCAAAGAAAATTGCATTTCTAAAGGCAAAATGACATTGATATTATAGAGAAAATTATGGACTGTCATAGGAGATGATATTTTATACCTCACAATATTCCCTGAGTCGACCTCGATGGTCCAGGTGCAGCGAAGGTTATTGTCGTAAGGAAATGGGTATCCAGGGGAAAGAATCCGCCCTGAGGATTCACCCTTAAAACGACCTCCGCACTCCGCTGCCACAGACACAAGAAAAACATAAACCTTTCAGTTTGAGTCACATTTGTCTGCACTGTCAAGACGTTAAGTGCACATTTCCTATACATTCAATCCATTATTGCCACCCAACAAAAACTGCATAAACATATTCGTAAGACACATTGTTTTTTAAGTGCAGCTTTTGAACACGCAGACAATACGGCGTGCGCAGGAAGAAGAGGAAAATTACTGGTTAAACACCATCCCCAAAATACATCACCGGACATTTGAAAACAGAAAATAAATCTCCCATTTGTTTCCTTGTCTCTCATGGTTATATTTATTCCCAATTTTGATTCCACTCTCTGCTTTTCCCTCTTCCTATTTTCCTCCTCCCTCAGGCACCCATCCCATCATTACTAGAATACATTATCTCATGTAATAGGAGCAATATTCAGGGTTTAGATGAGAAAAAGGGAGAAAGAGTTAAAGAAGCAAAGGGTTAAAGAAGGATACACCACAAGTAATATTATAAGGAAATATAATATTAAGACTAGAGGTAAGATGAGGTCACCATGTGCCACTGTTAAAATATAAAGCCAAAGAGTTTGAGCCGGGGGCTTTATGAGCGCTTCATTATTAATAGTGAGATAGAGACAGACTTATTAGGATGAATCTAGAATCAGAAAGTTCAGCGACAGAAAAGGAAAAGGAATGGTTCAATGCTCCCTTTCTTTAACAGTGTGCTGGATTTGACAAATGTTTGACCGCTTTTCTGAAAAGATCATTTCCTACAAAGTAAAATCAAGGGATATCAGTCTGTGGATGATTTTAAAATTGCCATGGAAGGCACTGAATCTGAGATTGGTATTTAAAATGATGTTTAAAGCTGCTGGAGTTGACAGTTTTTTAATCAGATAAAAGTGTTGGCCTCATACACCAATAAATCAAAGACCATCTGCTTGAAAAAAACAGATGTAAAAGCTTGAAATTGTCGCTTTGAAGTTTGTTTTGATCTCAACCGTAAACACATTCCCATTGATATTTGCAGAAAATATTTTTGCATTGCATTGTGGAATGTGGAGTCCCATAAACGAATGCATACAATTGTTTTTCCTTCTTTCTTACCAAGTGTTTAGTGGAGATCAAAACAAGCTTTAAAGAAGAAATTTCTAAACTTTTATGTCTTTTTTTGAACAAATGATCTTTGATCTATTGATCATGGGGCCTACGCTCAAGAAGCTTTGAGTATTATATAAGAATAATATTTCTTGCCTCACAGCAACAAGGTCCCTGGTTCAAGCCCTGAGGTGGACACTTAACTGGGTCCTTTCTGTGTGGAGTTTGCATGTTCTCCCTGTGCTTGTGTAAGTTTTCTCTGGGCACTACGGCTTTATTCCACAAACCAAAAACAGCTATAGGTTGATCTAAGTCTCTAAACAATCCATAGGAGTAAATGGGAGTGTGAGCATGGTTGTTTGTCTGTGTGTTGTCCAGCGATAGACTGGCGCCCTGTCCAGGGTGTACTCCTGATGACAGCTGGAGAAAGGCACCAGTAGACCCAGAAAAGGAGCAAGCGGGTCTGAAAATGGATGGATGAATGGAGGAATGAATAATGTACTTAATTTTGATGACTATGATACACAGAAGAATACATAAAATGAGTAAATACAAATAAATCTCAATTGGACTTTTTATCTTTCCTTGTCCCTGTACTCACAATCAGGTGTTAGAATTACAATTTACCTTTCACACTCTCAGTCCTAGATATAAACTGTTTTTTGTTGGTCACTCTAATCAACACACTTTTTTTTAAAGAGTAACTAAAACCTGAGGTTTTGGCTGATATGCGTCGAGGCATTTTTCTTCAAATGCCTTGATTATGGGCGTGTCTCTTGGAACAGTTAAGACATGCCCAGTCTACACTATAAAATATGTGCTAACAACCTATACTATACATCTCTATTCACAAGTCATATATTCACCAGCTAGTTTTTTATAAGAGGGGTGGGGCTAACAGTGACAATAATGCCACAAAACACCATTCTCAGCCTATAGTATAATTTGATTGTAATAGTCGGGTTTCAACCAATAGAGGGCAGTCATTCTGAGATTTTTACAACAAAATACACCAAATTGAAATATTTTGACTAGAATGTCAAGAATTGGACAATTGTCAATCATAAAGCTACTTCATACCCAAATACAATTTGGGTTTTTTTTTTAGCAGAAAAAAGTGGATTTGGGGTTTAGTTACTCATTAATGTGCTATATCACTGACTATTAGAGATGTGACGATACACTCAGCTCACAAGACGAGACGAGATACCATATTGGGTTCACGAGAACGAGACAAGATGAGATTTTAAGAAAACTACAATGATCAACAGACTTTTATTTAACCGAGTCGCACATGCATTTTGAAACGTTTCATTATAACTCTTTACATGGAAGATGTAAGCATGAGCTTTTAATAAACTTCTTCTTCCACACCTTGAAACTAAAAGTTATAGAAGTTAAAATAAAATAAATAAAATTAAATATTTCTTTTTTTTTCGAGTGCAAACAATAGTATGTGCAAAACCAAATCAAAGTACAGAGTACAAACAATGCAAACAGAGTCTGAACAAGTATGTAATTAATAACATGCTGCAACTACACAACCATGTTCTTTTACCTGTTAATAAACTACTTCTTCCACAAATTAAAACTAGAACTAAAATGTCCTCCTCCTCCTCTTCTTCTTTTCCTTCTCCTGCTTTAGGTTCTGGCAGGCTAGACGTAGCAAAGGTGCATTACTGCCCCCACAGGTCACAAATAGAAGTTTGGATAAAAAAAAATTAAAAAAAAATCTCAAGAGACAGATTTTTCGTCGTCGATCTCGTCACACCTGTGTTGACTATTATTTTAAAAAAAAAAAAAATCAATCACCAACCACTGAGCAAATTCTGTTTTAAAATACATAATGATTGACATATATTGAGGCATTAGAGGGATAGTAAAAAAAGACTAATGAAATGCAGCACAAAAGAACAGTCTCCAATGACAAAGAGAAAATGATTGACTTCTGGAGAGAAATGCTTGGTCTGGGCAGAGGGAGTCCAGGTGGTGCAATCCTCAACAAATAGGTTTTTCATTGACACCTTAAAACTATCGCTGTATGAGATATACTCAGAAAATCAAGATGGTATTTTGACAGGAAATTGCCGAGCATCTGTTTTCTTTCCAGATTAGTGAATAAAGGTCCTGTAAGCATGAAGACTTTGTGGGGAAAAAGCAGCCACTTCTTATAAACGCAGGCAATAGCATCAAAACCTCAAGGCACTGGTGGGGGCCTTCGTGTCTTTACCTGTCAAGCTTATTGAAGAGCTGTAACTCAAGGTCAACAACATTATGCGTGCGCTTACCAGGCTTTGTGAGTCAGCAGAAGTGTGCATGAGTCTTTTCGATAAAACTCTTTGGTTGCGTATGAAAGGTTCGACAAAACAACGGGACTTACCTATACATGAAGGCAAAGGGTTATCCCAGGCTCTCCTTTCACCTGTCATACATTTAAGAGTAGTCGCTCCATGCAGCGTGTATCCAGGCTCGCATCTATAGGTGATGCTGCTGCCGGAAAAATGACCTTGGTCATTGACTTTGAAGCCGAACTGAGGTACACCTGGATCCTCGCAGTGAGACAACTCAAAACCTGAAATAATAAATGAAAGAAGAATAAAAAAAAGACGTAGGGGGATTATCACCGTGTGCTCACAAAGCGATATCTGGGAGCCACACATTTAAAAAAGGAAGCACACCATTCCCTCCCAAATCCTAGCACTCAAGCAATCACTTTATTACAAAACATAGCCTATTTGGCTCCCCAACCTGATTCAATACCTTGTGTTTGTGATGGAAAATTTGCGGTGATGCAGGATCAAGTGCACACCTTTTCCAATATCTTTTTTTTTTTTTTTGCTTTCACGCAGTCTTTTAAGGCTCCGTTCCCATGGCAATATCTACAATATTCCATTTGTGCACAATTTTTGCCGTGTGGGCTATGAAAAGGTGTATAAACAGCTTATCCCTGTACGAGCATAACCAGGATTTGATCTGCAGCATTACCTAGGAGATGTGGGGGACCAGGTTTGGAGTTATTTCCCTGCAGATTGCAGCAGGTACATGTCTAAATCCCTGCAGAATGGTTACTTGGGAAGCTGAAAGCATCTGTTTTTAGTCTGATAGTTTGATGCTTATTAAATAGTACCATGTTTGAAATTGCATTTGCATTTTGTTCCATATGTAAAGTTAATGTTAATAAATCTTATCTTTATTTCAGTGCTCACGACCATATCTATGGTATGGAGCACAAGTTCACAAAACAAAACAAATCAAAGCACAATTTGAACAAATATGATTTCAACAAAGGAAAAACATTTTTCAAAAGGCCGTGTCTACGGGTACACCCCTCATTGGCCAGTTTAGGTCACGTGATAGGTGCACCACTCATATTTATTTTTAGCTGCCCCACTAACCCTTTTATTTTAGTCCTAACCCCAACTGTAACTCTATCCCTAACCCTAAAATGTTTATTTTTGTCGGCTATGTATTTTTAAAGGTGGAATTTGCCATGTTAAATATGTTAAAATGAAAAAAACATATTTGTCAAATGTGGGATTCGAACCCACGTTAGCAAAACCCATGTTAGAGGGGAGTGCAGCGCACTTTCTTTTCAAAAAGGCACCAAGTTTATGAATTGCTTTTTGACTTTCATTTTGCATCATTAAAATAAGTTTGAACATAGAAGGGTGTCTTGCATAAAATTTAGGCAAATATTTTTCTCTATAAATGACAACTTTGACAAACAGTAAATGAAAGTCATCACCAACAACATTATCATTGCAGAGATTACAATAATCTCTGTCAATACCTTTGTATCCGCCCACTATTTTTGCAAGTCGATTATTTCCAGTTCTTAAATAACAAATAACATGTCTGTGGGAGACATTCTCACACAAAAGATACTTTTCTAGTTTAAATATGGTCTTAAATTCCACATAAACGTCACAGGATGACATAGTTCCACCATTTCTGGATGAACTGGTCCTGTAGAGTTTGTTCCACTGTGAGTTTCAGCCAGTTAACATTGGTGATTTCCTGAGATCTCCAGATATAGGAGAGACCGCAGTCATCTAAAATCTGTTTCACTTGCAGTAACCATGGCGACATACTGTATATTCACATTTTCTACTATATTAAATGTAGTAATACAAATGCTAGAAAGGGGTAGAGCCAATACAAATGTAAGATTTTTCAAACAAGCGTTATTTTAAAAGATAACGTCACTTGCTAAAGTAATTTTAATTGCGATGAACCACTGACGTATGGTCTGTCAATACCAGGTGTTTTATTGCGTCTATGTTTACTGACCGTGGTGTAATTTGAAGTTGAGCAGACATTGCGTATTGTTACTTTTTCCCCCTCATAGTCACACACGGGTAACACCATGGATTAAAAAATAAAAAAAAATTAGAATGTATTTTATTATTTTGTTTTAATTTAATTTATACACAAGTTAGTTTTGACCAAGTAATTTGATTGGTCAAGAGGCATTCCGTAAGTGCTGATATGGAGCAATAACAGCACAGGGACTTTTTACAGACACCATCACTCCCCTGTACAGGTGTTCTAATAAAATGTTTGTGTTGCCTGGCAACAGCGTCGTCTCCCTTCCAGTTGAGGAACTAATTGTTTTGGCGGAGCCAAATTAATGAATAAATAAACAAAAATTTATTTTTTTTTTTAATTTTTTTTTTTAATTTAAGATTTAGTTTATTATTTTCAAAACCTTTTCTGCTTTTTCACTAAAATGTGCAGGTACGTCTTGTCACTGTTTGTTGAAGGAACCAATATATTGTTTACTGGAATATGGCACTATAATGGTGTCACTGGAATGTTTACAGAAAGCACTATTATCTCATCGTTTACATTGGAATGTTGACACTTATTTACAGAAATGTTGCACTAAAATAGTGTCACTGTTAATAGGACACTTTTTCAATTTATTGTCTTTCAGAGATATAAAATAAAAATTGTATTTTTTCATTCAATTTTTTTTCCTTCTTGTTATGTCATAGATTATCATAGATTGTTTTATGACCAATATATCAAAAATCGCAGTATTGTCATATTGTGAGATAATCGTTATCGTGAGCTGTGTATCGCGCATCGTATCGTGAGGTACCCAGAGGTTCCCATCCCTAGTCAAAAGCCTGCAAAGTTGTATTAACATCAACTGTTTCACGTTTTCAGATGTCCATAAATTTCAGCAAAATCTGAAGTTTCGGAAATCCCGTGCGAATGCGCCACATAAAAAGCAGACAATTGGGGGGATCATTTATTTATTACATGTGGTCCCTAGGTAAAATTAATCCCGTGCGAATAGGGCTTAAGAGCGAAATAACAAATTAATTTGGTGATGTATTACGATATTTCACTGCAAGATTATCGTATCTATCCAAAAAATGTCAAAATTTTCAAAAAATTGTTTCATTGTGCTAACATATGCATAGCACGTAAACGCCCGGTCATTAGATGTCAGACCATGTTAAACTACCTCACTCTTCAATGCATTTTAGCTTTGGAAGTTGATTGCACTTTATTTTCATGAAACACACTTTTATAGATGAATGAGGTTACTTTTTAAAAAAAAAGAATTTAAGAACTTTAACAGAATCAGAATCTGTTGGAGAAGCAAAAGTTTAACTTTTTTGAAAAATGTAATTTGACACTTGTTTTTGATAGTGGTACTTGAATTACACTTAGTTACCATTTACCACTTACAAAAAAAAAAAATCAAATAAATTGTATTTCATACCATTTCATACTTGTAAATTTGAAATTTGTAATTATTGACGTTGCGATATATCGCATTGTATATCGTATTGTTTAGTACTGGGATATATCAGGATATATATATTGTAATGTGACATGCAAATCGTGAATCGTATTGTATCATCAGAGTCATGGCAATGCACACCACTAGTTACAAGACTAATTTATCCATCAAATTATCACTTATGCGAAAAATATAACAATAAACACATTCTTTTAATCAAAATTGTTTACCACTTGAGTGAATTTACGCACCAGCTGCAAAAACCTTTTTCCAGATGTTTTTTCTTGGGTCGGGAGAGTGTTGCGTGCTTTGAGTGTTGATATCATTAGCGATGTAAACGTTCAGCTGGGTCTGAGTCAATAGTCGCGTTACTTTTGTCTCGCGTTACTTTCTTAGCGGTTCTACTACACTATCAGTGAAACAGTATGAGCTCCATTCTGCTCACGCAGCACAGAGACAACAGAGCATCAAAGCTCTATGCTAATCATGCAACGCTACCATCCCAGATGAATGCATTTCAACAATTACACATTCTAATTCCAACTCTGTATCTGAGAGGGCACGCGTGGGTGTGTTTAGGTGATCATCCGAATCCACCTTGAACACAACACCCCACGCTGGAATCGGGGCTCTCTGAAAGCTTTGCAAATCAAATGTGACAAGTTTCTTGTGATTGTTTTAGTGATAGAACTCATAGCCTCTATTGTGATGCCTGGACAAATGAGAATCATTTAGAGGTAAAGTGATTCAACAAGTATGTTACAATTGTCCGACATTAGCAGTGCTGTCACATGGAGCTGCATGTAAGGCAAACTGGCTGACAGGCTATTACTCGGATCACCTACCTCAATCTTGTCAAGCTCTGCTCGATTTAAAAGTAAAAAGAAAAATCTGATTGCTCCCAGACAGGGATGGGTAATTTTTTATCAAAGCGGGGAAACCAATAAAGTGTATTTGTGTGATCCAAGGGCCACATTATTAACATTCAGGTCAGCGTTTAGAATGATCTGTTTGTGTCATAATTTGGTCTTTTTAGTCATTGCGTTTTTAAAAAATAAAATGTGTTCGTGTTCTAATCATTTTGTGAATCTCTCTTTTCTGTCATTTTATTTAAGTGGTTGTTTTGTATGTTTTTGCTGTGATTTTGTGTTTTTTTATGAGTCATTTTGAATATTTTAGAAATATTTTTGTCTGTTTATGTTGTTACTTTGTGTACTTCAGTTGACATTCGTTTTGTGTGTTTTCGAAATAATTTTGTGTAATTTTCTGTCATTTTGGGAATTTTTGTCATAATTTTGTCTTTTTAGAGTCATTGTGTTATTTAAAAAAAAAAAACAATATTTTTTGTGTTTTTATTTTGTGAATTTTTTTTGCTGTGATTTTGTGTGTTTAAGTGGTTGTTCTGTATGTTTTTGCTGTTGTTTAGTGTTTTATGTCATTTTGAGCATTTTAGAAATATTTTTGTCTGTTTGTGTTGTTACTTTGTGTACTTTAATTGACATTCGTTTTGTGTTTTTGGAATAGTTTTGTGTAATTTTTAGAGTCATTGTGTTTTTAAAAAACTATATTTTTGGTGTTATTTAGTGAATATTTTTTTGCTGTGATTTTGCATTTTTTTAAAAGGTCATTTTGTGTATTTTGGAAATTTTTTTGTCTATTTTTGTTGTTACGTGTACTTTGGTTGCAATTTTCCACATTTCACTGTCATTTTGGGCGTTTTGGGAATTACTTTATGTATTGTGAACAAAATTTCAACAAAATGGGTACAAAACTAAATTAACCTTGTTTAAAAAGGTAAAAATAATTACTATTCTTCATTCAAAACTCAAAAACAAAAACGTGCAGTCACATATTTTATATTTTAGAATAGTAATAATAAAGTTCTCAGAGTACAAAGAAAAAAAAACTTTTTTTTCCTATTCTTCATGCTCAATGAATGCTAAGGCTGTTCTTTCCCCCCATTGGGAACCAGTGATCTAACCCGTGATTAGAGGCCACTCAATAACCTCAGTCCTCATTATGAATGAAAAAGGAGCATCAAAGGGTGAAGGGCAAGACGTCCAATATGCATAATCTCCATAGAAACAACACTTTAGTATGGGTTTCACTGCATGAAAAGTGGGATTTCCGGCAGCTTTCGTCACTTTAAATTGCCCTTAACTACGGGTCCACTGGAAGTTCCAGTCAGCTCCAGATAACTGCCAGGAATTGCCGTAAACTCACAGCACAAGGTGAGAAAGTTACTCACCCCCAGCTTCTAAGACTGGGTAAGGTTTGCATGTAAATGATCATACTGTGATCTATCAGGGCTGTCTCCACCAAAAAGACACACAAGACTCTGGGAGCCAACACGTTGACATGGGAGCTTTAATTGGAATAAAAGTTTATTTCTCTTTAAACTGACCTTGTAAACACTTAATTCCTAATGCACATTTAATTCCGAACTAGGTAGCTGGTTTATTCCAATTAAAAATATGGCTTCCAGTCTAAATTTAGAATAATGACCAATCTGAGCGTTAACACAGGAAAGAACAAAGAGTGTTTTTCTATCATTCTGTGTATGTTTGTGGTTGCCCTGCTCCTTATGAGGCATTCTGTGCATCTAATATCAAACAAATAATATGAATAAATAAACTATGGCTTTCAGTCTCTCTTTCTTGTTTCTCCCTTTCCTCTCTGAGCCCCTCTAACCCTGGATTTCACATGTTCTTTCTTTCTCACCTCTTTCATTTTGTCTTGGGGAAGCCAAAATGCTTCCACACTTTCTGATTTAAAACACGGTGGTGTGTCCTGAATTTCAAATTCTAAATAGATAGCGCCCTCTGTTGTTCAAAAAAATTACTGCAATTCAATTTCAGAGTATCGATGTGAACCGTGACACTTTTGAATAAATTTTTAACTGCCTTACGATTAATCTTTACATCGACAGTATCTAGTATGTGAGTCATAATGAAGGCTGCATTACTACTTACTTGAGTAGACAAGTTTAAATCCTTCCCCTGTGCTTTCTGTGTCGCTGTAGAATTCCAACCACAGATGATTTGAAGTGGAAATCAGCGTTAGACCCAACATGGATGATCCCGTAAATGCTCCGAGAACATGGGCCATGTGGTCTTTACCGTCATAAATCTGTAGAGAAACAGCTTGATTTCATTCATCACCAACCAGGTGTCCACACAGACAAAATACATCATAAAGGACATGTACATACAGTATACGTACGTATGTGTGGCTGCACAAGTGTGCGTGGGTGCACGTGTGTGTGTGTGTGTGTGTGTGTGTGTTTACCTTCAGTATATCGCCCTGGGCGAGATGAAAGGTTCTAGCTGAGATGTTGATGCCTTTTCCTGCTTGCACCTGGAGTCAACATGAAACCCCAAATTGCTTCACTGACCAGAAGCAGACATGAAACATTCACTAAAAGTTCAAATAGCTTTGGTGTGTGTGGCCCTTTGCAGACGTCATAACAGAAAACAAACAGTTGTTCTTTTTGTACTTTTCAAGCTTTTTTCACCTGAATACTGTAGATGCACTCATGGTTGTTGTCGTAATTCATCGGGTAGTTTGGAGAGAGAAGTATTCCTTCATTGTTTATAACAGATGAACCACATTCAGCTGAGGATGAAAATAGACAACAATGAGTTAAAACACGTGTTAAACTCAAGGCCTGGGGGCCTAATCTGGCCCTTTACAGCAGTGTTTCTCAAACGGGGGTACGTGTATCCCTAGGGGTATGCAATAGAACTACAGGGGGTACTTGAGAGAGAAAGAGAGTGGAAAATTAACAAATGAAGTGTCAGTCTTGGTCCATATCTATATATTTTCCTGTGCAACATGCATTTCACAGCAAGCCTTTAAAAAAAAGTTTTTTTATTTATTTTTTTTAAATTTATTTATTTATTTTTGACCAGCTGTCCGTGACCCACCCAGTACAGGTCCACGACCCACTTTTGGGTCCTGACCCCCGATCAATGCTTTAGAGCATCCAATTCAGCCCGCAGGAGAAAGTAAAAACGACAGAGAAAACTTACAAATTATTGTGTTAATAACCAAATAATCCAGTTGTAGAAATCTACAACTGGATTATTGTAGATTTCTACAATGGCCCGTCGGGCAATGACGGGCCATACCAGCCTGTCATTGCCCGATCCTGTTAGATTTTGGAAGCTAAGCAGGTCTGGGCCTGGTTAGTAGTTGGATGGGAGACCACTGAGAATTCCAGGTGCCACAGTGGGGTGGCAGTCACCTCAGTGGTATCTGTCATTGTGCCCTTGGGCAAGGCACTTCACCTACATTGCCTAGTATGAATGTAGTGTGTGAGTGAGTGTTGGTGGTGGTCGGAGGGGCCGATGGCGCACTATGGCAGCCTCGCTTCCGTCAGTCTACCCCAGGGCAGCTGTGGCTACAATAGTAGTTTACCACCACTAAGTGTGGAGTGAAAGAACAATACCTTAATTCTGTAAAGCGACTTTGAGTGTCTATGATAAAGCGCTATATAAAACTGATGCATTATTATTATTATTATTACAAATTCAACAATTTAATAAAACGCCACAATATTTTAGGGACTTGTGTTTATATCACTTAAATGCAGTCATTTTTAATTGCAAATTGTGGAAAGAATTCTCAATTTTTCCACATATCTTGCAATTTCTCACAAATATTTCCACAAAATGTATCTAAATTACACAAAAAATTGAATTTGGCCCCTGAACTAAAATGAGTTTGACACCCCTGAGTTAGAACAACATAAAGAAAGCAATAAATCTTCCAAAATCCCATTGTTTTTCATCTAGAATGGGTGTTGTTACCTTACACACTTTTTGTCTGATAAACTAAGTAAAACGTAAACACATTTCATCCTTTAATTACATGGCTTCTTAAATGCTCACATTCAAGGGTTTTGTGACAAATAGGAGCAAATCAAGAGTTCTGTCAAAGGCCGTCTTGTAAACCAACCACTTCATTTCGAGAGCACGAGACGGCAGTAAAACTAAAAACCAATTTACTTAAAGATATCCTCTCTCCACACTTCTCACATGTCCGCTCCATCTTACCATCCATGTCGCTATCCCCTCTTCTTCACTCCACCCCCCCACCCCCCCTCGCCCCCTCATGTGTCTGTACTGGTGTAATAGTCGTATTACAGCTGTCACATTGTCAATAAATCACCCTGCTATGGTTTCCATTTAGATAATTACCTCTGCACCCTATCTCTCTTCAAGTCCGTCGCTCAATGCTTTCCCCTCGTCTCTGCCACTATATGAATAGCTCCTCCTTTATTCTCCTCCTCACTCAAATCAACCATCCACATTAACTTGTCCTTAGCTTGCTTTTCTGTCTCCCTCTTGCTTATTTTTGCCCAACAATACCTTTAGAAAAACGAATAAATGACTCTGAGAATTTATTATAAAGTACATAGAAAACCAACATTATCAACAACAACAACAAAAACTCAAGTATTAGCTTTGAGCACAAAAAACCACTCCAACTTTTTTTTTTTTTTTGCAACTAAGACGAGCTCTAAATACAATAATAAGATGACACATAAGATGTTTATCCTTTATACCCCCTATCTTCTATGTGGCACATGATGCAGAGGATCGCATTGCCTATATAAAGCAAAGTGTACTCACAGCACACACAGAACCCCTCCCATCTCGATTATCAGTCCTGTCACAGGGATGACAATGAAGCTAACATGAACACACCAGAGATTATTAGGCGATCTAAACCAAGACTGACATGCAGAGGTCTCACAAATATGATAAGAAGACTTCACACAGCCCTAAGGAGTCTGGTTTGTCATCACATAAACACATGCATTGGCCATTTAGATCCTCTACCTGCAAATCAAACACCATAAAGGCTGGACATTGATAAATATACGCTGAGCCGCATTGCAATTCCTATTAATTAATAATATTTAATTATTACCATTGTTATGTAATCTGATCATGTACAGCTGCAGAAATGAAGACGGGAAGTATTTCTAGCCTCCCTTTAGCCTAATGGTTGAGGAAACAGGCTTACAGCCAGAGGGTTGCTGGTTTGAATCCACTGTGGGCCATCACTACCCTTAACATGGCGCTAAGATTTTGGATTTAAAAAATATGGATAGTGGGCGGAAGCGTACGCCAAGGTGCAACAAAAGCAGGGTGTGGCAATTTTCATTTTACTGGATGTTTATCTTTGTTTGTTTGTCAAGATTAAGTCAAAAGCACTCAACAGATTTTTAGAAAATGTTGCCATGAAAGATGGCATTACATTGTGAAGGGGATCTGGATCAATATACTGATTCTGGATCAGGTTAAAAACTCTACAAACTCTCATGATTGGCAACATTTCTAAAGTTCATATCTGGGGGTGCAAAAGACCAATATTTATTCTTCTTGTTAATTGATATTTGCATGAAAAGGTAACAATGCCAAAAAATTGCAACATAGGGACTTAACCATCCTATCATCTATGGGGTCAATTTGACCCCATTCAGTTTTTTTTCTAATTCAAAAAATAATTGACTCTTTTTTGCTTCATATTTCATGGCTTTTCCTAATTTGATGGGTACAATAATTAATCATAAAATTATCATGATGATATTTTTTCGATATACAGTATGTGCTGAACAGATATTGCACACTTTGGTGTTCCTCTGGGGTCAATTTGACCCCAAGCTATTTTAGCTGTGTAAAACTTGTCTATGTCTGACCTTACATCCCCACACCTGCAGGTGCAGAGTTTATACTTTTGAGTTGATTTTGAGAAGATTTTGATGATGGATTTTCAAGATACGCAAACTCTAAAACTGAATGTTTGACTTGATGGTGGCACCTGAGGAAATGTCACATCATCACCACAACCTATAGGGTTCATACTCTTGTGGTCATTAATGTTGTCAATAAGTTTGCAAAAATTTGGATGAAAACTAGATAATTCAAGATAAATTAATTCTAATTTAAAAATTTGGCCTGATGGTGGCGTTAGAGAACAGGTCAAGGTTTCATTATCAAATGGATATTTATGTATTCAACAAAGTGCATGACATAAATACTTGGTGAACATTTTTTGGAAAATAATGCTTTTCTGGAGGCAAATATCCCTGGGGTCAGATTGGTCCCTAGGGTCAAATGTGTTAGAATTATTTGAGGATAATCTAATCTGCTGACTGAGCTCCTATGAGTATTGTGATAACAACAAAGCATTCACGTACCAACACATCTTGGTAATAGGGCACTCCAGATTCTCCGCCCTCCGCCGAGACAAATTAACTCTGGTGCCCCCTCCAGGCGATATCCCATATTGCAGGAAAAGGACAACGTATCTCCGACGCCAAAGCTGTAACCGTTCCTCCGGCCAAACCGGGGCATGCCTGGATCCTCACATGGCTCCAACGTATACTCTGTAGAAGAAGAAATGGATATATTTAATGTATAATATACAAGTTAGAAATAACAGGATGACAGTTCTCTAGAAAAGTTGGTTGGACTTTTATTCAAGCAAAATGTTCTTATTCAGCAAACGTCCTTCATAGAATCAATTTATTGCCTATTTGTCTCAAATGAGTGCTATTAGAGGAAGGAGAAAAGTATGAAATTGGTAAAGGGGGATAATTTTCTCCTTAGAGTGTTTATTTAGCAAATCAATACACCCATCACTCCGCAAGCCTATCCTGCTAAACTCACGCTAATAATTAAATTAGGACTAAATGGAACAAAGCTACAGCCGTGATCTCGCTCTCCTCTCAGAAAAATGTCAGAGCATCTCCTGCTAAGTATGTCTTCATATTATGAGCAAACAACACACAACCTGTGCTGTAGCAATGCTCTCCATTAGTGATGATAGGCCAAAGAGCCTGCCTCTAAAAACACATGAATGCATTACATGTTCAATGAAACTTGAACTCTCTTCAAGGAGAAACTATTTTCAGTTACATGAGAAAAGCCAATCAGTGAACAACTGGAGATGATCCCTTTCACACAGAATGACGGAAATGAAGGAACGGTTACATCAGTGACCTCTTCTGAGATCCATCAAGCTGCTTTCATGACAACTTTGAAACACAGGGTTTTACCATCACATGCCTCAAGAGTCACTAGTTGTGTAGTTTGTGTTTTTGTTCAAAAATGGCCGCCAAGAGGTGAGCACCTGGTGTTTTTGATTGAAGTTTTAAAGGAGGGCAGCTGGGCCTTATCTTGCAGTGCAGGTTCTACATCAATGTGTCCAAGCACAAGGCATTGACGATGAGGCATGTGGTGTTGCCAGATTGGAAGCTCTCTAGTTTTTATTGTGTTAGGGGATGGAAATCAGTAGGTTTTCATCTGCAGTTACAATAACAACAGTACTTTAAAGAATACCCCCAAAACCATACATACAAATGTATGTGGGTATGAAGTAGTGCTGTTGATTGATCCTCTCGACATTTTAGTCAAAGTATTTGAATTTGGCATATTTTGTTGTAAAATGACTGCCCTCTATGGGTTGAAACCTGTTACAATTCATTTTTACTATTGACTGAGAACAAGATCATGTGATGTTTTGGGACCATCTTGCATCACAGACAAGCACTGTTAGCCCCGCCCCTTTAAAAAAAAAAAAAAAAAAAAAATAGCATCTGTTTGCTCTACAATCTGTGGTGAGTAGGTTGGATTGAGAGAAGAGTGAATAAAGAGGTGTAATGAGTAGCTAGTTAGCATAGCATAGATTGGTCATTAGAGATTATATAGTATAGACTGGGAGTGTCTTAACAGCTCCAGGAGCCCCGCCCATAATCAAGGCACTTTTGGAATTTCCTTCCTAGTGGCAGATCGTGAGAAGGAAGGAGTTTAGTTACTCTTTAATGCAGCAATTCTCAACTGGTGGGTTGGGACCCAAAAGTGGGTCACGAACAGCTGGTCAATAATAAATAAGTACTTAATATCTTTCATATTGGATTTTGTCTTTTATTTTGAAAGAAACTTTTCTTTTGACAGACATGTTGTGAAATGTATGTTGCACAGAAAAATATATAGATTTATGATTTCAAAAAAACGATGTGTGTGTCTTCAACAGCTACTTTTGAAAAAGTGGGTCGCGATTTAAAGACCATGGAAAAATGTGGGTCCTAGGGTGAGACCAGTTGAGAACCCCTGCTTTAATGAATGGTTTATGCATCACAAAATATAGCTGATATCAGGGTATATACTGTATATATGTATGTATAACTCAATATAAATGTATATCCTTCACCCACATTGCCTAGTATGAATGTAGTGTGTGAGTGAGTGTTGGTGGTGGTCGGAGGGGCCGATGGCGCACTATAGCAGCCTTGGTTCCGTCAGTCTGCCCCAGGGCAGCTGTGGCTACAATAGTAGCTTACCACCACTAAGTGTGGAGTGAAAGAATAATCCCTTGATTCTGTAAAGTGCTTTGAGTGTCTATGATGAAGCGCTATATAAAATCCAATGCATTAATATTATTATCATTATTATTATAAATATATATATATTTGTTTGAATTTCTAGTAATTTCCCATTATTCTAGATATATTCCCATTCTATATCGAAATAAAATAAAAATAAAGATGCATTAACTGTATCCTGTGGTGGACTTTTGTCATATTATGGGAAGTGTTTGTTAGTTTTAGAATTAAAAGAAGAAAGGGTTTAGGATTTATAGAAAGGTTAGTAAGTAAAGTAAATAACCCTGAAGTGTTCTATTATTCATTGCAAGTTCGTGAACCTCTTGATGCTTTGGTTAAGTTCGTCACCCGTATCTACATTAGGGAGCTTTTCCAGGCGTGTATTAATAGAAGGTCAGTGATCTCAGACCTCACTTTACACAATGTGTTTGTGGTAGTGGCCTATCAGGCTTTAAAGCACACTATTTTTTTTATTATAAAGCAGGATTTTGCATTGAGCTGCTGCGTGTAAAAACCGTACAGCTTGAAATGAAGTCACAACTTATAATTTACAACATTGATTTTAAGGGATCGTAATTGTCTAGTGCTCTGCTTCCTCCTTTAAAGAGAAGCTATAATTCTTGAGTTATGTCTTCTTTCCGCAAGCTAATCCTGAGGTCCTGGATTCTTAATAACTTTTTGGCATTTTTTTTTTCTTATTTTCATCTAATTCTTATTTTATAGGTCTCTCGGACTGATTATCAGACTTAGCTTTAAAGTCAGATAAAAGCTGTTCTAAGATGTACGAACAGCAAAAGAGTATTTAGTTATTTTGCATTAAATGTAGATTTAGCCGAGATGAAGCGACTACAGAGAGGAGCGGGAGTGTAAACTGAACCCAGACTCCGTGAGGTGTAACAGCAGCTTATGAGTGTGACAAACACTGGAGCAAATTACCGGAGAAAGTTATGTTGAAGCCCTCGTAAGAAATGGAAAAGTCGGAGATGAAGCGGAGCTGGGCTTTAAAGTTGCCATAGAGACCAGCATTGATGTTGCTAGGCAACTCGTTGCCTGTCAGGCGAGCCAGGGGTTGAAGGAAACTCCCGTTCTCGGTAACTAAGAGGTAGTCGTGTTGGTCCTCCAGATGGAAAGAATTGAACTGAAACTGGACTCCTGTAAAGGAGAGGATTTAGTTTCATTTACCATACATGGTTATTATATCTTTAACTTCAGCTCCACAGTGTTTTACTGTACATCTAAAAGAGACACAGATTTAAAAAACATTAAAATAAATAAATAAATAAATAAATCACAATCAAAGCAAAGTAGAAATTACTGAAATAATCTGGACACGATGTTGCCAAAAACGACTAAAATGACTCATCAAGCAATTTAGTCTCTACCAGGGTTGGGGTAAATTACATTTTTCAGTAATAATTAAGTTTTCAATTACCCATGTTCAATTACATTTCAATTACAATTACAGTGACTAGCATTTTTTCCAATTATAATTAAATTACGATTGTTTTTTTATCCTCAGAAAGTCAATTACAATTTTCTTTTCAATAACTAAAGTTCAATGACAATTAATCACAAGTTAACCTTCCTCTTGTGTTAGCTTTCTGTTAGCATCTCTGATGATAACTGGTCCTAAATCAGCTGTAAAATACAAATATCAATCATCTAATTTCTTTCCTATCAATTGATGACCTTGATAGGCTTCCTAATCAATGAAGATATAGGTTTTAATATAACTAGTGTGGGCGTCTGAGCCTTTTTTGTGTCAGTACACCCCTCAATTTCAATTTTTGAAATGGTAAAATGTGGCAAAGCTTGATCTGAAACATATTTTAAAAACTGTTTACTACATACAGTATGTGTAGAGCTGTACATGGAACTGTATCGTGGTTCCCCAGTTTAATGTATAATTGTATCATTTTGAGAGAATTACAAGAGTAATTTTTCTGAACTCAACTATAATTTAATTCTGATTACAACAGCAACAGTTTTTAAAAAAATCATAATTACAATGAAGCCATAATTGTAATTAACTATCAAATATGCAATTACAATTATAATTGACCCCAATCCTGGTCTCTACAAAAAGATACAGAGAGAAACAGTGGTAATGAAGACATATTATACAACAGTTTGTAATCTGGTAATGTCTGGTTTTATTATGAAGTGCTCGTCTCTTGCCTTTCCCGTGGCTCACTTCAACGGTCCAGGTGCAGTTGAGAGATGAAGGGTAGCTGTCTGGGTAGCCTGGACTAAGGATGGTTCCCCAGGGACCCCTAACATCACCACCACACAGAGCTGGACAGATTGAGAAAGACAGAGTGGAAGAAAGAAGCAGAGGACGGAGAACAGAGAGAGGGTTCACATCAGATTGTAGATGGCTAAAACAGATAACGCCTCCCCGTGGACCTCTAATACTGCCTCTTTGGTTAGCATACCCACACACTAATGCAACGGAAAGGGGAAACAGAGACTGAAACAGATAAGACAAAAGAGGCGAACCAGAAAGAGAGAAAAAGAGATTTGGGGATAGAAAATTCTGCAGAAAAGTCCCACGTTAGTAATTGATAATCATCAGTGCATCAGTGTGTCGACTCCTCTCTCACAACATTGCTTAAAATGTTTGAGCCAGAAGTTCAGATTTATTCCTCCCACTGTGACACAAGCATAAAATAATGACATAAATAATGTAAAATCTGCTACACACTGTGCCGGAATCATAAATAATGCATTATTTGTTGTTCATATAGTTTGATGCCCTTGAAACACCTCGTAACGATTAGCTGCAGAGATATGTCTCATTGCTTCCGTGGTTGGAAATCAATGCTGGGAGAACACATGGCATATCTGTAATTGAAAGTATATAATCCCATGTTTTAGAGGGGTTTTGGGAAGAAAAAAAAAGTCACTGTGTTACATCAGACTGATGTAAAAAATGTATTTCAACTAAGACAAGGACTGTGGTCCCCTGAATGGTAAGATGTTCCACAACAGTACAAATCAGCTTTAAAGGTAACAGTCTGGCCAATAATTTTAAATGTAAATAGTTCCTTAAACTTTTACAAATGCGCTGCAGTAATCAGTAATGTGATTAATTATAGGTGAAATTGGCTGAACGCATCATAAACACAGTCAATGGACAACATTTAGTCATTTTTAAGGCTTTTTTATGGGTTTCGATCGTTAATTATCTTTTAATGTGATATCTATTGCCAAAAGCATGTGGACTGAGGCTAAACGTCATATCTGTGTGTGTCTTCAGGTTCTCTGTTGTGAAGTAGCTCGCAGCGCACACAGGGAGGCAGACGTCAACTGCTCAGTACCTGATCCTCTTTCACAGACAGTTTAATGAGCACATGCCGAGTTTCATCCTGAAAAAGTTTTGTTGACTGTTCGACCTCGGTGGGCGGGGCCTCCAAAACAGAAGGGCGTAACAGTTGATGATGATCGAATTCATCCGCTGCATTTATCAACACCCAATCATTTGTACGCTGGGATTGGTCAAATACAAATGTTTCATGAATCACACGTTGATGGTGTTCTACGACCAAACGTGCACTCAAATTTGTACCCGTTTTCACGCAAGTTTGATAAATGAGGACTACTGAGTACATAAAGTGAGAGAGAATAAATCCATTAACTCAAACAAACACTATTTTATTTTATTTTACTTTTTTGCTGCCCCCCTGGCAAGAATCTCAAACTCTATGAATGACATCCTTTAAAGTTTTCTCTGAGAAGAAAATAAATGAAATTTATCATCTGCAATCTTGTTTTTCTGTAATCTGCCAGTTACAGCAACAAGTGGCAACTTCTTTCTAAAGAGTAAATATTGCAAAACAATAGCTTTCCTCACCTGAGAACCGTTTTGCACAGCTTTAAGATTGTGTTTGGGTTGAGGGGAGAAGAATAGGACATGATGCCGCTCTGTTACGTTGTTGACTCGACAGAAATTGCACTCAAATTGTAGGAATTTTGAAAAACAAATTGCTTTGCACAAATGGGGACTGTTATGAAAGATTGCATCTGAAAACTGAAGTTAGTATTGTTGTCTGTTTATTCACAAATGAATACATAACCCCCTTAAGTTATGAACATGTTTGTTACATATCTTTTACCAGTGACGTGCTGTGAGCACTAGGGTTGGATCGGCAGGGCGTTGAAAATCGAGACCACCAATGTCAACACCAATGACAATTCCACATGTTTCTGCTGGCAAGTGTTAATTTATTCAACTTTATTTGTATAGTGCAATTTACAACAAAGTCATCTCAATGTGCTTATCAAAATATAAAATTCATAATACGTATAGGTACTGTAGGAAATGAAAAAATAAATAATTTATAGTTATACTATAATTAAAACAAATAATCAAAATATCAATACACCCTTGGGTAGGCACTGCCTACCTGGCCTACCCTGACTGCACGTCACTGCCTTTTACACACATGCCGTGTGTATATTTTCATTCTAATCTATTTATTTGATCATTTTCTTTATTTTTTATCTCATATCAAGCATCATTTGCATCCAACTTCCACACAAGTAAAACGGGCAAATTGCATTTATTTTTGTTTGATCTCCAATAACAATAAATATAAAAGATATATTTCATCTTGGAATCTTTTTTCCCAATCAAAATTTTAATTGAAGTCAACACTGCAATGCTGCACCGAGAAACAGCTGTTTCCTTCAGAATACTTAAAACATTTTGAACCTCAAAGTAAAAACCTCCATATGACCCTAGAAGTTCTGCATGTGCTTCAGCTGAGGAAATTGTTATGCAGAAGACCTGCTCCTGCAATAAGATCAGGTCCTCCAAAAAAAGCTGAGAGAAATCTGTTGCTCGCTCTATGCATACTAATGCGTGCATACGTCGCGGGGTGCATCAATTCTTCCTGTTCTGGTCAATTTCTTTCACAATGCCCATGGTGGCCTGTCATTTTATTTCAGAAGGTATCAAAAAACGGACACAACATTTGATCAAAAGCGTAACTGGAGTAGAGCAGGAAGGGGTGGGAGGTGGTGGAAGGTCAGAACTGAAAGTTTTCCTCAAGTCTATGTGGAAGTGACAATTTACTGAGCAGGAAAATCTGCCAACTCTGACAGCTGTTAAAAATTGGTGCAGTTTTTTGTGGATTTTTTTTTTCCTTGTGGCTGCTTACGACAGAAAGAAGCTGAAAGTGTTCAAACCACGACAGGGAATCAGTGACTTCACACAATCAACCGCTTGAAATGTGAGAACATCTTCACTCAACTGTAGATTGGCACGCACATATACCCACATGTGCCTTCATGGCTGCCTTGAATTATTAAATCTTTCCAAACCAAGAAGCCTTTTATTTGAAATGCTCAGCCTTGCATCACATCCACATTACTACCAGATCTCTTCTTTCTCTCCCCATTTCAACTTTCCATCCATCATTAAGAGCTCCTCTGCATGCAGTCCATCTCTTTGTCCAACGACTCATTTGATCTTTACAGCTGAGTTGGTGGTGGAAAATAATTTTAAGCGTGCCAAATTATTTTATTCTTAAACCCTTTATATACCCTTTTATTCTCTAAAAAAAAGATCAAGGTAGAAAGCAAATGCGGAGAAAGAGTAGAGTGGGGGTGCGTTGGGCAAGTGTCATTAAACACAATCACTGTACAAAATATTTATGAATTCATTTGTTGTTCTTTTAAAAACAGTTATTTTTTGGTGCTCAAGTCATGTGACTTGGTTCTTGTGTTGCGCAATTCTTCTTCACAATGTAAAAGGTGAAGTGACACTGCACCCAGCAGTTCATGTATGGTACTGCAGCAAAAATGAAGCAGAAAGTGGCCGCCGGCCTGATTTTTATCATGAATTTACAACATTAATCTAAAAATTAGGATTTTTAATGACACAATCAGCCTCAAAGGAGCTAAAAACAAAAAAAAAAGTAAGAAGAAATCAGGGCGGAGCTACTTTCGTCTTGTAAATAAAACATTACTTTTTATTTTTTTACAGCACTTTTACTGTGTTTTGGGGTAAATGCTGGAATCCATTAGATCTTTTAATTTCTTAGGAAGATTCTGAGACCACGGATGATGGAATATATGGATTCAGTAAAACATGGCATCACTTTAAAGGTGAGGGGTGCTGGCTGGTTAATGTCACCATTTTTTATTTCCAAGTTTTACAAAATAATTGAGTGTATTTGTTGTGATGGTTGAGTCTTAGAATGGTTTATGGTTAAAATGGAAGATTCTAAGCTTTCCAACTGTATATGATACTTGTAATATGCTGCTGTATTTGAGAAACATTTAATCCCTTAAGAGGGTGAATGATACGGGGCGGTGGACGTCGACGCACATTTTTATTGTCAACATTATCAATTATGTTACTAATCATGTTTGCATAATTGTATACAGTATGTTAAACACATTGTGGTTGGCGCGGATCTCGAGACGGTCAATATATTTAATTCTATTTTATCTTCCCCCCACCCCCACCCTCGGCAAGAATGTCAAACTCTGCCTATGGTAGAAAGTAATCTGTAACTACAACACAGCCCTATGAATTAGCTATTCATTCATGAAAAATAATAACCAAAAACAAATATCATAATGAAAGGGAAAAACAACAGCAACACATGCTTTCTTTGAGCCAAACTGGTGGACTCTTAAATTTTACATGTTAGGAGTTGTCATTCATAAGGGTATTGAATTCCTCTGCAGCCACAACAGCAAATACTTGTTATATTTGCATGAGTACATATTGTGTAAACACACTCTAATGGCATTCAGCCTGCACATTTCAGACAGTGTGCTTGATGTTTATACTCTCAAAATGCCTCCTCAGAGGAATTCGCTGACAGTCCCAGTAACTGTGCAATTCAAATGTGGCACACAAACAAAAAGGCAAAGTGAGCGAGCCACAACAGTGATGCAGCGGTGCAGCATCCGCCCGCGTTCCCCCCTCCCCATGCTACATTACTGAGAGAGAGAGAGAGAGTGTGTGTGTGGAAGAAAGGAAGCCACACAGTGAGGAGAGAGGAATGCACAGTGCCAATAACCCCCCCTACACACACGCACACACAGCGACCTGAGAGAAAGGAGAGACGAGGTGACAACCAACATAGCCTCTCGTCAGCCTAATCTCAAGCCTTACTGTGCTTGTAGTGCACACAGTAGAGGATGTAAGCAGAGGCACATGCAGGAACACACACACACACACGCACACACACACACACACACACACACACAGATATACTGTCGATGGCCATCTAATCTTCTTTAATCATCCCCAATCAACCACAGCAGTATCTTCTACAGATTGCCTCAATGTGCATGTGCCGTGCGTGCCTGTGTGATTGTGTGCACACAAATATTTGTGCAAACTTTCTGATTGTGTGCATGCGTTTCCATGTTCAACCATCTGTGTGAATCAATCTGGTGTTTTGCCATGCACCTCATGTGACTCAAACACAAACGTTGATTAAGACGCTAATCTGTTCCATAAAGAAGAAGAAAACATGGAAATAGGGTTAATATTATTGTCTGTGCCTTTAATCATGAAAATGAAAATAACTTCATCAATCTACAGTATATAGCAATTAAAACATTGATATGCACGTTATTATCAGGTAATTTTCAGCTAAGATAGACAATAAAGGATAGCTGTAGTAGCCGCATTAGTGACATTATTCATGTTTTATACAGGGTTTGCCAATAATCAAAAGAAAAAAGTACACTTTCATAGTAAAAACACCATTCCCTCCACTTCTTTTTTTCACCTTTTCTACACATGCTGCCAAAGGTCACTATATGTAGTGCAATCTTTTCATGACAGAAATGCATGTTTCATTTTTGCAATTAAATAAATACATTTATTTTATTGCATATTTGTGATCATCACTAGCCCTCCCTAACGAAGGCTAAAAAAACTGAATTAAAGGGAGAATATAAATACCTCGGTGAGAGGGAAGGGAACAGGGAAGAGGGAGTCAGGGAAGGACAATGGAAGGGGTGGGGATGACTATTTTAAGATGAGAGTACAATGTTGGTGTTACAGCTGTGCATATTTGATTTGTGTAATCAGTTAAGCCATTCTGGTGACCAGTGTTGTGCTAGTTACTGAAAAAAGTAACTAGTTACCGTTACTAGTTACTTCATTCACAAAGTAACTCAGTTACTATTTTGTTTGTTACTTAAACCAAAAAGTAATGCGTTACTGGAAAAAGTAACTTTTGACTTACTTAGAATGAAAGAATTATTTATTTTGGGTCATTTGTGTCCATACAGCTTCATATTAGTGCTGTAATAATATAATAATCCACTGTTGATCAACTGCTATAAAGCAACCATAAATGATGTGCATATAAAGCACAAAACAGCTGCTCCAAAATTAAAACAGTAATTTTTCAGCCTTAGCAGAGTAATGTAAAGTAAGCTGTGCATATTCCAGGTGCACATTCTGCTGTTGAAAATGCTTATAAAAATAAATGTGGAAAAACAAATTCACAGCATTTTTCTCAGCTACACAATGCTAAACATATCAGGCTAATGAGCTGCTGTTAGCAGTGACTCAGCAGCAGCGACAGGCTGCATTTTTACAACAACATACCATGCAATAGTTTGGCTGACCTGTCCCTGGATAACAGTCACAGTCCGTTAAAATCCAGCCGCAGCGTTAGCTTAGCTTCACTGATCTTTTGGAGACAAAAATAATGTGAGTATTTCCACTCTGAGAAGCTGGTCCTGTTCTCGCATTGACTCGCCATGATTGGCGCACGTGATGTAAACAGAAACACGCTGACAATGCTTCTTCTTCTTCTTCTGTTTTACCGTGTTTGGCACGGCGTCCCGCAAAAATATGTAGCGCCACTGTAAACAGGAAGTACACTGCAGCTAGCAAAGTGACGGACAAACGCACCATATTGTAACGGTTACGGCGTTATTTCTTTAGAAAAATATTGCGTTACAGTACTAGTTACTGTCAAAAGTGACATTACCGCCCAACACTGCTGGTGACAAGTGTGAAGAAATAAAACTTAAAAAAAACACCTTAAAAGCACTTTTTTCAACAACTCTAATCCTTTAGTGATTTTCAGGCTGAATGCGACATAGTGTAGGTTTGTAGACTTTGGTTTATACTGTAAGTTACAGGCAAAAAAACAGTGTTCTGTTGGTCAACGGTGATTGAGAAGTAAAAAAAAAAAAAACCTAGTAACTGTATGAGAAAAGGGTGTAATTGGTTATTTGCTTGAGCCAGAGTGGGATTATCCCGCTTAGACGTGCTATCCCGCCGGGATAGCACGTCTAAGGAGAGGGAGTCTTCATATTCAAAGAGCAGCATAATGTTGGAATGATGGATGTTTCATTCTAATTGTGTATAATAAAGCCTTTCTGCTAGATATTGTGCAAATACATATCCATGAGTGAACACCGACTATTAATTCTATTCTAATTTGAAAACAATCAAAACAATTCATGAACCAATAAATGGTTCAGCCGTTAAACACAGCAACTCCACTTGTTATGCGTTGCAGCCTAATCGTAATAAAAAACCATATTTATGTTGTGACATAATAAATATGTGTATTATATTATATTATAAATATTTACCGTCACATGTAGGTAAAGGATGGCTCCACCAGTGGTTCTTCTCACACACTAACGGCTCCTCGTGGCTCAGTCTGTAGCCAGAATCACAGCCAAAGGAAACTGTGGAGCCAATGGAGAAATCCTGCCCATAGCGAATACCATTGACTGGGATACCTGGGTCCAGACAAGAGTAGCTGTCCACTGTCACACCTGTGGCACAAAAACAGTATTTATTGTATATTTCAAAAGACATTACAATTTTTCATGATATGAATACAAATTCCTTTAGGATGAAAATATAAAATACTATTAAAGACATATAGGGGCGGGAACTGGAGGGTTGCCAGTTCAAGTCCCAGTGCGGACCAAAAACATGGAAGCTGTTCTGGTAGCCGCCAAGGTGCCCTTAAGCAAGGCACCAAACCCCAACACTGCTCCCTTAACTGTAAAGCAACTTTGAATACCCAGAAAAGCTCTATATAAAACTGATGTATAATAATAATAATAATAATAATAATAATATAGGCATTGTTAGATTAACAGATGACGCAACTCTTTATGCTATGCATATATTCAAGCCCTTTCCATGCAAACCCCCATGAAGTTTTGCCCTTCGCTTTTCACAATAAAAGCTGGACAGACTGCTCTAATGTCACCAACACCAGATGTTGTCAGAGTTACATACTGCTGTCACATGTTTTTTGTATATAAATTAGGCAGTGGCTATACGTACGGTAGCTGTATGAATATACCAACATTCTATCCGTATGCAGCACCCCTCATTGGCCAGTTTAAGTCATGTGATAGGTCAGTCATTGGCCAGTTTAGGTCACGTGACTAAGACTAAATCTAACCGTAAACCTAACCCGAACCCTGAAAATTGTTGCAATATAGGGTTATAACCTACCCTAACCATAAACCTAAACCTAAACCTAACGCTAAGACGCCACATACGTTTACTTCGGTTACCGTACCAATAGCACCTGGGGTTGTCCGTACGGCAACCGTACAAATAGACACGTTCTATAAATGAACCTTCTTTAAATGTGTATTTTCACTGAAGCATTGTGACACATGTGTTCAAGTGTTGCAGACAGGATTTGGTTCCAGATGTGGCAGATTTGGTGTTTAGATTGTTGTCAGATTGTTTTTTTTGTTGTAGTTTTTTCTCATCGCAAAGTGGATTTTTGTCAAATATTACATATTTGTTCAATTGTACAAACATGTCACTTTAATATGATTAGTTAGCAGCTATTCAAACAGAACATGATCATTTTGGTTGAGATGTCATGAAAATTAAACAATTGCATAAAATGACACAAAATAAAGTGTTGCATTTACAAGCTTTTTAAGCCTTACACTTACTGTGTCCCCAGCGACACTTCCTGGTATGTGCACATTAAAATGACCTTAACTCTGTTAAAACTTGTTCTATTTGAAAAAAATCTAACTGTTTCTGAAAGCTATCATTTTCCTGACAACCTACAAACATTACGGTAATCACGTTCCCTCCTTCTTAGAAAAGCCCGCTAAGAAATCGCTTCGACTTGCGAGTGTAATACAGGTAGTTGCCATAAAATGGCCTGATTTTGCACATTTACAAACATTAAAACATTTTATTATTATTAATATTATTATTGTGAATAGTAATGAAAATTGTATATATTTGTTGAAAAAAAATATCTGTTATCTGAGCTTTCATTGTTTTTTTCCTACTAAATCTCAAAAAATCTATTTCGGGTTAATAGTCGGGGAACCAAAGTCTCAATAGCTCAATAAATTGGGTTGAACCTGACATGGTCTGTCATACTTTTTATTTGTGTTTTTTCTGTTAACTTTTACTATGAGGACAAATAATTGGAGGGTCTGCTCTGCTGAAAATATTGTGGAAATATTGTGTATGCACCCTGTAT
Source organism: Gouania willdenowi (assembly GCF_900634775.1). NCBI lineage: Eukaryota > Metazoa > Chordata > Actinopteri > Blenniiformes > Gobiesocidae > Gouania > Gouania willdenowi. The sequence continues at coordinate 9,721,348 of NC_041054.1, read as the reverse complement.
TTTTTTATTAGAAAAATGTGAAAAACAATTTTTTTCTTAAAATCCTCAGTGGGTTGGGTAGGCTGTCAATAAATGTATTCCCCATACACATGTGCTGACAACATCCACTGAAAAAATAACTCTTAAAACACATAATTTTACATCAATTTAATGCAAAAAAAAAAAAAAAAAAAAAAAAAAAAAAACCCAGGCGTTTTCTCACTTTTTTCCAATATTTTCATCTTTACTTCATTGGCAAACAACTATTCCACCAAGTTATGGCATCAGTCAATATGCCATTCTTTTAAAAAAAACTGTAAACTCATTCCACAGAAAAAATATGATAGAAATCCAAACAAAATCATTGGATCTTCAATCAATAGACTCAGACCCTCAGAACTCTCAAAATTCTGAAAAACATTCTGGATGTCATCTCAACATAACCCAATTATTCCAATGGAAATGTGTCACACAAAAAACACAATACAGCAAAGTAACTTTCATTTTTCTACTACCGACTATAAGTCACTGCTGGTCTTCCTTCAATATCTTACCCTTTAATTAAAGTAAAACCTTGACAATTTGGTATTTAAAAATGTTAAATCAACCTGTTAGCCGTTTGCATTTTTCAGTACATTTCAAGTAGCTCACAGTTTCAGATCAGTCGTTCACCCTTGGACTTTACCCTAATCAACAGAAAGAGTTATTAAAAAAAAAACCAAAACATTTATGGATTTTTTTTTGAAAGTACAGGAACTTGTATGCATGATACAGTACATGTACCGTAGCAGAAGAATGGAATTTCTTTTTAAAATATTTGGTAAATCAGACAATCGCAACAATATTGAAACAGCTGGTGTTGTTTGCATAAAGCCTGTAAACATATACCCATGCACACAAAATAAAAATATCTGCACCACACCAGTACATTCCTGCCTCACTTACTTTCATAAAGTATTTTGAAGCCGGCGTTGGAGCGACTGTTGTCAGTGGTGAACAGCAGATACAGGAAGTTGCTGCTGCTGAACAGGAACTGGGGCACTTGGGTACCGTTAAAAGAGCCGACCAGAGGGGACAGCAGGTTGGGACCGTCGTGGATCTCCAGGAAGTCATAGCCAAGCTCCGTCTGGAACCTGGGAGGATGAAAAAGTCAGAGGATCCCTTTTTAAATGCTGAGAATTTCAATCAAAAAAAAAAAAGGATCTTTAGACATATTTGAGGATGGCCCAGCAACAATATGACAGTAATAAAGTGGCTGTGATCACACATATATATAGACCATTACTTTATTTGTGGTCATAGTTTTGAATATGGCTTCAGGATGGAATAAGATATAATCACTGTCAGTACTGGTTATTAAAAACAAATATAGAATAAATGGTTCATCATTACTTAAGTAGGTCTTTTGTGCCTCGATTATATTGTATATCTTAAATTGAAACAAATAATAAAAAAAGAATTATCCACCTTCCTTATTTAAATATGACTATAAATCTCAACTCAATAGCCTAAATATTTACAGATGAATAAATACATCATACTTGCATTTGTAATTAAGCTCCATAAACGTTAAATCCTGCATGTCAGACAATTGATGGGAATTTTAAAATAGCTTCACATTTGTGCACATTTAGAGCAATAACTGCCTCTTTTATTGTACAGATTTCTGAAATATTCCGCCTACCTGTCAAATGTGATTTTGATTGAACGTCCGGGCTCTGACTCAATCACCCACTCACAACTTAGGGAGTCTTTGTAGTACCCAGGCCACCCAGGAGACAAGATGACTCCATTCGGTGCTGAATAGTGGCCTCCACATGGTGCTGGAGAGATGAAAAGGGGACACAACAGTGGGTAAATGGAAAAGAGTGCACTGGAGATAATAAACCTTAGTCCAAGTTAGCATTAGGTTGAGGGAAATGTCTTTCCACCCATTAGATTACATGTGTTTGCTAAACCTGAACCCTGAGGCAGAGCAGTGGACTGAGAGCACAATGGTGCTAAGGTACCAAGTGGTATTGTGAACACTTGTGCTTCTTTAAAAAATAATGGGGTAATGATTGTCATAATAACAACCTTCTTTCACTGGAGGCGTAGGGGGTTGTTACTATGAGTGTCGGTGGTGTTTCCACTTTAAAACATCTCTGTAGACCACATTAGCACAGTGCTCCTGCATTAGCTACAAAAAAAACTAACATTTTACCAGCAAACACTGAAGTAATATTAACAATAATGAAGGCACACATTCAGTTTAACGCAGTGGGCCTTTATGAGACATGTAGCATTATTAAAGTTTGTAAGTAATATTATTATTATGAGAAATAAATATGAGAAATTGGAACATTTTGATATTTGATTATTTACCATTTATTACCACACAAAAGTACAGAAAATTGGTGCCGTTGAGTATCAAATGTGAAAGGTACCCATCCCTAACCCTGATTGGTTGTAATATTTTCAAAAGCCAATGGCAAACCTAAATTGGCTTTTCCCCACCCCCTTATTAGCATATATGGCTTACTAGTGACACGTTTTACTTGACTATTCACACACTAGTAAACCAAATTGAGAACATGTGCTCCATATTTGAGCACTAGTAGAGCATTTTATATGGTTGATATCACTGATATCAATCGTATGCACAAATGGCTTTCCATAGTGACCATTCTTTGTACTAAATAAATAGTGTTGTTTTAATCATAGCTTCACTGAAAATAAAGCAACGAAGCAGATTCCTGCTAAATAAGCAGTAAAAACAAAAACTCACGTTTCTCTCTTTGTCTCAGGTACAAATCACATGAGCGCTAGGAAATATTCTTCCTCTTTAATAACTAGACTCTCCAAGCTCCTATTCTACATATATTAGCATGATAAATTGTAAGCTGTGCTGGAAATATTAGCCATTTCCATCAGGGAAAGGGCTTTGGTTTAAAGACTAATAAGATGGAATTACCTGACATTTAAAAGGTGCTAGAGTTGGATTATACACAATTACAGCTAACACTCTCACAGTAAGGATGTCGTTACCTTCACATTAGGTTAAAGGTCACTTCTAAAGCTCTGATCCCACAAATCGCTCACAGACGATGCTTTATCATTAAATACTACTACAGTAGGTACACATTTGTTAGCTAGTTGCTTTTGTGGTGGAAGCACTGTATTAATACAATATATATTCTCTAGGTGCTAAGGTTAACTGGCTACTTCTGTATTTTCCTTCCATTGCGCTGACAGCAAATAATTCTACCTTCTGACTTTTTATTCAGCTGTAATAACGAGGCTCTTCGTGACATATTGTTCATGATTTAATATTCCACGATGAAATATAAACATAATTTACCTTCACATTTCGGAATGGGCCCACTCCACATGACTTTCCCTCTGTCTAGCTGACATGAGATGGTTTCGCTTCCTTGGGTTTTGATAAATCCGTCCTCACACACCACGGAGATGGAGCTGCCGAGCTGAAAACTGTCCCCAAAGCGGCGAGCGTTGATGGGAATGCCGGGGTCAGGACACTCATTGTGGCCAAAAGCTGTGGTTAGAAGTTAGAAGGTTACAAGGAGAGACTGGGATGATCTATTGAATACTAGATGTGCAAAGACACAAGAGAAAGACTATTGATATAAAGGAAATCTGCAGCAATCAATATTTGTTATATATTAGATTAAATTACATTTATCTTTCTTTTCCGTTACTGAAAACCTTTATACATGTGATTCTTCCAATCCTTCTTTAATATATAAACTGGCATATGAGATAGTAGGCCACAAAATGTAAGCTCTTCCATGTTGTCAGGTTGATTTAGTTTAGTGTAATGATTTTGTTAAATTACAGCGAGAAGTTGACAAAATAGAAATAACAGGGAGAAAACTTTTTTGGTCACTTTTATTAATTTATGCTTTCAGCCAACCAGTCCAGAAGATCAATATCATATTATATTTGTGTTGTCCGGTATTGGTTCGTGTGGAGCCTAAATCACCACACATTTTTTTTTTTATTATTATTATTCTTTAAGAATGCCTCCAAGTGCCTCAGAATCTTTGGACTTGAATACTTTAAATATTGGTTGCAGAAGCTACCAGCTTCCTAAAAACTGGATATTATATCATGATACAGTACAAAGACATCAGACCGTTGAAGGGTCTAGATCAGGGGTGTCAAACTCATTTTAGTTCAAGGGCTGAATATGGAGCAGTTTGATCTACAGTGGGCAATAGATTCTATGTGGGAAAATTAGTAATTTTAATATTATTGTGTCCTAGTTTACACTTTACTACGTGTACTGACAGATATCATTCCCAACAGGATCTTCACTTTAAATTTTGTGACCAATTTGTATTTAATTAAGGAAAATATGTCAAAAATTTTTAGAAAACCCTAAATTTTCGTTTTCCCCTACAGCTTAACGTTAAAAATGACTTCCATCACGTCATATAAGCACCGGGAAAAGCTTTGAGTGCCTGCAAATATTGTTGAGTTTAATTTATAATAATTATAATTACATATTATATAATTATAATAATTAATGTTTTCTCTGTCATTTTTACTTCCTCCTGCGGGCCAAATTTGATGCTCCAGAGGGCCGGATTTGGGCCCCGGGCCATGAGTTTGACACGTGTGGTCTAGATGTAGGATCTGATTCTCCAGTCTCTTTTGTTGGGTGCAATGTTTTTGACAGAGCTAGAATTGCCTTTTTTCATCACTTCAGTCTTTGTGTCTTAGAAAATCTCATTGAAGGCATTATAATCTATCACAGCACTTGAAACACTCAGACCTTTGACATAATCATTGGCAAAAAAAAAAAAAAAAGTATAAACACCTTTCTGCAAACCACTTTCTACTTTCTATTCTTAGCACCTTAGTGACACACGAGACATCTCCAGACGTTTCAAATGGGATACAGCAATTAGCAATAAAAAAAAAAAAGAGAATAGATCTGAGGTTTAACTTCAAGAGAGGGAAAATGAGGTTCTGCTTCCTGTGTGTGTGCGCCTGATGAAAGCTGAGTAACTGACAAATAAGGCTAACAACTTAAGGCAGGCATGCACTGTGCAATTTTTGGCCCATTTTGAGCAGATTTTTTATTTGTGCGTCTATTTTTGGGATCGGCCCGAGTCTCGGTTAAATCGCGTCGTGCATTGTGTAGTATACATAGTGTCACGAGAAGCGATTAACACCTCACGACCAGCTCCCGATCAGCAATCGTATGGTCGTAAGGAAATCAAACATGTTTGAAATCCTGGTCGCCCCTTGTGAGGTAATCGCACTGTTGAAGCTCACATTGCCCATGCATGAACACCGTAGGACCGCTGTAGAGTGGATGGACTGTACAGCCCATGACTGTCCGGCCAGTTCCTGGTCCATCACATTGCCGCCTTTTCTTTTTTAAAACTCTTTTTGCTGAGATCTCTCCACTTCCGGGTTCTTCTTTTTTTCCCTGTCTTAAAGGTACGAACACTAGCAGGATTTTGAATGTAGCCTCCCCGATGGCTCCGCCTTTACCCCCCTAAACTCTAAACTTTATCATTATATATGTTAAAAAACATGACTTCTTCTTCTTCTTCTTCTTCTTCTTCTTTCTTCTTCTTCTTCTTCTTCTTCTTCTTCTTCTTTCTTCTTCTTCTTCTTCTTCTTCTTCTTCTTCTTTCTTCTTCCCTCTTCTTCATCTTCTTCTTTGTCTCCTTCTTCTTCTTTCATCTTTCTTCTTCTTCTTCTTCTTCTTCTTCTTCTTCTTCTTTCTTCTTCTTCTTCTTCTTCTTCTTCTTCTTCTTCTTCATCATCATCATCATCATTTCCGAAACAGACCCCGATGTGTCGTGTATGAATGTATAGTTTGAGCTGTCAGAGTGTTTGGTCGTACAGTGGTGAGAACTATTAATCGTGAGCTGTGCACATTCAGACTCTGCAATTGAGTCGCAACAGTTGAGCTGGAGCTGAGTACAATTGAAAAAAAAATCGCAACTGTGTCTTTTCTTCTGGCCTAAGCCGTACTTCTCTGTACATGCTTTGAAAGGTGTGAATTAATTTTGTGATACTAAAACAAAGTTAAGAGTGGGTAGAGTTATAGTTATACCATAAACCTGAATATAAAAATGGAAAAAACAGATGAAAAAGCACTACTTTATATGCTTTTGAGAAGCTGGCCTCTATTCCAGAGCCATTTCTTGCTATATATGGACTATGAGGACAGATTTATCTTTGTCATCCCCACAGGGGTGCAAAGTTGCAAATTGCATTAGACTCTTCTTGACCTACAACATAACTATTATGATCTTTTCTTTATGTTGTTTTTCATTGTTTTCTCTCTAAATCAATCCTGGTCTGTCCAAAAGCCCTAAATATCAAGCTTGTGGTTTATACTTATCAAACCTTGAAAAATCCAGATAGATATATTAGATGGGAATGTTTTTTCCCTCTACCAGTAATATCAGTATTTGTCATACAGTAATTCTAAATTTCTTACTTAAATTTGATGCTAGTTTCTTTTCGCATGCTACCAAATTGGTATGACTTTATATAATTGTCTTAACATCTTTCTTCTCAGCTCTCTTGCAATTTAAACCCATATATGGCCATACCAGGTAGATGAAAAGATAACATACATTTCTGTAGTAGACTTTTTTTTAACCTATTTTAGTTTGTCTTTTAGAAGGATATGTCTTAAGTAGATTACTCAAAAGTACGTAAGTAGACCTTACGCCATGGAAGATTCCATAACATTTTGGAGGTGAACCAGGTTAAAATACCTGATTCTGGATAAGTTTCATCCAAATTGGATCCGGAATTGCTGATTTCATTGGAACCTTTCTAAAACATGAGGGTGACCATATATTGGCCTACTGTATCATTTTTAATGTGATAGAACTTTTTTCCCAGCCTTAAAGTATGAATAATCATGGTATGATGATCAGGATCATTGATCCAGATAACTGCAATATCTGTCAAAGAGGAGATTCGGCACTTGGTGGAGGTTTTGCGCTCTGACTGCTCTACTCTTTTTTAAATTTACCAATCTTATTACACAACAGTTTCTTTTGTATTGAGGCACAGCAGATATACGTACTACTATATGTGATATTAAATCCTCTTCCGGACATGGAGTGATCAGCCTGAAACTCCAGCCTCAGCGTATTGGTATTGGATGTCAGGTGGGATGGACTTTCAGCACCGGAGAACCTCCCGATGACATTGGCATCATTCATCTCACCATCTTTCACGGTGAGGGCGTCATAGGGAGCTTCAAGGTCAAAGTCATTAAAAGCCAAGTGTATTCTGGAGCCTGGATCCGACTGGATGAGCCAGACGCAGTTCATGTTGTTTCCATAGCCTTCTGGGTAATCTGGGGAGAGGACCGTTCCTGATGGTGCAGTGAAGTTGGACATGCAGGGGACTGGGTGAGGAAAGGAAATGACAGAAGACAAAGATAGGACAATGGAGATGGCATACAGAGAGAAATTTGCTATTAAGTATTCATCTCAACCCATCAATCGTCATCGTGGCGCCTTAGGCCATAATAAACTGAACTGTCACCATGGTGACAGGTCAGACTGAAGTTATCCAAATCACAGCAGTTTATATTATATTCTTTCCACGTTCAATCTTCTGCATCCGTCATACTGAAAACCTTCACAAATGATTCCAGGACTTACAAATGCATATGGGGATGTTTGCTGACCACTGATTGTTGTCTTGACAGGAAATGGTTTTTTCTCCAATGAGCTCAAAGCCAAACTGGCATTCGAACCTCAGGATGCCTCCGTTTAAAAAGCTGTCACCATCTCTTACAACCGTATAGAGGAGTCCCAGGGTCCGCCACAGCTCTCTTTGTCAATTTCTGGAAAAATTGAGAAGAAAATGACAAAAAAAAATGTTCAGTTATTCATGGCAATCTGTCTCCAAATATGAGCAGCATGTATGCAAGAACATTTCAAAATATTTGAATTATACAATCTGCCATGTGAAATATAGCTGGAATTAATTCTATGTATCTGTTATCTAATTATCTTCAATAAAAATCAAAGAGAAAAAGATTTTGGATCTCAATCATCAAATTACCTTTTACCACCGTTTGCATGCCTCCATTAAGCAGTAAGTTCCCATTGACAAAAATATCTCCAACTGAAGCGAGAACCATTGTACATAAACTAAACTAGCGTTATTAATTTGTTCAGACAGCACGCATGATTCACTGATGTTTGAATGGTTCATGTTCAGTCCAGCTCTTCAAGGTTTTCTCTACATTCTCAATTCACAAAGATATTCATCGCCACTCTTGATCTTTAGATAGCTTTTGAAAAGGGATATTCAAGTTTAGGACAATAAAATGGGTCGGATCCTCAAAACACTGCCTCTGCTCCATGGCAGTCATACGATCAAATACATCGGCAAGAGAGAGAGAAAAGACTTTTCTTAAAACAACAAATGTACTATATGATAGCCCAGCAAAAGTCTGTCTAATGTAAACATCATATTGTGTCGCCCTGTAATGAGACTTATGAATGAATGTAAGCATAGGGACATTAATATGTACAAATGTTACTGTACAAGGTCAGTGTATGCTAAAGGCCTTTGTTTCTATTTCTATAACCTTAAAGAAAATTAGAAGTGGCAAATCTTTGAATGACTGATTGATTTATGTTTCCAACCATGTGCAGTGAACGCAGCAACTAAATAGTCTATGTCTTACTCTGAGATCTCTTCCTTCTCCCATTTAGAACAGAATAACTCTGCCAACTGAATGGAGTCTAGCATGAAAATGATTGGCTCTTGGTTTGCAGAGTCAGGAAAATCTTATTGAATACTTCTGCCTGGAGCTAGTTTGTATCTATCTCCTTCTGAATGCCTCCTTTCCTGAGTTTGCAAGTATTCATGACACCCCTTCTTTTCTACATTAGGCTGGAATATAAGGTTAAACATTACCTTCTTTGATTTTATATAAAGGTGCCACCTTGTCACCATAATTCTGTTTAAAATGTTGTCGATGGAATTTCTGGAAATATACCCTCTGTTCCCCCATCTTACTCTGCTTTATTACCCTATCACTTTCTCCTGTTTTCAGTGTTATTTACAGTGGTGGTCAATGGCAGGAACGTGTGTGCTTAGAGTGCCAGTGTCCCACTTTTAGTGTATGTATGTGCATGGCTGTGTCGACGTGCGCGCTTGTGATGTATTGCATTAATTTCCATCATGACACGGTCTTTATGAGACCCACAGACCCAACCAATCACAAGCTGCCTAACACACACTTTTACGTGTAAACCTCCAAACAGATGCACTGGCACACAGTGAAAAAAATTGAAAACAAATTGCTTTGGAAGAGAAATCAGCCACAGTACTGGAGCAATCCTCTGCTGCTGCTGCTTCCTCCCATATATGCATTTCTTGGAGACTGCCAATGACGAAGAACTAATAAATAAGATCCCCAACCAACCCTAAGCCCCACTTAAAAAATAGCAAATAAGCCAATATCAAACAACTAGCCCAACAATGTGTGTATTAAAACAAAGCAGGGTTGATGATAACTTTGCAGGTGAAAATGGAATGATATGTCCAAATATGTCCAAAAACCGACTCACCACCTTACACTTTGACTAGTGTGACCATATGTTCAGTCTTACCTGGACATGTTCATATCTCATGGAAACGCCAAGATTTCCCACTGATGCGGAATGTGTCACTGAGTTTAAATTAACACAACTACGCCAACATTTATTCAAATGGAATAACTGTAAAAGTTTCAGAGAGATAAACTTGTTGCACTTTACAGTCCCTATGGTTTTTTTAGGGTTATTTTACTCAAAAAAGTCACGAATTCAAGATGGACGATATTATCTGCCAGGCAATATTTTAGGCCTACTGGTTTTTCCACCAATGTTGAAATTTATAAATTATGTTTTGGACAATATTGGCATTTAAAATATTACCAAAAGCTCATGTATCAGAGGTAACTGTGCTGGGCAGAGTATACCCATCACATATAAATACCTGTTTGAAAAGTTTCTATATTATATTTTGCACTAGTTTCCATTGATTGTCTTTTCCTTGGAGTTTTACTATCGTATCATGTATTTATACTTACTTATACTGACTGATGCTGTAACCTCTGATTTTACCTTTTCGGGATCAATAAAGGTTCTTGTGTTACTTTCTACATTTTATTATATTTTCAATAAAATATTTTTATTTAATGAGACCAAGGGGGAATTTGCTTTTTCCATTTGTGCAAATTGTGGATTTGCTTTCAACATTGCTAATGGCAACTTAACATTGAATGTTCCAAAAGTATTATGTAATACCGTACGTTCTAAATTTCCAACGCTGTTCATCAGTGAAGCCGCAACTGAAAATGTGACGCATTAAACCCATTTTCATGACATTTGAGAGGCTTTAAAAGCCACAGTGAAGAAGAAAATGAGTGAACAGATAGTTAACGCTCCCATGCAGGTGTGAAGAACGAAGTAGGAGAAAAATGTGCCAGTCTAATCGTATTGTGGTGTTACGATGCTGTGACTTGAAGGGAGTGGCTAAAAAAAGTCTTGTTCACACCGTAGACATCAGTGAGGACACCGTTGAATGGAAATGTTCTCATTTGTTATTCCGCCAATGCAGCCAGGATTTCAGGTTCCAGGCCAGGCCACAGTAGACCTTTTGAAGATTGATTTGATAGTTGTGTAGAAAGAAGACAAGAATTTTCTGTTCCCCTTTAAAGCCTAGTTAATAAAATGCAAGGCGTGTGTTATATTCCACCTTATGACTCCCAGATACCTGCAGCTCCAGGAACTCTTTCAATACCTTGGCCTGAGACATTCAACACTTTCTTACATAAACTCAATTCAGGACCTAAACTTTTTTTTTCCTCTCAGGACCAAGTAAAAGGCTTGTGATGTCAACATTATCAAATAATCTTGGGATGTACTGTAGCAACATATCCGAAAAAGCAATAACGGGGATTAAAGTTCACCGCCCTCTCAGAGCTTCTATATTTGGTTATTTTTGTTACACCAAGATGTTTCAGGTGCTTCCTCATCAGACTTAGGTATAGAGCAAGAGGAAGGAATTGCAACAGAAAAACAGAAGATGAAGAACAAAGGTAAGGCGAAAATGCACACTTTCTATCAAAGTCATTTTAAAGTAAGACAGTAAACCAATAAACCATTGCTAAGCCTGTACTTAACTAGGTTAAAGAAAGCATTTCCCAACCTATCTTCTGCTTGAAGTAAATACAAGAAGTCTAATGAGCCCTTAACCATCTGGAGCACCGTCTTAATGAGCTTTTCAAATTACTTCATGACCAGTAAGGGCCAAAACAACATATTGCTTGTTTCAAGTAGCTTCGTCTTGCATTTTACAGCCTATATCTGTTTAGAATGCCTTTTTTCTGTGGAAAAAAGTAGAATATGTATGGAATTTATTATTAGGTCCGCATGAGGAAAACAACTCCATTTTTTCAGGTACATTTACATTACATTAATCGTGTAATTGATATTTAATTACAATTACATCATAATTTCAATTGTGATTGTAGTTTAAAAAATGTGTTGCTGTCATAATCATAATTAAATTGTAACTGAGTTTAGATAATTGACTTTGTAATTGTAATTGCTATGAAAATTCTATAAGAATTGACAATTATGATTTAACGCAAAACTGGAAAACCATGTTACAGTTCTACATGTACAGTATGTAATTAACTATTATCAGAATATGATCATGCTTTCCCACATTTTACAACAAAAGGCTCAGACGCCCACATTAAGAAATGTAAAACCTATATTTAAATTGATTAGGAAAAAATGAGATGATATATATTTGTTTTTAGTGTATTTTACAGCTGATTTAGGATCCGTCATCATAAGAGATGCTAACAGAAAGCTAACACAAGAGAAAGGTTAACTTTTATGAGGTTATTTATTTCAAGCTCAGTAATTGTAATTGAACTTTAGTAATTGAGAATGTATTTGTAATTGACTTTGAGGATAAAAAAAACAACAACTGTAATTTAATTGTGATTGGAAAAAATGCTGGTTACTGTAATTGTAATTGAATTGTAATTGAACATGGATAAATGTAACTGAAAACTGTAATTGAAGCCAACCCTAATTTGGACTGAATGAATGAATGACGATTTTCACAACTCAGATTGGACTGAATATTACACCAGTCAATAATTAATGACTGGCAAATGAAACAGTGCTGTGATTAAGTGAGTTTTGCCCTTCAGGGGTCACCCTATATGTTCACACATACAGCACATGTATGTAGACACCCAGGAACAAGGAAGAATGACAACACGTATTCGTTGGTAAGAACCAAAGCTCAAGGATGAAAGAAAACGCGTACGCCTCCCCCTACCTCTGAAGTTATTGACTTTGAAATTGAAGCACATTTGTGGTCATGTTGTGAATGAATATTTCATTAACTCATACCTCAAGGTGTCTCAGGTTCTCTATTTAGTTCTGTGTCATTAGGAGCAGCCTGTTCAGTGCTTAGATATCAGGGCTGACATCATGCAGATCTTAAAAGAACTGTGGAATTATTATTATTACCACCGTGGCTCAGGTGGTAGTGGGTCGTCTTCTGATCGAGAGGTTGGGGGTTCGATCCCAGTACCTGACTATGTGTCGAAGTGTCCTTGGGCAAGACACTGAACCCTAAGTTGCTCCCAGTGGTCGACTAGCGCCTTGCATGGCAGTCCTGTCCCACTGGTGTGTGAATGTGAGAGTGATTGGGTGAATGAGCTGATATGTAAAGCGCTTTGAGACTGCTTCAGTGTGGTGATAAAGCGCTATATAAAATCAAGTCCATTTACCATTTATTATTATTATTATTATTATTGTATTAAAATTTAAAACTAAATTAAAGTTTTTTCTTACTTTACTTCTTTGCTTGTTGTCTCTTCAAAACGTTATACTTTATTATCTGTAATATAGCCTTGTAATATGTATATCATACTTGAGAAGAGAACTCCTTGATCACATCACACACACTTACTGTATAATCATACATTAATGGTGATATGAAAACACACAAGAAAAAATACTCATTCATCACTCTGGCCATCTGCTTCATAGCACACACCTACAATATTGAACCAGAGGTCATCTTATCCATAAAAACTCACCTTGACATATTTCCTTCAATAAAACACTCACCCCTATCACTGGCAATATAAAAAAACTGATGAAAAAAATAAAATAAAATAATATCTCAAAAATAGGAGCTGACCTCCTGACTCGTTGAGTGGATTCAACTACCCACATGGGTATGTGACATTCAGATTGAAGAAAGAGAGTTTTTTATTCAAACCAATAACTAAAATAGCTGGTGTGTCATTTCTTTGAAACTGAAGCCTTGGCTAGAAAAAAACACGAGCTGGAAATTCAACAGCATACAATTAGATAAACCTTCCAAAATGTGGCATAAGGCAGAATCTCATTAAAAAAAAAAAAAAAAAAATGAAAAAAATTGCATCACATTCAAATAAAATGCGTACCATTTTACCTTTCTGCTTCTCATTGGCTGTAAGGCAAATATTTGATGTAAAGGCAGCTCCGTGTAGTCTCAAAATCCTCCTTATATAACACCAAGAAGATGATTTGTTGCTGGAATGATTCATTTATAAAAGCCATCGAGAGCGTGACTCACAACTTTGAATTCATGGAAATAATATATAATTTACGCTATCTTTTAATAGAGCTAAATGTCAGGACAGGTAAATGTCTATAATTTAGAACAGTTTTAAAGAAACAATATAAAAACACTTAGAATGTAGTTTCATTGTAAGTAAATATGACACATATTTTCACATTAATATACAGTGGTGAAAGTAACAGATTACAAGTACTCATGTTACTGTAAATGAGTTGCTTTTATGGGTAAATTTACCTGTTTTAAAAAAAGTAAAGTATTTTGTTAAAAAGTTACAGAAATTAGAGACTTTAATCTTTCAGAACCTGGTGTCAGAATTCAGATTGTACAAAATATTCTGTGGGTCTTTAAAAAATGAATCAAAATGCTCTAAAACGGCTGGCACTGAGTGGGTAGAAATTTTGAAAATGGCTGTCACTGTAGGAGTTAATAAAAAAAAAAAAAAAACCTACATGGCACCAGTTGGTCACTGCATCATGGTACAAGTTAGATATTCACCGAGGAGCTTCGTCACACTGTCTCCTAGCAACCCCAGCCGAAAAACACAATTCTCGTCTATAGACGGGAGCGGTGGCCTAGTGGTTAAGGACGCTGGGCTTGTAATCAGAGGGTCGCTAGTTCAAGACTCACCTGAGCAAGCCACTTAACCCCCAATTGCCCCAACAGCGCCACACCGTGGCTGCCCACTACTCCCTAGGGAGGGGTCAAATGCAGAGAACAAATTTTGTATATGTACCTGTATGTATATGACAATAATGGCTAAATAAATATGTGTAGACATTTTTTTTGCTTTTCTTCTTTACTGTGTAAAGCCTTGTTTCAATGACTGAACGAAAAAATTTACTAACTAAACTAACTATTTTATGAGTATTTCATGTATGACTCACTTAATTTAATTTTAAATCAAGTAACAATACATCGACTTGAGGAGGATATACTGTATCAGTACTCTTTACACCTCTGCTAATATACCTATATGTGGATTTTTTATGAATGCTGTTTGCATGAATGATAATCGATACAATGTTTATATCTAAACCAGAGGTATTTTTAATTGAAACACTGTCCCATTATTAGGTAACTCGTACATTATGCAATATGATAAATTTACTTAAGAAACAAGCTCCATATTTGCCAAAAGAAAATACACTTTTGTTTGTTTCAAATGACAGGAATTAACTTGTACTGGTAAAAAGAGAAAGCTTTATCCGTGGCAGCTGCTCCAGTACATTTCAAGTAAAAAGAACAATAGTGTTCATGGCAGACCTTCACATGTCAAGAGACTACACAGTTAAGATTTACTGCTGCTGAAAACTGACAAATAATTGGAACATATTTTGCAGCTGGATCACTGCCTATCTAAAAACACGAGAGGATTAAAACAGCCTCGACACCATGTCAGCCTCCTACCAAACAATGTTCCCCTCGAAGAATATGTCTCGTAAATTATTAAAACATTACTTTGCAAGATTGACTTCCTTCAAATGTTAATGCAAGAGCAAGACAGTGAGGATTTGAAAGGTGACCTTTGAGTTTTTATCTTTTGTATGTAAAGTCATATTCAGAAGGAAACCTTGTAACACTCGATACAAAACAGCTCGAGACAGTGTTTTTTTTCTTTTTCCTCACAAAAAATATCTTCCTCAAATACCAAAAAAAAAAAAAAAATAGACTTTATCAATTTTGCCATTGAAAATGCTAAAAATGCTTGAGAAACTCAAAAGCTTAGTGAGTACTTGTTTAGTTTTTGAAAAGAACTATCAGATGTCAGAATGGGAAATATTGCTCTGCACAAAAAACACAAATCAATCAAAAACACAATAGAAAGATGTGACAATCACTGTTTAGTAGGAAGACAGAGGGCTGTTGTTTAGGGACATGCAGGATGAATTCAAATGAATGAATGTTTGGTCTGATAGAGCATTGTTCTCTTGATGGGCAAGAAAAACACAATGTTTGCACGCTGCATAGTTTTTCATTTTTTTTTTAAACAGTAAAGCAAATAGCTACTTTCCTTGGTAATGAGTTACTTTTATTATAGAATAATTCAGTTACTAACTCAGTTACTTTTTGGAACAAGTATTGAGTAACTATAACTAATTACTTTTTTGAAGTAACGTTCCCAACACTGGTGACCAGGCTCACCTCTCCAACTGGGCTGTGCCAACCACTTGACAAATAATCAATATTTTTAAGTGACAATCTATGGGTGCCAAGTGTAAAAATTTTGTATTAAAGTTGTAGCTAACACATTTTCATTATTTATCTCACTTTTCTCATATTTAGCACATTTTCCTACATTTAACACAACATTTAACCACATATATAGAGGTAAAAAAAAGCATTAAATCTAAATATTTCAATCTAAATCTAAATGGTAAATGTTTTATCTAAATGTTAAATCTATATCTAAATACCTAATCTAATTCTAAATCTAAATGGTATATGTTTTATCTAAATGTTAAATCTATATCTAAATACCTAATCTAATTCTAAATTTTAAATCTAAATCTAAATGTTATATGTTATATCTAAATGTTAAATCTAAGTCTAAATATTAAATCTAAATCTAAATATTATATATCATACCTAAATGCTATATCTTATATCTAAATGTTAAATCTAAATCTAAATATTAAATCTAAATGTTGAAATCTAAATGTAAATATTATATGTTCAATCTAAATGTTTAAATCTAAATCTAAATGTTATATATTATATTTAAATGCTTAATCTTATATCGAAATGTTAAATGTTAAATCTAAATGTTAAATCTAAATGTTAAATCTAAATTTAAATGTTAAATCTAAATTTAAATGTTAAATCTAAATGTTGAACTTAAATGTTTCGCACATATGCAAATTGACCCCGCCCCCTGCAAGCTCAACCAATACACAAGCAGAGACACACACAGCCGCTCCCACCCACCTCATAACAATCATGATGGGGTACAGCATGAATCTGCCCAAAAACTGCTTTCACATCAGAATCGTCTGTGACTCAAGCAGATTATTTAAAACCTTGATTTGACTCGGTTTGCATTCACAACGTGCTTCTGGATTCTCAAACTGCCCAAAAAGACCTGATGTAGATGCATGATGTGCTTGTCTGTGTTTCTCAGCCCAGCTACTAGTTGATTGGCCAGAACTAAGAAATCATCAAAATATATCTGCACCTCCTTGTTGCTCCAATGTTGTCCATGTTCCATTTTCTAACTCTCTGCATTCTTTTTTTCCTGATACTTTTACACTATGTATCACAATGATGTTTGCTCTATGTCACTTTAGATGCAGTTCCTATGTTTGTTCCAAGCCACGAAGCATTAGACTGAAAACAAATTGCTGTTGAGTTTGTTTGCAACTCTGCCAAAACTCTGATTCTTTTATTCACGCCGTTTGTGTGTTTACCAAAAAAAAAAAAATGCAGACATTTTGGTGAGAAACTGCCCTCATCAGCTGCAATGCTTTACTTTAAAGGCAACAGTTGAAATTACGATTATTAGGTTATTATTTTAACACAAGAAAAACATTATTCCATGTTATCATTACATGAATTTATCTATTTATCACCCGATGCATACAGAAGTTCTCATGCATTTATGTAATACCGTGTATACTCAATATGATACAATAATGCAGGGTTTTTGAACTTTAGGATTGTGACCCCAAGTAGGGTCGCCTGAAATGTCTAGTAATTGATAAAAAAAAATACTGATTAAATTATGTATTTATATATTTTTTAAGTTATTATTATCATTCTTTAATTATTATTCTTTACCACACACTAGTTCAAATGAAATGCAGTAAAACAAAAATTTTAATATCTGAGCTGGCCCATCTTGTCACTTTGTGCACAAATAACAAAGATGCACAACAAACATGATAAAAAAAATTTAAAAAAAACTAACTCTATAAAAAAAAAAAAAATATGAAATCTGTGTGTTAAAAATGGGGTCACAACCTGAAAAGGTTTGTGAACCACTACATTATCATAATACATTAAACAAGAAATACAGTACTAGCATTGCTTTTATTATGGTTATACAAAAACCACAGAGTAAATACATGCTTCCAAATCACTTGTGTGTACCTGCACTGTAAAATTGTCCTACATAATTCAAGAATTGCAAACAAGTTATTATATTACTGCCTACAGACCAGTGACATGCCATCAGGGTAGGCAAGGTAGGCAGTGCCTACCCAAGGGTGAATTGATATTTTGATTATTTAATTATATATATATATATATATTTTTTTTTTAAATTATAAATTATTTATTTTTCCATTTCCAATAGCCTACAGTACCTATAAGTTTGAAAGTGTCCGAATTTTGTGCGTTTCATAGCCCAAATTACTAAACAGCGCTATTTCCTGGAACAGCTGCAGTCTTTTTTTTTTTCGCTCCGCTGTAAGGCAGAGGGAGGCCACGCCCCCTCCCAAAGGCACGTCGCTCTTCTGCCTCCGTTCCCATTGCGTGATTTTACGTGTTTGCGCATGTGCAGTCAGGTCCCCAATATGAGAACCATTTACGCGTAAAGGCAGCGTAGAGAGCTGCCTTTGCACGTACCTGCGCTATGCTAAATGCTATACGTAAGTTCACAGCACATTAGTGAATAGATGACTGCTGCTGCTACGTTCTCTAGCTAGTGGGCGGGATAACACTACAGTGTGGATGACGGCGCTAGAGATGATAGAGAAACTTTGTTTTGAGGAAAAATGACAGCTTTTAAAAGATGGAGACCAACACCTGAGTTACCAGAGCTTTAGCAAAGGTAAGGTCAGAACATGTTTCATACTTTTCACAGTGAATGGAACAAAAGGAAGGATTGACTTTGTGGATGCTCCTCACTGAGGCTGTTCTAAGTTGTCATTTTTTCCGTGTTTCTGTGTGTCCAACACAAACAACAGATGTGCTGTCGTGTCATGAGATATATCTTGTTGGGAGAGTATGGAGGTTATATTAAATAATTGTTTATGTTTCTTTAATGGTGTTTATGATGTTGATTTTGTTAGATGGCTAAACACTTGTTCATGTGGATCTTATTGGGTTTTTTCTTTCTTATCATGAATTTTATATTTTGATAAGCACATTGAGATGACTTTGTTGGAAATTGCTTTATACAAATAAAATTGATTTGAATTGAATTAACACTTGACAGCAGAAACATATGAAATTGTCATTGGTGGTCTCGATTTGCAACGTGGTCACTGCTCCAGACCGAGTGACACCTCTCTATAGGCTGTGTAGACATATACTGTATATATGCTACTATATTACATCACATTTATGTAGTCACTAAATAGAATTAAAATGAGAAAGACGGTAAAATTCTTTCTTTAGAATGAGAGCTGTTTATTGACTGAAAGTCAGCTATGCAGCCTTTAAACTGATCCTTTCACTCTAGCAATTTGACTCATATTGGAACCAAAAAAACACATTTACTACAGCTTTGAAGTTAAAGTCTCAGCTTTGAACGTGTTTTATTAAACAGACGGGTAGATTAAGTTGAGTGAGGTGTGACATTTTTTGCCTAAGTATATTTTGTGACCCCTTAAGAGAAGGAAAAAGGGTGGCGTTTGTTTTTTTGTGTGTAATTTGTATGGCATGCGATGGCTGTGTGGAGTCAGAGTATTGCCAGGTTGGTGACCTTGACTTTAATAAAAGATGAATGGCGACAAGACAAACACAGGGACTCAGAGGGAAACTGGTGGGCTAGAGCCAAAAAAAAAAAAAAAAAAAAAACAGCGAAAGATGAAAAGCGAAAAAGCGCATAAAGAAATGTGAGCGATGATGGCATTTGGAAAAGGACAAGACAAAAAAAGAAGGTTGTTCCACACAGGAAATGAGTAGAGGAGGAGCCAATCACAAGCAGCAATGAATTAGAAAGCATCCATCCAAAAACCCCAAACATTTTATTTTTTTATTTTTAGAAGACAGTAAAAGGAAGATAGTGGACAGCCAACACAACAAACAGACAAAAAAGCACATGGGCTCAAAATAGTCAGAATGTGAGGAATGAAAAGACTACATTTGTTGGAAGATTTGTTAATTCACGCATGGAAGATCTTTCCAACAACTACATTCATTAACAATTCCAGCAAGTTCACTTTGTCTTTTTAAAAAAACATATATGTTAAGGTTGGCCACGCCCACAACGAATACATCAGGAAACATAAAAGCCATCAGAAAATGCTTTGATGCTTTCCTTACAGTCTATGTGAATTGTAGGGATACATCAAAGCATTTCACCTCTGAGGAAGACTGGCAGTTGACATTTGAAACATGAGAGATACAATTTCTTGAAAAACCTTGTCTGAAAAAACAAGACCTTAACATACATAGTTATGAACTCAAAAATGGAGAAAATAATCTCCATTCAACGCTGTTTTGGCACCGTGTATTACGCTTAATCTGATTGGTCGGCTATGATGTGATACATTTGATTGTTGTCAGGTCATTTCATTTTTTGTAGTTTAAAATAATAATAATTTACTCAGTAATGGTTGAGTGTAGAAATGTAACAAATTATTTTACTCATTTTAAAATGTACTTAAGTACAACTAAAATTACTGACTCAGAAATATACTCAAAAAAGTACAAGTATGCATAAAAGCAGTAC
Source organism: Gouania willdenowi (assembly GCF_900634775.1). Lineage (NCBI taxonomy): Eukaryota > Metazoa > Chordata > Actinopteri > Blenniiformes > Gobiesocidae > Gouania > Gouania willdenowi. The sequence goes on along the minus strand of NC_041054.1, from coordinate 9,701,100 downwards.
TTGTAATTCATTACTTTCACCTCTGGTTTTAGGAACACCGACATAAAAAAATACCACATTTTCCCTTAAATATACACATATACGCTACATCTACCACCACACCACAGTGGCAGATTAAACATATACATTGTTATATCACCCTTGATGAACACATTTGTCCTATAGTGAGCTTTGGAGAAAACTTTGCTGGCATAATGGCATGAAGCTCATACTCCACATACTTTTGCTGACAAATAATCAGAAAATCTCACTGTATTCAGGATGCTCTTTGTGCAGGTTAAAAACAAAAATAGGTGACTTCTTTACTTTCAAACATTTCTTTGTAACTTACCTTTGTAGTTAATTTTGAATCCTATCGAGCCGACGCTCTCGTCTGACTGTAGGTGAAGCCACATCTGGTGGGTCATACTGACAATCAGGTCTGGAACAAAGCTACCTGACAGCCTGCAAAACACAATTCAGAACTATTCAAAGGGTTGTTCCAAAAAAAAAAGAAGAAAAAAGGCTATTAATAATTACCACTTCCACAGTTGTAATCATATTTTTCAGTTGCACTCTCCTTATCTGGAAAATGAGATCTTCCATTGTGGATCAATTCCTGTACCTTTCGTTCTTTGGTTATTTCGTATCAAAACCAAATTTAAAATTTAAAAAATGAGTTGGGTTTTTATTCATTTAAAACCAGAAACAGAAAAAAAGAAATCCAAACAAGCAGCGTTTTTCTATTTTAAAATTTAATCTGGTTCTGTTTGTGCGATATTTGGATATTCACAGGGAAACTATGACGAGAGCGTCATGTTTTAATCTCACCACGCAGACGGGACCGACAGACAGACTTTTATTCTGCTGCGTTTGATAAAATGATCTTGTATCATGTTTTCCACCTCACACTGAAGGCAGAGGTGTAATTTGCGCGTCGATGACGTTTCGTTAAAGAGTTATTGATGCTGGAAGTCTGAATCTGTGAATATCTGCCAACTTTACCGATCAGTGTTACAGTCCAAATAGTATCCAGATAAACTGGTGACTGGGTAGACTTTTGCTCCCGGTTCGGACATAAAAAGAAGCAACGCATTAGTCACATTACTGGTGAATTGTAACGTTATTAAGACATAAAAAAATCAAAACAAAAAAATGGATGTTACGTAAAGCATGTACATGATGTGTGATTAAAGGAGCCAGAGGTGGTGTAATGACTCTACTGGTGCTCCTCGTTTCTTGTGATCAACTTCCGTGTGTGTTGACGGCTGCTGTTAGCGGTATTTATAAAATAAACATTTTACCGCCCTCAAAAAAAGCTGTAATTGTTTTTGCAAAAGTGCCAAATGGTAGAAGTTCTAACATCTATTGTTCCTCACACCAGACTCACAGTCGACAGTCAGTCACCAGTTTATTTGGATACTATTTGGATCGTAACACCGCGAAACAAATCATAAACGTGAGCAGCTCTTTATGAGCTAAAACATCCACAGACTGAATGAAAACAGAAAACTGCTGAAATAAATCCTTAACAGTCCTATTGTGTGAGGAGACCTGGTCCAGGACCTGGGGAGGGAACCGAGGTGTAGTGGACTTCAGCTCTCGCTCTGATTTCCCCGTAAATATCGTACAAACATAACAAGTGAAAAACAGAAAAACTCTGCTTATCTGGTTTTTGGTTTTTCTGCATTTCTATTTTGGTTTTTAAATCAGTAAAACAAAATAACCACACTGTTTAATTGTTATTTTGATTTGGTTTTGAAACGGAACAACCAAAGAATGAAGGGTACACGGATTTGGATCTTTTGGGAGTGACCATTTACAGCAATGGCTCCAACTCATTTTTTGTTTTGTTTTGTTTTTTGACAACTTTCTTTTTATTTGTTTTTGAACAAGTATTAAATAGAAGGACAAACAAAATAAATCAATTTAAAAGTAAAATAGTAAGAAAAACAATAAAAAATAAAATTACAGGGGAAAAGGATTTCAAATCACATGGGGTCACTATTTTCCAACATGTCTCAGTTCACAATGTCGCTGTTCCCATTCCTGTATAACGTCCATTTCTCCCCATTTATCCTCAACATGTGAGTCGGAATGTCCATGAGATAAATCTCTTCAATAGTCTGGATCCATTGGTCCATTGTTGGGGGGTCAGCATGGTTCCACTTCCTTGTTATAGTACGGTATATCAACATTCAATGGTATATTATATCCTAAAATGTGTTTTGTTTCTGTATGTATGTTTTTCCAGTGGTTTCTTACTTTTGAACACTTCCAGAATAGATGGCTATGATTAACATTTCCTGATCCACAAAAGTATTAATTCCATTTTGTCAATATTCACTCGTGTGCATACACATACGCACAAACAAAGACAAGAATAAAAATGTCATCACGCAGCTCCTTAGAAAGCCTGATCATAAGCCTCTGCTTACAATAGGGGGTTCGGAGCACACCAGACGCCATAAACACACTGTTGTTTGAAGACTGAAGTCGGACAAATATTGTTTTTAGAATAAACTACGGTGGCAGCTTTGAGACGGGTCTGCATCTGTTATCCTTGGTGCTGCAGAGCACTAAAGCCTGAGCCCCGTTTCATGATCTAATGTTGTGATTTAATGTGTCGATATAGATTTGAGCTTCCGTGAGCGGAGGATTGGGAATACACCAAATCGATGGAAATAAAGACATTTTAAGAAACAAACAGGGCGAGCTTTGCTGACAAAAGACAACAATTTATCACAGTATTTTAGAAAAAAGATGTCATCTCTGCTTCTTACTGTTTCTCATGACATGCACTAGTTTGTTGTTGAAACTTCAGTAGGAGTTGGGTTGTTATTGGTGTTTTTAATAATAGACACAGATGATAACAGACAAAAACAAACTCCATAGAGCTTAAGTGTCTTAGTGAAAGGTGGAATGAAAGAGTAACTAAGCCCCAAAAAGCACTTTCTGCTGAAAACAACAATGCATTTAGTTCATTTTTTTTTTATTGATCCGAATCCAACTCTTGACATTTTCGTCATAGTGTTTCGATTTGGCATATTTTGTTGCTTATTTTGTGACTTCCCTCTATGGGTTGAAACTCGGCTATTACAATCACATTTTCTAATTGGTTGAGAACTGTTGGCCCCGCCTCTTCTATAAAAACAAGCACCTGTCGACTCTGCAATGTGTAGTGAGTAGGTTGGAGTAAGAGAATTGTGAGAGGAATATTGAGTATTAAGGATGTAATTAGCGTAGCATAGATTATTAATTGGTCTTGGAGTCCCACCCATAAAGAAGACATTTTTCTTTTATTTCCAGCCAAAACACACGTTCGTCAAAACCTCTGGGTTGAGAGACTATTTATCATTTAGTCCAAATATCTGGGCACCTTAACCTCCATCTATACCATTTGATATAAACTCCTGGTACATTAAATACAATTTAAACAAATTAAAACAGCAAGTGATATATTTAGTTCATTTCTCCTCCAACTACCTCTCAAAAGAATTAACAGGCACCTGATCCCTTCGACTTCCAGCCAACATCTTTTTCATAAATACCTGATTATTTCAACCAAAAGTTCACTAAAACAGTGAAAATCAAAAATCCCTGCTTTGACTTATTTGAAAAATCATCTGTTATTTCACAATAATCCAAAGTATTTCAGAGGGACGATTCTTATTTGCTACTATCAAGTGCAGCAATGGTGTTCTGGTGTACGTTTGATTACTTACACTTGTAGTATTGTGGTTGGATCCCCCACCTCGCCTCCATCTCCTATTGTTAGGGTATCGTAGGCAATTTCTAGATCAAACTCCTCAAAGTTGATCTGGATCACCTGGAAATGACACAGGAACAACACATTCAAAGGCTTCATTTTTAATTCAAGAGAGGAAGAATTACTTCGCAGTTATGTGTAACATCACAATGTCAGCAATACACAGTTTAACTTTCCCTTCAGACTTGACCTTAAGGTATTTCAATGTGAATATGTGTTTTTTTGCCTTTCCCCGTCTAGGAATCTAAACACTTTCTAGGAATCTAAAATTGATATTTTACCGTGTGTCAACTGAAAATGAACATGATAGCTTTTTCGCATCCGAAGAAAACTTTAATCAACAGCGTAAAGTATGTATAAAAGTGTGTTTAAAAAGTCTAATGACACTGATCAGTGTGCAGTAAGTGCTGAATCTGATTACATGTAGATACAGGAAATCAAAGACATTTACTTGCATAAAACAAGGCCTAATGTATGTGTAGGCCACACAGGCACCAGTAAGTAAAAACACAAAAGTAGTTAATAATAAAGCAAAAATAGTAAAGTGTAATAAATAAGGTGAATCAGGGACTTCCTGTGATATAACAGACATAACAATATAGCCATACGGTAGACTGATGTGCAATAGGCTACTGTATTTTTCTTTTTCTTTATTTAATAATACACACAAGTGTGCTACCCATAATATGGCCCAAATATTAAAAAAAGGTATACTTCAACAAAAAAAGCTATTTTTTGGGTATCAAACATTTCTTTGCAGTTGAACACTTCCTTCTTTTTTTATTTAACTCAACTCAACTTTACGTATATAATGCAAATTACAACAAAGTCATCTCAGCGCGCTTAACAAAATACATGGTTCATAGTAAGAAAGAAAGAAAGAAAGAAAGAAAGAAAGAAAGAAAGAAAGAAAGAAAGAAAGAACCCAACAAGATCCACATGAACAAGCATTTGGCGACAGTAAATATTTTATTGAGTTTAAATATAAAGAAAAATCATATTTAAACATATAGACAAATTCATATTTGTATGTAGGTATGTAGGCATACTTTTAATGTGATTACATACAAAAACCAGGTATTCCTAAAACTTAACGCTTCATCCCACTGCTACCCCAGCCTTACCTTAGCCTGGCACTGGCAGCGGAAAGTGAAACCACCAGAGACATCAAATATGAAACAAACGTGACCCCGGTGAACAGTGCTGACACATAATGTTAGTCAGCATGTAAGTCAGCGGATTGGATTAAAGCATTGACTACAAACTTGCAAACTTTGTCTGGAAAGCCCACAGGCAGACACACTCACTTACACAAGCAGGCTTAGCTTAGTAGAGATTAGCCTATCTATTGCTGCGATTACAGTTTGTGCATTCAAACTTGTCGCTGTATTCCAATGAGCTCACAGCAGGCTGCCAATACATCAGCAGACTTTACATATCACACCTGTGTAGAAGAGGTTTTACATAATTTGATAGAAAATTCTACATCCACGACCAGACAAATCACTAGTCTATCTCAAAAGCCCGAATCCATCTGAACACCTTAGAAAAAAAAAAAGAAGAGCACTCAGAAAGCATCAACCTCCACCAAGCACCAAATAATCTTTATTATCTGGATCAGTGACCCTGATCACGGTAACAGGATCAATCACATTTTAAAGGCTTGGAAGAAATGTATATCCCCATTAATAGCCATACAGTAGGTCCAAATGTATGGGGTACCCCCATTTTTTAGAAAAGTTGCGAGGAAATGCGGATTCTGGATCTGGAACAAACTTGACATATCTGAGTCAAATTGATAAATTTGGTCATTATGAACTGAGAAATGAATTTTTGAAATGTTATCAATAATGAGAGACTTCTGGCTTTCTGAAACTGATCCAGAATCAGTACATTTATAAACCCCTCTATCAGAAAATCTGTCTTTGATTTATTGACATAATCCTGCTAACAGACAAAAAGGCGACAAAAGGAAAAATAGGATTAAATATACTGTATAGACCGTCTTGAGATTTGTGCCAACCAAAATGTGCGTAACATATACAATATTGCAAAAATGATTAGTAACATAATAAATAATGTTTAGTACAAAGATTTGCATCTTTGTACTAAACACAGATTTGCGTCGCTTAATATTGTAAATCCATGCTAAAATCAGGCCCATGGCCACTTTCTGCTTCATTGTTGCTGCAGTACCATACATGAACTGCTGGCCGCAGTGTTGCTTCATCATTTACATTGTGAAGAAGAATTGTGCAACAGAAGAAAAACCAACCTAAAGTCTCAAAAGTTTGGGACCATTTCACTGAAAACTCATACTACACACTTGAGGTAGATAGATTTTTTCAAATGAATTCGGGAAAACTGTAATGAAAACTTTTGACCACTAAGGGGGCAATGCTCCACCTATGGTTTGTAGGGTAGGATGAAGTTCAGGAAGAACATTTTCCTCAAAGGGATTACTTTGGTTGTAAATTGTCATGAATAACACACTTGTTTAGGTGTGATCAAAGAACAGAAATGTTCTTCAGGCTGCTTTGGGCTTCACTGTATGACAGAAACAGCCTCTGGATACTTTGGTGGGACAGATTGCCCTCCATCCCTTAGCAGAACAGCCTCCTGCCACATCAGCACTGTTCACACAGCATTAAACACCGCTTGCCTTTAGGACATTACACAGAACCCACGACAAGTGCCTGTACACATGTGCATGTGAACGTGGCGTTCATGTTGATTCCAATTGGTTTGCTTACAGTATGCACGTGTAAGAGAGATATTGAGCATGTTTCTGTCACCTTTCCTTTTTTTATGTATCCAAAGTGTGTGCATGATGGATGGAACTGAACCCTTATACATATTTCCTCTCACCAACTCTAATTGGTTGGTGTTCATGCAAACATCCATCTCTCTCTCTCTCTGTCTCTCTCTCTCTCTGTCTCTCTCTCTACCTCCCCTACCTCTCTTAACCGTTCCCTCTCCTGCTGTCATCCTCTTTGTCCCGCTCATTCTAATTGGCTGCTGCATTCCCTCTCTACATCAGTCTATGGCTTCTAGCCAATGAGGCGACAGAATTGGATTTCTGCTTGATAAAGCACTTCCTTTGGGTTGTCGTGGGGGAACAATGAGGTAAAGGAAACACCTCTCCATTTGTAGTGTAACATGATCAAGGGGCAGTTGGGATGATACGGTTCCTGCCGGAATGTCACAAAGATGTGCTGAGCGACATAGTCAGCGATGCAGGGCAGTCATTGACAGGCCTGTGCAATAACAGATAGTGTGTCAGGGTGGAACAGTCAACCACCCGCTTGAAAACACTCCTGCCAAGAAAAAATAAACTGTTCCAGCGTGATGTGAGCAGGGCTTTAGCTGATGAAGACTGATGGATGAGAACCTATCACCACTTTATATGTTTGCCTCTCGCTGCAGCTTCATCACACCGAGTCTAAACTTATGTGCATTCTTAGCAGATATTAACTGAAAGGTCAAAGTTCGCTTGATAAAGTTGCCTTCCATTATTGAATAATTGTAAATAGCAGTGTTTTCTGCAGAATATGTAATTATTTGCCTCGAGCTTTAGATCTATTTAGTTTAGATAAACAGAAAAACACAAATTAAAGCAGAAAGCAAAGTAAATAACATGCAATTTTTACTTGCAGGGTTTCAATAAGTTTGTTATATTACTACTGAAACACCTAATAAATACTGCATGACTTTTTTTTGGTGGAAACAAATTTATCTCAAGAGGTTGATAAAACATGAATTTAAAATTGCATGATGCAATGTTTTGGAAAAATGGCTGCACTTGAGTTTGATCTCTAGACATACAGTAGTTATTTAAGCTAAATAGGAATATGTGAAATAAAAACAAACCATGTAGTACACACGTGTCAAACTCATGGCCCTGAGGCCAAAACAGGCCCTTTGAAGCATCCAATTCGGCCCGCAGGAGAAAGTAAAAATGACAGAGAAAACATGAATCATTATGTAAATGAAACTCAACAATATTTGCTGGGGCTCACAGTTTTCCGCACAATTGAAGTCATTTTTTATGTTAAACTGTTAAACTCAAAATTCTTACAAAATCCTTCTATTTTCTTTAAACTATTACACAACATTTCCCTTATTTTCCCTTAAAAAATCTAAGAAATTTATAGTGAAGATCCTGTTGGGACACTTATTGCTTGGATGCTGTCGGTTTCTTACATATTTTGTATTTTATGTATACGTAGAAGTGTAAATGAGGGCACAATATTGTTGAAATTACTAATTTTCCCGCATAAAATAAGTGGCCTACTTAAGTTCAAGCTCCGTATTTGGCCCCTGAACTAAAATGAGTTTGAAACCTCTGATGAAGTCAATCATTTGGACTTTTTAAAAACATTTTAACCCTCCCACCCGCAATATCACTCTTACCCTTGCCGATACATCTTGATAGCATTTACAATCCCAATATCTTGTAGCGCAATATATCGTCCCACCCCTACTTTACATGTAACCTTACCAAATAAACATGAGTTCAGTATAACTGTTAAGCACATCTGTATATCTATAACTAGTGAATGTCCCAATACAACTTTTTCACTTTCGATATACCGATATTGCGGTCCTAATTGCGTATCGACCGATACCAATATTGATCCGATCTCAGCACGAATCATACATACTTTTAAAACTTAGAAAAGGCTTGATCAAGTGATGTTACTCAAACAGAGAACAATAGTCAACAACAATAGGTTACTTTGTTAGAGTGTGAACCACAGTCACCTATGGATAGAAGTGCGAAAAATTTTATCGGAGAGCTTATATCGGCGATTTTAGATGCAGTCCGATAAAATCTGATATTCGTTTTCTGGCTGATATCGGACCGATATTTGATCTTTGATATTTGAGGTGTCCCAATATTTGAGATCGGGACACCTTTATCTATAACTGAGGATATTGTGATGAAAGGCATAAAGATGTGGGGTTTTTTGTGGGTGTGGTATTGTGACTGCAGTATTATTGAGACTTACACAACTCGTTCAACCTCACAAAGCCTCTATATTTCTGCATGAAGATTTTCAAAAGCTAGCATAATTTTGAATGTCGCCTACCTGATGGCTCTGCCTTTACCCCCCTCGCCCTTCCCCTCTGTGTTCCTTCTCACTCACATGCATGAGCACAGCTGCTGCAGAAGAGGAGCTCGACTCAACGCTTGTATTGTGTACAAATGTTGTTGTCTCATGTCTCATTCAGCAGTAAGTAAACAATAAAATGTATCATTGTATATGTTAAAAACGTGACCAAAAACTCTGTTTTAACTCGGTGATGCGCTTTCAGTGTGAGCTCGTGCATGAGAGGGATCGAGAACGTGCAGGGAGACAGGGAGACGTGATTGGTTAAAAAAAAAAAAAAAAAACAATTAGTTTTTTCATTGGACGAAGTTATTACAGATTTACAGCTGCTACTGATTTTCTTCATTCATTTTTCAGAGCACATAAGAACTTGATTTCTGTCAGGACATAAAGACAATTTCAACCAAGAACTTAAAAATTGTATCTACCCTAGTTTTAAGGAATAAGTAAAAAAAAAAAATATATATATATATATATATATTTTTTTTTTTTTTACTAATTCTTTAAATCTATATCCACAATTAATCAAGACAGAGAAACTAAAATGCAGACAAGAAAATCATGTAAAGAAGAAGTTATGTCGTGCCCATCCGACCATCTCCAAGGTTAACTGAGAACAAGAGCAGATGAATTAGCTTCAAAGGCTCAATCTGCCAAAACTAGATGAAGCCATAACATCAGAAAGCCATAGAACCCCATTAGCACTTAACCTGAGAGAAGGTGAGCAAGAAGAAAGGGGTGAGCAGAGGAAGAGAGGACAGAGGGATCTGAGCTTACATGGTGAGACCCTGCCCTGCTTTCCTCTCAGTGTGTGTGCAGCGCAGAGAGTGAGACGTTGTGTGTGTGTGTGTGTGTGTGTGTGTGTGTGTGTGGGTGTGTGAACACTTGTAATGAAGAAATGAAGATGGAATTGAAGCTGTGAAAATCGGATTTTCTCCCTCCAGTGCCCCCCCTCTGTGTTCCTGCCTTCCTCATAGTAATTTGATGGTTTTAGCCATGGCTCTTTAATGAAGGATCTGGGTATACTTAAGAGAGAGTACCTAGTAATGGAGAGAGGTTTAGAACCACATGTTGGGTCCTGGTTACAAACCATCTTGTTGGACACCTACTTTAAGTTATGTACCTACATTTTTTATTTTCATTTTTTTGCCAGGAAACTATACTAGTATTCTTTCATTATTATAAAAGCTTTCTTTTTTCTTCACAATAACTGAATGACTCCATATCCATTGATTGTATTTTTATAAATCTCTTCTACTATATTTTAGTGGTTTCGTGAATATTGTAATTCCAGTAAGTTCGTTTTGTCTTCTTTTTTGAAATATATGTCAAAGTTTATTCAGACAAGGTTTTTCAGATGTGTGTGTTTTAAAGCTCACCTCTGAAGAACTGAGTGAGCAGTTGCTTTCCCTTATTTCACTTTCTCTCCCTTTCCTTTATTTTCTTGCGTTTTTGACCTGGTTTTACTTTCTTGAGGAAAGACATGCTTTCCTGTCGCTGTCAATCTCCCTCTCCTTGTCACATCCACAGTTCAGACTACCTGCCACAGCTCAGCAGCACAAGCACATGCGGGTCGTACCATTTGCACTGTTTTAAAAGGGGTTGTAGCTAGGGCACTGATGCAGCATGAATAATAGTTTTTAGTGCAAAACTGTGCTTAATAACCAGCTTATTTTCACACAGGGCCCTTTTCATTCCAATATAAATAATCTAAAAACGTTAAAATGGCATTTTTGTACATATGTAAAACAGACCTCTGAGGTACCCTTTACGTAAGACGAACGTGCATCACGGCTTAAAGAATGGTGGAGAAACAGCCCCTCAGCCAGGTAAAGCCCCTCAGCCAGGTAAAGACAAATGCAGGACCGTCAATCAAATCTTGAAACAATAATTTTTCTCACAATGTCTATTTTTTTAATTCTACTATACTAGGTAGACATTTTGTCCTTACTCACTCATTCTCTCTCACTTGCACTTTTTTTTAGCCTAGAACAAACATGATGGAGTACCTCCATGAGGCCAAGGCATCCAGACCATAACCCTACGTCCTGACACGGGGAAATGACGATCAGCATGCATCTCAGGCCTTTGTCATCGTTGCTGGACAGGCTTTGGAACACTTCAGGCCATCAATGTCTGCTTCAAGGCATTGTTCTTTCAGACCTTAAATACCCAAAGCAGTGTGAACATGTGTGGGCATTACTGCAGAGTGCTGTCTATGAAATGCCAGGAGGGGAGTCCAAACTGGTAAAGTTTCTTCAAACTAGAATACTTGCTTGCAATTAGAGCTAATGGCCTCAAGGACAGCTTGTTCCTACCAGGCAAGAAGGCGTTTGAAAAATGGACACTAGGCTTGTTAAGACTGGGATACACTGTGCGACTTTTTGAATCATTGTACTCACCTCCAGCTCAAACTGTGCGACTCATGTGCAGAGCCCGAATGTGCGCAGCTCACAATGCATGTTCTCACACTGTACGGACCAGCGCTCTGACACGATCAGACTGCTCACACTGTACGTCCATCAATCAATCCATCGGGGTCTTGTTTCCGGAAATGCGATGTACAAATTAGAAGTAGTACTCTGAAGCGTCGCCATTAAAAGAGACAAAGAAGAAGAATCCAGAGGCGGAGAGACACTCACAGATCTCAGCAAAAAGAGCTTTAAAAAAGAAAAATGGCGATGTGATGGATCAGGAACTAGCTGGACAGACGTCGCAGTACAGTCCGTCCTTACGACCATACGATTGTTGATCGGGAGCTGGTCGTGAGGTGTTTATCGCATCTCGTGACCCCATGTATACTAAACACAATCGAGCAGAGACTCGCACAATCCCAAAAATAGACGCACGAGTCGACAATCGGCTCAAAATGGGCCAAAAATCGCACATTGTATGCCTGCCTTTAACTGTTGTCAGTTGTTTTGCACTGAATGTTTTACTGACACTGATTTGCATTGTTCCAGTTCTTAACCTGAATGATAGAACATTTTTTTATTGTGGATATTTTGCCATAATACATTTCAAGGTGGTGCTTTGTTAAGATTCCAGTATTGTTTAAGTGTTTATTGCATAATATTTGCTTTGCATGACCAAATCTAGTATGTATTTTCTTATAGGTTTGTAGCTGAACAGTTTTATAGATATGGGTAGTCTATTGCATTTTATTTTCTTACAGATTGTACTTTAATGTGATAGAATTAATCTGGCATATTGGTTAATTAGACCAAGCATTAGATAGATTACTGAATAGGGATGTAACGATTAATAGGCAGTTAAAAATCGATTCATAGGTATCACGCTTCACATCGATGCTCTGAAATTGAATCGCAGTACTTTTTTTTTTTAAACAGCAGAGTTTATCCTTCTTGTCCAAAAGTGTAGGTGGTGGGCGGAATCTGCTACTACTTTCTTTCTGGCCGCCTTCTACTCTTAAAATGTTCATAAATTATTCCTTACCCCTTTAGCAGCAAAAGAATATCTGTAATATTAAGTGAATATTTGTAAGAGTCACGTTTTTCTATTAGCTCTGTCTGCTAGCTCATAGCATCTCTTCTTCACTGCTGGAAAAGCTGCATGCCAACCAACCACTGGGTTACCAGCGCCCTCTGCTGGTCCAAACAAATATCTGACGTAAATACAATGCACACTGTTTTGTTTTTTTGAAGTCCAATTGTTAAGGCACAAAATACATTTTCAGTTGCACTTTTAAAAAGAAAAAGAACTATTATGCAGTTTTGCATTGTTTACTATAGAACCAGAATTAAAATTAATAGGCTTCTTCTTCATTTGTATTATTCCTTTCTTTATTTCATTCAATATTTACTTTTAGTTAAATTGCATTGTTTTGAATAGTTTATCAAGGAATTCTTTTGACAATGAAAAATAAAAGGAAAATAGTACAGTATTTTCTATTTTTTCCCCCCAAAAAATAAAGGAATATTTTTCAGTCATGATTTGTATACAGTCCCTTTTTGTAAAATAAATCGTGAGAGAATCGTATCGTGAACCCAGTGTTGTGAATCGAATCGTATCGAGAGTTGAGTGAATCGTTACATCCCTATTACTGAACAAATAAATTTAGTTGAAACAACCCGGAATTGTAGTTAAATTGACCCAGCATTTGGGTAGAATAGTTAAATCATCTGTTGGGTTAAATGAACCAACCCATCTTGCTGGGTCAAAATAATTAATGCTGGGCTGGTCCTATAATGACCCAGGTTATAAAACAGCCCAAATTGGGTTGTTTCTAACCCAACTGTTTTTAGTGTCTATTAAAAAAAAAGAAACAAAGTGTGCAAAGGCCACAATAAGAATATGGCCAAACAAGATAAAAAATAAACCAGACATTGAAGAGCATAAAAAAGATATAAATGCAGAAGGCAGTCAACACTGGACCAGTAGGGACTGCTGGGGTATTTTAAATGTGTTGTGTGACTTCTCTCATCCTCTTATCAGTGCTAGACAGTTCCTTGTTTTGGGGTTGACAGTTGCTGGTTGCCCTCTCTCCTGCAGAGATCAGCTGATCACTCCCATTTCCACTGAGCTGCCCAGCATCTCCTCATCATTCACATAATCATAACTGCATTTCACTGCCAGCACTGCACATCATCAGCGATCCCATTCTGTTCCCCTCACTTTTTGTCTATTACCTGCTGCTTACTTGCCAGGTTCCCACTGTGCCTTTGTCACTGCCACCTGTCCAGGTCCAGCCTCGCTTTTGAACTGGTAATTACCTTTTAGCTCAATGGGATGCAGCTCTACATCTGCAGTGTTTTTTTTCCCTGTTTTTCCAACAATGTAAAGACAAACTGATGCTAACCATAACCTTACTGTCAGCTATAGACCTTAACTAAAGAAGGATATAGGTACTGAAAATCAACAGAACTAGATCAGTAATGGGCAATTGGCGGTCAGCAGGCACCATTCAGTCTAATATTGTGTGGTCCCTAAAGTAAATGCACAAAATGACCCCAAACAAGACAGAAAATGACAGAAAAATACACAAGATGACAATGAATATACACAAAATAACTAAGAATACACAAAAATGACTCCAAAACACAAAAAACGAAAGGAAAATGTACAGAATAACCACACAAACAAACAACATGATAACAAAAATGTACAAAACAAGAACAAAAACATAAAAAGCCTTTGTTCTTTCCTGTATTAAGATTGGTCATTATTCTAAATGCTGACATGGATGTTGATGTGGCCCTCGGATGAAATACAATCAATGTTTTTGTGGCCCCCGGGGGATAAAAGATGCATATCTCTGCACTAGATAATACGTCTATATTATATCAGTTTATGTGGCTCATTTTGAAATTATTGTTTACTGCCATGTTTTAGTTCACATTTTTGGTTTTAGATACGCTTCAGTAATCCAAAGCTCATTTATTTAAATTGAAACATTTCAATTTCTCAATAATAATATTCATTAAAAAAATAAAAAAAATAAACATAACACCCAAGGTTGAAAAAAATGTCTAATTTTTTTTCTTTTGAAACCTGTTATGTTCAACATTATATATATTTAAAAACCATGGTACTATTGACATTGATAAAGCATTTAGTTCTCGCTTCTTTATCTTTTTCTCCTAATTTGATTGAACTTCTGTATTTGTCAGGTTTGTTCAGATGTACAAATACATAGAAAATTATGGAAAACGGCTTGTGTAATTCAGTGTGGTGCTTGACTTATCAGATAAATACAGTGTGAAAAGGAACGAACACGGGGATGTGCAAGGCGGCGTGGCGTGAGTCACACCTAAGAGTGAGAATACGTGGTAACAGAGTGACACGATGTAATCTGGAGACTGAGAAAAGCTGTATTTTGTCTCAAGGTTTCCTTCACGTGGTCTTCATTTAGGACAGCCTCTGTTATAATTGTATCCAGACCTAACTCCATTCTAGAAGCGTCGAAACTCTTAGCGTACAGCCTACACACACAGACTGCTGAGTGCAGAACGGACATTAGCATCGTAGCCTTCACAGTCACATCCACGTTGTAGCCTTGAACAGGAAAGATACTGGTCCAGGACATTAATCATCAACTTCACGCATTGACACTGAGTTTGTAAGGTAATAGAACAGGAGAAATAGAATCAAAGGCAAACAACAAAGAGAGCTAAAGGGTAAGTGCAATTTTTTTCTTCAATGTACTGCTACTCTCCATTAAAAGGCTATGTACAGTAAGACAAATATTATTTGTATGTGTAGGAGCATACATGAGTGTACGTGCAGTATTATGCTGATGCAGGTGTTGCTATTGACAACAAAGCGGCCGGCAGGGAGACTGGGAGTTGAATTAGGACTTGTCACCAAACCCTGGGCAGTATGATGTGTCACACATCATGCCTTTTGTGAGAACAACCAATCACACTGTTGGTTCCTGATCTGCTTTGACCTCCAAAAAACATTTTATAATAATTAAAAGCATAAAAGAGCTTTGATCATTAGTGCTTACTAATCGATGTAGCCATAGCAACCCTGGCTTGACTTCAGGCCACTTCAAGCACAGATAAGAGCTTTTTTTTCCCATAAGGTGGTTGGCAAGCTAAAAGTCGCTAATCTTTTGTCAGTCAAATCCTTGTAGTGTAGCAAACAGATTGGCTTAGTATTATGAATTGTGCAACGCACTTCAATTGTGACAAGAAAACAACCGCTATACTATTCTGTTTGAAAATAGTGAAGTCTATTGAATTATTCATGTGATTTCAACACCAGCACTCGCCGGACAGTCTTTTCAGTTTCTGCCACAGCTTTGTGTCAGATGCTCATTTATACTCTCTTTAAGACAAGTGTCAAAACCCAAAATTTCATTTCAGAGCATGGAGGATGCCGCAAGACGTTTAATGTTAACCCTAACCACTAGGAACGAGTGTGTCATAGTGTATCACGTTTTTCCTGCAGTCTGTGCCTTGTCCTCGCCCACCGCTCTCTTTTCTGTTTCAGGTGTCTTGATGCTGGAGCTGGCGGTTCCTTATTGATAGCTCGCGGCTAAACTAGTCTGGGACACCCGGATGGACTGATCAACAATTCACAGCTCAACTAGTCTGGAACACTTGGATGGACTGATCATTGGTTCATGGCTCAACTAGTCTGGAACACTTGGATGGACTGATCATTGGTTCATGGCTCAACTAGTCTGGAACACTTGGATGGACTGATCATTGGTTCATGGCTCAACTAGTCTGGAACACTTGGAGGGACTGATCATTGGTTCATGGCTCAACTAGTCTGGAACACTTGGATGGACTGATCATTGGTTCATGGCTCAACTAGTCTCCGACACTCGGATGGACTACCCTTCTATCCTATTCTGTTTGCCCTTCTGTTCAGTAACCCAACCAATCGAAGCGGATGGCTGCCACCTCTGAACCTGGTTCCGCTGGAGATTTCTTCCTATAAAAAAGAGGGAGTTTTTCTTCCCACTGTCACTAAATGCTTGTTCATGTGGCTCTTGTTGGGTTCTTTCTTTCTTACTATAGACTATTTTTTTATTTTTATTTTTTTTGTGAAGCGCTTTGAGATTGCTTTATTGTAATTTGCGCAAAATATAAATAAAGTTGAATTGAAAATTGAATAGAATTGCACCCCTGTATATGGCATAATATAAACATACACTGATTTGTTTTTTTTTTCTAAAGATATCATAGAAAAACAAATGTTTTATCTACAAAAATAAAGCACAGTTTAGAACAGAAGATGTAATCTCAATAATATACATACAGTAAATGTCTTAGAGTGTGCCAAACTTAAAGTTTTGGTTTTATTCCAACAGATCACTGATTCTCAAACTGTGGTACTGCATACCACTAGTGTTAGGCGGGCTCCATCTAGTGGTACGCCAAATGAATTTTATTTGATTCATTATTTAAGTACAGTGTTTTATTTTTCAATATTTAAAACAGTGTTACTCTTCAAACTGTGTGTAAAGTTCCAGTGGCCAACAATGTTAAATATACTTGTTAGATAAAACCTCTGCATTGTTTTTAATGAATACTTAGGCCTACTATTAGTGTTGTTTTCAAGACCACACTATCCGAGACCAAGACTTGCCTGTGACCAGAATGCACGGAGACCAAGACAAGACCAAGACTTTCGGGAGCCGAGACCGAGTCAAGACCAAGATCGAGGCAAGCCGAGACCGAGACCAAGACCATAAACATTTTTTTTTTCAATTTAAAAAAATGTATAAATAAATAAAATTATGGCAAGGTTCAACAGTTAAATAACATTCTCTCTTTAATTTTAGTTTATTTTAAATACATTTGACGGACAAAAAAGGTGCCTGCAAAAAATTAACTAAAATATTAAAACTACTACTGCTACTGATAAATTCACAATTATTCTACATATTTGAAAACAAGATTTTTACGTCAGCAAGTGTTTAAAAGCATTTCTGCCAAGAAATAATGATTCTTGATTCTGATTCTTTGAGTTGTGCAGGTCAACAGGTCACAGATTTCACAAGATATTTTTTTAGTTTGAAAAAGCCTTTACACAGGTTATTTTTATTAATTCACTTAGTTGATACAGTTTAATTTGGTTGCTGTAATGTAACTAGAATATTCAATTAACAAAGGTTTCCAACTGTAACTGTAAAAGTGAAACTTTCTGAAATAAAACTACAAACAAGTTGGCATCAGTCTAAAAAACAAAGAGCTACAGGTAGATGTGAAACTAAATAAAACAAACTCAAACCCTGGAACAGTCATGTGACAAATCAATCAATAGTTCTTGTTGAGAATTATTATTATTCTGGATACAGTGGAAACAGAAACTATAAAAAATAATTATATTGTGAAGCTGTTTATATTGTGGGGAACATATTATATACATAAATGTAATTGGAGTCTAAAGCCACAAAAAAAACACCACTTTAAAAAGATAATAGACTAATATAAGACCTCTTTACAGTTATTTGACTCATTCTGTGCTAGTGCAACTCTGCGGCGATGACGCGCTGGTGACGACATAAACCAAGATGGCAGCGGCCCGGACTACAGCCGACATTATGTAATAAAGCCTTAAAAGACATGGGTATAATGAAAAGAGTGGATGGACAGAGGCATAAGCATGCAGACTTTCAAACGGACTTATTAAACACACACGGACCTCAGTAAACACGGTAAACGGAACAGGCGTCACCGCTCGGCTGGCACTAGGACCCAGAAGCAGAGTAAGTGCGTCCCCTATCCAGCATTCACAGGCTGTAATATCATCAGTTTATCATTTTACCAGTTGTTAGAGCTACTGTCTTTACCAGGGAGATAATATTTATTACTGGTAATTGTTTTCTGGAGTTTTACTGGGATTTTTACCGGTGATTAGTTCATATCTCCCTTGCGCTCCGCGGTCCAAACTGACATCGTAGCCACACACACGTATGAGTGTGTCACACACGTATGAGTGTGTCACACACGTATGAGTGTGTCACACACGTCACTCAGTCACATTAAGGAAGGTTGCGGTCATTATACGGGGTGGATTAAATAATGAATAAAGGATTGTTTTATCCCGTTCTTCTACGTGTTATTATCACATTATAAAAAAGTTTTAAAATAGCAGGAACGGTCTTGAGAGAAAATCCCGAGTCCGGGCAGCCCGAGTCCGAGACAAGACCGAGTCAAAATGGTTCAGAGTCCGAGACGAGACCGAGACCTTTAAAATTTGGTCTTGAGACCAATACCGCTCTCGACTACCACAACACTACCTACTATGCTACTGTATCGAAATGGTCATTTTGGTGGTACTTGGAGAAGTATTTTCTGAGTTGGTACTTGGTGAAAAATGTTTGAGAACCACTGCTTTAGATGATAAATGGGGGAATTTAGTAACATTTTACATATGTTTTGTCTGCTTGGACTTGGTGGATTATCCTTTTGACGAAACTGTCTTGTTGGGGGTGATTGGGGACAATTGGCTGCTTGGGCCACTGATGTGTGCAATCTGGTCTTGGATAGCTGTTCCCATTTACTCAGTACTATGTTTGAAACTTTGAGCCCATGATTCTCCGCTGAAAAAGACAGAAGCCCTCTTGAGGTAGAAGGGGGTCCTGAGCACAGGTGATTGAAGGGGGGGTATTTTGAGATAGGCAACAGGATTGGATGCAAAGTGGCAGTGATGCGAGCAGTGTATCGAGCTGCTGGAGTGAAGAGAGTTGAGTTTTCACACGCTCTCTGTTGTGCAAGAATCATGGATTAAGATCCTGACCGATACAGTGGGGCTGACCTTTAGTGACTAAATAAAGAATTTGGTGATGTGAAAAAAATGAGGGGGGGAGTAGAACTGCTATTATGTCATAATGAGGAGAACAGAGAATCTGGCTAATGATGCCTCCTTGAAATCTAGCAATGCACACAATATGTCCATAGCTACGCTGGAATTGGAAAGACACTCAAGCCCTCATTATGTTGGACAGGCTGAGAGTTAGTAACACATGTAAACACACCAAAGGAGTATTTACTGTCTGGTGACTACTACTGGTTGTCATCCAATTACCTCCAGATAAATTCAAACAAAACTCGCTCCTGATAAAAAGATCCCTCTGATTAAAAACACACTTGGTGATCTGCGCTCGTCTGTGAAAACCAGCCTCAGAAACTTTGGGGTTGTGTTTGATCAAGCGATGTCTTTGGAGGGACACTGTCGTCAACTGACTGAAATATCTCTAAAGTGAGGCATTTGTTATCAAAATCCGATCTCAAACTGGTCATCCACGCGTTTATGTCATCTCGCATTGACTATTGTAATTCTGTTTTCACTTGTTTTAACAAGTCAACCCTAAACAGACTCCAGACCGCACAAAATGCTGCTGCCAGACTTTTGATCGGTGCTTCCAGAACATCCCACATTACCCCCATTCTTTCTACTCTGCACTAGCTTTGTCAAGTTTGGCATCGAGTATAAAATCTTAGTTCTGACTTTCCGAGCGTTACATGGCCAGGCCCCTCAATATATCTCGGACTTGTTGTGCCCCTACACTTGAGGGCGCAGCCTTTGGTCTTCAGGCAAGGGTCTCCTAAAGAGCCCAAAAACTAAATTTAAAACCAGAGGAGACCTGGCGTTCCAGGCTGTGGCCCTCAGATTCTAAAATAACCTGCACCAGTCTCTCCAGAAACTCAACTATGTGGACAGGAAATGTTTATCTCCTGACATGTTTCGACTGTCAACAGCCAGTATAGTATGTTACGTTGAGGTTTTGTTTATTCCTTGTCTGAATAAACAAGACCTCAACTTAACATACTCTTCAAAAAGAAGACAAAAGGAATCTTGCTTCAACTATTACACGGAAGTCAAGTGAAACTTCAAAGGAACCATCAAAGGCAGAACTCCTCTGACAAAGACTGGCAGTGGAAAGTCAAAACATGTCAAGAGATAAACATTTCCTGAAAAACCCTGTCTGAATAAACAAAACCGAGCCTTAACAATGTATCTGAAGTTTACCTGAAAACTCGGATGGAAAAGGTTGAAGTTTACCTTGTTGGGATTTGATGCCGTAATGATCCACACACACTGTGCGTTGCTCTCGTATTGAATTGGGAAGTTCGGAGATGTGAAAGTTCCTGATGGCCCCTGCAGATTACTGCCACAAGTCTTCACTGTGAATACAAAACAAAGTTAATGTTAGTGTTATTACAGGCCACTGCAGGGTCGCCAGTCTTATTGGCAACGGCAATGTTACTGTTAAGTCACAAGCACGACTCCAGAGTGAAATTACCCTTTATAACTACACCATTATGAATCATGCGTCAGAGATTAAAAACAAAAAAACAAAAACCCAAAAACAAAGGCAATTGTTGTTCGGAGTATTGGTTCAGTAGGAATCCATTTTATGTGACACTACTACAGTCTTTAGAAGGAGAAAAGGAAGAAGAAGAGAAACAGGAAAAAGGGTATATATTCTATATATTGTGAGCATTCATCAGTACTTATTGGGAAGCAGCCAGTTAAAAGATAGATATAATTCAACGCAATGTTAACATGTCCAAATTTTGTTTTCTGTAGTAACCTGTAATAATTAGATTTCTTAATATCAAAAAACAAACTCAATATTTGTAAGTTTAAAGCTGCTGGAGATGACGGTTTTTTTGTTTTGTTGTTTTTTCATCAGATAAATCCATAGTGTATATCCTCATACATCAATAAATTGAAGATAATTTGCTTGGCAAAAAGATGTAAAAGGTTAAAATTGTCGCTTTGTGAGATATGGAGTCCCATAGACGGATTTCTTGTGTTTCTTTGCCAGACAAGGAGGACTGGGATTTGCTTGATACCATTTTTGTTCCAGTTTGTTCCTGGTACTCATCATGATATTACTTCACTCTGCAAGATGATCAATTTTGGGTGGATTGAGATTGTTGGTTGTAAGCCATGAAATAAACATCTGCCATTGTTTTGGCGCAACTTCCAGTCTGTGAAAACATCATAAATGTGTTGGGGAGTCACTTTGGTGGAGTTTTGGGGCAAATGCAAAAAATCTCGGTAAGAATGACGTGAAAACACTTCTATGCATCTGTCAACGGAACTCTACATTTTTTTTTAGCAAATTTTTTTTCAATGTATTGATCTATGAGGCCTAGATTATGTCTGTATCATGTTGAAAATTGCCTTTTCCAACAGCGTTAAGTTCTTTTAACAGTAAAAAATGTTCCGAAATCTTCTACAACTGCACACTCACTGACACCAGGCTTAAAGTCAGCGGGGTGTTAAAAACGACAAATGCTAAGTGTTCGATAAACCAACTAAGCCTGTGTTAGGCTTTGTGCTCTCACTGGGTGTGATAGAGAACCTGCTTGTCTGTCCTTGGGTCGTCCTGTTAGAGTTGGGAGGTAATTTTCTGGTTGGTTTGAAGCAGCGTTTGTTCCTTAATTAGTTTGTTCAGTGGCAGGCAGCAAGAATGCGTACAGTTAACACGCACAGGCACAGACATACAAAAAACAAAACCACACCAGAAGGAATGTTTATATCACAAGCGGTACAAAAAAAGTAATAATGAATTGAATACAGGCTGACTCATTTATGGACACGCACTGCACAGGATTGAGACAATTAACTATATATTGCTAAAGGACAGATTAAAATGGCATACATCCTCAGCAAATACAAAACCAAGACGTATGTGTGTTTTCAAGCCTTGCTGCTCACATAATCACATTCATCGTTGCTGCTGGCAGACATGTAGAGTACTGATGTATCCCGCTTAAGTAGAAGTACTGTTACTTGATTGAAATTGTACTCAAGTACAAGTCATTCATAAAATAATGAAGTACACGTAAAAAGTAGCTCAATGAAATAATACTCAGAGTAAAAGTTACTAGCTACTTTCACCACCCATGCTTATTTTTGGTAATAAATTGCCTTATATACAGTAAACATCTGATGTATAAACAAAAAGAAAGAGATAAAATCTTGCACAATTGAAATGTATTTTATTTTCCACAAATACATCTGTATAAATTAAATGGTTTGTCAAAATGTACAATTCTTTTTAAAATAAAATAATACCAATGAATTCAATTCAAAATGAAAAAAAAAAAATTCTCAGGCTCCAAGTATAGCTAACTTTATGAACTCTAAAATAGTGCCATGCCAAATGTGACATGTGGATAACAACATAATAGGTAGAAACCACAACTCTTACCTTAATACAGTCAACTCTTCCCCACCCCTTCCATTGTCCTACCCTGACTCTTTCTTCCCTGTTCCATTCCCCCTCCACAAGGTGTAACACTGCCCTTCTTTTTTTATATTCTCCTTTTAATAAAGTGTTTCTTACCCTTCCTTACGGAGGGCTGTAATGGTCACAATTAGTACCTAAGTATAAGTAAAATGACTGTTTTAGAAATGTACTAAATATATACCCATAAAAGCAACTCAATTTACAGTAACGTGAGTACTTGTAATCCATTACTTTTACCTCAGTGGACAGAGTGAGGGTAAGGGACAAATAAAAAAAATCATTCCAATGTTTGTGTGTGTATTTTCTTGATGTGTGTGTGTGTGTTTAATGGAGTGCATCCATGAGGAGCTGTAAGAGAGTACCAGAACAAGTATAAACTCCCTCAGAGACAACTTCATATTGTTCTTGTCCATCTGCACCAGTTTTCTGTCTCTCTCTCTCTCTGCCTGAGCTCCCTCTGACTGCACACTGTTGATTCTTGCTTATCTCATTCTTTGTTCATCTTAGGATGACCTTCTCTGTGTTCAACTGACTGCAGTTAAGAAACAGATAGAAAAGGGGTGATAAAATGTGTGGGCACACGAGCAACATGTGGGACAAAAATGTATTTATTTATTTTTAAAAAATGAGTAACACTTTATTTGAAGTTTTATACATAAGGCTGATATTATGCTGTCATCAGTAGGGGTGAGGATTGGCAAGGATGCTGCAATACAATATGTATCACGATACATGGGTCACGATACGATATTATTGCGATATATCGGAATATTCTACCCAGTTAATATTAAAATTAAACATAGAAATGAAAAATCAAGTTGCTGTAAATGTTCATCAGAAGATGTTGATCATTCAAAGGACAAATTGAGTCAAAACTATAAATTATTAGTGTTTTTGCACATGTTCACTGAAAAAAACTAAATGCTGTGTTAAACACTATCATCATAAAATAAAGTGCATCAAGTAACCATTGCAACACATTGAAAGCATTGTAACCGCCACTGAAATATTGCACAAATACACAAAAATATTGATTTATTATAAAAAAATAAAAATGTAAAATTGGCACCCAAAAAAATCACGATATATCGTGAAATCAATTGTTTTCACACCTCGAGTCATTGTCGTTCATTAAATGATGACACCTTTGGAGCTATGTTGGTATTTTTTGGGTTAGGTGGAGTAATCTAGTGGGGTTAGGTACACTGTAAACCTGAACGTTTAAACAAATTAAATAGATTAAGTAGTTTATACTCAAAGTTATAGAAAAAGTTGCACTAACTTAATTATGTCAAGTTGGTGAAACATGTTCTTCCTTTTTAAGCAACTTTAACTAATAATTTTTGAGTAAATGAAACTATATTTAAGTACTGTAAGCATAGCTTAAAAAAAACAACTTCAACTTCATATAATTGAGTAATTCCATGCTGAGAATGATAGAGTTCTGTTATTTCTGTTGTTTGAAATAGGGATTATTTAACAAATAAACTTAACTTAATTCATATAGCACTTTAATTTAACTGTTACCAAAAATTACAAGTAGCCAATTTTCCAAACTTTTCATTTCTGGAAAAATGTTTTCAGCTGCTTTTGAGCTGCTCAACTTAAAAAAAATTGAGGCAATCAATTGCCTCAATTTTTTTGAGTTTTGGTAACTTATTCGGATTTACAGTGTAGGGTTAGGGGTTAGGGTATAGGGCAGGGGTCTGCAACCTGCGGCTCTGGAGCCTCATGTGGCTCTTTGAGTCCTTTGCCATGGCTCCATATAGCTTTAAAAAAATACTGAAATAAAGAGTTATTTTCTTACAGAGGCTATTAATGATTAATGACAAATAAAATCATGATATAACAATTTGTTAACTTAAAAATAAATCACGTTGTGCACCATCCTACTTCATCTCCTGCAACATCTACAGACCATCAACTTTCCTGCACCTGTATTATTTTATATAATTTTAACTGTATAGAATTTAATACACTGTATTGTATACATTGAGGCGGTATTTTTCCGGCTCCAGGAGGACTTTATTGGGGTGAGATGAGATTAAATGGCTCCTTTGAGAGTAAAGGTTGCAGACCCCTGGTATAGGGGTTAAGGTTAGTGGATGGGGTCAGGGGATAGGGGTTATGGTAATGAAGGGTTAGGGTAACAAACAACACTTAATGACAGCCTTCATGACACCTTATTAACGCTAATGTCAGGTGTCATGTCATAATAATGACATCGCAATGTCAGCTTTTATGTATAAAACTTCAAGTAAATGGTTACCAAAAAAGTGTGATGCTAAAAATATTGATTCGTCAAGAGCATCATACATGCCAGAGTGTAGTTGTAACCAATATTAACACATATCTCAATAATAGAATTGTACAATTACGTTACCGGGGCGCAACGTGAGCAACACAATCTCCCTTTGATTGCACCTGCTTGTGGGTGGGCACATTAGGCTGGAAGTGATAATTAAGTGCGTGTTAGAAGCAGAAAAAAAAGAAGAAGACAAGCCCAAGATTATGAGTGAGTCAGACAAGGGGAAATTAATAAATACCGCAGCTTTTGAGACAGGTCAGTTTTTCAGAAAAGATAGCGTAAATGGCTGTGACAGGAAGGCGTCATAATGAGAAGTGCTGGTGGTTATATAGATTTTAGCGACTCACCTTAAAAGCACAAATGACTAATATACAAATTAAAAGTTACTATATAAGTTTTGTCAGTAGCTCGTTGAAAAATGTGATCATTTATTTAAAGCTGTTTGTGACCATCTGGCAAATGTAAATTAAATGTTCTTCGTTTTACTAAATAGGTTTTTGATCTATTCTTTCTGCCTCTCTTTTGGCTCTTTAGCTGCTAAATAGCCTGATATCCTCATCAAATACTCACTGAACAGTTTAAGGAAGTTCTTACCAGGTGGAGAAATAATTCAACAAACTATGAAGGGTCTAGAACCACATACTGTATTCTCAAAAGGCACATAGACAAAAAAGAAATAAGAAATAAAAACAGAAAGGTATGACAATTAGGCTTGCTTATGAAGAAATATGATTATTGGAAAGACAGGGTCAAATTAGCCTGCTTAACTACATTAATCAAATATCACATTTTAATCTGTACATGTATTTTATCCAAAAGTTGTTCTCATCCACTACTGATGCCAGTATGGCCAAAGTCATATTTCTGGTGTTTTTTTTTTTTTTTTTATAGATAGAAAGTTGCTGACATAACAATGGCAGTGTTGATATTTATTGTGGCTTTGCATGGAAACACCGAAAATCGGAGTGAAGCCATAACACAGGTAGAAAACCAGAATAAACATGACATGTGAATAGGTCTTGTCTGGTAAAGAAACACAAAAAATCAGGGTGAGAATGAAGTCAAAACACTTCTTAAAGCTGATATCTGGAGTTTCTGAGAATCTATGTTTAAGTATAATTCTTTTGAAATGAAATGAAAAAACACCGAACTAGTCTTTTACTATGGTCTACTGCCGGTGGTCATTCATATACATTAATGTATATAAGTCCCGCCTTCGTCCTATAGACCCCTATACAAATGGATACGAATAAGCTTCGACTTCCTGTTTTTGAGACTGTCAATCAAAGTTGATGCGGAACTGTGAACGGAAACAAGGCCACGCGTCACAACAGCAAACATGTAAATATGATTTTGGCTCTTACCTGACCCATAAACCTATATCAATGTGACACGATGCAACCTTATTATGTTTCGCGATGCGCGCACAGAAAAGTAGAGGCGTGGCTGCTGGTAGATTGGGAAAGGCAGTGGGAGGAAGTGAGGCTGTTTAGGGCGGGACATCGAGACGTTTCTCAGAAACTCCGGATATCAGCTTTAAAATAACCCTTTTCCATTCTTCTACGGGTATTTAAATCCCACAATGCAATGCAAAAAATCCTTTCAAGTCACTTGACCATTTGTCAGCCACTTATTTGTTATTGGTGAAGACAAAAACAAACTTCCTGATGGCAATTTCTACCTTAGACTCCTCCCTATCAGAGGATTTCAAAGAACACATTTTGGATGACATCGCCCTGTGGTTCCCAAACCTTTTTAGCCATTTTACAAAAAATGTAACCCCTATTAAAAAAGGTCAAAATTGTGATTCCTATTCTTCAAAACAGTAATAATATAGTTGTTTGAGCGCAAATAATTAATTTTCCAACTATTTTTCATGCTCAATGACCCCGCCCATCCTGCCACGATATCACGCCCCCCCTCTAGGGGCGGGCTCACCCGTTAACCACTGACATAGCATACGTTACATTTTTAAAAATGTGAGTTAAGCAGCTATACGTTTAGAATCAACAAGGAGAGCAGATTTTATACAGTATGTGACATATAGTTTTCCTCTTTAGATTCTGATTTTAGGCATTCCTTCAGGTGTCTCCTTCACCGGTTGTCATTCTCACTTCGTATCAAAAACAATGTCTTGGGATTTGTATCAAAATTAAAGAATGCTGCAGTCAGGGCCCACATTGCCAGAGTCTCTACTCACACATCAGTGCTCCTGCGTGACTTTAAAGTTTTGTTTTATGACTTCAAAACATGGCCAACGTGCTCCACAAGCACTAGTAACACTGCTGGAAGACTGCTGAGAGATGAAAATCCTTTTCAGCCAACAAACTGTTGGAATTCCCATGAGCTTCGTTCAGTGTGATCTGCTTTAACCACAAGGCTTGCAGTATAACTGCTCCCCTCCCAGCAGGACAAGCTTTGTGGTTAGTAAACTGTCCTTCCAGCAGAGGCTCAGCTTCAATCATCCACAAAGTAATATCTGCTGAAGCATACTAAGGACACTTAACCCTTCCCGTCTCCTGATTATCTGCGTGACCCTGTACCCCTGGCTGGAAGCATGGAAGCAACTTGGGAGGTAAATAAATCAAATTCCATGAAATCTTGAGAGGATGGGATTAATCTAGGGGTCCTTGGGTTTTACTTTACACCAGGGGTATACAAACTCAGTTCTGGAGGGCAACAATTCAGCATTTTTTAGATGTTGCCCATTCTCCAACAAACCCGAGTTATTGTTTATCTGGTTTTATTCAGGGCTGAATGATAACACCAGCGCCCGATTTATCAGTTTTGGAGCAGTTAAAATCAGCAGGAATGCAGTTTTTTCTTACACTGACTCAAACCCCCGTGGTACATTTTCCATGTTATTCTTCATTAGCCGTGCAAAGGGGTGGAACATTTCCGGACAGGGATTTGCTTGATGCTATTTTTGTTGGAGTTTGTTCCTTGTATTTATCATGATATCACCTCACTAAGCGAGACATTCAATTTCCATGTAAACGCCAAAATAAATATCCGCCAATGTTTTGCCTCAACTCTCAGTCTGTGAAAACACCGGAAATGTGTTGGCAAGTCACTTTGACAGAGTGTTTAGAGCAAACACAAGATATAGTAAAAATGAAGTAAAAACACTCCTATGCACCCGTCTATTGGACTCCACATTACACAATGCAATGCGCAAAACTTCTCTGAAAATGTTCATTTCATCTTTTTTCAAGCAAATTATCTTCTATTTATTTATCTATAGTATGAGGCCTTAACTATGTATATATTTAATGACATAAATACATATGTCTCCATGCAGTTATTCCAATTTTGGGAATATGAACAAAATAAAATAAACTTTTCGTGGGAATTATTTATTGAAATTGACCAACAATTGGATCAAATATTTCCAAGATTCCTTAAGTTCCCATGGAAATTTACTGTGAATTTTCTGCCCCTCTGCAACACTAACCTTCATTTTCATATTGCTTTTATTTGTATGTCCTCATAATGATTGAGGGTTATTTGATTTTGTGCTACGATTAGATTTCCTGAAGCTTGTAAACCAAACAACTAACCACTAATCTGTCTCGATAATCATGCTATAATTAACATGTCAGAAGCGTGTCGTCAAGGAAACGCTCGTGAAAAATGTAATTAATTTCAAAAGAACAGAACATAGGGTTGAAGGTGAATATTGTATTTAAATGTATCTCAACATTATCTATAACCTCATTTAACGTGGAAGTTTAAATATTTAATGTTAGATTTTTTTTGTCTATGTTTATATTGGACAGTAGATAAGGGTTTTAAGACATATTAATATTAAAAAGTTCCTGCAGCGTAGTTGAACAAGCTACACAGGAGACAAGAGAAACTGACCAATGGACATTGAGAATGAGTGATGATGTCATTAAACTGGCTCACAGTGTTTTAGTGTCCCCTCTTTATGGTTACAGATTTGATGTGTATGCACACACACCGATGGACACACACAGGCATTCTGGGCACAGTTCATCTCACCTCCTTTCATTCCATATTCCCCCAAAAAACCAACATATGTGCATATGCACTTGTGTATCTGGCTGACATATAGCACACTTTGTTGACACACAGTGTTGAAGCAGATCAACTGAGGTCCCCTGGAGTTCGCTTATACACACACACACAGAAACACACACACACACACACAGTTGGCTCGACTGCACTGCCATCTGTCCATTTATCAAGGTGCCACATGGGCTGAATCTCTCTTTTTCTCACTCACACCATTTAAGTGTTATAAGAGTGGACAAAGGGCCGCTACAGTGTGATCGTCTTTTATCGGTTTTTTTCTTTCTTTCTTTCTTTTTTTAGGTGAATACTGACAATTCTGCCTCACAACACTCCTTTTGTCGTTAACTCCTCTATGATCACTTGTAATTCTTAATGGGTGATTTGACGCAACACTAAATATCAGGGACACATCTTACACTAAATTCCATCTATAGTTAGTGGTTTTTAAGTGTTTTGACAGCAACTCTGCTGGCTTGATGCTTCCTGACATATTGCCTTTCTCTTGGTGTTATTCATGAGTTTCCACTTCGACTATTGGCTGGTTGGATGTAAAGGTCAAATCTGTGCTGTGTTTAGCCAGACACTGGCTTATTACTCTCATTCCTCTTTTGTTCCAACATGAAGAAAAAAATAAATAAAAAAATCAACACAAGGCTAAATGAGGACACGGTGCTTCATGAAATGAACCGAACTCATGACACATTAAGATTTAGTTTTTTGGTGTCAACATGAAGCTTGTGTAAGGGGTAACTAATGCTTTGGGTTAAAAAGGCATTCATGTGTGTATATGTCTTTGTATACATATGCAGCTTCTATGTTTGTGGTTATACTTTTGTGACCAATATTTATATTGAAAATAATTAAAAAAAAAAAACAGGAGAACCTTTGGCCCAAATATCCTCTGTCAGTTATTCTGATTTATCTGGATCAATGATCAAGATCATTGTACCATGATCATTTATAGGGCTCTAATTCTCCCATGCGCATAGTCCAAATAGCCACGCAGTGGTGCTGTTTTTGGCGGCGCGCTATTCTCTCCCTGTACTTAAGTCAGTCGCTGCGCATCTTCATCCCAGTTACGCACTGTGGGTGGAGCAGCCCTGAAATGTAGGTGTTTCCATTCAAATCTGCCATTGCGCGCCATTGCGCGCATTCTCTTCTGCCTAAGTCCTTTTCCTCTTACGTGCTTCTAACACTGGAATAAGTGCAGCGCCCCGATTATATTACACTAGCTCAGCTGCTGCTGCATGATTAATTCAAACTCTGACAGACGCAGACTTCTGTCCACGTTGGCCACAGTGATTCAACTATTTTCATACTATGTCCAACGTAAAGTCACAGTTTGATCCACTACAGAGTGAAACAAGCTGTCACATGCGGATGAGGATGGACCAGAAACTGTTCCTACATGTTTTTATTGAGGCTCAGCTCAGGTCGCTTTAAACTATTTATATTTAAAACTGCGAATTATGGAAGCCAATAGTTCTGTTTCACTGCAAACATCCCTCTGTATTAAAGCAGGACGCTCTGCCGCCGGATTATTTCCTCATATCTCCAGTGCATTTGACTCGGTCACGCTTTACAGTGATGATGATGATGATGCCATTTTAGATTATGATGAAATGCACTAATCCGGGTTCAATCCTAATGAAACTGTGGGGTAATTGGGGAACCAACCTGATGTAACCGAGACAAATTACATAAAGATCGGTCAATTACTAACCGAGATATGAATTTTTTAGTTAGAGAGAAAGAGGATTTTTGTTTTTTTAAACTGATCCAGAATCTGTATATTAATCCCGATCTCCTCCAAGTTTAATTGAATCAAAGATATAACCAAGTTCTATATTTGGTTAAAACATTGGGTAACACTTTACTTGAAGTTTTATACTTAAAGCTGACATTACGCTGACAATATCTGTCATTAGCATGAATAAGGTGGATTCAGATGGATTCCACCGTGGAACTTTAAAAGGAGTGGATAGTTTGTGTCACAGGAAATGGCCACACTAATGGATTAATGATTAAATGACCAGGAACAGTAGAGCTGGCAGTCATGTTATGGCTAGCCCGTCTGAAAACATCTTTTATCTCATTCGGCCACTTCTGAATGAACAGCCTGTCAAGGTTTGTTTCTCTCCAAACTCTCCAAGGATGGATGTTGATTTTACGCTCTGACCTCTCCCTTACTTTCCACGTACACCTGGACCCGGCTCTACCAACAGTCATCTCTACGGCAACGCATTTGAAATACAGTTAGCAGCAGAGTCTGAGTCAACAGGCTTATCTCAACGAACACTTTCATTCCTCCTACATCACTACATACCCTGTCTTTGTCACTGTCTCCTCTGGCTCCAACCCCTCCTCCTTCCCAGTGGTTGGTCAGTAGTAGGCGCACCGTAAGGGCAGCGCCATACTTTGGCTGACCTGCGAACTACCCATCCTAAAAACCAATTTCCTGTGCTAACGTGCTGTTGTATTAAATTGAATGTTGTGTTTGTTGGTTCTTGTCGCAATGTTGCTGAAGAGTTTTTTCATGATCCCAAACTCTGCCCATGTCTACAATGGGCCTAGTTTGGTTTTACCCGTTGTTGTCATCCCATTTCTCATATAAACAAGGGGCGCCGCCCTTGTGGCAAACCGCAGTTCTCCCACTCCTGTGCTCCCATGTTATAAATGTTATGTTTTACTGTCTTTTCATGTATTATTGGACGGGATGAAACTGAAATGTTGCGTTGCTCTGTTGCTTTGTAACATGTGCAATGACAAATAAACATCATCATCATCATCATGAAGGCTTTAATTAAGTGTTGTTTGCTAAATTATGACAGCTTTGGAGCTATGTTGGCATTTTTTGGGTTAGGTGGAGGGATCTAATGGGGTTAGGTAGGGTTAGGGATTAGAGTAACAAAGGGTTGGGG
Organism: Gouania willdenowi; assembly: GCF_900634775.1. Classification (NCBI taxonomy): domain Eukaryota; kingdom Metazoa; phylum Chordata; class Actinopteri; order Blenniiformes; family Gobiesocidae; genus Gouania; species Gouania willdenowi. Next base: position 9,669,281 of record NC_041054.1, on the reverse strand, counting down.
TAAGGGGTTAGGGGTTGGGGTAACGAACGACACTTACTGACAGCCTTCATGACACCTTATTGATGCTAATGACAAGAGTCATGCCATAATAATGAGAGCGTAATGTCAGCCTTATGTATAAAACTTCTAGTAAAGTGTATTGGTAAAATTCGTCAAACAGGTTTTGACGTAATCCTGCTAAAGAAAAAAAAAACCTCAGTTGAAAATATAACAAGGTTTCGAATAAACTAAACTCCACGTTTCTTTTTATGTCATTCATTTGTTGGGAAGCTATTTAACACTCATATTGCCCTTACTTTTAAACATGAATGTCTTATTTCCATAACCAACGTGTGCTGTGAAAACTTCAATGATGAAAACAACAGCAACAGTGTAAGGTGTAAACTTGTGCAGGTGTTTTACATTCAGAAAAGCTTTTGAGCAGCGATGCACATCTGCTGCTTTGAAGCTAAAGTGACTTTGAGAAAATGTTTCCCTTTGCCCACTTAGTTTCCTTGCAAATACCTCTACTGGCTGATGATATTTCTCAGTGATAGAAGCCATCCTCGTCCCTCATTCAGGGCTTCAAACAACAACATGAGTGACTTTCAATGTCACCCGCATTTCTTTGGGGAACCTTAGACTATAAAAGTGAGGCGGTGAATGCAAGGCTTCATTGGCTTAATGTGAATCGCTATATGTAAATGATGATTGTGCGGTCTGTATTTAGTGATGATGAATCCCAGTTGGCTATTCACATCTATAATGAGCCAATCAAAAGCTATCTGTACTATGATATCTTTGGTAATGAGTTTGATGATAATAAAAAAAAAAAAAAAAAGTTGATTGGCAGAACTATTGCAGAGATAAAGTGGCACCCAGATGCCTTTGGACCAAAAGGTGTCTCACACTTTTTATTTTACTTTTGGGTTTAAAACTAACTAACTTTCTCCCCACACTAACAAACAAACACAAACACACACATCAGAGCAAGGATGCAAGAAAGTCTAGTGAATATTGTTTTATTTGTTAAAGAATGTGCCTTCGGTCACAATCTGAGGCCGACTGAAGGAAGACATGACAAATGACTTTGGCATTTAACATGACAGATACCCTTTTTCTCTGTGTGTGTGTGTGTGAGAGAGTGTGTGTTTTAGAAACACAGTGAAAAATGTCAGGAATTAGTAAATTATTCAGAGCTACCCATGCTCCCATGTATACAGGAATTTTCTCACACACTCAAATGACCTCATATGACCTATAAATTAAAGCCTGGTGCACATAATGAAAAGGTTGTTTTTTGTCCTGATTTTACCCCATCGTGACTAAGGACAACCAACACAAGATTATATTATGTTTTATAAGATTATCTTGTGGTCTGAGATGGGACGGGGCCGACAATAGAAAATATTAAACCTGTTCAATATTTACAACCTTAAATCCATGCGTGTGTGATAAAAAGTAGATGACTCCTAACTCATGACCCACTGATGTGATGACGTGGAACGGAAAGTAGCCAATCAAAAAGCAAGCTGACAGAGAAACAAGTAATGCTGCATTAAAGGCAACTTGGAACTCGACCTTTCCGTATTCAAAATTCCAGTCGTCGAGTTCAGCAGCACCACCTCGAAATATCTCAAACATGGATGACCGATGTAATATTAGATTTTTTTCCCCCTATACCAAGTATGTGCTCCTGGTTGTGTTCAAAATGGCGTACTACTCATACTAAGTCTGACGTCAAAATTAGTATTTAGTGCGTTCACATTATAGTATGCAAGCAATACCCGGATTTATACTATATCGGGACATTCTTTTAAGTATGCACACGAGTCATCAATTGCCCCATGATGTATTGCTAGCAGAATGTAAAATCGTCCTGGGACTAACTTCAAGCTAAAAATCAAACATCTCGTTTTCAAAACAAAAGCATCTCCTCTTGTCTTTCATTTGTTTTTAACGCTTTTGGCAATGGTGGATCTCCGAAAATCTCAGAAATGTCAGAATGAAATGTGTTTCTGTGAGTTTTATGGATCAAATGACCACATGTTGATATTCTACTTGGTCACTTTCTCGCTTAAAATGTTTTCAGAACTTTCAAAGATGGCTAATAAACAGAGATATTTAGACTCAGTGTGCTTCCGTTTTTTGTTATAGGTTTGAAATGCATCTTGGGAAACTCGGACGTATACTTCAGTGGGAACAGTCATCATCCTGATCCTCCTAACCATACTGATATAGACAGCATATACTCATTGAATTTGTAGTGTATAGTACGGAGTGTGACATTTCGAACACAGCCATTCTGTGTGTGTTGTGCTGTGTTGAGATTATCGGATCACAACTGTTCTATGTTGGATTTTTTAATCTTCGTGTTTGGGGTGTTTAACAGATAAAATATGTCTTCAGACTGAATAAATCTCGATGTGTACCCCCCTTGAAATTGATGCTATTGGCAGCATAGTAGCATTGTTGTTCACTGGGTTTGACTTGTAGATAATTCAGATTCAGATTCAGAATACTTTATTCATCCCCGAGGGGCAAATCAGTTTCAGTTACATCCCGTCCAAAAAAAAAGGCAATCACATATAACATGGGAGTACAAAAGAGGGAGTACTGTAGGTCGCTACAAAGGCAGCGCCCCGTATCTTACATGAGAAATGGAAAACAGGAGGTAAGAAAAGGGGGAAAAAGGCAGGTCCCAAACTATGCTCCTTTAGTGAGGAGCACAGTGTGGGAATAGGAAAAAAACTCCTCGGCAGGGCAGATAAGGGGCAAGAGGGAGTGAGAGAAAAAGCGTCTGCCTTCGTTGAGAGCAAGAAGAGGAGACATGGGAACCTTTTTGACTGTGTTTGCATGATATACTGCATTTGTGTGGGTTATACCAGGCATTTCAGTGTACATGTCTAATTAGAGCCACTAAATTAGCGAGGACTAAATGGGTGTTAGCTCTGCAACAGACTGGTGTCATGGCGTTGTTATTTTATGCTAAACTGAATAACTGTGATTAAATAGGAAATGTGTTTGCAGCTACATGCTAATGCTTGGCAATGTCAGGTCCTGAACTATCTCTCCAACTCCTCCCATTAACAAAGCCGACAGCAAATACATGCCAGATGCTCCATGCAAACTTTGGAATGATTTGTGTTGTGTCTAATCTCTTCATCAATAAAGGCTTAAAGCAGAACAGATACTTGTCCACTAGCATCTCAGTCCTGCTTAACACAAACACTAACGCTGAGGAGGGAGCCGTGGCAACCTGCTGCTAATATTCAAGGTCATGTGTCCTTGAGCATTTTCTAACCGTTACATCTGTCATGATAGCTCGTTCAGCAGTCCGTGTCCGTGACGGATTGGAGGATGTCAGTTATTTATGTGCTTGTGGGGAACCGTGTTTACAGGCATTTCTTACCTTTGCAGACTGGTCTGTGGTCACTCCAGGCGGCAAAGACTTCTGCAACTCTCTGACAGCTGATTGTTTTACTGCCCTGGAGCACATAGTCCTCTCCACATGTGAAATGCACCTCGCTCCCAATGCTATGCACAAACACATGAGCACACAATGGATAAAAATTCAAGAATTCGAGTCTGAAAGTCTGCTGTAAAACAAAACAAAAAATAATTAGCAGCGTGCACCAGCAATAATATTGTCAATACATATTTAGTGTCATTGTTCTGGTTGGCAATACTCTTTCTACCTGACTAAAAACAAGCAAAGATTAAATGAGAACAAAGGGAGAATGAGTAAAGCAAATACTTAAATCCATGACATTTACAGAAAAAAATAGATATTTTGAAAAAAAGGCTTTCTATAGACAAAAATGTATTCATTTTGTTCATTTGTTGGTTATTTTTTTACAATAAATAAATTGTGGCCACTAATTAGCTATGATATGCGCACAAAACATTAATTTGTGACCAGTAAATAAGGAAATAAGTGCAACGTGTGCACAAAAGTCATACCCCCTGCTGGTAAATAAACCTGTTTCTTAATATTCTGTTATATGCCTCTTGGTAATAAGTATGTCGCTAATTCCCAACCTATAATACAAAATGAATTAATACCATCTCTGTCCATTGTGTAGCTTTAGCCTCTCTACTGCCTCCAACTTACACCTTAGAGAAGGTGCTAATTATTATTTTGTGTGCATATTTAATATACTGTATATGTTATTTCGTGTGCACAAATTATTCTTTCCTGGCCACAAATAAAAAATATTTTGGACGGAAAATGCATTTGAATAATAAACAAACACATTTCAGCAGGCAGAAATTGTTTCCTGAACTATGAAAAATTCTGATGCTAAAAATAATGAGTAACAGACATTTCTCATAAACTAAAATTTAATTTGTATAATTATACAAATATGTGTCAATGAATTATGTCTCTTTTTACAGTGTAAATAGGTGTATATTATAAGAAGATTAATGTGTAGAATTAAAGTATAGTACTAGATATTATAACCATTTATTCTCTCTTTGCTTTGTTTGATTCATTATTATTATTATTATTATTATTATTTTCTCATTGTAGTAAATACACTGCTGTTGTGTTAAATATGATAAAAATTAAATCAAAATCACATCAAATTCAAAATTTTGTTTTAAATTAAGTTCCTTAATTGATGTCCTAAACAAATTGAAAACATAAATGAAATATTAATGGTACCTGAAGTCATTTCCATGGCGCCTTCCGTTCTCTGGCTCTCCAGGGTCGGGGCAGGAGTTTGACGCCTGTTTTACACCACCTTCATTCACTACACAGGGATGTGGACAAACAAAGAGGACCAGGACAGACATGTTAGACAGGACAAAAGATCTGGTGTTAAGACCAGTTGGTAATAATGGACTCACTTCATTGATTGATGCTTTTTTTTAAAAATTTGATTTAATTTTGAGAAAGTAACTATTAGCCATTTGTCAGCAAGTTTGATAGTAATATCAAAGCTATACTAAGCTAGGTTTCCTCTTATCGCGCTAACTTCCGGGATTTAATCAGTGTGTGCTGAACTGCGAAGCTGGCTAACGTCTTACAGAGCTAAATCACCATGGAAACTTAGGCTGAACGACTAACCTGGTCGAGACAATGTTTTGTTCTGGATAAGATCTGAGCGAGTACTAAAGTCCCGCCTCCTGACCAATCATTTCTCTTGGAAAATGATCTGCCCAATAAAAGGAGGATCATTGTGTGGATATAATGTGACACTGACAGGAGACTTCTCATCGGAAACTTATAGATTTTTATCTGATGGACTAATAAAGTAAAATAAGTAAAACAGGTCAGCTGATAAAGCCTGCGTGCATCAGGCGCTTCCAGACCGATACATTAATTAATTAATTCATTCATTCATGTATTCTGGAATGACGCAAAGAGCCTCAGTCCTATAGGATAATATAAAATAGAAATATATTCCACTTTATGATTTAGGCTGATCTGTATGAACGCAGCATCAGAGCCACGGACAAGGCAAAAGAGAAAGTGAAACTGATCAGATGTGTCTGTTTATTCTCCGTTTATAATCTCATTAATTTAATCATTAACACTCATCAATTCCTGCATTCGTCCCAGTGTTATTTTTGGTCTGAATTATGGATTTTAATTCTTCATATTTTAAAAGAAATATTCCTCAATTGTGACATAAGTTGTTCCATACAGTTCCTCCGTGATTGTGATTGGTCTGACGCTGTAGTCTCCACCTCTGTCACAACAGTGCGCACGTAGCCAGGCTGAAATAAAGATTCATAATACTACTTCTGTCTGACATGCAATGATTGGTTAGGTGAATCCAGGATATAATTATCTAGCTTCCTAGTATAGACCCTTATTGCTAGACTTCCCTGAAATGTAATGTAACGATCCTTTAGCAATTCGTTATCATTTAACGTAAATGTTTGATAAATAATTTCCAGCTCTCCACTTTGCCTTAAAGACCGTGTAAAGCAAATTCTGACATTTTCTTGAAAACACATTCAATGGGTCATAAATATATTCATTAAAAAATGTACAAAGCCATTCAACCATTTATAATTTCATTGTGGAGCTTGGCTTCGAAAACTGTATTTCCAATTTCTGTGTTCAGGATTTAAACTTCTGCGCCCTGCAGCGGGCGCAATTCGGCCCCGAGCCGAAAACAAACCACATATTTGGACTCAGGGGAATAAAACGCGTCTGCTGGTGCCACATTTTCCATGAAATTAGCAAGTTTACGCACCGCAATTTTGTTTTTCGCCTCTAGCGGGCTTAGTTTTGACTCTATCCAGGAGGGATGAAGATATTCGGACTCAGGTGGAGCAGACCTTTCCGCTGATATCTCGTTTGGCCCGATCCGAGCACGTTTGGAAGCACCATCACACTGCTCTTTCTCATAGACACAGTAAGGAGGCGGAGCCCTTCTAACTGACACGCCCCCAGCGTCTCAGAGCAGAGAGAAGTGCTTGTTTTTTTTTATGATTTTGAGACCTAATTTTATATACTTAGCGATATTTTTCATCTTTCAAATTTGGCTCAGTGGTCAATGACATGTTTCTGTGGTGTGACAAATGTATTTCTGCTTTACACGGACTTTAAGTTTCAGTGCTAACCGTTCACTTTAAAGACTGAAGCAAACATGGTCGACCTTACAGGGGTCGTACCTGTCGGCTAACACAGGCCGACAGGTATGACCTACACTCCAGACTCACTCCTGATCCTTTAAGAAACACCAGTGCTAATCCTGACAGTTACACTCCAATTATCACAGTACTAGAAGTCTGCAGACATGAATACACAAAGGTGCTTGTGTGACGTCTTTGTCCTAGTTTCTAATTACAGCACGCCAGCAGTTTTTCATGTAACTTTCCAAATTTTAGATTTAGTTTTGCGTTGTATTTATTTAATTCATTATTTTGTTGCAGTGTCTCACTGTCGGATTTTTTTCGTTGATCCACAAGCTCGTTTCAACATGTTTTACGAATGTACGCAACATTTGATAAAATTATCTTAAACCTGAACTGATTTAGATACATTTTCAATTAATGTTTTTTTTGTTGTAATAAATTGCATGAGTGAGGATTTACCATTATATTAAACTTAGTGAATGCAAAACATTTTTATTGCCTGTGTTTTCTCCATAAAACAAAAAAACACAGCCCTTAGCTTTAGGAGTTTGCTTAGGAAAAAAAACAACAACAAAAAAAGACTGATGACTTATGATTTCATATTTCAACTTGATTTCCAAGTGTCTCGAATACAATCAGGACTTTTGTTGTGAAATGCCAAAGGCGGAAGTTTGAGTTTTTGGGGTTGTTATTTTGAGCTCATACATATAAAAATGTTAATTTTTAGTTTTCAATTGTTTTTTTTGTTTTTTTAAATCCTTTTTTGAGGCTACTTCTTACAGTGGCCATCATTCCCTAATGCCCGGTGTCAGTTCAACAACACCAGAGGGAAAAGCTGTCTGAGTGAGCTTGTTTATTTCAGCTGCCCACCAAACAAAACAACCCATGGTGCATTTTGATATTCACTTGCGTGTTTTGCAATACAAATGAGTAGGGATGTAACGATTCACTCAACTCCCGATACGATTCGATTCACAATACTGGGTTCGCGATACGATTCTCTCCCAATTTTTTCATTTACAAAATGGGACTGTAGAAAATACTGTATTATTTTACTTTTATTTTTCATTGTCAAAAGAATTCCTTGATAAACTATTCAAAACAATGCAATTTAACTAAAAATAAATCTTGAATTAAATAAATAAAGGAATAATACAAATGAAAATTAAGCCTATTAATTTAAATTCTGGTTCTATAATAAACAATGCAAAACTGCATAATAGTTCTTAAAAGTGCAACTGAAAATGTATTTTGTGCCTTAACAATTGGACTTTAAAAAAAAAAAAAAAACCGTCATTGCACTGATTTATGTCATATTTGTTTGGACCAGCAGAGGGCGCTGGTAACCCAGTGGTCGGTTGGCATGCAGATATCTTGCAGTGAAGAAGAGATGCTATGCTAGCAGACAGAGCTAATAGAAAAACGTGACTTTTACAGAGATTCAAGTAATATTACAGATATTCTTTCGGTGCTAAAGGGGTAATGAATCATTTATTAACATATTTAAGAGTAGAAGGCGGCCAGAAAGAAAGTATTAGCAGACTCCGCCCGCCGCCAACACTTCTGGATAAAAAGTACTGCGATTCTATTTTCAGAAAATCGATATCAACCGTGATACCTATGAATCGATTTTTAACTGCCTTACGATTAATCGTTACATCCCTACAAATGAGAATAACTCATGTACTTCAGTGACCAAAAAAAAAAAAACAAAAACGAAAAAAAAAAAAATCCTTTTATTAATAGAGCAGTAAGCAGACAGCCGAGGGATGAGTTTCTGTTGATTAGGCTACTTATTTTATTACCATGACTAATTTTGTGTTTGATGTTTGGAAAGAGACTCCTTATAAAGATTCCATTTTTTTTTTTATCCTACAAACTGTTTAATAATTTCAATCATGTTTGTAATTTTTGTCAGCGGGATATCTTCACACATCATTGAACATAATAAATACCTAAAGTTGAAGCCTGGAAGTCGCCCATATTTTGAAAACATGGATAGCTGCTTGTCATTTCTCGTCAGATGTTGCTCAAATAAATAAATGAAGCACTAGTTTTGATTTTTCATCACAAATAAAGAAGAATATCATTAGCCGCTAGCAGCAGAAAACCTCCTCAAAGAAACCTTTCCACAATGGCAAACACGTACATAGATGTTGAGTTCATATCCACAAACCCAGCAGGTGGTTGGCATGTGTGCGTGTGTGTGTGTGTGTGTGTGTGTGTGTGCATCTTTGCACTGAATTACACTGACGTTACAGTAGACAGTTTGTTGCTTTGTTGGAGCAGCTAATTTGACCATCTGGACAATTACCAACAGCACAGGGGGTATTTACAGTATCAGGACTGTGTGCAAACAATTCAAACACAAACCCTGAATTCTTTTTTTTACACTGAAACATACACATACATGCACGATCACTAGTGCACATCTACAAACACATACTACATGTGCACACACAGCAGGCACACATGAGAAAAAAAACTAGAAAGGGTAAACCCGTCACAGTCGAGCAAGCAAGCAAGCATCCGGACCAATCGGAGCCAGACTAATTAACACACACATTCACATCTGTAGGAAACAACTTCATCCATGACGCTCCAACCTGTCAGGAAACCTGATGAATCCACAGTGCGCGATCTGATTATACCCATCCCTAGATCAGCTACTGTACGAGTAAAATCAGCAGACGTGCTAATATGTGTGCATTGATCAAATAATGTGAATTTTTAACAAAAGCTGATTTAATTGATTTTTGCTTTCTTCTGTGTCACACTGTGTGTGCATAGTTATTTTAATAACTATTTGCAGGTTTACAGAAAGATGCATATGTATGAGCATATGATCCGTTATGGATCGGGTGGACGGTTTGGAAATCTCTGGCAACTAAACAACCATCCGTCGCAGATGAATCCCAAAACGCAGTCAAAGTAAAGACTTAAAAACTTAAAATAATCAGGCAAAGTTAAAGCACTTTTTTTTTGTTGTTGATCAGATAAAGACAAAGCATCGTAAATCAATAATTTGAAAATGTTTTGCTCGAGAAAAAAAAAAGGTGTGAAAGGTTGAAATTGCCACTCCAGTATGTTTTGATCTCCACTGTAAACACTCGTTTTTTGACAATGTCAGAAAAGTTTTGCACATTGCATTGTGGGATGTGGAGTCCTGGAGACAGACGCATAGAAGTGTTTATACATATTATTTACGTGATTTCTCACATACCCACTTTAATACTGATGAACTTTTTAAACAGACAGACTTTTACTGTATCTTATGTTGTTTTTATGATGATTGTGTCAGTGTGGCTTGAATATTTGAAGAGTACTTGAATATTTGTGGGAGGGGCAAGTGCAACTTTGTAGTACTTTGTGCAATGCCATTGATTTGATTTGATTTGACTCAATTCAATTCAATTTTATTCTGTTTTATTCTTGTGTTTACCCCAAAAACTTGACCAATGTGACTGCCCAACACTATTTCTAATGTTTTCACAGACTGAAACTAGCGGCAATACCATGACGGATGTTTATTTTGAGACTCACACAAAAAGATCCAAATACAAACAATCTTGAACAAAAGTAGAAGAAAAATGGTGTCAACTGATTCATTAAGATTAAGAAAAAAAACACTTCCCTGCATTCCTCTACAGGGTTCCACATCCCACAATGCAATGTGCAAAACTTTTCCAACAATGTCAATAAACAATGTTTACAGTTGAGATCAAAACAAACTCTCGAGCTGCAATTTCATCCTTTTTACATGTTTTTCCAAACAAATGATCTTTGATGTATTGATCTACGAGGCCTACGCTATAACTTTATTTGATATATTTTTTCTTTTATTGTCTCCAGCAGTTTTAAAGTGAATAATGATGAATGGAAAAACGCGTTCAAAGCTTGGGTTTTGAAATAAATGAGCTGCTTTCAATTGAGGCTCAACATTGTGTCAGGTTTTAATAAGCTTTCAAGGGAACTTCATCAAAATGCGTTTATACATCAAATGGAAAAGAACACCATTAAAAATAACCTGGCATTTAGATTTAGGTTGATTTTGAAGTGAGCTTGCTTTATTGTTATCAGGGGGCACATGTTTACTTATCAAGGATGCTTATGGTACATCATTTAAACTAACAAGCTCCCGGTGGCATTCAAGTTCGTCGTCGACTGTTAAAAGTTACATATTACCATGCTCTGATGGAAATAATGACCAAAGTATATAAAATATATTCCTCTAAAAAATAAGCTACAGTCTATGTGATTGAAAAAATATCATTTTTCTCAAGTATATGGATGCATTAACCTCCATGACCCACAGAAATGTAATTACGAATCCAAGAAGAAGAAAAAAAGGAGGAGAGAGGGAGAAGGAGATGTATAGAAGAAGAGGCAGGAGTGGGTGGCAAACCATATCACGTTAGCTGAATCACATTCCCCTATAAAGCCTAAAGCAAAGCAAAACCAACTGTGATTAAGCTTAGCGGAGCAGACCATGATTAAATATAAGAAAGCGAGACACCATGACCAAAACACATGCATGCACAACAGAAACACAAGCAGAGAGCAAAACAGATGCACTCACGCAGGCCGTTTCAACACATTTGTGCGTCACTTTCATCCAAATCTGTTTCTCTTTTTTGTATCTCGACATGAAATTTTAACAGGTTTAGTTGAAGCTATTTTTTTTTTTTTGTAACCGGACACACAAAAGTGTTGACTGTCAAATCTTTTTTAGGAAAACAGAGTCCTCCAAAAAAGAATAAAAAAATATCATTCCAAGCAAAACAATCACATGTAAGTCCATTAGCCAAAAAGTACATTAAAATGCAAACTCACATATTGAAAACTTGTTGGTGGAGTCTTTGCCAGGGAATAATTTAACGCCCCGTGATTTAAAATCTACTGATCGCTTCACTGCAGAGGAGAACAAAATACAGGAAAGAAAAACCAGAGAACAGATCAGATAAAGGGAATAAAAATAGTTCTAGCAGAAAATGTTTTAATTGAAATGGCAAAGTCCTCTCCCTCACAGTGCTGAGGAAGAGAGGAGAGCGCAGCGGAAACAAAACCTACAAAGCCAAAGTAAATCTTAAAGAGAGAGTGAGGGAGAGGAAGGCAAACATAGGTAGGAAGACAAAGGTAGTAACAAAAAGAAGCAAAAAACGATTGAAACAACGGTAACGATAAGATTTTTTTCGTTAATGGGAGACTTAATCGCTCTCCGTATCTCTGTCACTCAGACATCAGCTGTTTCACTGAAAGCTGCGTCGCATTTGGAACAAAAGCTGGTAAAGTAAACGGCAGCTTTAATTGGGAACACAATGATGCAGCTTTGTAATCAAGGCATTCAGATAATGGCGTGTTTTCACAGGGATGACCGTTTCATCAGGGGAGGGGAGATGGACAAAGACCAACAGACTGATGGAAACCCCTTTTGCTCCAAGCTTTTGTTTTCTAACAGTTACATTATTTTTTTTACAAGGTGAGCAATGCTGTGTCTCTGTGGTTATAAAAGGTTATAAAAGACTGCTGCTCATGGAAGTGAGTGGGAGGGTGCTGGGTTTGAATCCCTAGACTGCAAACATGAAAAGAACCTCAACGCTCCTCAGTTCATCAGGTTAATCTAAATTTGACTCTGTGAGTGGATGTTTTCTATTAAACACTTTTTTTTTTGTAATGACACATTATCAACATAAATGTTGTGAAGGTTTGGATGAATGAGGTGTAGGGTTGCTGGTCAGATGTGGACACAGGGTTTGCAACCTGCAAAAACCAGAAAGCCAAAACAACCCCCGGACACCAGGGGTGGAGCAGCGATTTTAAAAGTGAGGGTGTTCTAAGGGTAGTTCAACTGTCAACTTAATAAATACATTTACTAAAACCATGATAAAGCTGTTATTAAGTGAGGGATACTCAACATGTGGCTCTTCATGTCTTAATCTGAGTTATTTCCCCAAAAACCTTAAAAGGGGGAACCTTTTTAACCCTTTTCTTTGGCCATTTTGCCACTTCCTTTGTCCCATTTTTGCCCCTTTTCCAAAAAATGTAGCTTTCTTTTGCCAATAAATATCCCTTTCTCCTCATTTTTGTCTATTTTTGCAAGTTCTTTTTGACACATCAAATTTTTGTCGATTCTTTAACCATTTTTTTTTTGCCACTTTTCATCCAAATAAGCTATCTTTTTCCCAATAAATAAAACTTGTTTCCTTTTTTCCTTTTTTTGTTCAACATTTTCGCCCTTTTTCACTATTGTTTGCCACATTTTGCTGATGTAAGCTACCTTTTTGCCATCACAAAGCACCCGTTTACTTTTTAGTCACTTTTCACTTATTTCTTGCCACTTTTGGATCATATCTTGCCACCTGTCACTCATTTTTTTGTCACTTTACTTACACTTTACTCATTGCTGTTAATTCTTTGTTTACCTCCTTGGAACGGCGGCTTCGTCAAATGGTTGGCTGTGATTGGCTTTATCACCAATCAATCAATGTAATCCCTCTGTAAAATTAGCCACCAGGACTGATATTTCCTTGTCAGCTCTGGTCAGACTGTCCTAAACAGGCCAGATACCATCGTACACTGACAGCATCCACCAAGCTCTGCCTGAGGATGCTTCGCTATGTTTTGACTACCACTATCAGCAACATACATAACCCTAAGAGATCTGAACAACAGCAGATTAACTGAGGCACACACACTGAAAGCCTGTTTACCTCTGAATCCCAGACCGGAATGTTCCCCAAAACCCTTTGACCAAATAAACCCGTGTCCGCATCTGACCAGCAACCCTAAAGCTTGACTCCGTCTCATTCATCCAAACCGCCACAACAACAACAAACACAGTATCAACATAAATGATAACACAAACATATCTTGTCCTGAATTGCAAAATACGGTGACAAATCACTGTAATGAATGTCTGACAGACGCCGCCTTTATAATGACATGACTAATCCACTGAATAGTGACGAATGGTGGCTGAGTTAATGTGCTACTATTCCCCCTGATGTTAAACAGCGACTACATATATGCACATACATCAGTGATGAATGGATTCAGCATGTTTAATGACTTCCTGGGTATTTTGCATAGTGTTGGGAAGTACCAACACCGACATACATGTTCAAGATACTCCACTTACCATGTTGACGTTTACCAAATTGATTAAAAGGCTAACAATTCATCTAAGCTAAAGCGCTTCCACTTACCAGCAGCATGCTAATCTAACACAATCCATCTGCTAAAGGGTATGTTTGGAGAAAAACACGTAACGAAACCCTCTAAAGCTCCATTTGAATGACAAATATAAATCTGTGACACACTAGAACAAAGTAAATGCAACCTGACACCAAAAGACAATAAAACTAATGTAGTGTTGGTTGGTAATTTGCCTCATAGTATTAAATTGGGTCTTAAATTTTAACAAATCTACACAAAGTAAATGTATAAAACTGAATCATTAGCTGGTATTTTACAAATAAATTCTATTTGTGTGTTTCATGGGGAGAAAGGCATTATTTTAAGTAGGTAAAAAAAATGATTGTTTTCTTTGATACCAAGTAGAAACTGGATTTCTCTGCATTACTTTTCATTAAAAATAAAATGGAAATTAATTTATTAATAATTAAATTTTAATGCAACTCTGTTCAATAACCATTTCAAGGTAAATTATGCACCACCTAACTTTAAAATCACATTTGCTATGCTACGAAAACTTGAAACCCCTAAGGATTGTATAATCTGAAGGATTTTCTCCGAGCAGGCGATGGTTTGTGCACAGTTTAAACCATAAAAAAGAGAAACGTCGCTTCACCTACACAAGAAATGAAAGTTACCATTACTGACACTGCAGTCACCTCCATTCAGGAGGAAAGAAGTTTGATATCTCATATACGCAAACATTCATTATGTGATTGTAAGAATAAGTGTCTACTTTTCATTGGAATGATGTGATTCACGCTGCACTTGGCTGCTACAAAGGCTTGAGAATTGCTTGTGAAAATATTTTCACATCTGTGCACCCACTAAGAAAGGGAGCTATGGTTCCATCATTATTATTATTATTATTATTATTATTATTATACTACCTTGAAATTGTACTCAAGTAAAAAGTAGCTCAATTAAATAGTACTCCAAGTTACCCCCCCACCCCTTTTTTTTTTTTTTTTTTGGTTAATAAACATTGCCATGGTTCCCTTGCATATAGTAAACGTCTCATGTATAAACCTAAAAAGGAAGAACTCTTGCACAATTGGAACTTAATTTAGTTTCCACAAAGGCATCTATATAAAATAAAAGGTTTGTCAGAATGTACAATTATTTTAAAAATAAAATAACACCAATAAATTAAATTAAAAATAAATAAATAAATTATATATATATATATATATATATATATATATATATATATATATATATATATATATATCCATCCATCCATCCATTTTCAGACACACATATTCATGTTTGACAGGGTCGCGGGGGTTTGCCGGTGCCAATCTCCAGCTCTCATTGGGCGCTGAGCGGGGGTACACCCTGGACAGGGCGCCAGTCCATTACAGGGCATATACTGTATGTATATATATATATATATATATATATATATATATGTCAGGCTTTAAGTATAGCTACATTTATGAACTCTAAAACAGAAAATAACCAGAACTCAATGCTGTTTTGGGGCCATGCATTACGTTTAATCTGATTGGTCGGCTATGATGTGATGCATTTGATTGTTGTCTGGTCATTTCATTAAAACAAAAAATAATAATTTACTCAGTAATGGTTGGGTGTGGAAAAGTAATAAATGACTTTACTTCTTTTAAAACGTACTTAAGTACAAGTAAAATGAGTGATTTAGAAATATACTCAAAAAAAAGTACAAGTACCCATAAAAACAACTCAGTTACAGCAACGTGAGTACCTGTCATCTGCTATTGTCACCTCTGCCACTATGTGACAGTCCAATCAGACAACATGGGCTGAAATAGTTACAACTCATATACTGTATATTTGGGTTTGTTGCCACAAACTCAGATTTAACTGAACATTTTTCTCCTGCTTTACGTTTCTTTGACCGTTACTCATTGGTTCTATATGTATTATCTGTGACCACACCCATTACCTGATTGATCCTGGTTTACCTCATCGATCGAGCCTGCTTTGTCTAAGTGCAGCGTTGTGTGCACTGTAGTCTGATTCTGTCATGTCTATATTCTGATAGTCTGACCTACTGTTAGCAATATTTCTCTTGATCTCTCACTTCCTACTGTGCAGCATATTTTTGGACTCTTTTTTCCTTAAACTGAACATGGATCCTGCCATCCTCCATCTGTCCCCTCGCCCTGTCCGACGCATTTACGGTTTCTAGCCCCCTAATATGCGTCATTAAACATTTTTTCTGTGCATCAGAGGTAAACATGCACACGTTAAAATTCTAACCTTCCAGCAGCAGTTTACAGCAAACAGCAGATGGAAGCGCAGATGCATTTAAGTAACCATATTCATGAACTCAAATATTAGATGTTGGGGGGGGGAAAGCAATAGCAACAAAAAACAAACAAGCTTGAAGTGTAGATACAGTTAGAAATATCATATCTGGATAAACAGCATTAATAAAACACAAACACACACACACACACACAGCAGCATATTTGAAAAGAACATTGCCTCTCCGGTTTCTGTGTATAGACTTGTTGGTTTTTAATATTCTCTGATATTACAATGCACGCAGCAGTTTTGAAGCAGCAGCCCCGCTACCCAAGGCAAAATCTGGATTAATGACTCATAATGGCGTTTTACACTCCAAACCAACTGTACTTTACATTACCTTTTCACAATTGTGGCATGAGGAGGAGATTCTGACTGAACCATTTTGAGCAATATTTCCCCATCTGTTGTGTAAAATTCTCCTGGGAAGCTAAATGTTTACTTGTGTTTATAGCAACACATGAGGCTTTTGTTTTACAAATACACTCACAAAATGTAAAGACAGCATTGCATTATGTGAAACTGATTTGATGCAGCACTGTTGACAGTAAAAATAAGAAGTAAAGATAGTTGAAAGAAAAGCAGACACTGCAAATGATGGATGACGTTTATGTAGACGTGCTTTTTAGATAGAAACATTTGCATTGTGTCCTATGTCACAATTACTTAGATTGAGGTTGTGGAAAATTAATTTTTTTCTTCTCTTCTTTCGTTATTTGTTTAACATTTATTCTTTTTATTCGTACATAAATGAAGAACTTCTGATTCTGATAAGGAGTGTTTGAGCGTCCATTTTCCTGCAGCAAAGTCACAGGAGTTACGCGGCGCCTGCCCAAATGAAGTTGCTAATTTGTTAGTTGTGGTACAGGGATGAGTTGCATTTCTTCACTGTATGTTTTCAAGCTCAGTTGTGCTTTCAAACTAAACATTTGATGTTTTTAATCATGTTAAAACTATAAAAGCAATTTATTGTTCTTCAACAACATATGCAAAACGATGAATCCGTATCTTAGATTGAGACTGCAACTAGATAAACCTTTGCTGCAATGTTTCCTGCACCACACAGATCTGTTTACAAAAAAAAAAATATATATATTTTGATGTGGTAACAAAAAAGTAACATCAAACTAAAATGTAAGCCAGCTTTACTTTACTAGGATCGTAAGCCCCCACAATATAACAAAAGATGATGAAGGGATTGTTTATAGGTTTACGTGCTGATATGAGCCCCTTAAGGCGAGGAAGTGTCTCTTTACTCATTGTGACTAATAGTTCTTAGGATATGACGGAGAAAAAAGGTTTCTGCATTATATGTACAGAACGAACTACATGTTCCATAAGTGCAAATATTGTTCCTATTCCGTGGCAGTAATTATCTTCAACACCAAGCGCTACGAGAGAGCTGCTCTTGATCACGAAGGGTTTTTGAGCCATTATTAGAGTCATATCCAATGTAGCATGCAGCCGACAAAATCCAATATGTCGGTATCCCCGAGGGGTCAACCGTCTCACGACTCCAGCTGAATAATATCTCCGAACCAGTGGTTGACTGGCGTTCCTTTTGTGCCAGGGGACTTATTTTGTTGCCATGGCACCGGCTCACTGATAATGTCGTCAGTTGTTTATTAGGGACCAATCACAAGCCTGCAGACGGAGGAAAACTCATGAATTTGTGATGAAGAGAGATGATGGAGGGGTGTGATTGGTAGGTTCCGCCTCGAGGAAGGAAACAGATTGTTCACACCTGCCACGCACACACACACACATACATGTACACACACACACACACACACACTGAGACACACGCACGTGTTTGGAACAAAGCAAACACTGTTCCTGATGTCAAATCAACAGAGTTTAAAGGGTATAAGTGATCCAACTGGGACCACAGGAAAATAAATAAATAAAACAATGTATTTAAAATGCACTTTTGATTAAGAATACGTCTTAAAAAAATGCTACAGGTTAAAAAAAAGGTGTGAAGTTAAAGTAATTGACATTGCAATCATTTGTAATGGTATACTATAAGGTAGACACGGGCATGTGGCAGCCCGGGGGCCACATGTGGCCCTCAGTCTCATTTTTTGCGGCCACCAATGCAAATCCCCAAAACTTGTATTTCAAGAAGTAGGAAGGAATATGAAGACCAACATAATACATAAAATAGTTCCCAAAACAGACAAATCAGCAGCAAAATGCGCAAATTGCACACGGACGTAAAATGACAACAAAGACATACATAACAACCACCTAAACAAACAAAATAACACCTTACACAATCGCTCCAAAGACACAAATGCTTAACAAAGTTGCACAAAATGACAAGAAAATACAGAAAAAAACAACAAAAATACATAAGGTTTCTCCAAAAATGCACAAAATGCAGAATAAGACAGAAAAAACATGCAATATTACAACAAGAACACACAAACTGACTAAAAACTGACAAAACACCTAAACCACAGACAAAGACAAAAAAAAAAAAAAAAAAAAAAGACAAAACCCTTTCCCTACGCCTGTATTAATGGTCTGATTGGTCAATTTTCTAAATGCTGACATGACTGGTAATCATACGGCCCTCGGATCAGATATAATCACATTTTCAGTTCTCTAACTGAATTTTATGCTTTATTCCAGGCTGTGTTGGTAAAATAAGTGAAAACAAAACAAAAAATAAGAAAATAAAAACTCTAAGAAATGCCTTTATTGTCTTTGAACAATAAACTGAAAAGTTGCAGCATAGACTCAAAGGATGCATGAGCCCCTGAAGGGAGATGCAGTCAGGGGAAACTGAGACTTTCATGTCATCTGTCACATTTCAAAATAAAAATAATAATGATGTCATTTGCCTACTCAAGTGTGCAAGTCATTTTTTTTTTTTTTTTAGCAAAGCAATTTGCCTATTTCATGGTAAAAATGGTGACATGATAGGAGGAAAGTTTCAACTCATACCACAGACTGAAATATGGAGCATTTCATCTTCCTACCTGTAGGGGCAGTGTTATGCAAATTCGTTTGCATTCATACAAGAGTCCTTTTTTGCGCACCTGCAGTTACGCGCTTCTCTCCTACGCGCATTCTTTTTTCAGACTGCGGACACGCCCACCACGCGTAAGGAGCCAAAAAGCACGTATGTGTGAATGAGGGCGGGCTGAAGGAAAGGAGGCGGTGATGTTATTTTTTTGGGCTGTCAAGAAATCACAGAACATGGAGTTTTCCCAACCCTTATAAATGTCATTGAAATCCGTGAAAATGATAAACGTTCACTTTTAATTTGAAACGCCTTCTTTGATAAACAATGTAACAGGTTGATTTGATCAGATTTCTGCCGTGTGACTTAGTCACAGTTAAAATCTCTTTCCTTGATCATCATCATCATCATCATCGCTGTAAAGCGTGATCGAGTTAGATGCACTGGAGATATGAGGAAGTAACGCGGCCGCAGAGCGTCCTGCTTTAATACAGAGGGATGTTTGCAGTGAAACAGAACTATTGGCTTCCATAAAGCGACCTGAGTTGAGCCTCATTAGAATATGTGTGGGAACAGTTTGTGGTCCATCCTCATCCACATATGACAGCTTGTTTCACTCTGCAGTGGATCAAACTGTGACTTTACGTTGGACATAGTAGTTGAATCACTGTGACCAACGTGGACAGAAGTCTGCGTCTGTCAGCGTTTTAATTAATCATGCAGCAGCAGCTGAGTGATCACAGCTGCTGCTGCGCAACACACAAGTCTGTGTGGCTTCAAATGTAACTAAGTCCATATTTCTAGTGCAATATAATGTTTCACCTTATCGTGGCGCCGCACTTATTCCAGGCTTTTTGGACTTATGCACATACCATGTGCATTGGTCAAAAAATCTGCGCAGCGGCGCTGTTTTTCGCTGAGCGCTATTCTCCCCCTGTACTGAAGTCAGTCGCTGTGCGCCTTCATCGCAGTTACACACTGTGGGTGGAGCAGCCCTGAAATGTCGGCGTTCCCTTTTAAATCTGGCTTTATGCGCATTCCTTTTTCTCTTACGCGCTTCTAACCCTGGGATAAGTACAGCGCCCCGATAAGCTGAAACATTGTATTGCGCTAGAAGTGTGGACTTAATTACATTTTAAGCCACACACACTCATAATATTGCAGAAGAAACTCCCGGAAAGAATCAATCCAAAGCGACATTGACACGCTGTCACGGGGGTGGGGGGAGTCACACAAACACGCCAAAGGAATGACTATCAGCATTTCTAATATGTTCACATTGACCAGTTCTAGACGTGAGAAAATGTGTTACATTATATTTTACCCGTGCGTTACGAAGCTTATCAGCTGTGTGTGCGTGCGTGTGCGTATTTTAACACTGTGTACAACGTAATGCTACAGTTTGCTCACACTACAAGAGTAAATAACAAGTGAAACATTAATGACTGATGATGATGACGATGACGACGACGACGACGATGATGAAGTGCTGATCAAGGAGAGAGATTTTAACTGTGACTCGGGCAGAATGCGGCCGATTCTCACAGTGGAATAATCTGATCAATAATTTGATCAAGTCAACCTGTTACATTGTTTATCAATGAAGGCGTTTCAAATTAAAAGTAAACTATATAATTTTTACAGATTTCAATGATATTTACAAGTGTTGGGAAAACTCCATGTTCGGTGATTTCTAGACAGCCCAAAATTAATGACATCACCACCTTTTTTCCTTCAGCCCGCCTTCATTCACACTACGTGCTTTCTGGCTACTTATGCGTGGTGGGTGTGTCAGGAGCCTGGACCGGAGAATACGCGGAGGAGAGAAGCGCGTAACTGCAGGCGCACAAAAAAAGCACTTAAATCCAGGTGGGAGAATAGATTATTATAGATATAGTTTAAGATGGATGTGCCTGTAAAAGCACTATCCCAATACTTGTTGCAATGTTACCTTCCCTGCCACTGACTTTAACACACATCACTGACAGCATTGTGTAATATTTATACCACAACACAACATTAACCCTATTATCCTCAAATATTACAAACACATTTCACCCATGGGGTAAATCTCCTTTTTTGGTCAAAATGACCCCAAAGGCATTCAGCACATTGAAAAAACATCATAATTATAATTTTATGCTTGTACCCATCAAATTAGAAAAAGAACTGAAATATGAAGCCAAAAAAAGTTGAATGGGGTCAAATTGACCTCAAGGATAATAGGAAGGTTTAGAAATTCTTCAAAGACTGTGAATTTATCATCTGTGTTCATGTTTTTAAACATTACAAAACAAAACTAAACTGTGAACAAATAATCTGAGCTTTTTGCATAAATTATTTTATGAGAGTTACATTTGCATTTGTGTTCCACTCGACATTTTGTTTTGTCAGGCACACTGAAAAGACAGTAACAGGTTTTTAGTGGCGTCACAAAAATACAATCAAATAACTAGTGACATTTTCATTATGCAGATGCCAGGAGAGTGAAAGGCTCTGTAAACTTTTTTTTAAATTGAAGACATAAAATGCATATTGATTTGGGGAGCTACTGAGAATTTAAACACTTTGACCACCAAAGGTCAAAGAAGCACTCAGGCCTGCCTTTACTTCAATTGTTTAGAGGCAGAATTTAGTTTCCCTTCACCTTTCATAGATTGGTTAAATTACAGTTTAATAAAACGCACTAAGAAATCAGACCTTTTTCTGCAGACGTGGAAACAGATGGGACCTCACAGAAATTGCGCAATCAAAACTGCAGAGTCTGCATTCCTGCTTTAATGGATAAGAGCATGGATCCATACTATTCTTTTTTTTTTTTTTTTTTTTTTTGTTTTTTTTTAAATCAGAGGTTCAGCCTGGTGCTGTGATGTGTGGGGGCGACTTTTCCACAACGCAACCTACGATCAGTAATGTTGCTGACGTAATCCGTCCCTTTATGACCACATCATACCCATCTTCTCCTGCTGGTAATATTTATTAGGAATCAAAAAGGACTTCAACCCAACCCTTTGATCATTACTGCCCATCGCGGTCACCACATCTCAATGGTGTTGGAATATTTACATCGTCATCACTGTGCAGAACCACTTAGCAAAAACTGCATGAAGTCACTTTTTGTTGAATTAATGCCACAGACACTCAAGGCTTGCAAAGCATGAGCAAGCAGTGCCTATTAAACCGCCCAGTGAGTGTATCGGCTCAGTATGTTAGCAGTGATTAGTAGGTTTTCAGTCTCCACCAAAACGTACACAAATACTCTTAAAAAGGCACGAATGCACATATTAATAATTAATATAAATAGGTTCCCAAACTTCCTAAAACTCTAATAATGAGTAATTTAATATCATTTATTATAAAGGCAGAATAATTTCCGATCTGGACCTTTGTGTGTGGAGCTTGTATGTTCTCCCATTGCTTAGTTATAGTAGGGAGGTTCAAGGCTCAAACATACTCGGGCAGACACCCGCAAAACGGAGTCCCCCGTCCAATTAAATGCAAGCTCAGTTTTTACCACGATGGACAAGAGCTTAGAGGAGAGACAGGCAGACGACCTACGACAGTAGCGACACCTTTAAAACATGTCCCAGGAGTACAAGCACTACAGAGAACCGCTAAGAATCATGGGTGCCAAGTATGTAAGCTCTCGTTTGTGCGCAGAGCCTTAAGCCAAACTCATGATGCAAATGTCCCCTTTGGTACAGAGGTATCTTAGTGTCATAGAAATAAATTTACCCTGTGACACAAGGGAGATCACACTTAATATATTGGGAATAGTTGCGTTTCAAAAATGGCCACCAATTTGCTGGAAATACTCTCAAGCCTATCTTTGCTTTTGTTATAGCTATAATTACAAATTTGGTGTCAACATTTCCATTTTGGGGGTCAAGGAATCCAATGCAATAGGTTTTAGGTTGAAAAAACGAAAAAGTTTTCCTCTTACTATGACAAAGTAAGGGTAAATATGCACGTTTTACATCAAAATTGAGGAATACTGTTGGTTTTTTAAACTTGAAAACAATTTTAATGGATTCCTTGACCATAAAAATGTATACTTTGACACCAAATTTGTCATTATAGCTATAATGGAAGCAGAGATATAGGCTTCTCATGTATGGCCGGTGGCTATTTTTTGTGTATTTTAGGCACAAAGTATGTTCGCACTTGGATCTTAGGATACATTTATTTGTATGGCCCTAAGGTACTTCAATACCAAAGGGAATCTTTACATCACGACTTGATGTCATAAGTCACTAAACCTCCCTATTATTAGGTTTACACTGGGTACTAAGGTTTACTCCTCAATCAAATATAGTAATATTTACCCAACTACACAATCCATCAGTCTTAATAACTCATTAGTTGTAATTTTGTTGATATCCATGAACATTTACTGTGAAGTAAGAAATATATAATAAACAATACAACCAATCGATGTTGGCCAAGCTGCAAAAAGCTAAACGAAATCAAAAAAAGCTGTCTGGAGGCCTATTGTAATTTGGTAAAGGGACATATTTTTAAAAAATGGTGATGAAACATCTGCACTGGTCTTTTACTTTATGCTTAAAAAATAAAATGAAATAGAATAAATCAGTTGTGAGATTCCCTCTTTCAGCTGGTTATGAATCAGAAGAGGCTCAATCGATAAAAGAAAAATGGTTGCCTTGAATGGAAATTACAATATGTCTATGGATTTTTTTTTTTTTTTTACACCCATTACACAGTAAACCTTAAAAAACAGGGTTCTGATATGAATAATTTGTTGTGGCTTTGCACATAAAGTCCCCCGGGCGATGGCACTGATGCTGTGTTCCTCCATGAAACACACAGAGCTAATGTATACATGAGAACTATTAATCTACAATTTTAGGTTAAGTCCTCTGACTCTAGCGTCACCCCACAGGCAGGTTAATAATTTTAATGTGTAGCAAGATATGCAAATGTGAATCAACTTTGAGAGACATAAAAGCATAGCCAGGTCTCATCCAGGTCTGCTACTTTCCTGTTTTACTCACCCTTTTGTTTTCTTTTCAAATCCACTTAAGGCTTTAAGTGATAGAGATTCAGGTAAAGTTCATTTAGAGCTTTTAATTAGCATTCCTCCTCTTAAACTGTTTGCTTCTCACTTTGAAGTGCTGCCATGGACTCCTCCATTCCTGCTTTCTCTAATGTTATTGTTCATTAATAAGAGTCAGACATTATTTCTCTCGGTGTTGGGATTAAAGTCTGTAAAGGAAATGGAGTCGCTGGCATCGGTACAGCTGCTTGGACGGCTTCCTGACTAATCCACTGTGGTTGACTGCCGACGATGGTAACACAATCCGACTAACGGCCCATGGTTGACTTTGACATTCAGTCAACTAACAGTTGATTAATGACAGACTGTGGGAATCTAACTAATTTCTAATGAGTGGTGGTGAGTGCTGCGGTTGGTTTTCGTAGCTTCCAGGAAGAACTCAGGCCAGCGAGTTTGAAATCTGCCAGAATGGCTGTGAACTTTTTTTTTTTTTAATGTTCTTGTTGGGATTGGGCAAAAACGTAAGTGTAATAAAAATGTGACAGAAACGCATGCTGATTGATGATTGAGACACGAGTGAGAATTCAACAAAGTCAAATAGTGCAAACCGAATGAAAAATAAAAAAGTGCCTTCAGGCACTTTGCCTTTTGCAATTTTCTCACTGTGTTTAAAAGTGAAAATACAATAAATAAAAAAATCAAAATATGAATGCCCTGGGATAAAATGTAAACTTAAGCATCCCATATGCATAATGAAATGCTTGGTCAACATTTTGACGTATACGCAAATAAAGATCCCAATGCAACATTAAAACATGCATGATAAGGTTTTTTTGTGCACTGGATTTTGCATTTCATTAATTCTTTTCACCAATGAGAAGTATGGTTTTACTCAACATATCGCTGCTTAAATTAGTCATAGGTTAAAGACAAAGTGCCTTATATGTGTGCTTTAAAAAAATTAACAAACATATTAACGATGTACAGTATATGCTGACGTCAAATGGTCAATGCTGAGAGCACCAGAGAAATGTTGTTTGTTACAAACAACCTTTACCTTAGTCTGTATATCAAAGTAAAAGGCCTTTTCATGTGTACATGAATATGAAACTTCTACTACTACCTGCTATCTGACATATGAATACTAATAGTTTCAACATGAGAACAGAAATGAGGAATAATTCTCACTTAGTCAGTGTAAGATGCTTCAGGGGTGAATAAGGAAAGAAAAACTTTCAGGGTACTAAAAGTTACTTAGTGATGTACTGAGTCCTACAGCCAAATTAAAGATTTTAATGATCCAGACATATACATTAGAGCACTGATAACCATCTTACTGAAAAGCTGTTTATGCAGGTTGCAGTGAATCACACCTGCAATTAGGAGTGTGACGATATCTCGATATGGCGATTATCGATAATCTCGCGCAAAGTATAGTTTTTTTTTTTTTTTTTTTTTGATTTAAGATTTGTTTTATTATTTTCAAAACCTTTTCTACTTTTTCACTAAAATGTGCAGGTAGGTCTTCACTGAAATTTTGTCACTGTTTGTTGAAGGAACCAATATATTGTTTACTGGAATATTGCACTATAATGGTGTCACTGGTAAGAAAGACCCTATTTTATGTTTACAGAAAGCAATATTGGAGATACTCATTTGTTTACATGGGAATGTTGACACTTATTTACAGAAATATTGCAGTAAAATAGTGTCACTGTTCAT
This sequence comes from Gouania willdenowi, assembly GCF_900634775.1. Lineage (NCBI taxonomy): Eukaryota > Metazoa > Chordata > Actinopteri > Blenniiformes > Gobiesocidae > Gouania > Gouania willdenowi. The sequence goes on along the minus strand of NC_041054.1, from coordinate 9,643,509 downwards.
AGGACACTTTTTCAATTTATTGTCTTTCAGAGATATAAAATAAAAATTTTATTTTTTCACTTGAGCTATTTTTTTTCTTGTTATGTCACAGATTATCGTAGATTGTTTTCTAAGGAATATATCGATAATCGCAGTATCGTCATTTTGTGAGATAATCGCTATCGTGAGCTTTGTATCGTATCGTATCATGAGGTACGCAGAGGTTCCCACCCCTACCAGCAACATAGTGCTAATGGAATGGATCAAAACTTTTGAAAATCATAGAAGTTATCACTACATTTTTAACACAAATGGAACATGGGACACTTATTTTTAAGTGCCTAATTAATATTTTTTATTGAAAAAAAAAAAACCTTTGTGTGAAGTAAATATAATAGTTACAAGTAGGGGTGGAACGACAGATAGAATTCACGATACAATACCATACAATATTTTGGCAAAAAATTGCGGTTGTTTTGTTTGACTTTAACATTCTTACACTGGGTATGAACTTTTGGAATATTTAAAAAAATCTACAATAAATAGGACAGCAAATAAATGCACAAACATAAACTGACTATCCATTATCATAGGGACATTATCTAAAAAAAATATATTCATCTGTGCATGAACTTTACAAAGAAAGTTTAAAAAAACTATTCTTTTTCAAGAAAAATAGTAGGAGTGGTGGCGTAACCTGGGTCAACACTGTGGGGTATTGAGCAAGTCCCTTAACCCTAACTGCTCATGTTGTACGCGTCGCTTTGGATAAAAACATCTACTAAATTAAATTGTAGTATATGAGCAATAGAGACCTTTGGGCATTTTCTTTATCACCAGCAGTTAAAAAGACACCAATCGATAGCTTTTGTGACATTTTAATATCTTGTCACACGATATATTGTCCCACCTTTGGTTATACAATAACTTAAGTATCAGTACAACGTTTACCATGCTGGCTCATTCTCCTTCAATTTCACTGGTTCAAGTTATTATGAAACAAGGACAGTAAAACTGACGGGGATAAAAGTACACTGCATAAAAGGTAAATTCACTGTGAAATTGTTAACTCGTGTCTTTTTAGTGCAAGTCTAGGTTTATGGGCCAAGCTGATATAGAGGTTTGGTGCTTCCAGTCCAACATCAAGTGTTTATAGTCTATTCAATGACAGGGACTGCGGTAATCAGAAAACTTTTATTATTGTGATGAGACCCTGACATCTGTCTTTTATAAATGAAGGGTTTTCTCGTTTATAAATTTGCCTAATGTCTTATTATCCTTAGTGCGTGTAAGTAGATCAGTAGATCTGTTTCAGATAGAGACAAAAAACTGAGCTATTCTTATGGTAGTAGTTGAAGTAGAGCTATACTTGCAGCAGAAATCCATGCAAATCTTCCAAGAAATCTCGACACAAGAACCCTTGCCATTGCTTGAAAAGATACATACTGTACATCCAACGTAGATTATGTAAAAGAAAGTACAACAGTCCAATACCTTCTGATCTCCCATAATATAACAATAACTGCAGTGTTCATTTAAGTTTCCTTAACTTAAGTCGCCACAATTGTTCATATTTCATCCATTCTGTGGAAAACAAATGTGTAATGAATGCAAATGTGTGAGTTCTTAAAGCAGAAGGTGTTTTTTCATTTTAACGAATACACTTTGTAAGAGGGGTAGGCATTTAGAAATGAATGTATAATGTATCAATGTAGATCAATCAACGTGAGGCCAAAAGGCATACTTCAAATCCTTGCTATTGTGAACCTTTTTAAAGCCTTGATTAGAATTTCAAATGAAGAATAAACCAGGCCCGTCTGGTGAAGCCATGCCAGGGGACTGCTGGCTTTACATTACTAAGTATATTCATCACAAAGCTTTTTTTTTCTGTGTTCAAGAGCCCTCACCGTGCACACACACACGCTTTCTATCAATGGCGTGGTCCTCCAAAGATGTTAATGACAACAAGAGATTATTTGAAAACTTCAATGTTCGATCAAAGAGAATGCCTTATTCATTATTTTACATGGAGGATTATATACAGTTGAAACCAGAAGATTGCATTCACTGTGCAATAAGACAACACTTTTCTCACTGTCTGAAGTTAAATCAGACTAAATCTCTCCTGTTTCAGGCCTCAAAGAAAGTAATAAAAAATTATCTAAGAAAGTATCTCTCTCATTATTGTTTCACAATTTTGGTAATCCTAACTAACTAACCTGAAACAAGAGAGGTTTAGTCTGATTTAATTTCAGACTGAGGAAAAAAAAAGCATTGTGTCTTTTTGCTCAGTGTATGTAAACGTCTGGTTTCAACTGTTTATATAAAGATATATATATACATATTTACTGTATGGCATCGGCGAGTTTGAGATTCTTGCCGGGGGGCAAAAGAAAAGACATAATTAAATATACAGCATAGACTGTCTTGAGATTCGTGCCAACCACAATGAGTGTAACATACAATAACGCAAAAATAATAAGTAACATAATTGATAATGTTAACTACAAAAATGTGCATCAACGTGTCCTTTAATGTTGTAAATCTATGATAAAATCAGGCTAATGGCCAGTTTCTGCTTCATTTTTGCTGCACTACCATACATGAACTGTCGGGCGCAGTGTTGCTTCACCATTTACATTGTGAAGAAGAATTGCACAACAGAAGAAGAACCAACCTAAAGTCTCAAAAGTTTAGGACCACTTCACTGAAAACTTATAGTAGTAATTTAAAAAACAACAACAAATGAATGTGTTTTTTTGGCACTTCACATATTTGTATATGATGTACATTATATCAATAATTGTGTTTTTTCGAGTTAATATGGGAAAACACTGGGGATCTATAAAATATATCCTGTGTTGTGACATTCTACCATTCTGTAAATGCATGTAAACAGATGCTTCATTCTTACTATGATTTCTAGCGTTTTTTAGCCAGAGAAGGTCAGCGATTCTCATGACACCATGTTAGTTCTAGTTTGTTGCCAGTATTCCCAGTGATATCACCTCACTCACGAGACATTCCATTTTTGCCAGATTCAGATCGTTTTCTTACAACTGTGTGTGTTGGGAATTCACTTTGGCAGAGTTTTTGAGGGCAAACACAAGAAATCACAGTAAGAATGAAATAAAAACCCTTCTATGCATTCGTCTATGGGGCTCCACATCCCACAATGCCATGTGCAAAACTTTTTCAACCTTTTACATCGTTTTTGCGCCAATAATCTTCAATTTAATTTATTTATTTTTTTTTTATCTATGAGGCCTTCACTATGGAGGTATCTGATAAAATATTTAGTCTCCAGAAGATTTTTTACTTTTTTTTATGTTTTAAACATAAAAATAAACAGTTTTGCAAATGTGGATTTGTCTTCTGTAATGTGTTGAAAAGTTTAAAAATTTAGTTTTTATTGACTCAAATGGGTAAATATATACACACAGACACATATACACAATCATTTGACTGTCTTTTTTAACGATCTGTTAGCACCTCAAGCCAAACCCCTTGGAGGTCTCATGGTTGTCTCTTATAAACTGGACCGACTTTAATCGAATCTGCCCGAGCAGATCTGTTCGTTTACTCTTTCTGAGAACATTTTGGATGTGTTTAGACACTAAACTTGAGTAACCCTGCCCAAAGGGCTTTGCTTTTCTTATTTATTTTCCTGAAGTAAAAAAATAAAAATATAGAGTTTAACAGACCAGAAAATCACTGAGCGCTCGGGGCATCATCAAGTGGAACAGTTTGAAAGAATAAAAAGGAGCTGATAATTCACTAACAATGCTATAAAAGTAAAGGGTGGGTTGAAAATAAGAATATTATTTTCCCAACCAAATCTCACTACTTGTTGTGTCATTTGGCACATTTTTCGTGCAGCAAAAAAATTCTTATGTTTTCATAACAGTGCCACGTTCTCCACTGAATTTCCTCATTCCTCTAAATGAGTGACATGTGTTACACCCCAAAAAGGGAATAAACACATTAGGAAGGACACGGGAAAACAATTAGGATTTTAACTTTTATTCATAACTGTTAACTATTATTTACTACTCCAAAAAAAAAAAAAAGAAGAAAGCTCAGGAACCTGAAGAACAGAATAATGTTAAACACAAATAAAGGACACAAAAAACCCCAAACCATCCCATATCCTTAAACTAATGAACTTTAAACAAAGTTTACCTGGTGGGCCGGCCAAAAAGAAGAAAAAGATGCGGTACTGGGCCAACCCTATACAGGGCCGTAGAAGCCAGTACCACATCCAAACTAAGAAAGAAAACCCAATCTACTCCTGAAAACCAACTGAAAACGAAAACAGGACAGCCGGTCCCATCAGAAACAAACAAAACATACCTAAACCCCAAAAAGAGAAGCGCAGGTGGAGGAGCAGGAACAGACCTCCGCCCAGCTCCGCGTCTGCAGGTGAATGAGCGAGAGAGAGAGAGAGAGAGCGCGCACTCCAGGCCCAGCCTATTTATAGGCGGAGCCATAGGCTTTACAAGCGCCTGAAACAAAAAAAATCCCCAAATTGGAAAACAGTATAAAAATAAAGAAGAGGTAATTTAATCACAACTAAAAACTACCTTATGACCAAGAAATAAAAAGAACAATGTCTTAAAGTCATAAATGTATAATATAATAAACACAAAGAAACTTGCAAATACCTAACAACATGGAACCGCTTGTTTGGGCCATTTGGATATTCTACATATTTTTCTAAAATGTTCTGGCTTCACTCAACATAGGTTTACTTCCTTTTATTTTGTAGTCATGGTCGTGTGTGTGAATAAATTAACATCAGTATTGTTGCTTTTGGATTGAACAAAACACTATTTTATTTCATTTTTCTTTTGTAATCTTGTGGTTCTATGTTCGATGTGCATTACATGAATTTAATGATATGAATTCTATATAATGTTTTGCAGTGTGTTAATCTCTAGCTGTGTTTCCTTTTACAGACTTTTGCAAAATAAAAAGCAAAATTTCTAAATTTTGACAAAGTGGCAGTAATCATTTTTAAGTATAATGCTTAGAAATGTCTCGGTCTCCTCTTCTGTTTACATGTACCGCGTCATGTTTTCTCTGAGACAAGTGGTCACGTGACCAGGCACCTCATGTCATGTGACCAGGTATGTCATGTTCTGTGACATGTATTTGCTAAAAAAGTGTTTCCACGCTGCTTTTGCAACACATTTCAATATTGAAACGTCTGAAATTCCTCCTCATAAAAGCGTCAAAACAATATTTGAGTGTTTTTTTAAAAAAATTCAGGTGTTTCCATTACCAGTTTTTATTGCGCTATTCAGATTTTGTGCATTTCCAGGGGTAATGGAAACGCTGCTAAGGTCACATGACCACACAGGTGTTTTAGCTCACGTTTCCTGTATAAGGAAGTGTACTCATTGTTCATGCTCTGTCTGATGAAGTTCATGAGTCTGAAACGTTACACTTTCCATTACATTTTTCTATTCAAGCTTTGTCACCATTGTCATGTTCTCTCACGGTTTTTAGCAACTACAGTTAAGCTCATAAGTTTATATATACTGGGCAAATTTGCAAAATGTGTATGAAAACACGAGAAAACTGCCTATAAAATGTTTTTAGTATCACAGTCATCTGATTTCTGTAAACTACTGTAGGTCTTCTTGGTCATTTGGTTTGACCTAAAGTGTGAGACGTTGATGACTGACAGCTGACACAAACTAGCCAATCAATCATCAGCCAGTAAAGAACTTTACCAATTAATCAACTAACTGATCATACTGATGCCACTCATTACCGTGTTGATTAACCTTTTACACTAATTAAAATCACTTAAACCAATTACAACCAAATCCCAAGAGGACTGGTTGGACTGTCAGTCAATCAATCAAGTTGCACGTTGAACGTTGATGGCAAGACAAGGAAAAAAGAAGAAGAGTTATTAGAGTTAAGCGTTATTGGGATAAAGAACATGGTAGTTGAAAATAGAAAAAAAATCCAGAAAAAAAAAATGTCGGAAAGGCAAATGTTTTATAAAAAGAGTCAGTAATAGAGTTAGATTAAACTATTCTTTCACTGTGTGTTTGAATCCTAGATTAAAGTATTGTTGACTGCAAGGTCATAGCCCATATGCAGACATTGCAGGGGTGGGGGGGTGGATTTACTGCATTTTGGATTTATTTTGGCAGGTCCATAAAACAGCTTTCAAAACTTATGTTACAGAAATGATAATAATAAAAACAGTTAGATTGGTAAATTTATATTCATTCCTTATTTGGAAGCGAAACTCGAGACATTCTATATACAGTATATAAAATTGATTTATTTATTTTATTTTTTGCTGCCCCCCCGGCAAGAATCTCAAACTCTGCCTATGCCGTGGCCCATTGACTAGTGAGTAAAAAATTCGTAGACACTGCAAATGCAGAAATCTGTTCTCAGGTCCAAGGAAGCATCTGCAATTTGCATATTTCATTTGTATGCAAATTAAATATAAAGATAAATAAAACCAAGTATAGAAAAACAAGTCTTTTGAAAATATCTATAATTTAAGTTATATAGTGAACTTCACATTTAAACATACACAATTTAAAAAACAAAACAAAAAAGGAAGTCTTCGGTCAGAGAAAACTACTAAATCTATCAGACACATTGGCAACCTTACAAAAGTCTACTAACAACCATAATTATGACAAAAAGAGGTCACTGTGTTCCACAGCGTGTATGTGAAAATTGCCAGTTTTATATTTATAAAAAATAAAAACTGGAATTAAAGGTATGACTAAGGGAGGAACAAAACAGAAACCTCTGAAATGCACAAGCCGACAATAGCCTCAAGTTTGCAGACGTCCACTCTTGAAATGTGATGTTTTGGAAAGGTGCGTACCTTGTTTTTACGCCCGAGTGTGTTTGGTATTTTAGTGACTTGGAACTAACGCAAATGTGCTTGAGCAGTAGGAGCACAGTCATGAGTGTGTCAGTAATAACCGAGGGGCACAGTGCAATCTTGGCGTCAAACAAACTTGATTTATGGCTTGATTTCTTGCCCACTCACAACACATGAAAATGTGTTGGAAATTCAAACAACACTCCTGCTAGGAATTTGGTAGGAAAAATTTGAAAAAGAAATTAATTCAAAAAATAGATAATGCTTCCCAGAATATTGAATATATAACACAAAAGCTTTACAGAAATATTTCAACAAATTGACCAAAACCTGCATAAAAGCTGCCAAAGGGGTTTCAAATCATTTTTTATCAGCTAACAAAAGAAAAATAATCTACTTTGTACAAATGAGTAGTAACTCGCAATTAAACTAAGCAAGAAAAAAAGGGAAATTCATAGGTCAAAGACAACAAGCAAGTAATAAATAAAAGCGTTTTGCATTGATGACAACAAAACAGCAATGAAAGAAAAAGAAGCATTTGTTAAGCAGAAATGTCTATAGGAACATAAGGAACATAAGGCAATGACAGAGAACTTTATATGGGGAATCCTGTTTGATTTAGTTCATCATAATGTGCATATTCTGTGCTGTAGGGGTAAGTGCATTTACCACATCTTACCCGACACCTACCTTGGTAATGTGCGCTGAAGCCTCGGTAACGATGGTTGCCATCAGTCACAAAATGCAGCCGGAGCCAGTTTTTGTTGCTGACAATTGGAGAGGGAACATTACTGCCAGACAACCTGAGAGAAAGACAAAAAGAAGATATTCAACAACAGGGCACTTATCATTTACATTTGCGTTGTTACACACAGTTATAGGTATGGAACATTAGCCTTTGTTTGACACGTGTTTTAAATGTATACAAGTTTATATGCAAACAAATGATGGTTTTTGCAGTTGTTTTTATTTTTTGTATAGAACATTCAGATTTAGTACTTGTACAATATAGTAAGGGTGTAACCATGAATCTGCACCGATGCATTGATTAAGCAATTATCCAAGAAAGGTATGCATTTTTGTTTGATTTTTGCATGATTTCTATTTATGTCTGAAATGTTTTTGCAATAAATCGTCAAAACATCAAAACTGCTTTGTATTTATTCCAAGCTTTAGGTGAAATGTAACTATGATAGATGAGTACAATATTTTCTTGAATCGATCTAATGGCCCTGAATTCAAGAAAATTGTGACAATTATTGTATCGTTGTCCAAAGAAACGTATTGTCTGTATTGTCACAAAATTGTGGATTTACACCCTTACGCTATAGAAGTAGTCACTTAAAAGTGGTAACATTTCTTAAATGCTTGACTCTTTACTTTGAGTGCACAATATTTGCTAAATATTGAATTTTGTGGACTAAGACTGCGTTCACACCGAATGTGTCTGCTGCAGCACCGAATGTGTCTGCCGCACGAAAATGTTCCGCATGTGTCGCAGAATCAAAAAATGTCCCCATTCGCTTCATATGCGCATTTGAAGAGAAGCACCGCCCACCAGCGACACATCCAACTCGGTGAGTTTCACTGCCTGTTGAAGCGAGGAGCTGCGTTTCTTTTTCTCCTCTCATAAACATAAACCATCAGTGAAAAAAGCTGGTGTGATTAGCGGCTAATGCTATCCTAGCTCAGTGCTACAGAGAGAAGTTTTATCTCCTCCAAACCGGTCCCGGTTATAAAGGCCGTGTCATACAGCTCCAGGTGGACACACACAGCTTCTACTCCATGGTTGAATGGGTGAACAGACCGGTGTCCGTGTTGTTGGCCTGACATCATCGTCAACAAAGACTCTGATTGGCTTTTGTCCAGCGAAAAAGTCGCAAGAGTTCAATATTTTCAACTCTAGCGGATATGCGTAAAATCGGGAGCGTGCTCGCACGACAAACGCTCTTGACGTGCGGATCGGACCGCACTGCCGCACAGGAAAGATTTAACATCTGGGACGCATCTATAAATTGACTTTATATGTAATCTGGACGTACGGACATTTTGTGACGCATCCGGTTTGAATGCAGCATAAGAGCATCACCATGTTCTCCATGAGTGGCCAGAAGTAAATTCTGAATGTGAAGTCATCATATATATAATACACCCACCTGAGTTTTTGTTGGCTCTATGAAAATAATGCTGATGTTTTAACTTGTAAGGTTAGTCAACTCATGCAATAATATTTATTTACATGTGAGTAAGCTCTGGTAATGGTACAAGTGCAAGACAAGGATTGCCAATTCTGATAGAATAGGAGATTGGTTTCAGACTAAAAAATGCAAAAGTCTTTCTGCATGGTCAGGGGTACTACACTAGTTAATCAAACAGGAAAGCGTAATTGTTATTCATTCTTTGCTCCAGGATCTCCCCTGGTGGATCAAGGATTTACCTCGGATCTCTGAACTCAAACTCAATTCTCCTGGTACTTTCTGCAGGTGCAGCTAGTGATGGACCGAAAGTTTATCACTTTACTTTTACAAGTGTGTTATCTCATATCTTAGTTAAAGTGTTGTATATGCAAATATAATCTAAAGGCCAATATGCCAGGACTTCTGTGTATTTTTTATTATGTGGAAAAAGGCTTTGAAGGTGAGTGAGACTAGAAGATAGGAGCCAATTTGCAACACCTTTCATCAGTGGGTCAGGATAAGATCCCTTAATTGGCTGGGTAAATGAACAAGGCTCTCGTGGCTAGCTAAGTGGAAAGTGTTCACAAGTGTGAGTTAGCTGACACTGGGAAATACTGGAAATAAAGTGCCCCTGTCTCAGTCAGACTGGGAATTGTAAAGCAAACCTCAACTAACGATACCTCCCCCTCATGCATATCATAGTTCTTTGACATTTGCAACCCTTGTATTTTCCTGACTAACTTTGTTTGCCATAAAATATATGTTCCTTGGCTTTTACATTTGAGACCAAGTTCCCACACGTAACTGCTGTCAGGAGAGAAGAAGGCTGCTGCGTTATATTCACTTGTCTTCTTTTATAAACCAACGGAGACCATAAATGTCAGAACACATAGACACTTAAATGTGACACGTGCCCACTTGCAAAGAGGAGCTTTAGTGGACAGGCTGTTCTCCAACACGTGTAATCTTCTAGCGTAGTAAAATAATGGAGCACCAAAATGCTGAACTGTTGTTTTAGTGGATCAGTTGCTTTGTGTATAAAGGAAAGGTCACCTTGTGCCCTTAATCAGGAGCCTGCCTGCTATGAGTCTCATAATTACATGCACATGACCACTCCTACACACCAATATTCTTTCATAATTCTTTACATAAATAATCGGCAGGATACACTGTAGAACAACATACCAGCAGCCGACATGCAGAATGTCAGGGTAGAAGAGAAATGGATAGTGAGGACTACAGCCGGACAGGCAGGCGCTAACAGTGCAAAGCAATTAAGAAATGGGCTGCATCCAAATAGTCCCTCCTTTTTCCTTTCCTATCCACTTTTCTTTAACCCCCAGAAGAGTTTAAGTGGCAGCCATGATAAGGAACATTTCAATTCTCTAAAGGCTAAGAAAAGGAGGTTCAATGCTTCCTTTATAAGCTCCTTTAGCCGTGGAAACACTGATGCGTCCTATACCAATGGAGACCAGATAATGCTGCCCCACAATTCCTTTCAGCAACGTTTAAAGGGACCCGTTTGTGAACGTTCACGGGAACTCACAAAGACTGAAAAGGGATGCAGATCATGTAAGTTACCAATGCAATAATACACTTATTCAACATAATTCATATTTGTGAGTGGAAGGTGAGTGTGAGCAACCATTCTCAATGTGAAGTTCTTTTTAGTTTCACTTTTGTTCCTCGTAGCCTGGTAGCCTCTTTTCCTTTGATTCACATTCCAACCTTGAGATATTTGAGATTATATCAGCAGTTAGAGGCGCAGGGGAAAGTGTTATAAATGCACTTTTATTAGTCCATTTCTAGAAATTTTGAGTTTTTCACCACGGCAGATGTCACTAACCTTTGCTGCCGTAGGATTATTACATCACCTAGTGGAAGTGCATCTGATTGTCAAAACAATGTGATCGTCTTTCCTTAACTCCTTTGGGAAGTCTCCTAACACCCTTCCTTATCCCCATGACATCATCCACGGGGTTAAGGAAAAGTGGATACGAAAGGAGATAGGAGGGACTGTTCGAATGCAGCCATGGTTCATTTAAAATCTAATGAAGGCAAGTAACTAAAGCATGGCTTCACCCATAAAAAGAGAGGAAATACTCAAAACACATACAGCAGGTTAAGTATCTCAAACAGGAGCACTCAGAGAGCGCAAACCTCCACCCCGCACCAAATCTCCTCTTTGCCAGATATTGGCAGTTATCTGGATCATTGATCCTGATTGTGATACAATGAACATTCACACTTTAAAGGCTTGGAAGAAATCTCTATCGCCATTAATAACAATACAGTATGTCCACATGTAAGGGTTCCCCCATTTTAGTAAAAATCGTGATGAAATGCGCAATCCAAATCAGATCCGGATGAAACTTTTTGGAGTGACTGAGGAACCAACCTGACATAACTGAGTCAAATTTTATAAAGATCAGTCCATTATGAACCAAGATGTACATGTTGTAAATATCACCAATGATGAGAGAGATATTTTTTTCATTTTTCAAACTGATCCAGAATCAGTTGATTGATCCGGTTCCCCTCCAACCTTTAATGGAATCTTCCATGGAATAAGGTTTATCTTTGGTTAACATGTTTTAAAACTCTGTTAAGTGCCTTTGACGTAATCCAGACTAATAAAGAAACGCTGGTGAAAATATGACAACCTTGGCACAGGAAATTAGTTATTGTATGGAAGAGCCACACTGTGATAATCCCTGATAATATTCAGCATTCAAAAAGTATTCATAAATCCAAAAATAGCTTATCGAGCACGCTTTTCTTCCCATTGTCAGTGTCATGCATTAAAGTATTGGATAATTTCACAAGGCTTGACAAATTAAATTCTAGTCAAGTAAAGAATTAAGTAAAAACCCAAGTGTGTGAATGAATAATAACTATTTTTTCGTCTTTTCTTTGCATGCAAAAAAAGATGCATATTTAATAATGACAACAGCAGCAAACAGAGACAAATACCAGCTTTCAAGGGAAGTGCCAAAAATAGATTGACCTTTTCCGAAACAAACTCCGAGGACAAAGTTCATCCGAGACCAGCAGAGAGTTTAAGTCAGATGCAATACATTAAAACATGACATATTGTAGTCGGCATCCACGTCTGTGCCTCACTTCGAGGCACTGGAATTGATTCTGTCCTCACTAGAAAGCCTGACAGGCATAATTTTTGCTCCTAAATAAATTTGCAGTACAGTTTAAAAAGATCCGTCCCCACCAACAAGAAATTGATTCAGGAATTCTTTTAACAGATGGTGTGACCCCTACAGAGCTGTGATCTTAAAACTATTGATTCAGAGCAAAATTACACAAAGAGACAGAAGTAACTGAAGCGCAAACGCAGACGAGCAGTGACAAGTTCTCTACGGTACTTGGGGGGGCGGGGGTGGGGGGGCCACCTAAAAGCAAAAGAAAGTCACAACATTTATGAGTTGAATTCTCTCTCACTGTATAAGTTTGAAGGCTTGCTCACTCTCCTTTTAGCGCCTAAAATTTACCACAGAGCCTGTTGTAACATCTTAAGCTAACAAGTATCTCAAAAGGTTTATTGCTCCTTCAAGCTCCATGAATTGTGCAATACCCGGACACTTTATACATTTATGCAGAAATGTCGTTTCTCTAAGTAAATGTCTGCTTGATGTTTTAGCTAAATATATTCCCTACAGAAGCTCTCCAGCGTATGGAACCTATTACACACATCTCTATGGACCACAATTAAGACATTGATGTCTTTGCAGAGACAAACTGTATTTAGCAAAGCAGTGTCCCTGTGCATATATAAATATATATAACACAAAATGTTGCAAAAGTATAGACTTCAGGGAAAAGCTTTTAGATGAGCTTGTTAGCTTAACATGAGTTATTTGGTTTTCATTCCTGTAGCTTTGTTGTGTGTGTGTGTTTCACACAGATGTGTCATGTTTTAATCTGCCGATTAACATTTCATAATAACGTTCAAACCAAGATTACATACTTTGTACCTTCAGCGTGATCAAATATTAAAAACGGTAATAAATAATAGCACTATGCTCGGAATGTACAATAAAAGATTTAGCTACATGCCAATGAGGCACTTAGCAACTCTAAGCTAAAAGATGGAGAATATATTAAAACAAATCTCTTCTAGGAATATATGATGTATAGAGAAATAATTTAAAAAGGCCATCAGTCAGCAATTTTTTTTTACAGATGGGGCACTTCCCGCTTGCAAATTTTTGGTCTCACTTGCTTTTCAGAGAAAGTCACACAACACAACTCTTATGGACTATTTACTTGCATAAACAGAGAAAAGGGAAAAGTAAAATTTAAAAGTACAAAGCAAACAGTTTCTAAACTGGTGAAAAACATGCTCACATGTGAACAATCTGTGACGCTTTATTAAACAATTAATCTATATTGATGGCTTCTGCCAGTGAGAGTTAAGTGCTCTAGTAAGCACATAGGCGAGATTTTCTTTGGCGCCCCCCAAAAACTAACTATGGCACTATGTACTGAACCTCACCTCTCCTACTACAGCTGTACTTTCCTAAATTTTCCATTTTCCATACATTATTAGTGTCTGCAGGCTCGTCTAAACTCTGTCCAGTGTCTCGTCCAGCGTTAAAGGTTTAGTCAGTAACTTTTATAAAAGTAACTTTTTCTCATTTTTGCTAAAACTGTCACTATGTTAAGACAGCATTACATGAAACTAGTAATCTGTAAAAAAAGAACAGGCTCATTAAGTCCCGCCTACAGCTCCTGCTGCAAATTGCCAGAATTCACCGTGACCGAGCAAAAAGAACCAATCAGAGCCAGGATTGTGTTTGAACTGTCTGACAGATGTCAATCACAGCCACCGCCCCCTTCCGCTGGGTCAAGCTCACATCTCTGATACCTCCATGTTACGGCCCAGACTTGTTTGAGCTGCAACAAATAAGGAGGGACACAACGTCAACGTTCAAGCTCATATGAGCGCTTTTATTTGTACTAGGTGATTTCAAGTGTGTGTGAATGCAGCAGTGTGACCTGCCATGGCCGAGCCACAACAGTGCTCAGAGGTAGCGTAGAGGGAGCCCAACAGCTTGTTTCCGATGCTAGCGCTAACGTTGGCGTGTTTCCGATACTAATGCTAACGTTACTGTTTGGTGTTTCATTAGAAAGTAGCAGGCAATATCATTATGAAATGACCTGACAATCGGTTTTGTTGTGTGGTTTACACGCCAGCCTCCTCTGGAGGAGGGACTTAAGAGGCAGGGCGGGAGAGCAGCCGAGAGGGAGAGGGAGACTCTTCTCTCTCCTCCAAGTTACCGACTGCACCTTTAACCTTGAATTTAGGCCTTTTTATTCATTTACTTCTGATATTTTGCTTGTTTTAATAATTGAATTTCACCTTTTGTTGTATTTTAAAGAGTTGTACCACAAACTATTAATGATGGATGAAGAAAAAAAAAATCTCTGATGTTTAATAATTACCCATCAGTATGATTTTTTTGTTAATAGCCCTACCTAATATGCCTATTTATTGCCTAATCCTACTGTAATAATAAATATTGGGGCGGGCACTTATTTTGTATTATTATTTATTAATTGGGCATTGCTTTATATTTGAATCTGTGTTTCCAATTCCATTTAAGGACTTGTTAAATGGCCACGGCTCCCTTGGCATTTTCCTATACTGCCTATTGGGTGAGCCAGTGTAGTGCAGAATAACCCTACCGTAAAAATTTCCTACTGTGGACAATGGGCATGCGCACCTGGCGAACTGCTCATGCACGTCCGTCATGTTGAAAAAAGGTACGAATATATCCTTTAATTTTTAGGGTTCGGGTTAAAATGAGTGTTTATCATAGCAGGAAACTTTTAGGTATCAAAATATTGTCAGTATACGTGTAAATATAATATAATAATATATATTTTTAGCATAGTTATATAATAAATATAACTACGCTATTAGTGCGCTTGTGCCTGTAGGAGGCTTTCACGCGTAGGATTATTTTTCACTACACTGGCTCTGCTCGTAACAGATTTGCTATAAAGACACTTCAGAGGAGCGCCAAGGTCATAGACTTTATGAAAATGTCCTGTTTTATGGTTTTTACAGTGACTGTCTTATATCACTTAAAGTTCAACAAAGATTGCTGCAATGACGATAGTTAAAAGTTTGTTGAATTTATCAATAATCACAGTACCACTAGGAGGGGCACTGTTAGCGGTGCTACATCACAGAGCATCACGGAAAAATCTGATAACGGCTGAAATCAGAGAGACGTCATGTCCCGGGGAACACCAGAAACCAGTTAACGTCAACCGAGTCTTGTCTGGCAAAGGAACACAAGATATTGGGGCAAAAATAAAGTAAGAACAATTCTTAAAGAAACGTTTCTGCTCCTGCGTCATTTGCATTCTTCTACAGTACTCCAAATCCCACAATGCAATGCAAGAAACTTTTCCAAAGTCCAAGTCACATGGGCATTTGTCAACAAACCTTTGTGAGTAAATTCTCCAATTTTTCACAAGAAATATCTTCAATTTATTGACCTATGAGGCCTACACTATTCTTTTATCAGCTACCTTAGCAGATTTAACTTTATCAGAATTTTCAACGGGACCAAAAGACAAGATGGTTTACCCTATGACAGATTGGCCCTCTTTCCAGGACATTATACAGTCAATATGTTCCCTGAATTAGCCTGGTGGTTCTTAAACACCCCATGTTACCAGGATAACCAACTATAGTTTATAGAAGATGAAAATAACAAATGGATAATTTGCATGATACATCCACCATCTGTTGGCCCTAGGACAGGCACTCTTCAGACAAAAGCTTATAAAATCATCTCATTTGAGGTTATTGGATGTTCTCCCAATGGTTCTGTAAGATCCTGCAAAATACAATGGGGTTCAATTTTTAAGTGTTTTTAGGCTTGAATGTAACGGGTTAAAATATTTCAAATCAACCAACTTTCAACGTAATAGGGCTTTGAACTGAACATGTCAAAAGCATGGTAAATAGTGGAGGGCCACATTTTAAAGCTACAATGCAAGACACTCACCATGTAACAACAATACATACAATACATTTGGGAATTTGCTCACGGACATAGGACATTGCGTGGAAACAATGATTTAAAAATAGTCCTTCATAAGAGCCTCGCTCCTCATCTCTATCTCTTTGTCTTCCTTCCCCTGGTCATCTTCCTCCAGAAACAATACAATGTAGTTAATCCAAAGGCAGCATGGGAAAGTGCACAGGGAAAAAGGAAAGTAAAAAAAGCATGAAGTGGGGAAAAGCAAAGATCAATGCAAGCAAGACACACAGGGAGACTTATTAAGGAAGGAGGTAAAAAGGGAGTAAGGAAAGCCAACAAAGGCTGACAAAAGTACTTTGCTCTAAGTTGAGTATTGATGTTGGCGTTGGCAATTAGAATGAATGGGACTACAAAAAACTGCATGACAGCAGAGTACGGTATTGTAGACAAATTATAGATTAAACATACACATCCATGTAAGAAAACCTTGCCTCGCACATTGAACATACTAGAGGCAAAACATTGGAGCAACTAATTTTCACTAGTGTTAAAGGCTTCTCAATTTTTACTACGGCAGCTACGGAAACCAACAGATATGTGATTGTCTCCATTGATTTAGTAAATCTAACACAACAATACTCATGACTCCACATGTTTGGGAAGTGTGTCACAGCTTGATCACTCACAAAGCACAGGAAATATTAAACTAATGAGTTTAAATATCATAGTTGGAACAGGAGGGCATAAAAAACGCCCCACGACCATCCTTTGGGTTGCATGCTATTAAGTAAGTTTGGATGAAAAAAACTAATCATAGTTCATTGTTTGCATTTCAAGTCAGTCACAGGCCGATCTGCATGAAAGTTTACTTTTGGATCAACCCTGTATTTTACACAGGGGCAGTAAAAGCCTCACTTAGCAAACCTTCAGTGTTTATGCCATTATAAGGGCTAAATCTGTCCAAAATGAGTCAAACTAGTGGCATGCCAATGATTTTCTTGATTTTTTAACCAGTAAGATTCTAATGCCAAGATTTATGCTAAATCTTAATTCAAAGAAATGTTGCCATTGTTCTACACTATTAGCGTGTTGGATTTTTAAATATTACTCAAAACCTATTACCATATAATTTATTATCTCCAAGTACGACCACTGGAAAATAGCTTAGTCCCATCATTTTAGCGATCACATATGTTTAAATACCATGTCTTAAATTCAATAGGACATTGTAGTCAAAAGTGTACTTTATGTTGTGTAGTCAAAAATGTACAATTACCGTTATCTTGTCTTTCTAATGTATTTCCGTCTTACGGAAACCATTGATTAGCTCTTGTACAAGCTCAGCTAAAGATCTCTTAATCTCTTAGGGCTCTAATTCTACCACGCACGTAAGTCAGAAAAGCTGTGTACCTGTGCTGTTATTGGCTGCGCGCTATTCTCCCCTGTACTTAAGTCAGTCGCTGCACACCTTCATCCCAGTTACGCACTCTGGGTGGAGCGGCCCTGAAATGTGGGCGTTCCCATTTAAATCTGGCCTTACGTGCATTCTACCGTCTGCTTAAATTCTTTTCCTCTTACATGCTTTTAGACCTGGAATAAGTGCGTCCCGATAAGGTGAAATATTATAATGCACTAGAAATATGAACTCAGTTACAATTTAAGCCACATAAACTCATAATATTGCAAAAGAGATTCCCAGAAAGGTTCTATCCAAACTGACACTGTCACACTGCTACACGTATAATACTGCGTATTATGTAGGAAGCCATTGGTTCTGTTTCACTGCAAATATCTCTGTCTCCTCTGTATTAAAGTAGGAAGCTCTGCGGGATTATTTCCTCAAACCTCCAGTGCATTGCACTCGGTCACACTTTAGAGCAGGTTCCGCATTGATGACGGATGATGATGATGCGCTGATCATTTCTGAATGCAGGAATGGAAGATGTTAAGAAAATCAGGCTTTCCAAACAAACAAACTTTAATCTGTCGTTAGTATCGGAGGGAAAAAAGAGAGTTTTTACTGTGACTCGGACAGAAAAATGCAACCGATCCTCACAGTGCAATAATCTGATCGGTAATCTGATCAAATCAACCTGTTTCATTGTTTATCAACAAAAGCGTTTCAAATTAAAAGTATGCTTTATCATTTTCACGGATTTCAATGACATTTACAAGCGTTGGGAAAACTCCATGTTCCGTGATTTCTAAACAGCCCCCAAAAAATGACATCGTGGCCCAGTTTGCTTCCTTTGCTTCAGACCGCCTTCATTGACAGACAACGCGCTTTTTGTCAACTTACGGTGAACGTGTCAGGAGCCTGGACCGGAGAATACGCGCAGGAGAGAAGCATGTAACTGCATGCGCATAAAAAAGTGCTTAATTCCAGGCGGGAGAAAAGGCCCCTTAAAGAGTAACTAAACTCTGAGGTATTGGCTGAAATGGCTGGAAATGAAAAAAAATACCACGATTTTGGGCGGAGCTCTTGAAGCAGTTAAAACACACACAGTCTATATTATCCATACTATCAATCTATGCTATTCTAACTACCTACTCAAGACTTGCTTACTCTCTAGTCAAATTTCTCTTAATCCAATCTACACACCACAGATTGCAGAGTCCACAAGTGCACAAGTGTTTTTATAGGAGGGGCAGGGCCAACAGTGCTGGTTTGTGATGTAACAAGCCATCAAAACATTACAATCCATCATTCTCAGCCAATAGCAAAATTTGATTGGAATAGCCAGGTTTAAACCCATAGAGGGCAAATTTTTCTTACAACAAAATAAGCCAAATTGAAATATTTTCACTAAAATGTCAAGAGTTGGACTAGAACCAATCAACAACACTACTTCACACCTAAATACATTTAATTTCAACTGTCGCTTTGGTTTGTAGTTGGTCTTTAAGTGGCCTCTTGCAATGACAAAGGGACCTGCGATAAAGAGCACTTGAAATTCGACAAGTAAGAACTTTTTTCCAATTGATTACTCTTCACATTCAGGCATGTTTCCATTTTCCATCTTCACACTTACCAATATTAACTTCTATCAGCCCCAACACTGTGTGCTGTCCATGGTTGTGTGTCAGGGAGCAGCTATTCATTAGAAGGAGAATGCTACTTAATCAGGCAATCCGTCTTAATAGCCTCTTCTAATTAAGACAGGTGGGAACTGCCATGCACATACACTCGCAAACACACACACGCACTCACACAGAGGAACAGAGTATGATGATAACACACTTACACACACATGAGAGCACATGCAAGAGATGAGCACAGACTCTGCAGGAGCGATGTGCTGAACGTAGTCGTAGTTGAACCATCATCAATCAGTAGTGAGAGAAATTCTCATTCTGTGACTTTGTGCACAACTTCTGTATACGTGTTTGCGTACATGCGCGTATGTGTGTGTGTGACAGTATGCCTGCTGTGTCAGTCTTTATCAATCTCAAGAAAGCAGAGAGTAATCAGTGTTCACAACAGGACTCTACTCAGTCTGCATCTGCCTCCGCCTCCCTTCCTCTTTATCTCATCTAAACTTCTCTCTCCATCATCTCTTCATTCTGCACCGTTTGTTCACTATGGACAGCGGAAAGTTATAGTAAAGCAAGCGAGTTGAGTAGATTTTATACATTCAGTAAAAATAAATTAAAAGTTAGAGTGTAAAAAATCCCCAATGGTGGTTTTTCTAACTTGGTTGCATCCTTTTGAAATCAAGTCATTTTTGATGCTTTAATGTTTAGCCTGAAATTTTTGAAAATATCCCTCGGTTGCTTCAAAACTTTTCAATTTCAATGGCAACAAGTTAATGGGGAAAAAAAAATTCCTGACCTCAACCCCCATTAAATATCTTTTGGATAAACTTGAATGCTATTAGCTTACACAGCCTTCTTACCTACCAGTCATCGGTGGTCGGCATTGTGTACAGTCAGAACACACTGTCGTTGAAAACCAATAATGAACCTTTGAAAGTCATTGTTAATAAAGCAAAAAAACACATTATTTATGGTAATGCATGCTATATCAGATGCTGGTGTTAAACAAATAAAAGCACAACAAAACTATTTGTGGGAGAAAACTGGTGATGTTACAAAGGTGAAGAAATATTGTCTAAATACTTTGGACCATCTGTGAAGTAAATCGTGCTTGTGGTAGCGGTGCAACCAGGTTATAAATACTGATACCTAAATTATGTTGATTGTTCTTTTGCATTTCAGATATGAAAAACAAAGCCTTTGTGTTAAATGTGAAAAATCATCTTTTTGTATCAGGGCATTTGCAATTTTCACAATGAAGGCTACATATTGCCTTTGACTGAAAAATGCCCAATAATAGGGAAAGTGCAATTAAGAATTTTTTAATTTTTATTTTGCCAGAAACAGTTTCATGGAATACCCATTTATGACACCAACTTTCTGTATATATTTTCTTCCTCTTGTGTTCTTATCTAGTCTTACAAAGTAGATTCATTCATTTCTTTCATATTGTACAGTGGAATATGAGTGCTCTGAATGAAAAAGTAACCTAATCTGTTCTATTCTGTACTGCTCTAATACAGCTAGATCCACATTATGTAGTCACTAGGCAAAATGACTTGTTAAAGTACACTTTCACATGATCTTTGAGGTTTGCGTTTATTAACCAGGTATAAAGCGGGATTGGAAGAGGCATTTAAGTCAAAGGTTTTTATCTATCAGCAGAGATATTTAACAAAATACAAGCAAGTCGGAAATAAATGACAGAAACATTCCAACTCAATTATACCGTACTGCTTTGACTTCTTTTTTCCCTTTCTATTCATTCTCTGGGGTATACACTGTAGTGCTTTTTGGTGCAAAGTTTTGAGTGAATCTTTTCTTCTACCATAAATGTGTATATATCTCTACCCTTCTACGTTTAATAGCTAAGACATTACAGCGATGATCAGACAAAAGGCTGAGAATGTTGATAGGAGGCCTTTGTAGCTACCGCTGCTCATACAAATAACCCAATACAAAATCACCTATTTACATATGAACTAATGGCCACGTTTACATGGGAGCTTGAATTTAATACAGAATAAAAGTTAAATCCTCTTTAAACTGACCATGTAAACACTTAGTTCCGAATGCAAATTGAATTCCGAATTAAACATAAATCCTAATTAGGTAGCTGGCTTATTCTGATTTGAATTCCGAATTAAATAATTTCTCTATTTTGTAAACACTTAATTCTGCTTTAAGTTAATTCTGGTCATTCTGCACATGCGCGATTTACCGCGATGACGACGTAGTTTAAGATGGCCTCCCGGACTGGAGCCAAGACTATTTATTCAATAAGAGCCTTAAAAGAGATGATTATAATGAAAAGAGTGGGTGGACGGAAGCATAAACATGCGGATATTCACACGAACACACTGACCTCGGCAAACGGAACAAGCTTCATTAGTGCATGAAGCACCAGAGTTTCACAATCATGGGTGGGGTCCCACAGGGGTTGGTGCTCGGCCCCATACTATTCACAACATACATGCTCCCCCTCGGTAACATCATCAGCAAGAATTGGATCTCCTACCACTGTTATGCTGATGACACGCAACTCTATATCCGAACTGCCCCAAGTCCATCTACAACGCTGACATGTGTCACGGCATGCTTTGAGGAGATAAAGGCATGGATGCAGTTAAACTTCCTCCAACTCAACAGCACCGAAACTGAGGCACATCTCATCAGACTCACCCATCATCCATACCACAGCTCATCTTTGACAATCAGACCATAAATCTCCCCTCTGCAGTCACAAACCTGGGCTTCTGGTTTGACCCTCAGCTAACTTTCTCTCAACATATCAAAAACCTGTGTAAAACATAACTTTTTTTAATCTGCAAAATATTGCCAAACTCTGTCCTCTTCTAACCGTTCCTGACGCAGAAAAACTTGTCCATGCCTATATTCACTCAAGGCTGGACTACTGTAACAAACTTTTTCTTGGGCTTCCTGCCAAAGAGCTGCAAAGGCTCCAACACTTGCAGAACAGTGTAGCTAGGACACTTGTGCGAGCCAGGAAGTATGACCACATCACACCCATTCTGTTTTCACTGCACTAATCTTCCGGTTTCTCCTAGGATCGAATACAAAGTCCTGCTACTCACTCACAAATGTATCACTGGTCACGCTCCATTATACCTGCAGGAACTCATATTACGGCAACCTTCCACCCGCACCCTCAGGGCATCCAGTAGCCTCCACCTTCATGTTCCTACCACCAAGCGCCAAACCATGGAGGACAGAGCCTTCTGCTCTGCTGCGCCAAGGCTTTGGAACAGCCTCCCCGTGGAGCTGAGAGAATTACAAAACCTGGACTCTATTTTAAAGCTGAATTGAAAACATACCTTTTTAATAAGGCTTTTAATTGTTAATGTTTTTAAATGTGTGTGTTTTCTTGAAGCAATCTGAGATTCCCTGAATGAAAAGTGCATAACAAATAAAATGTATTATTATTATTCACCAATTATGTGCGGATCATTATTGAGTTCTTTTTTCACTCAATGTCCTGTGGAGGTAGAACAGCTGTTGCATTAACCGTTCGCTTTGGTTGATCGAAGTACGGTCCTCTATCCCTCTCCTTCTGCTCCGTGGGCGAAAGCAAAACCGTGTGTTACTGTCGTTCTGCTGCTTCAAAACTACAATCAAAAGTAATAATAGTTCTCATGTGCTCTTCTATATTGTAGCCGAAAAGAAAAGGTTTGTTGTGTGTTTTTTAACGATAGACGTGATACGCCACGTTCTCTCCCTGTCAATAGGAACCCTTCCCAACCCCGAGACCTAAAGCAAAATTGAATAAAGCCAAATAAATCGGTTTTCCATGTAAACTTCAATTCGGCATTGCTATTTCTATGTAAACATGAAGTAGTACACTTTAATTCGGAGTAACTAATTCCAAATTAAAAAACATAACCTTGGCCAGTGTCAATACCAAGATTACATTACAGAATGACAGCGGTAGTGCTTTTTATTTTTCACGATGACATAATAATTTGCAGAGACCTGGCACCGTCATAAACAGTAGCCGTTTGGTGTTCCTGAAACTCCAGTCTGGTCCCTCGGGTTCAGCAAAGCAGCACCTGGAAAGGTCATCCTCTGTGCAACGGTAAATATCAGCAGTCACTGCCCTATACGGATGACCTATGAGTCCTGGGAGTCATGACAAGTTCACTGTCATTAAATCTGATCAGGTCTGACAATCGAAGCAGGAACAAATGGGTTAAAGAACCGTCTCTGACCCTGGGGAGCAATGACCACTGAACTGAACGCTGGCTGCACTTTGACATTGACTATTACTGCAATGTGTCATGTTCTAGCAATTTATGCTTTCGGGCCAGGCATGGCAAGGGAAATTTATTTGTAAAGTGCATTTCATACACAAGGCAATTCAATGTGCTTGACCTGATTAAAAGTGAACATTTCGAAAAAATGTAAAACAGCCCAGATCAGGCTGTCCAATACCCCATACTCCCGGAGAAACCTCCATGGGAATCAGCGAGGGATGTCGCTCAGCAAACTCATCAATATATTTTCCATAATATTTTGGGAGCCAATAAACAACTAAAAGCTGAACTCTTGAAACACCCTTGAGTAAGAAAAGAGAGATATTCAAAGGAGATCAAGAGGAAAAGAGAAATATGACTTGCTAGTTACATATTGAGCAAGCTACACAGACAGGAAGAAATCAGATGGGTAGACTTGGCGTATGGTGTTTACATCTGATGCAGCCAATTTCACAGTTCACACATCCCAATGTGAACACTTTGTAAACGATTTAAGTTAAAAAAAATAGTGGATTAACTTCTTTACATGCTTTTGGCTGAATTATATTTTTTCTTTATTTTATTTTTGCAAAAAGTTTAGAGATACTGCTAAAGTTTATCCTCAGAGATCAGCATCAGCTATCCTTTTCTTTCAGCCTCAGCCCATTTCAATGTATGTCTCTTTCTTTCGGGAACCGCTTTCATTCCTCACGAGTCTTTCTGATGGCTTTCCCTTCCTGTGCATCACCCTCTATCCCTCCGAGTCTTCATTTCACCTCTCATCCCCCAATACGTCTCATCCGCGTTTCTTCACCCCTGCTTTTGTCTCTTCCCTCTCTCACTCCCCTAATTTTGCTCGACACTCATTTTCTATTACCTTTGCCAGTCACCCCAATTGGTCTTTTTTTCTACCTATATCCCTGTCTCCTCTCGTGCTTTCCTCTTTTTGTTGTTGTCTTCTTTGCAACTTAACAGTACCTATTTGAAAATCCAGATTTTCCTTGTACTGTCTTGTTATTTCACATCAATGATTATCTTGTCTGCAATGGTCTCTGCAAAAAAAACTGTTGGTTTCAAAACCTTCCAGGTGGAAAGGCGGATTATGATGTGATGATGACATTGGATACCAATACTGATTTTTTTTTTTTTTGGTTTTGTTTTTTTTCCCCCAATGTTGCAAAGTGAGAGCCACTACTGCAACCAATAAGCACACAAGTTGCAAATGTCAGACAGGGGGATTGATAGGAATCAGGAGCAAATCTTCAGGTTACTCCCAACGCACAGAAAAATATGATGGATATGAATAAAATGATTTCACGATCTGGTAACCAGATCCGGTGGCTTGACTTTCATATTCGTAGAAACAATCAATCAGTAACACTTACACCAATGAACCAAATCAAATAGACAGGACAAATAACAGGTTAAAGAGCATCTGGTACATGGTAGGGAAAGGGTGTGAAAATAGGAAAGGACAGAGGGAAAGAAAAAACACTAAATGTGAAAATAAGTGAGACAAACAATAATACAGAGATATTTAGATTTTTTTTGGGATTTTTTTTTGGTTCACCAATTACAGCCATTGATCTCAATTGTTTTGTTTTTGTTCTATTGATATATTAGTTTAAAAAAAATACCACTTGTGGGGTAATAAAATAAGATAAAAACTTTTTCAATTAAACACTAAAGGACCATAACCAAAACAAATGTGTTCAGTAAACATTTATGCATTTTATTTTATTGGGAGTTGTTGACAGTTTTGGTTCTAAAAAGCTGTTAACTACAGGTTTTGGTATACTATGTTACAGGAGTGGGATTTTTTTTAAAAAGGACACGTTTGCACTGTTTTCAGGTTATATTTGCTAACTGTATATAATATAGTCTATCCTCTAGTTATTGCATCTCCTCAAAATATGGAACAAAGCACAATTAGTTGCTTTGTGTATGAAATGTGCTACACACATACATTTTCCTTGTCTTTTCATTTAGGGAAACATGTTCACTAAGAAAATAGGGTCCAACTTACTTTAACAAAGGCTTTCAATGAGCATAGCCCTACAACTGATGTAGTACTCAATGCAACAGTTGCAAAAGCTACTAAAACCTGTTTATGGAAAGTCGCTACAGTACACAGCACCGTGTACAAACTAAGCTAGAATGAAACTGGCAAATGGACTTTGATTCATATTATCTCAACGCACACACTGCAGAAATAATCTGATCTGGTGTTTCTGGGGTAGGAAAAGAGAGAGAATGTGTGTGTGTGTGTGTGTGTGTGTGTGTGTGAGGGAGTCAAGGTCAAAGCTCCATTTCCGATTTGGGATAAAGCTGCTATCCCAGCATCCTCTCTGCCAGCGGCATTGATTAGCTCTCTGCAAGCACTACATTAAACACTATCTGAATACACATGCAAGAAATAAATATGACAATTTATAACTTTTTTAAATCCTAATTTGACATCAATTTATTTGTTTCTTGTCGACTTACAGTGAACTACTGTTACTATTTATTAGGCTTTTGAGAAAACACAACAGACACACATTCATCAAAATAGATTTGTAAATGACCCCAACACACTGCTAAGTGAAGCAAAAGAATATAGTGATACTTCAGTACTTTAGAACAGTGGTTTCCAAACTTTTCACAGTCCTGTACCCCTTCAGACCTTTAACCTGACACTATGTACCCCCCAGTCCTGCTCATTTAAAAAACACAATAATGTAATGTCTTATACAATGTAGTCCGACAGTGAAAATTATCCCAGAATTTTACCTATCCTGTTGAGTAAACATATACAACAAAAATATTTGCATTTCCTGAATAAAATGCAGGTGCTGGCCCACGTCATCAAACACTGCTTTAGCATTAGCCTAGCATTAGCATTAGCTTAGCATTACGGTTAACATTAGCATTTGCTATCATTAACATTAGCCTAGCACCAACATTTGCATTAGCAATGCATTACCATTAGAATGGAATAGAATGGCTTTATTTGTCATTGCACATGTTACTGACCAACAAAATTTCATTTCAGTTTCATCCCGTCCAAGAAAATCACATATGACACATGGAAGGACAGGAGCGGGAGAACTGTGTCTTTCACGAATATTGGCTTTAAAAAGTAAACACTAAAGAAAGAAAAACTGTTTTGTAACTGACTTTATATATGAATAAAACTGCCCACTGTAAAAAAGTTGTATGATACAACTACAAATTCAGAAAAACAACAAATTCAGAAAAAAAAAAAAAAAAAAAAAAAAAACAGATGCAAACTGCAACAACAAAGACCTTTTGGGTTAAAAATAAATAAAAAATGAATAAATACAGAAGGTTCAGTACAACTTTTATATTAGCAACTGTAAGCGACCGCAGCAGTGCAATCTGTGTTTGCCTGTATGTGACATTTAGAGTGCCACTGTGTTGTAAGAATGGAATTAAATGTCTGAAAAACCAATCCACCTGTAATGATGGGACTTCAGGCATTTGCCAACAAGGCTTTAACTCAATCTCAAGCCTGACAAAAATATATTTTTTTGTGCCTCTAAAAAAAAGAAATCCAAGACAAGCAGGAGATTTGTAAATGACAGCCTTTGAATAGCCTAGTAAACCATTACTGATGGTTCTGTAATAGGCTGTCAAGTAGCACAAACTAAAGGCAATAGAATACGAGCTTTGTCCTGGAGATAAAAAACTAAAACAAAACAAATCATACAAACTTGTATTCAAACAGACAATATGCCACACAGCTGGCTTTCTTTGATTTCAAGGGAAACTAATGGTAAAACATCAATGTTATATATATATACGTGTATATATATATACAGTATATCCTGTTTGAAACTTTGTGTATTCTGCATGGATGTTTCTCCTGTTATGCTAAGATAACATGCATTTCACCTACAGCCCTTATAGAAACAAGCAAACCTCTGTGCATATCAAAGATCTCCGTTTGTGTACGACCAGCAGACAGTGTGTGACGGTGTGAAAGCAGAGGGATAAAGACGTGTTGGCTTGTGCTACGCTATTGTATTTCAATAAGTGTGCATGGGTGTGAGACTGCTGTTGACAGCTCAGAATCAACTGATGAATTCACAAACACAATTCTACATTAAGGTAGCTGTCATTATAGTGGGTTTTTTGTTCTTGTTAATTTTGATCGGAAATTAGCATTGGAGCTAATAGTGTCTTTCTGCTACTGTATATTCTGTATTTTATGTTCTTGCACTAAAAGCGGTAAGAGTCTAAATGTAATTTCATTAAACTTATGTCGAAGAACAATAACATTTCTGACTATATCTTAATTTTAACCTTAATTGAAACATTTACTGTCAGAATCTTTTAATTAAGCTTTAAATAATTCTATATTCTATTTTTATGTTTTTGGCTGATTTCTTTTTACATTATCAAAATTCAAAACTGTGTATAATCTTACCTTTATTTCTAAATGAAGTTTGGGGGTCAAGGGTCTAAACTAAGAAGAACTAATGGTGAGGAAGGCCACATCTAGTCACAAATTCTTGTTGAGGATATGGTAGTATGGCACTTTTAAAAAATAAAATAAAACAGCAAAAAAATTCTATTTGGAAATCATGATGTTGTGAAACTGGATACTTCTCAAGGGAACTGATTAGCCGAGTCATCATCCAGTTTATCTGTAAGCTGGATTTAGATTATGATCCATCTCTATTTCCCTCAGTTTAGGAATTGTGTTCTGGTTGTTTCTAAATCCTAGAAGAACCATTGGAATCATGAAGGACACACAAAAAATTCTTGCCAGTGCAAATCAAGCCAAAAATGGTTGTAAAGTAGACAAATCTCCTAAAATACAGCACTGAAAACATGAGATTCGAGATCAAGAACCAGAGGATCAGATTAATTCAAAACGGTTAGTTACTCTATATACTATATAGAGCATTAGCTTTACAGCTAACAGAAAAATCAGTATGGGACATAGTTTCTACTTGTTTTATTGTTGTTTTCCAATGAGCATTTGTAACCTCAAATTAGACTCAAAAAGTCAACTTTCAGCAAGCTAATGTGGCTTTAACCAGAAACAGCATGCTTTGTTTCTATGCTAACAATGCTAATGCTATTCATACTGGTGTGTATGGTCGCGAACATCCCTTTGGTACACACTTGAAGAGCTCATCTGTGTCACTAAATCTTTGTTATCGGGGTTAAAAACTTGAAACCGAGAGTGATAAACTAGTATTAGCTAGTTACAAATGACACATAATCATTTCAACAGTTTTTATGTTTGTTGTAAGTTATGGTACCATTAGAACTTCTTTGTGTACCCTTCTAAGTGGCCATCTGCTTTGGACTAGGGGAGATAAATACAGGTTGTTAACAATGTCTGTGATGAAAACAGTTTTGTTTACGGGCTGAGTTTTTGTCAATATCAAGCTCCAGGAGTTTTGATGATTACAAAGAGTGCTGACACTATAGCTCAGACAGAAGAAGAAAAGTCATGCATGACTAAATACACAGTGATAGAACACAAGACACTTTCCGAGTCAACTGGTAAAGTCTGGATAATAAGACATTCACTAAAACGCAACAATAATTGTGAATGTTCCTCATTTTTTTAACTGTGTTAAATTTGGAAAATATTACCTTTAGGTAAAACGCAATCTAGCCTCTGTCCGAACATATGAACGAAATACATTTTTGAGTAATTAATTTTTTACAAAGGCTTGAAGTTTGTCCTTGATTTTGTGTTGTAAATTTGGTGCATGTTGGAGAGCCATAATTCAATCCAAAAAACTAAATTAGCTTGCTTGTCGGGCTGCAAGACGAATCGATTTTGAATCCCCATCGTATTATTTTATTTAGGGCCATAGTAGAGTAGAAAATCCATACACGTGCTTGTAGTTTTACTGCTTCATCACAAAATTCAGATTGTAGATCGTAAAAAAAGAGAAAAAAGGAGTCGACATTGTGCGAGGAAACATAACTTCCTGTTTACAACGGATGCCATCACTTCCAGAAATACACGATCCATTGTAAGCATGCACTTTAGGTCTAAAGGTAGATAGTAATACCTTTTGTATAATTGGTGTTATAAAATGTCTTTGGAGTAATCTTTTTTTATCATATTTAAGCCTTTGGATAAAGTCAATATAAGTTTATATGTGGGCATTGACATTTTGTAGATTTTAGCCAATCAGTGTTAGCATATTGTGTTCTTAACACGTCACAATTACTCTATGGTGAAATAGCAGTTTCATTCCAACATTTTAACACTTAGTTACGTGTCATCCAGTTCCTTGGATGTTATAAAGTTTTGACTAGGAAGACCAGGGAGATTACTGAATGTATTTTGACGTTGCACTTATCAGGAAAGTACAAAATATGACTTTTAAAATGCCGGTTAGCGCAACGTTTGAATGTCACTATCAGCCATCTTACTATGGATTCACTTAGGATCGTAAACCAGTTGGCGTTTCGTAAATAATCCATTTCCTTGAGTAATTACTATGTCACACGTTCAAACATGATTGACAACCTTCACAAACTTGCATTTAAACTGCTTTTTATTGCATATATAGGATGACCATACATCTGGATTTAACGGGACGTGTTCTTTTTTTCACGCCTTGTCCGGGCTGTATGGGGATATTTTACAAATCAATGAAATTGACCGGGTTTCCCAGGGACCGTGAACGTATCTCTTGGAACACGTAAATTTAAAAGACTGTAACTCTGATCATATTTGCACTTTTTGAGATACTCCACTAGTTTCTGAAAGCTAAGGAGTTGCTCTTTAAAGCTAATATGGTTCATTATGGTCATTTTACTCACACAAACTTTTTTGACAAAATCATCACACACGAGGAAAAGAGAAAGAAGAGGAATGTCCATGAGAAAGAGGGTGGGATTAAAATAGACCAAAGAACAGTGGATTTAATTAAAAAAAGGTTATTTATTGAAGTGTATATTTAATGATTATTTACTGTTCTGTAAGCCTTGAGTTTTTGTTATAGTTTTCATTTCTATGAAGGAATGTTTCTTATATTGTTTCAATGATCGAGAGATGAGATTTTTCAAAAACAGATTATTTAAATGCATAATAAACATGACTGACTTGAGTCTTGAGTCTTTGTTATAAAGAGAAATACATTTTTCAACCTTATGGACAATAACAACTTATTTATTATATTTTATTTTGCCATTACAAAGTAGACTCAAGAATTGAGTACTTTAAGTTTGATGAGGTCGGCCCAAGTGTCCTTTTTTTTTGGAATTCAAAATGTGGTCACCCTAATTGCATGTGACACGTCCACACTTAAAGCTGATATCCGGAGTTTCTGAGAAATCTATGTTTATGTATGATTCTTTTGAAATGCGAGATCCCCATACAAATGGAAACGATCGAGTGCACCGCTTCGACTTTGTGTTTTTGAGACTGTCAATCAAAGTGAATGCGGAACTGTGCATAGAAACAAGGCCGCGCGTCACAACAGCAAACAGGTAAATATGATTTTGGCTCTTACCTGACCCATAGACCTATATCAATGCGACCTTATTATGTTCCACGATGCGCATGCAGAAAAGTAGAGGCGTGTCTTCTTGTAGATTGGGAGAGGCAGTGGGAGGAAGTGAGGCTGTTTAGGGCGGGACATCGAGAACTTCGGACATCAGCTTTAAAGAGTGCCTCCGGAATGGGAAAAGTGTCTTACTTTGAGGTACAGGAAAATAAAAAAAAAAAAAAATGGCAAAAACACCAGCAGATGTAGCAGCTAACGCTAGCAGCTTCTACCTTACGTTCAGTCCCAAGCAACAAAACAAGAGCTCAACATTTAGGATTTATTTTGTAAGGCAATTTGTGCAGCCCTACCTGTTATTATTCAATCTATAGACTGAACAAAAACAGTGTGGCTTCAATCTTTAGCATCAACATTAGTAACTGACATGTTGTTAAAGGTATTGAGGGGTTACTTCCTTTTTGGGGCAGTTTCTATTGTGCTATAGAAATAAGTTTCCTGGTGCAGGGATTTTCCACTACTTATGTTTGGGACATTTAATACTGTAATTAGCAAACAAACTCTCTAACTTAGGTCAGTTTGGTGGTTTGTTATTAAAAACATCACGTCAAGCAGTGACATATCTTGCTTTGGGCTGTATAATTAAAAAAACGGGCTATAACTTAAAGTCCCTATTTTTTAATATCAAGCTGGCTGCTGAAGAGCAACCGCAATATTCCAACATCAAAGAGAGTGACCTTAGTAGCTTTTGAAACTACAAATTGAATTCAGCAGGTAAATGATCATGCAGCAATACATCACACTCTACCAGCCAAAATGACAATTTTTCTCTAAAGGCTTTCTGATCTAACTCTGAGCTGTAAATATTGGTCGTAAATACTCCTGAGGAGATGATTTTTCAGAGCAATCATGTTGTGTATTTGCCCCTGGAACATAATTAAAGGTTTATGAGCAATGACTGTCTCAGTAATTTCTGTAATGTGCTACAAAAATAGATTAATCGAGATTAATATAAAAAATGCTTGAGTTTATAATGCATATCTTTAATTATATAAAGTACATTGAGTTGCCTTGTGTATAAAATATGCTATACAAATACATTTTCTTTGCCTCATTTCAACCTGTATGAATTAGGGGCCAAGCATCCTAAGATCATGAGAGGAACCTATTGTTATCCTGCTTGTTCTTTTTCTTCTTCTTCTGAGGAAATCATTGTTTCCATGTGCAAAAAGTGCAAAAAAAATAAATCACCAAATGTTGTATAAAGGTCCAAACAACAAGCCAATTGTCCTATAGGTGGTGCAACAGCAAGCCTCTAAATTTCAAAATTTTGAGAATTCATATCAAATCATCCATATGTGCTACCTAAAGAGTTGACCCATATGAGTTATTTTAAATGATTCCTCAGGCCAATATACAGCGCTTGACAGTATCAGCTCTGAGTGGGGATTCTCTCTTGAAATGCAGACTATGTAAGTTTGAAAAAACGGACTGTCTTTGGCCAGGTCATGTGACCTGGAGAATGCCTAAAAAACGTATTACTTTACGGCAGTCACGTGACCACAGGCTCGGATATACAGTTGTCCCTCACTATATTGAGGTACACCTTTCGCGGCCTCTGTGTTTCGCAGATTATTTTTACAGTGTCATTTTGCATTAAGTTTTTTACAGCGTGTGAACGTGCATTGTGTTCTGCATTCTGATTGGCTAATGCTGCGTTCACCCACTAGCAACACATCCAAGTCGGTGAGTTTCACTGCCTGCTAAAGCGAGGGGCTGCACTCCTTTTTCTCCTCTCATAAGCATAAACCACCAGTAAAAAAAGCCGGTGTGATTAGCGGCTAATGCTAATGGTGTCCGTGTTGACGGACTGGTGTCATCGTCAACAAATGGCGTTCAGCATCAATGTCTGATTGCTAGCAGTGACTCTGAAGTGCTGTATGTTTGAAAACAGGTTTATGTTTTAAAATCTTTGAAGGTTTGAACTTTGAGAGTGTTTAAACAAGAGAGAAATGTTAATTCCTGTTTGAGAAAAGTGTATAAAGTGTGTGGTGAGGGGTTTTACAGCCTTAAAACATGTATAATAATTGTAAAATATAAAGCTGACGACTTTGCGGATTTCGCCCATTGCGGGTTATTTTTAGAACGTAACCCCCGCGATAAACAAGGGACTACTGTACTCATTGAGCTAAGGCTTTTGCTAGTATTTTTCCGTCTGTTCGACTCCTGGTCATGGCCGAGGCAAGTAAAAAGTTTAAAACTGCTTCTGAGGAGGCTGAGACCCGGCCCCCTCCGCCGATCCGCCTTTTCCGCCCGGCGCTGGACACAGCCGGGCCCTCCATGTCACCCCCCGGTGAAGGCGGGCGACAACGGCAGCGAGGCCAGGGAGTAAGGGTGGAGCACCACCGAGGCGGCAAGGAGGGCTGAGCGCCGGGCCTCCGGCGGTGGTGAGAGGAGGGTGGCGGCGGCTGCTCCTTCAGCCACGGTGTGAGCCCAGCCCCGCTTTGCACCCCAGCCCTTGTAGCCAGTCCTTATCCCTAAGTTACAGGTCAACTACTGTCTGCATACACAATCAAAAGACAAGGGAGGCTGGCCCAACTGACTGTTGATTTTTGCGACAGTGCTATGGCGTTTGTGGCCACTTGGGGAGCTTGATGTGAAAGTTACAGGTCCAGCGCCCCTAGTGGCCAAAAGTTACACAGTGTGCCTTTAAACCAACTGCAAATTATGAAGACCAATACTATGATTGGTTGAAAAAACATGCAACAGCACATCATCTTTTTAAATTTTGTTCTTATGCTATAATTGGAGTCAATGCTGTTTTTGAAATTTGCCTTTACATGCTAACTACTGCAGTCGTGTTTTGCCTAACATGGCCTGGCCCCGACCTGATAGGTAACCAATACATCATCTGAGAGCATCATGTAAAAGTTGACAGTATGTCATAATCTATACCCACTTTATGGTGAGCATGCAGGGTCAAACGATTTGATGCAACCTTTCTCAAGTCATCTACGGTAGGTTGGAGGGCAGGATACACTGTGGAGAGGATGTTAGTCCATCACAAAGACACAGCCATGATTATTCTCCTACGGCTAATTTAGAAGACTTCAATGAACAGCACTGCACATCATTTTCCCTAAAAA
The DNA here is from genome assembly GCF_900634775.1 of Gouania willdenowi. Taxonomy (NCBI): domain Eukaryota; kingdom Metazoa; phylum Chordata; class Actinopteri; order Blenniiformes; family Gobiesocidae; genus Gouania; species Gouania willdenowi. The sequence continues at coordinate 9,609,550 of NC_041054.1, read as the reverse complement.
ACTTCTTCTCTGCCAGGTTTGACCGTCACGTTAATGAGGTTACAAAGCTGCACATACGTTTTACAAGCAAACAGGAAGCTGTGCAGCCATGCACACATGAATACTTAGGCTTACCTGGCCATGATTACTTCTAAACCAATTACACACACACAAACTAATATCCCGTACCATGATTAGATTCAAATTGGTTACAGCAACAGCAATGGCTGATCAATAGTGTAATTTACGCACGATCAATAGGGAGCCAGAGCAATAAATTGTTATGAGTGAAGGATCTAAAAATCATATGAAAAAAGTATTGCTTGCGTCATACACATAATCATAGTTTTTTATTCATTTCGTATGTGTGCAGTTACAAAATTAATTCTAACACAGTATTCTTTTTTCTATGATGTGAATTTGTTAAAGCATTAATTATTTGTTTGTTAGAGCATTAATTATTTGTTTGTTAGAGCATTAATTATTGCACTCAAAGTGTTGGTGGAACTATACCACAAACTTAAGCCATGTGCCTAAACCATAAAAGTCAGCATAAAAGGTTTATCAATAATTTCCCTTAGCAAAAAGTAGTATACTTAGGTTCATTTAATAAGTACTGTATGCTTAAGTATACAACAAGTACATTCATCTATATACTACTAGTGTACTAAGTATATACTTTGAGTCCACATTTTAGTTTATTAAAGTATACTTTATAAGGTCATTTTAAGTTTACAAAAGTACATAACAAGAAGAAGAATCAGGACTTTCGCCTTTATTTATTGTCATACTGTATATGTTTTTACACATATACAAAAATTTGTTCTCTGCATTTAGCCCATAACGCCCAGGGTGCAGTTAAAGTACTTACTCAACATCCTACAGTGTTGGTCCAGAGACTCAAACTAGGCCACCACGCACTTTAAGCATACTTGTAAGTTTGCTTATCAAATTACTTGTAGCACACTATCTATGTACTGGAAATATACTTCTTAAAGTAAACTCACACTGTACATACAGTACACTAGACTGCAATGGACTCGATCAATAAAATCAAGTGAAATATTTCTCTGTTTTTCAGTATGTTTTTAAGGTACATATAGGTAATGCGATTGAGCACACAAACTATTTACTGTAAACTTTTAAACGTCAGCACTATATGATGTTGAACATGTAGGTTTATAACAGGGGTTATACCTCAAAGCAAATGTGTGTAGTGAAAAACATTTTTATCCTGCAAAATTAAATGTAAGCACATAAGTCAATAAATTGACCCTATTCTGTACTTGGATCAAGATATACTAAATATTAGTACTTTGTGGCAGAAAGAAGTAAAAAGTATATTAATGAACAAGTATAAGTTTTAGTATTAAAGTATAAGTGTAAGTCTAAATATGAATGTACTTAGTCTGAGACTATTCTTTATACTTTTCAGTAAGCTAAGTATACTTCACTATACTTTTCTTAAGTATATAAAATATAGTATATAAAAAGTACATGTCAAGTATACAGCCTCAGTTTTAGTATAAAATGAGTATACTTGTAGTACACTTGAATAAACTACTTTTTGCTAAGGGTTGGCCCTTTATATTGACACATTTTGACATGCGTTTTCCTTTTGACATATAAAATAGAATCAATGTTAATGGTATGGATGCACTTATTTATCACCATCCCTTCCTGAAAAAAAAAAAAAAAAAAAACCTAAATAAAACTATAACACGTATGAAATGGCAGCGTTATGTTAGATCAATTTCTTACTAACATCACAATATTCACAAGAACAGTCCGTGGGTGCTTTATGCTTGATTAAATGTGTCAACATGGGCCTACAGTGCATTTATGGTGTGACATAATGGATTTTCATATAAGTGAATTTTAGCAATCATGAGGTCAAATTGAGTTCTTGCTTTTCTTTCCTCCAAAATGAAGCAATAGGTACATGTTTTCAACCTCAGTCGGTGTAATTGTATGTCTTTTACACAAAGTATCCTGCAATTTTCCATAATTCCACAACGGCGGACAATAGCAGCCATTCAGCGTTTCTCAATACGACATTGCCCAAACCAAAGAACACTGGTACACACACAAAACGTTTTCAATGAAGAAAAGTTACTCACCAAATGGTCGGGGGTTCGGAGCCCTCCACTTCCAAGTAGTCGTACTTTTCCTCCGTTTGGAAGTCTGTAAAGATGACAGAGATGGTGTCTCCGGGTTCGGCCAATAGGATCCAAGTACAGTCGGCTTGGTTACCATAGTTGCCGGGGTAACCGGGACTGGTCACCACCCCACTGCCGCCCCTCACAGTGCCCCCACATGTGTCCTCAGCTGTCAATCAAATCAGAGTGACAAATAGAAAACCTGGGTTAGGGAGAGGAGGAGGGGACTGAGGGGCGGACTTTTACTTAACTCAATTTCTTGTTTTTGGAAAGATTTTTGCGCTTCTTTTTTTTTAGAAGATTTGCAAAGTTAATGACCAAGTCAAAAAGCTTGTCAAAGACCAAATTATACAATCATATCAAACTGTTTCGATTACTTAAAGTCAAATCTGAGAATTTCGTCGGCTTTTTTCTGATAAATATTTCTCACATCAAACTTCAGATACGAAGTAGATATGAAGAAAACCCAAAACCAAACTATAGCAGGTGCTGTATCTGCTCGTCCCCAGGTAAAAGAGCTAGAGTTAGCCTCTGTACTGTCGTTTAAACAAGTACAAAACTGTATTTAAGATCACATAGCTCCGCTCGCGTCTCCTCCAATCACCACCTAGGAACTTCAAACTGCGCTTTCCAATTTGCTGAATAAGAATCGTTTCATAACGTATGAAACATATTCGACGGCGCTTTGCCAAAATTGGTCATCACATCTGATTGATCTTTTTTTTTTTACTTCTGCATAACAGATAAAGACACATGGTTTGCTCTGTGTACATGATGTAAATTATGCAAACATAATTTATACAGATACACTCAGAGAAAAAAATAAATAAAAATCAACATTGGACCTTAATATACTATTGGGACATTGGCTGAAGGACAAATCTGTACGAAAGATTAAAATGCTATTGAATATATATCACTTTAATAAAATTTTACTGACATAAAATAGTCCCCAGACAGTGTCCCAGCAGTACAAGATACAAGGTTGACCCTTTTTTTTTTTTCTAAGAGTATATACATTTGACAGTAACAACTGTATAAATTATAACTGTATAATTCATATTCATATTTAAAAAGATATGAAACACTTTGTTCAGGGAGAATTTTTTCTGCTTACCAGTGAGTGCATTTTGGTAGGACACACAATTTGTATTATTTTCCAACATGTGTCAAGGTTTAGCCACATTATGTACTCAAACTGCACTTACAGATAAGCTGAAGAAAAAACGTCCTTTATAAAAGTGCAGACAGGCACGGTCAAGGTAACACATGCACATCCCATGGGGAATGCATGTACAGAGAACAATGTAAGGTGGGGACCAAGCCGGACCCATGACCCATGATGATTACGGTTAAAGACTCACAACTACCAACAATGAACAACCATTAAAAATAACAACTTTTGCCAAATAGAAAACAAATACAAAACGTAGAGTAGAAACAGACGGGAAATACAGTACGCACAAGTTAAAATAGGAACATTTTATCAACACAAACAAGAAAATAATTGAATTTAAATGGTTAAAAAATTTACAAAAACAGTAAATTAACCCTCAGGGCCCCTTAAAAAAAAAAAGACACTTTTTGTGCTTAGGTACCAAAATGTACCCTTCATAAAACTGTTGTAAAAATGTTTTTCACGGTTTTTTCACATTACATCTTTTCAACAACTTCAGACCTAACCATAGATATAAAGTTTTCATTATATTTCTGAATTATTGTAATTATTTTTTTTACCTTTTTATGCCCTTTGTCATAAAAACCCAATTTTCTTTAAATAAGAAAAACACTAAATATGCATTTTTTTCAAAAATAAGGTGCAAAATGGAATATTTGGTATGAAGTTATTACAGCTTTGTCGAGATCAGTAATATATATATAAATATATATATATATATATATATATATATTTTTTTTTTTTTTTTTTTGAGGAACATTGATTTTGAGGCATTGTCCTTTTTGGAGCGATGAGCATTTATTGAAAAAAAAAAACCTACACACTTTAAGCTTACGTACCAAAACGGTACGCTTCATAATAATGTCTTCAAAATCTCATATATAAATATTTTTTCCCACTTTTTTTTTCATCAGATTCATTTTTTTTTTTGCGCCTTTTGTCATAAAAACTATTTATTTTCTATGGGAAAAACACGTATAATGCATTTTCTTTTCCAAAAATAAGGTGCATTTTGTATTTTGAATGTATAGGCTTAGATTTATTAGGTATTTTTTTAAAAACCACTGTTACATGTCAGGATAAAAGTATAACCAAAATAGTGTGTTCATGACCAATACAGTGCCCTTGGTTCCCATTATAACCAAAGAGTGTTGGTACATTTAATATCTCCCGTTCTATACGTCTTGCATTAAAAGTGATCATGGAATTATGAACATGATATTCAAAGAAAACTCCTGAACAAGGTTCAACACAATTAGTGTTTAAACTGAATGAGATATTAAACAGAATTTAAACATCTGAATAAGCGGAAGGTACACGTTTGGTCCCCAAAGATGCCCCGAGAGTTAAACAAGACAATTAAAACAGAAAGAACAAAAAAAAAAAATAGTGCCTTGGAAGAAGATCCATTGAGCTGTTTGCCAATTTAGTCAATCATACGCTAAATTAAAGATATAGAGTACACAATTAGAAATGCTGTTTTGTACAGAATTAATTGACTGTACGAAGCAAGCCTTCCCCAAAACTGAGCAGTCGTGAAGGACTTCCTGAATGCCATTAAATGTTGTATGTGAACACATTCATACAGCATATTTCATCAGACAGACAGGAAGATAGAGAGACACAGAGGCAGTCAGGCAGGCAGATATTTAGGCATCCATGAAGACAGATAGGAGAGACATAGCAGACACTGACAGACGGACCATTCATTTATCTAGACACACACTCATTCCACAGCAAGACAGTTTAAGAGATTTGTGAAAACGACCCAACAACCCAAATCAAGACCTGCTGAAACTCCATCAAATTTCCAGGAGAGCAATGATGCATAGTTTGCCAAACCAGTGCAACACACACTCACACATACATACGCGCACACACACACACACACAGGCAGCCATAACATTATGACCCCCTTCTGCTATCCCTATGATGTACTACCCTTTCTATCAGAACCAGCATTAACCTTGGCAACTTTACAACTTGGCAATTCTGACTGATGGTAACTTACAGTATCTGTTGAACTGGACCATAAATGGTTGCCTTCACAGCCCACGAACACCAATAAACCTTGGTTATCCATGACCTTGTGTCTGGGTAACCACTTTTCCTTACTTGGATCATTTTTTTTTTTATAGGAACCGACAACTGCAGACCCGAGAACCCCATTTAGACCAGCAGTTGTGGAGCTGTTCTGACCCAGTTACATTTACGTTTGTCAACCCCGCACCATCTTTTTACACTCGCCAAGAATCTCTCTTCTAACTAAACGATGTATCAAAGAACTTTAGAGAATATCAGGCACTTTTACTATATATTTCCCCTTTTAACAGGTGGTTAAATATGGATCAAGTATTTTGAAGAGACAACCACACTGGCAAGCTATTTACAGGATTGAATTCCTCTAAATAGCTTTAATTATTTCTTAGATAAAAACTGTAGGCCTCAGAGATCAATGAATCAAACTTTACTCCAAAAAAAAGAAAAAACTTTTAAATTGTTTTGGTCTTCACTGTAAACACTCCCTTATTGATATTTTCTGAAAAGTTTTCAAATTTTCATTGTGGGATGTGGAGTCTTGTAAACAGATACATAGAAGTGTTTTTACTTCAGTGTTACTGTGATTTCTTCTGTTTTTCACCAGATAAGGATTACAGTGATACACTTGACGCCATTTTTGTTCTAGTTTGTTCCCGGTATTCTCCATGATATCAGAATTAAGTAAAAACACTTCTATGCACTTGTCATCGGGACAATGCAATGAGCGAAAAATAACAACAAACCCAGTGTTTATGGTGGAGATGAAAATCAACTTTTAAGCAGCAATTCAACCTTTGATTTAATGATCAATGAGATTTATACCATGAATTTATCTGATTAAATTTTGAGTCCAGAAGCTTTAAGCATTTTTGCCATTATTTTGGGATGTTTAGTGTCTCAGTCTTCACATCAAATATGGCAAAGCTCATAAAACAGAAATAAAACAGAAATGGAAATTATGAAATTGTCCCAATAGGTAAAGTGTGACTATAAATAGCCTATAACTTAAAATAAAATTATAACTTTGGGCAGTAATGGTCAAAATAAAAGCTAGGTCACAATTAGTGCAAATTAACAACAGTCTATTAGCAGCTAATCCGGCTAATAGTTATACAAAGACAACACTGCTGTTGTAACTATTTATAAATGTTAAACTTTTCTTCTTTTTAAAAGTAAGCTTAAGACAAGTAAATTCACCTCTAGAAGTATAAACAAATAAATACTAGTTTTCAATGTTCAGTAAACCCTTTATAGCTGAATGAGGTTGTGGGTAAAGCTAATTAGCTTCTTTTTCAATAGTTCTACATGGAGCAAAATCCATTTTAAAAGGTCCATACGCTGTCAGTAGCCATTCCATGTCTTAGCTTAATCTCCATTGTGAAAATGTAGCTGTAACTTTAGGGTAATTTAATGAAGTTCATAATTTTCCAAATTAATATTCTCTCTCCAAATTACACTTCCAAAAATATTATTGCTTTGTAGATTCAATGTGGTGCCCCAGCATCATTAGTGGGTGAAGTTGTGGACTGGGAAAAGCCAAAAACCACATAATGATTTTTTGTGATGGTTTTTGTTGTGATTACCATCTTCAGTAATTCTGTTTGATGTCAACTGGTAATGGCAGGACTGTGCAGTCAGCATCAGGAGCAGCTGCTCTAATAAAACCAGACACTTGTTGCATGTTTGAAGGGGTAGTGGGGAGGCAACCAATGGCTCCTTGTGTTTTAGATGTGCATGAATTGAAGTCTTCAGCATTCTTTGCCTCACCTGATAGTTTCCGTTACAGCCTGGGCTGGCTCTGTTAATTTGGATGACACATCAGTGTGAGAGTGGTAAATATTACGACGCCTAGCTGCTATCACCTTCTGGAGCTACTTTTGCATCTGTTTTGACTGTAGAGGTAGGGATGTGAATCTTTGGGTGTCTCACGATTCAATTTGATTCCGATTCTTAGGATCACGATTCAATTCAAAATGTATTCTCATTTTAACTGCTGCAGTCTATGTAATACATCGTGTCATTGACTGTAAAGGTCTGGGTAAGTTTGTGTGTTTTGGTCTGACACTGTTGCCGTAGTAGTCGGAAGTCGCCATTTTAAAAGCCCATGGCCTACTAGTCTCTATGAACAGTTCTTGTGTTTTTGGCTTGAAAAAAAATATGCTTGTGAGTATGTTTAAGTGTACTGTTTGATAACACTCCTAAGACTGCATTTGTGAAAGTTAAGCATAAATGGTGTGTTATATAAATCACCGCCGATCGCGGTAAATGTTAGCATGAGCATATACATGGATTTTCCCATTGACGTTAGCATGAAGCTAGCAAACTTTTTGCATAGTGGTATTTTCTATTTATGAGAACACTAATATGTATTTGTAAGTTCAGTTTACAGTGTTTCCTGAGTAAAGACTCTAAGCAGATCTTCTGAATCAGAGTTTTAACTGAAAAATATAAATAAAGAAAAATTACATTTTTTAAGTTCATGAATCGGTTCAGAATTGTGGATAGTTACAATCGCGATTCTTATGGGATTCGATTTCTTCCCCCTACCCCTAGTAGACAGATATAACAGATTTATATAAAATGAATTCAATAAAACTGAAAAACACTTTTTTTTCCCAAGAACTTCCTGACTGTTATAGTTTATTGAAAAAATAAAATAAAAAAGATACATTGAAATATTAAAGTAAACACTGGATTTCATTATAGATGACAATATTTTTTTTAGAATGACTATTATAACTTGATCTTTGGAAAACATCTCTGTCACTATGCTATCATATATCAACCAAACATAAAGTAACCTTTTTTGACTGGAAAATAAAATATTGTAAATGTCTGATCAAATTTAATTTGCACTTTTACGTGCAGCAAAAATACAAACCCAAAAGAAAGTGGGGAAAAAGGCTAGAGGTCTGATTTCACGATAGAAATGATCAATTACACATTATATTGTTATTTTACATTTGTATAACTGTTAGCAGGATAATGTAAATAACCAAATATAGACCTCATGCTATGGAAAATTTCACATTTCACAAATCCAGATCAATATACTGATAGATCAGTTTGACAAATCAAAACATCTTTATGAAATTTGACTCAGTTATGCCAGTATGGTTCCTTAATTACTTTACCAAATTTCATACAGATCGAATACGGATTGGGCATTTTTTTGCGATTTTTCAGAAAAATGGTGGTGCCCATACATTTAGACCTACTTTATTGTTAATAATGTGGACAGAACTTTCCTACAAGCCTTTAAGTGTGAATGATGATGGTACAGGGTGATGGGGAATATTTGGCAAAAATGATATTTGACGCTTGTGCTCTTGTTATTCTGGATCTGATCTATTATAGATCCATGAGGCTAGCCAGACAGAGTCTATAACTACAGCTCTACTTCAAAGCTAGACTGCTGTGTTCTCTTCTCTTTCAGATGACAACCTGGGGAGGCTAAACTCATACTCATACGCAAGTGCACTGCAGGGTGTGTGAAAGAGAGTGCTCTACAAGTTCGTTTTGGTGGGATCCCTTGTGTGTGTGAGAGAGAAGTGGGGGGAGCAGTACTGCTGGCCATGTTGCTGTCATTTCCCATCCCATCAACAATGGTTGGTGTTCTTTTGCCTTTCAGCCCCCAACACGCTGCTCGATGCTGAAACACTGTCTTTCTCTGCCTTATGACTTCCCATTTCTTTCTCGAGCTCCATTGAAATTGTTTTGATGGTAGAACGGCACATCTCACTCTCTGCCATCCATAAATTCTCTTTCCTCACCTCCTCGCTGTTCTACGTGCCATATTTCCCTCTCTCGACTTCATTCATCCAAGGCTCCTCACACTCCCACGTTCTATCCTGATCCTTCACTCCGCTAAACTCTCCCCTTTTCCAACTCCATCTCTCTTGTGGCCTGCCGAGCTTTGATCTCTCCTTCTTACGCTCCACTCAAATTCATTCCTTACACTTCTCTGTTTTGCATTGTTTTACTTTAAGATATACAGTGGGTAAAAAAAGTACTTGGCAGCCACCGGTCTGTAATTTTAATCAAAGGTCCACTTCAACTGTGAGAGACTGAATGTGGAAAAAAAATTCAGGACATCACATTGTATGATTTTTAAAGAATTTATTTGTAAATTCTTGCGTAAAATAAGTATTTGACGCCCACAAACAAGCAAGAATTATTTCTCTTACAGATCTGTTACTTAGCTCTTCTATCCTCCACTTGTTACCTGTATTAATGGCAGAGGTGAAAGTAATGGATTACAAGTACTCATGTTACTGTAATTTAGTTGCTTTTATGGGTACTTGTACTTTTGAGTATATTTCTAAATCAATAATTTTACTTGGATTTAAGTCTGTTTTAAAAGAAGGTAAAGTAATTTGTTGCAGTTTCACACCAAACCGTTACTGAGTAAATTATCATTTTTTGTGATAATTTTTTTTTTCTTTTTATTTACGTTTCATGGCACAATGAACATAGTCCATATGTTCTTAGTTGTGCCATTTTTGATCAATGCTCAGCCACTTCCTTGGGTTTAAGTTGGGGTTTCTCCCCATTTTTATGTCGTTACCCACATGGCATACAGTATTTGGCATGGCACTGTTTGAGTTTTTATTATTTTTATGGATTTCATTAGTGTGATTCTATTTAAAAACGAATTCAACATTTTGACAAATCCTTTTTTTGGCCTTTGAGGAAAATAAGTTTATACATGAGAAACAAGTAAATAGTAACTTTATTCAATTGAGCAAAATTTTACTTGTACTTGAGTATTTTATGTATGTATATTTCAATCAAGTAAAATAGGATAAATCCGTACTCTCCACACCTCTGATTAATGGCACCTGTTTGAATGTGTTATAGTTTTAGTCGTAGTCTTGACTAAAATTATTTTTAGTTTTAGTCAAGATTTAGTCATCTGATTTGTTTTAAATTTAGTCTCATTTTAGTCGACTAAAATACCAAGCAGTTTTAGTCGACTAAATCAATAACAGATTTAGTAGACAATTTTTTACCGCTGGTATTGGGAAAAAAAACTAAACCTACTGTAATTTATGTGTCTATGTAATATATAAAACACAAATATAACTTTATTGCAGTACTGAATAACACAGACTGTCAAGTTTGAAATGGTATCTTTCTCCCATAATAATGCAAACAAAAATGTGCAATAAGTATTAATTTCAAACTCAATATATACAAAAAAAATAGTGCAAATATCAAAGATCATAAACAAAAAACAAACAGAAAGTAAGATAAAGACCAAAATAAATCAGAATTCACTCAAAACATACATTTCTAATTATTTGTAAATAACAGGGTTTCAACAAGTGATCCACCAATTCATCGGCCGATTTTTGCGCGTTTTACGTGTATCGGCATCGGCCGATGTGCGCTGCTGCGTTCGCCAATCCACTTTATAAACAGAGCGGCTGCTTCGTGTTGCTGGAGACAGGCTGCAGAGTGCAGAGCCCCTCCCCCCACTAGCAAGCTCTTCAATCCCAACGGCAGGTTTTAAACATTTAAAGCATCTTTTAACTGTTTAACTTGTCGTAGTTAACGAGCAGGTAGCTGTGTTTCTGTCCCTCTCTGCTTCTCACTCAGCGCTGCTGAGGAGAGCTTTTAAAACTTTGATTATCAGTTTACTACAAATTTGAATATTTATTCCTGTTAATGTTGACGCAATTTGGAACAGAAACTTGAACAGTATGTTCTGGGGTTTATTACTACTATAATTCATGGTTTATTTTTGTGTTTAATACTATAATTATATATATTTATACTCATCAATCCTGTTAATAAAATATATCTTCAGTCAGGCCAACTTTTGTCAAAGCTTTTTTCAGGACAAGGACGAACAGTTCTCTTTCATAATATTTCATGAGATGTCTCACTATATTTTTTACTTGTTCTTGTTCTGCATCCCCTGTTTTTATCACTTGTTAAATATTTTTTACTTAGTGTTGTTCTACCTCACCTTTGTTAATTTCAATAAATGTTCCTTTTTTTAATTGAGACTTGTACCATTTGTTATAATCTTTGTGTCATTTTATGATGTAAATTGAGGGAGCACAAGTAGTATCCGTTCAAGTAAATCAGCAGTCTGTATCGGCTAATGCCGATGGAAAAAAAATTGGTATCGGCATCGGCCGTAAAAAACCCATAAGGTAGTGACAGGTCGAGGAAATGAGAGCCGAACAGGAAAAAACGTCATATCCCCTGCGCACAGCAGTATCAAAACAAGCGGCAGATGCAAACAAGACCTTTGCAGCCGTGCTCTGCTCTGTTTTAAAACACATGGATATATTGTTGAAACATCAACAAGAAGAGGCTTTAAAACCGTAAGTCTGTACCGTACTACATGCCGTTTTCATCTGCTGAATCCGTTTAGGTAAAAATAACTACGCTTGTCACGCTATTGTCGTCAGATCTGCTCATTGTTTGATTGGTTAGTCTGTGCGTGTTTGTCCCGCCCCCCTCAGCCACCAGAACTCAAACGAAGTGAGTGCTTCCAGACTAATCGCCTGTATGAATAATACAAGGAGATTAAGATGGATTCCAGGCTACATCTCTCCCGTCTTCTGATTTGATTTTCATCATAGTCTATTTTCGTCTCGTCCTTTATTTGTTGACGATAATGTCAATCAATTTAGTCACAGTTTTAGTCTCAATCAATGACTTCTTTTTTAGTTTTCATTTCAGTTTCGTCCGCAAAAATATATTTGTGACGAAATAATGACGAAAATATTAGTCAACAAAATTAACACTACTCCAACCTCCAACTTATTTTCTGTTTTCTTTTTTTAATCTCATTATTATTTTCGTGAATTTCCCTTCCACAATGTTCTTCTTCATTGATATTAATTTATATTTTAAGTCCAACCTCTTTGTTACCCAGTTGTTTCTTTTCTCTACTTTCCCTTCTAACCCATAACTTCTGTCCCTTTGCCACATCACTTTGATAGGCAGATCGGCATCAGATTCACACACACACACCTATACACACCTACACACACCTACATCAAACACACAGGACCAGGTCGGCTGACAGCTTTAAGGATTATAGTCCATCTACATCATCCTCTCCTCTCTTTTGTCTCCAGGTTGTATCCATTCATCCCTTTTCTTCCTTATCTGCATTCACCCTCCCATCCATCAACCAACCCCGTGTCCCCCACCGCCACCACCTCCCACCCACATGTACCATAAAGCTGAACATATACTGCTACTCGTAAGTCTCCTTCATCACTGCTGCAGATTTCTTATACCTCCGTTTACATGTCAAGGTTGACCCAACAATGAGTGACACTATTAAACATGTGCCAGTTGATAACCCCCTCACTTTCACTTATTTAAGACAAATTGCCTTCTTTAGAAGCCTGACAATGATCAGACTACATCTGTGAGTGTGTGTGTGTGTGTGTGTGTGTGTTTCACTTGTAGTCTCACAAGGACATGTTGGGTAACTCTGGATGTATCAGACACTATAACCTTACAGAAAATAGAATTAGCCATACTAAACCATAATACTCAACAGGATCTAACGCTGCTTTTTATACTGTATTTTTAAACAACTTTGGTGGTTTTTAGTGCTGAGTTGCTACAGAGGGGTGAAAAAAAAAAGTATATTAAGTTAGCCAACAAAACTATACAATGACAAAAAACCCATTGGTTTGTACGTGTTTGTGTTGCATTCAAATTACCTTTTTGAAAGATAGAAAAGTTGGAAAAGTCAGTCTTTTTTTTAAAAAAAAAAAGGGGCGTTACATTTCCATTTTATTTTTTCATAATTTTAAATGTCATGTTATCCAGTCTTGCACCATCAAGTTTTCAAGGTGTTATTCAGAGTTGGTAGTCCTTACTTAGAATAGTTTGGAAGTGTGTTCACTATTCAGCATATAGTGAGTCTATTTTACATACATTTTTATGCAAATTGGAAAGTTTTCTCTAAAATAACATATTCTCTCTTTTTCCAAAAACATCTGGTGTTTAAATTTCCAGCAATTGCCATTCTGATGAAATTTATTTTAGGCGTCCACATCAGTTTAAGACCAATATTTTACTTTTTATTAGAAAATATTGAGTATACTTTTGTCTTTATAATAATAATGCATCAATTTTATATAGCGCTTTATCATAGACACACAAAGTCGTTTTACAGAATTAAGGGCTTATTCTTTCACTCCACACTTAGTGGTGGTAAACTTCTATTGTAGCCACAGCTGCCCTGGAGCAGACTGATGGAAGCGAGGCTGCCATAGTGCACCATCGGCCCCTCTGACCACCACCAACACTCACTCACACATGACATTCATACATTTATAATGTTAAATCCATCACATCCGTTATCAAGCAACATCTGACAATAAAATCAACTGCTACATTCCTGGTGTAAAGTTTCAATAAAATAAGCAGTTTGACATGTCTTTGTTTCCTAAAAAGAGGGATATTTAGTTCATACTAGAGGATTTCTTGCACCTCTGTGTGGTTTATGAAAGGTCCATCGTCATACTACTTTGTGCAGTTTGCACAGATCCTAATAAATCATTGCACCTTAACATTGTGGTATATATCCAAATAGAATGTCAAGAGTGTTTGGCTTTCTCGATCTGATCTGAAGTGTCTACATATTTGTTTAGTTGGGTTAAGGTCAAATAAATACACATGAAGGCGAGTTCCTTAGAGTCAGCACTCAGCAGTTTCATTTAGCGCTTTCAAAAAAGTCAAGGTGTGCGTGCACAATTATCACCCTTTTTCACACTGCACACAGCAACAATACAAACTTTAAAGGCTCGTGGGCTAATTTAGTCAAATTGAATATTCCCAATAATATTCTTGCTCATTTATTAGCGTGCACAGATTTTTTCATTGCACAAATCTCAGAACCATCTAGATTTTATTTTCAATAATAAATGGATGAAACCCTTTATTTTCCAACTTTGAACATGGATAAGCGGAGAAGACAACAATGTCTATAATAGAAACAATCACATGATTTCATGCATTCTGTTTTATTGCATCGTCAATTTAATTCTGCAAAATTACCTGCAATGATTCTATCTTTAATACAGCGGTATTGGTTTTCAGAAGTAGGGATAGACCGATGTGGATTTTTTAGGGCCGCTGGCGATACCAATTTTTTTTCCATCAACCTTAGCCCATGACGATACAGACTGCCAGTTTTTATATTTGGAGCTGATACTACTGTTGCTCCCTCAATTTACATCATAACAAATTACACAGTGATGATAACAAATGGTGCGAGTCTCAATTTTCTCAATTTTTTAAAAAGGAACATTTATTGAAATTAACAAAGATGAAGTAGAACGACGAGTAAAAAATATTAGGGTTACGGTTAAAAACAAGTAATGTAGAACATTACTATTATTTCTGCTCTCTGTAAATAATGCGGATTGGCGAATGCATCAGCCTGCATCGGCCGATGCAAAACACGCAAAAATCGGCCAATAAAATCAGCCGGCCGATGTATCAGTCTATCACTGTTCAGAAGCACCTTGTATTACTCCTTCTTCGAAGTGCATGTTAGTATAAAAGTACGCTTACAAAACGGGCAGTTTCATCATGTTCAGATTGTGTACGTAATCCCCAGCTTGTGACCACTATGTAGAATGCCCTTCTGGTCTTGATATCTGCACTGCTTTATGGCTTCTGTGCCATATTTCCATTCATAAGCTCAACAATCACATATTTTAACTCCAAAACCACCATATTTTTTTGCAATCCGCCCACTTGGCAGCATTCATTTTTTAGAAAAACAGTTGGAAGAGTTTTGAATGCACACTCGCCCCCGCACTAAACTAGTAATCATGCTGACCTTCGGCTCGTCCCACCATCTGTCCATAAATCAAGGAACAGATGTGATGTGCCAGTCAACTAAGAGTCGGATATTTACGTCAATTAGAAGAAAAGTGGTTGAACTCCGGCTAAAGCCACCAAAGCCATGCAATTTAGGGGCAGTGATTGATAGCTTGATTACTATCCTAATTAGAATTCCAACTGTAGCTCATCTGAACCTGATTAACCATTATAGGTCACAGCCTTGCAACACATTTAGTATGATAAAGTATGAATGTAATAATACCGTAATTATTCTCGAGCCATGATAGTTTGACCTTCTCTACAAGGCTACTCTGTGTCAGAGACTAATAACATAAGAAATCATTCAGGAGGAGATTCATGTTATTGTTGTTTTTCTTATTTCAATGTGCCTAAAAACAATACTGATTTTCAACCAAAAAAATACATTATTACATGATCTGGTTCGACACGATAAACACATTTTAGAAATCTCAAATACCTAAATGAAATGATTCTATTGCTCTGAAATCCTATTTATATTGAGTTCTAAACATAACCTACCTTCTTTATATAGTATTTGTTGCCAAAACAATGATATATAATTTTTAAAAAATTAATATATTGCACATTTTAGTGTTGCCATTCACTTGTTGCACAATGTACTGTATTCTCATGGTATCAATGATATTTTTATATTTGCATCTGCACGTTTTCTTAATGTGTGACTTTTTTTTTGATAACAGAGCTTTGATCTCTGGATGGATACATCATTTTTTTTTTGGTATTTTTGTTTCCTGTGATCACATATTAAGAAATTCTACCTACATTCTTCCTTACTGTTTACTGGCGCTTTCTCCTTTGGAAGAACAGTGCAAACATGTACTGTGTTCAGCCTTCATGGACTTCACCTACATACAGATAATGAATGAATGATGGAATATTGCACCATAGAAAATATCAAGGCTTTGACCACATTTAAATGAATGGTGGTAATGAATGGTGAAGATCAACCCAAACTAGTGACATAAATGGTATGACACAAAAAGTATCACACCAACCATTGAGCAACAACAGCCACAAACCTTGGACTCTGCTACAAAATAAATGCTACGTCTTGTTAGCATTTACCCCTATGTAATCAATAAACACATTCAGAGATGTTGATCAATATGAGGGGGAAAAATAATCACACCCCTGAACATATGCAAGAACTACCAGTGGACCACATCACTCAGACTCAAGAGGTGAAGACGACCTCATGTGATTTTGGTGGTCAATAGTCACCAAGCAACAGCAGTTGAATGGCAAAAGACACATGATCAATACTGTTTACATTCACTGCTGCAACACTTTCCATTACCAGAGATTATGGCAGGGAAATAACTGCTTTAGCACCAAGTTACCAAGATGTATTTTGCAGGTTATGAGAATTTCTGTAATGGTTCCCAGTTGCTAGTTAGTGGTGCATATATACATAATATTTAGTATGAGCAATTTTAAAATAACTCCCTTTACATCTAAGATGATTCATTGAAAGCTTTTACAAACTCTTCATCAACTGCTACATTAAAAAGTGGAGTATTTTAGCATTCTTTGTTGAGACTTTGCCAATAACATGAACATATGTTGTCTTTGTCATATTTTACACTGTTTTACCATAAACCATTATGAACTACATTTTGCAGGTTAAAATGTCATCAAGGCAAGAACACAAATTGACTATTAATATAGTTAGAGTACTTTTTTAAAGCTTTTGGGAAAGAACATATGCAAAACTAATGTTTTTGGAATGGTGTCATTAAATGTCCTCATGCAGCTTTAAAGTAGGTCATTCAGTAAACAAATGCAGCTGTCATTAGAAAGTTCAACCTATTGTCATTATGATCATATTTTGAATTTAAATAAGAGTGTATTAATTACTAAAATGTACATTTGCTAGTAACTCTTACAACACTTATTGGTGCATCAGCTTTATAAAATCTTCAAAGAATTTGTCATATTTTCTTTGGAAAAATATACTTGCTTGTGTCTACCCAGAAGTCCCAAAAATAACCTTATTTATCACGTTTCACATGCCAGGTGGTGTCCAGACAAACAAAACCATTTTTTCTTTAAATTTACTGTTAGGATGACTGTTTACTAAAATGCCCATCTGGTCATTTCCTTCCGTGGATCAGATTGTACTTGTGGATTGTTGTCAGAATAACATTCCAAGCAGCAGTCTATTTGAGTTGCAGGGCAACACGACCCAATGAAGAGGAAAGATAAAAGCAATAAAAGGAGAAAACAACAGCCAAAGATAACAGAATAAAAAAAGACAGGCAAGAGGAAGAAAAAGCAGAAAGATTGTCTCTAACTTTTGTATTTTCTGCCAATTGTGCAAGTAAAAATGTGTAAATGGACTCAATTTATATAGCACTTTTTATCACCACCTACATAGTTCCAAAGAGCTGTTACATAATCGACTAGATTCACCACTTCACCTCCTCAGTACACCGACGATACAGAGCTGTCATGCATGGTGCCATTGCGAACAGTTATGGGTTCAGTGTCTTGCCCAAGGACACTTTGACACAGAAATGAGTATAGCTTTGAAAATCAACAGTCAACCTCTTGATTAGATGACATCAGGGTCGGGGTCAATTATAATTATATTTGAAAAAACTTGTGCTGTTGTAAACGTAATTGAATTGTAATTAAGTTCAGATAATTGACTTTGTAATTGTAATTGGCATGGAAACATTTACAATTTAATGAAACTCAAACTTGTGCAACCATAATACAGATCTATGGCGTGCACACAGACGCCCACACCAAAAATATTAATACCAATATTTTCATAGATAAGGAAGAATAACAAGGTAACCAAGAGATGCTAACAGAAAGCTAACACAAGCAGAAGATACATTTTATAATGTTATTTATTAAAGGCTCAGTATCTGTGATTAATTGAATCTTAAATTTAGCAATTGAGAACGTAATTGTAATTGACTTACAGGGGAAAAAGTAATAATTGGAAAACATGTTGGTGTCCGCACTAGTTTGTAAGTTGTAATTGAACATGAATAATTGAAGATGTATTTGTAATTGAAAAACATAATTGACCCCAACCCTGGATGACACTAAGTTCTTACTTTGTATATAATTATCTTTACTTTTTTGGTTTTGGTTTATTTCACTAGTCTAATGAAACACATGCAAATTTATATTATTTGCCATGGCTGTCATATAGATTTATACAATCAATTTCGCACCTCATAGGAAAGTAGAATTGCAGATTGCAGAAAAATGTTCATATGATTTGATACACAAATTACAAAAGGGTTTTGTAATCCTCCAAAGTGTACTGAGGCTCATACAAACATCAGGATGGTATTAGATTTAAGTAACTAATCCTAGTCTTTGAATCACCAAAAAGATTATCTTGTTTCACATGCAAAATCTTGTCTATGAAACTGTTTTTTTTTTTTTAAAGATCACAATGAGGCTCATATCAGGCCTAATGACCAAGCAGTAATATGTATTCATTTATAAAAGAAAAGGAACATACAGAAACTGATGCATTATTGTCGTTAAGGGTTTAGTGATTTAGTGATTCAAGTAGATTTTCATTGTTTTCAAATGATAAACTAAAAGTTTCTGTGATCCTTGTGGCCCAAAAGCATGAGATGGAGTCATTTTTTGCAATCCTCAAAGTACCACTTGGGGGGACAATCATGAGCCCCAACACAGGATAAAGGTTCTGACAGCGCTCCCATTGATTTCCATCACTCAACACAAAATCAACAGTGGCGAGGCCAACTGTTAAACAATAAACTACATTTTAAGGTCTGATATCTATCATGCTGCTGTCATAAAAACCCCATGACTTCTGATAAAGATATGAGAGACAGAAGGTACCAGAGAGATATCCAAGCTCAGACAAAGACTCATCACAGGCCAAATCAAGATGATGACAGATTGGAAAATGAAGAACCGCATGGAAATCAGAAAAGAAGAGCCAACCAAGCACAATGAAAAATGATGAGTGAAAATAAATGAGAGGGAAGATGGATGAATACTGGATCAAGATGGATCAAGGCAACAATTGGGAGGCTTAGCAAGAACAATGGTGATGTAAGCTTGGCGATAAAGACATATGAATATGGATAAATAGCAGCACCAAAGACAAAGCTAAAGATATGCAGAATGAATAGACTGTAATACAGACTGACAACAACAATGAGTCGCGTCATGCGTATTAATGATACTTTTAGAAAAAAGTTACTAGGAAACAGAGTGCTGAGTGTTACTGGAAAGGAAAACAGTTTCTCAAGTCCTCAGACTAGCTGCTTTGGGCCAACATTTGTGTTTTGTTTAAAGGTGCTTAAGGCATTTTGTTTACAGTATTCTAAACTTTAGCAGGCCTTCTTTCAGCTGAAGCATAAACCTCTATGGCTCTCAGCTAAAAATAGCAAACATTGCACATGAAAAAGTTTCGAGTCTCCAAAGGTGGTATGTGTACGAAACCCATATAGTTTAACCCTATAAATCTATATTTGCCTCAAGCAAGAAAGTGCTCTACTTCTCAGTTACATAATCTGCCATTTTGTTTTCCTCACACTACTTCCTTTTTTAAAGTTTCAAACAAGAAATCCAATTTTCACCTTAATGAAGTCAGTAATATGAATGCACCTATCCTTTTTCTTACACACAACCTCTTTCACTCATTTGTTCTTTTTCAACCTCCCTGCGTCTTCTTTTCAGCCACACAAATCCACTCTACCAATCAATTACCCTCTCTTCAGCGTAGGTCCATTTCAGACAGTTTTAAATACTCAAAGATCAATGCAGGAAATGTCTACTCGGAGTGTGCAAGGTTGTGTGCGCGTTCATGCTCGCGCGATGTGTGTAGGTATCTTGCATAAGTGAGTGTGCATTTCTGTTAGTGGGTGGGTTTGTGGAGTGTCTTTGCATGCGTGTGAATTATTTATCGAGCTGAAGTGCTCCTCTGGGAGAAATGCTGTCTTATTCACAATCTAATCTAATCTTATATATGTAATATATGTATGTATAACCCCAGAAACGAATAGCTTCCAAACCTTGAAACTGGATACTGTGAACATAATGCATGTAGCCACCTTGACTGGCCTAATTACCTGGATAAGATTTTTCAATATACCATCCAGGGTCCGTTGGTCTGAAGCCGGCTGTCTCTTCTTACTTGCTTTAGCTTTATGTCCGGATGGTGACGGACAAGATGAGCAGTGTTCGTTGTGTTACACGATACGCTACTTGTCCGGAGCAGAGCTTAGTATAGCTTTGGTCACGTCTAAATCTGTTCACCAAAAGTATGTTCATAGTTTTGATTGAAATCGTACAGGTGCAGGTTCAATCACGGTTGTTGGTTTGTTTGCTGAAGGGAAGTCCCAGCTGCTGCAACTCTTCTTCATGTTGCAAGTCTTCCTTGTGTTTGCACTCACTTGTTGGTGCATTATTGCCACCCAGTGGTCGCACAGGAAAATGTAAAAAATACAATTGATACTGGGGAGCAGAATCAATTACTAAAATCAGCACCCAAAAAATCACGATAAATCGAAAAATTATTTATTTTTTTCCCACCCTTACTGATTAATTCTTAAACTTAAACAGAATATCATACATTTCAGTCAGCCTTTTGTTCTCATCACAGCACAGAAAGAGCTCTTATCAAAGTGATGGAAAGGTTTTGCATGTTTTAAGTCCTATTTAGAGGAGCAGAGGTATTTTGAATCTGACAGATAAACGATTTCCCGCGGGATTCCTCAGGGCTCTGTTCTTGGACCCCTTCTGTTTGGCCTCTATATGCTTCCTTAAAGCAAAACTCACTTATTGCTTTCCTCACTTATTCAGTTTTACTGAGTAAAACTGACACATATCCGGTCCTGACCACTGAATATACAGGTGACAATATTCTCTGTTACACCCCGCAACTGTTTTCGGTGGGCCCCTGCGGGCCGATGTATATCGTCAACTTTACATGGGTGATGCGTTCATGAATGAAGATGTTTAAACAGTTGTTTGTTAGTTGCAAACCTCACGTATAGTGCACTGTTTATCTATTTGATGGATGTTTGTTACCAGAGATGGCCTAGTTTATTTATTTTATTTATTTATTTAGTTCATTTCCGACATGGTTGCAATCACAGAAATTCACTTTGACTTTTTTTTTTTTTTTGTCTTTTTGCATGCCGGAAAGGGAGACGGAAAAAGCAGTTTGCTTATCTAAATCCGAACAGAGGCTGTTCTGCTGTAGACTTATACCCAACCGGTGGTAAATAGGTACTACAGGTTGGCCGGGCCGGCAATATTTATTAGTCCATATATAACTATGTAGTCTAAAAAAAATCACAGCTAAGGACATGTTTCTTAACACTCAATTTTTCTTAATTTTAGGTATTTAAGACATATTTAAAAGTTGAAAATTCCACATATTGCACCTTTAAGGTCAGATTCTGTAGAACTGCAGGTTGATTATCAGAGCTACACAGATGACGCACAACTACATCTATCATTGAACCCAAATGACAATGGTCCTATACAGGTAACCTGTGACTGCTTAGAAAAGGTAAACTATTAGATGAGGAAAAGAGAGGACTGCAGTCAGCGAGTACCTTGAGTCTTGATCTCTGAACTCTAACAACCAAGTACGAAATCTTGGTGTTCCGATTGACTTAGATCTGACATTCAGAAGTCAGATTAAATCAATCACAAAAACATCCTTCTACCACCTCATGGCTTTGCCTTGCATAATTAACTTTAAATTAACCACTACTCCATCCTCCTCTTTCTACAATTGAGTTGCCACAAAAACCTCACCTCGTGCGATGTACAGCAGTTTGACAAACCATTCTTTAAAACCGTATTATGTAACAGTGAATTATTGTTCTTGCATGAATAACAAAAGCAACATCTTACCCTTACAGCCTAATTTAGCCAAAAATGCTATCCAATAAAGAACTGGGGGTAAAGCAGCCTAAAAAAGACATAAAAAATACATGATTCCTAATACAGAATGGTAATTCTTGTGTAGTACCTACTTATTTGCTAAAGTGTATGCCGTATAATAGTGTTAACCTAACCACGAGAGCGTACAGGGTCTTGTCTGTAATGGCCACAGTTACAGACCATTACTTACTTAACCACTAGGAACAAAGCTCAAAACCATGCAGGCAGACTTGCTAATAGAATCATGTTTTTCTGCAGTCAGTGCCTTCTCCTCGCCCATCTCTCTCTTTTCTGTTTCAGGTGTCTTGAAGCTGGCAATTCCTGATCTGTGGTTCATGGCTCAACTAGTCTGGGACACTCTGATTTTCCATCTCTCTATCCTGTTTTATTCCTTCTGTCCACTAACCAGCCGAAACAGATGGCTGCCACCTCTGAACCTGGTGTTACTGGAGAGTTCTTCCTGTTAAAAGGGAGTTTTTTCTTCCCACTGTCGCTGATGCTTGTTCATGTGTATTTGTTGTTTTTTTTTTCCCTTTTTATTACAAATTTCATATTTTGATAGCGCTTTGAAACGACTTTTGTTATAATTAGCGCTAATTAAATTGAATTGAATCTACGCTGGGATATATTCGCAACAAGCAAGCTTTATTGCTGCTGTACTTATTCTTCATTTTAATTTAACTCATGAATCCAAAAAGCTGACTAAACCAGTTTCCAAATGATTTCTGATGCAGCCTGACCCAGTTACCCATAGCATCGTGCATGCAGTGGCCCACACTGAACTCCTTGGTTTTTGCAACAAATTTCCTATTGTCTGCAAAAAAAAAATCACCTGCAGCTGTTTTGATCACTATGTGCATATTATATGCAACTGTAAGATCTCCACAGCTAAAAAATACTAGCAGAAGAATACAAACTGAGGACTATATATGCACCTTGTTTAGTAATGATTTATGAAAGAATAATTTATATTGATGTGCCATCGCTATATGACCAACAACCTGATATTATGTGGGTCACCTTTTTACAGCTAGCGTAGCCTTGACCTAATAAAAAGTAGCTAACACTAGCTGTTAGCAGCATCTCCTTTGGGTCCTGTTGGCAGTAAGTGAGAGCCGAGATGAAATCACTGTTTATGACATAGTGGTCCAGGAATTGGAAGGCTATGGCAACTCCAACTTGTCTAGCTTAAGATCATTGGGTTTTAAGCTTTAGCCGATAAGCCACTGCCTGAGAAATACTGTTCATTTTAAGGGTTACATGGCACTGCTTTTTTTTAAACACATTTATCACATTTTTTGCTTCAAACTTGAGTTCTAGGGAAATACACCATTTAACAGATGTGATGATAGATGCAACATAAGAGTGAAATCGCAAGTTCTTCAACGATCATTACACATTAAATCAGTGGTTCTCAAAACCTTTTTAGCTCAAGCGCCCCCTTTTTCTTATTTCTGAACCCAAGTACCACAGAATAGTATGAAAAAACAACTACAGAGCATACTGATAATAAATGAGTGATAATACACGTTTTAAGAATCCCATTGTAAATAAATAGAATGATATAGTGGTTAGTGGTTCCTGAATGATTTTTTTTTATAGTTTATCATTTCTGGTCATTTCTTTGGCGTTGGAGCAAGACTGACCTTTGTATTATCAGTTCATGTTCTCATCAAAAGATGATTGATCATCATCAATAATGTAATTATCAAATTCAACTAAAAATAAACACATTTTTGAAGGTTTTGTTTGTTAATTTTTAAAAACGTCTCTCTCAAGTACCCCCTGGGTCAAGAGACCCCAAAATAAGTTGCTTTAGCTAGGCTGAATTTAACCATCATTCCTACCATATCTACCTGCATAGAGAACATGAATGTAGCAATAAACCTACCAACATTGTTTATTCCGTTTCAGTGTTTGATCTCTTTTTTTCATGACTTCATATAACAACAGTCTGTCACAAAGCAGATATGTATCTCAAAAATGTGTTGCTGTCAAACACAATGTTTGGCTTCTTTGTAGATGTCTAAATATCTGTTAACATCTGTTTATATCTGTGTATCAATCTGACATTAATAATATCATCCGTACTTTTGTTTACTATGAAATGAAAGAGCCGTAAACATACATGACACTGTCTCTGTGTTTTTGACACACCTTGCAGTATCTGTATATGCAATACCATGCATGTGATAAAGAATGTGCATCACCGAGTCATGCACAGTTGAACAACCTGATTGCCAGCAACAATTTGTGAATGAGCGAGTCATGCACGATGACTACTGATATGCAAACTCACACCAAAGAGGAGCGTGAAATGCTGTGTGTGTGTGTCAGTGTGTGTCTGCGAAAACCTAAATATTGTTTTTGAATGGATAATAATTAATAGAAATATTTCTAGAAATAATTACTGTACTATAGCAGAAGTTGGAGAATTTTTCTCTATGTAAAAACAAAGAAAAATAAAATATGAGGCTAAAATGAGCTTAGAAACATCTTCTCTAACCAGGCCACAAAAAACAAATACAATTTATTCATTTCTTTTATTTTTTATCATAGAGAGGTAACCAGCCTTAAAATGGTCTCTTTTCTTGTAACTTAGCAACATCAGTGTTTGCCTTTAGCAGGATTAGCATAGGCTACAGTGTAAAATACAAGGAAAATCTACAAAGCGAGTTGCAAATACCTTTTTTGGAGACCTAAAAAAAATTCTCCATTGACTCAAAAACCAGTACTAAATCCTTTCTGTGATTAGCAGCTGTGCTAATATTTTGGCAGTTGATCTATGACAGAGGATTCAACAGTGAGGTAATAACTGTAACACACAGCTGTCAGGAGATCTTGTTATATTTAGACTTTTGAAAATGCAGATTTTTAAAAGAGCACAGTTGTTCTGTTAACATTTCAAAAGGCTCCTCAAATTGTGTTTTTCAGGTAATTGTTGTAGGGTGTCAAAGCGTTGTTTTGTTCCTATTCAGGCCATACGAAATATGTAAAAAATAATGTTTTTTTTTTCTTTCTAAACTATGTAAGAGGATTACGTCCAATTTTCAAATGTTGAGATTACAGTGGAAATTTTGAGAATAAAGTTGAAATATAATGTTGTAATAAGAGTTGAAGGTTTGCTATTAAAGTCAAATAACATAAGTGGGCCAAGAACCAATTCACCATATACGACAGCAGTCTCCATCAAAACTGAATCTCAACATTTCAACTTTAATCTTAATGTTATCTTTCAACTTTATTCTTGATTTGTCCAAAATGAATCAAAGTTGGCCCTAATATGTTCTGTACCAATCAGTCCTGAACACATATACATTTATTAACTATTAAATCTGACAGTTTAACAGTTTATGAATGTTTAAGTCAGCATATTTGGCCTTTAATAACAAAAAAAAACAAAGAGGTACAGAGCAACATAAATCAGTTATTACGGCCATATTCAGACACTGGACAGACAAAGACCTTCCACAGATGGCCTGACCCTTGCCCGGGGTTTCCACTGGATACGTCTCCGCTGTGCCACGGCCCGGAATCTGGTTTTGCTACGCTGTCCGCCGTCCGGCAATTCCCACCGGTAGCTTTTTGAGTGCACCACAGTGCAGTCCGGTTGACGTCACGAGACCGAGGAGTTCTCGCGATATTTACACAATTGAGAGAGAACGCGGTTAAAGGAAGTGTTATAAACTTATTTTCTTTCTTTTTTTTTTAAATAGTGAATTACAATGACATACATTAATACAGTGCAACAATATTCATAAACAAGTACAGATGCAGACGAGCATTAATGTGATTATTAGAGCCAGAGAAATAGATTGAATTACATATATAATAAAAAAAAAAACATTAAAAAGAGAGAAAGGAGAGGAAACTGAATAAAGATACATAGATTACGATAAAGGCGTGACAGGGAAACACATTGACACTTCAGACATATCTGTATATAATACATTATTTAGTTTCACAGCTTTTTTGTTTGTTCCATGTTTTAAGGTACTAAGATATAAAATTTATCTTTTGTTGTTGTTGTCCTGGCCACATTTTTTTTTAGCTACAGCCAACAAAGAGATAATATGATGGAATATGATCTGAAGTGTTTTATTTTGAAAAGTAACTGGATGTTTAGTATGTGCTTAACTTCCTGTTCCACTGCATTTGCTCTTTGTTCACTGCATTGTTGCATCCGGCAGAAATAGAAGTGCCGGAGGGCTCCGGACTGTCAGAGCGAGGACGGAGCAGATACGCAGCGCACCGAACCCTATTTCAGCATATCCCAGTGACTTTTGTTCAAATTCACTAAAGATTTATGACATTTTATCAAATCACTTGCATAACTAATTAGCAAAGATTGTCAGTCCTTATCATGGCCACTTCAACAAACAAGTTTATGTTGGTGTGAGTTAGCTTTGACTTGAGCTGTTGGTGCATGAAAAATACATTTCAATGACCAGGATTTGTATGATATTTTCTGCTGCCACCTATTTAATCTATTTTCATTCAGGAATGGGTGGTAAACATTGCAAGAAAGCAGGTAGTTTCATTTCAAGCAATGAAGCCTGTCATTATTGATGTAGATCAGGGCTGCGCATTACATTCATTGGTCTGCATGGTGTAAGCTGTGAGCTGTTCCTTCCCCTCATTACACGTATAATTACAAGGTGGTGTGATATATAAAGAATATATACACAGTAACCACCCCTATTGTAGAAACACTACAATATTGTTCATGCAGTGTTAGAATTAAGGAAGCGCCGATGGAATGGTGCCAATTTCCTTAATTTTGGGGATCAGCAATCTGTTGCTTAATTATTTTTAGATTTATGTTTTTACATTTAAATAATTACAAAGCTGCTGCATTTGGACACATTTTCTTTTTTCTACACGTAGTGTAGATTATTTTATCATCTCCCTCAAACCTTGTGATTTTCTTTATTTGTAAAACCAAAATACTGCTGTACACTTTATTTTTGGCAAATAGCTCAAAACAGGTCTGCAGTGTATTCTGTTGCACAAGTTCTGTTTTTAAATTGTGAAAAATGAAAGGCCAAATGAAATGATATCATTTAGTATTTTAGACAGCGATGCTCTAAACTTTTCATTTATATTTGAAATAACTACCTAAAGCTCGTGAATTTGCACATTAGCTAAATATTTAGTTTCACCCGTGACATTTAGATTTAACATTTTGATTGGATTATTTAAATTTATATTTAACTTTTATACTTAACATTTATATTGTATTATTTAGATTTAACATTTATATTAAACAATGACATTATATTTTTACGAGAAAAAGTATTGCTATAAATCTGGTCAAAAGTAACAGAAAAAGTTTTTTGAGCGTGGTTTGTTGCTAAATGTTGCAAGAAGTTGCTGTTTATTTTTCATGTGCAACTTTACAATTGGCCCCTTATACTAGGCAGAAGTTTTTAAAACAGTTTTTCTGCACTGCAGGTGGGTTTAGTTGAAATTCTTCAATTCCAAAATGTGCTTTGTGATGCATCTTTATCAGAGAACCTGCAGTGTTTTTAACACTGATGCTTGTATCCCTGTCAGCTGCTGTGTTATCACACCATTAGAGAGGGGGAAAAAAGCCTCCTCTGGGCTTACTGCTGTTATGCATCACCATTCAATGTGTGATCTTTAACTACCGACGTGTAGCGATTCCAACTCCAATAGTAAAGTTGTTCCCGGTCCGTGCATACATCTCCCGTCCTCTATCTTTCCATCATCCACAGAGTCTCGTTAAGCTTAAAAAATATATATCTATTATGCATGCAGATAGAATGCCTAAACAGCGGTCTCCGAGGTAACCAACACATCCATCATCATAACCATGACAACAAGCGATAGAACTGTCAATCAGCGCTGTCCCATAGGAACGAGGGATAAGCCCACGCACCCACATCTGCAGAGAGTGATAGAGCTCAACACACCTACAGCCACACAAATCCACCACAAACACCAACATTGACACACAAAATAAGGGAATTTATGATAAAATGTGGTAATCCAGTGGTTCCCAATCTTTTTTTGTCCCATGAACCCCCTTTGCATTTTTGTCAAATCATGTGTATCCCCTTCTTATCATTAGTACCCTCTCCATAATTGCATACTCCTGTAAAAAAAATGATGTGTTACGTGTACTAAAATTGTGGCTTACGTGTACTAAAAAGTGCGTCTATGATTAGTTAACTTAAAGAATGCTATTTTGGAAAAACTAATTTTGTATTAAATATGTTTTAATTGTCATTAAATCATTTAAAAAAAGTTCAACTTGAAGTGTATTAAGTGAATTTTTATGTGCTAAAGTGGAACCACTTAAAGTGCATTTAGTACACTTTAAGTATATGACTTAAAAATGTACTAATTTATGCTAAATTACTAAATTTATAAATGGGCTGAAGTGCATGTTCACAGTAATACTATTGAACACTTTCCAAATAAATGTCTTAAGGTACAAGATTTCATAAATACACTCAAATGTAACTTAAAATACATTCAGACCTAATGTCTGAGTATTTATATTAAAAGGTATGTAATACACTTTAAAAATTAGACAAATACATTACATTTAAAGTATATTTTAGTAAAATATATTTTTCATAAATTGTAATAGAGTACAATTGCTTTAAAGTGTGTTAAAAGTCTTTCTGTGAAAGTGTGACGTTAGTATACTTTTTTTATTTAGAAAAAGTACAATTTGTACTACAATCAAGTACTTTTTTTATTTATTTGTTTTTAACCAGGTTATGCTTTTTCACTTGTGGAATTCTCTTAAACTCTTAACTGTGTCTCGAACATTGCTTTTCTCTCAGGCTTAATCTACAAATTAAAAAAAAAAAATAATAATAGTTGAATTTAAACTGGAATAAACAAAGTAATTATACTTTAATGTGATTACTTCAATATTAAGTATATACTTTGTAAAATGTAGCTTAATTATTCTTGTCTCCTATTGTCCAAAGTGTGATAAAAATGTCCTCCACAGAATAAAATTGTCAATAAACTACAAGAAAATATAGTGTTATTATTGAGCAATAGTACTGTTAATAATTCCAGCAAGTTCATTCAGTCTTAGTTTTTAATAATATGTTAAGGTTTCATTTATTCAGACTAATTATTACGCTGAAGTCATGAACAAAACTGTGTTTAAGCAAATCAAAGTCATCAGCAGACGCCTCTGAGGAAGACTTGCAGTTGACAGTCTAAACCAACAATGTCAGAAGATCTAAGTAAACTTCCTGAAAAAATGTGTCTGAATAAAAAAAAAAACCTTAACATATTAATAGTAGTTAGTTAGTGCTGAAAAAAAAAAATAGCCTAAAAAGGAACTCGGAACATTTCCCAATTATTTTTGAAATAGTTGTTAAATCTTTCCGAGTCGAGTACCCCCTGCAATGTGCTCCTGTACCCCTGTTTGGAAACCACTGCCGTAGACTGGATTATTATTATTATTATTTTTTTTTAATCCGTCAAAACACAATTTCAAGGCACCCCTTCCATTTTCCTACCCTGACTCCCTCTTCCCTGTTCCCTTCCCCCTCACCTAGGTGTAACACTGTCCTGTCTTTTATATTCTACCTTTAATAAAGTTTTTCTTACCCTTCCTTAGGGAGGGCTGGGCACAATTATGCAATAAAATAAATTCACTTACTTAATTGCAATAACAAAATATGCATTGCTGTCTAAAGAAGAATGCACTTCTTGTAGTGCTGACCTTTGACAGCATGTGCACACAAAACACAATTACACCAATAAATGCCTGTGATTGGTCAGATGATGAGAAACAGACACAGAAGTAGTAGTAGATGCCTGTAGGGCCATTACCACCAGAGTGGCCTCAGGAAGAAAAAAAACATCAACATCAACAAACATAACCCATCATTAATCTTGTATGTATACTGCAGTTTATTATTTAAGACAATAATTCATCCTGACAGTGTAACCTCCTTTGTGGCACAAAAGAATAAAATGAGTGGCATGACAAGTCTGCAGCTGGCTGACTTCCTCAAAGGGTGAGACTAATAAAGTTTTCTCTTTTTCCCACCGTTTCTTGCTGACACGTCCCGGGCACAACCTTTCCCTTCCTTTTGTCTCCTTGCTACTCACTCTATGTCTCTGCATCACCCTCTTCCCTTTTTTTTTTTTTTTTTTTTGCTTCCCCCCTCCTCCCTTCTTTCCTTCCTTCTTTTCAGATTAAACTGTCTGTCCTGCTGTCCCCTGAAATCCTTCGTTACACACAACCTCAGGGAGTGCATGTGCTAGGGTGTGTGGGTATAAGCCAGACACGCTAGCTGAGCATTAACCTGTCAAAGTATCAAGAGACAGTTGGGGTGGGGAATGACAGAGGGAAAAAGGTACACACTGCTGGGTTAGCGGATCCACAACCTTGCCTGTTGTCAGGTAGTCGGGGTGGTTTTGTCCTCATGGTGACGATTTCTGTAACTTCTGAAATATACCATTACTGTACAACATATACAGTCACCATGCTACCACTGTTCATTTTGTTGTCAAGAAATGTCGTTATAGAGACTGACTAAAACAACAACGTACTCAAAAACTATATCAAAATATAGTGACATCCTTCTATTAAAGCAAGGACCGTCTGTCTGTGTGTGGAGCACAGATCTCCCCGACGCAGTGTCTGTTCAACCTGAAACTTTTTTACAAGCTTGCACACACACCGAGTGTCTGCATCCGTTATTTTGGACTCATTTGGTGATTACGTTTCAAAATATTTTTTTTTCCATTTTATTTTGAAATCACAGCGGAATCAACGGGGGTTACACCGGTGTCACGGTCTGAGTTTACCTCCGTACTGAGATTATAAGCCCAACCTAACCCTAACATAATCCAATAAACATATAAAACATGTGTCCGTTCACTTTGTAAACAAAAACAAACAAAAATAAATTAATTGTTTTAGCAAAAATTCATTTTCCGGTAGTGTGCATGTGCACGCTTGCGCATATATGCACATATACAATCTCAGTACGATGCGCACGCAGTACATGACACGGGAGCGTGAGATGGACAGGTGGACAGGTAGTTGTATTTTAATGAAAAGACTATACTCAAAGTAAATCAAAATGTGTTGCTAAAATTAATACAGCTTGCTTCACACACAAGAAAAACTGAAACGCGTTGCAATTGATAAAAAAATGTTGACAAAAAAAAAAAACATGTTAGTTAAAGCATTTTACCAATGGTTTCATTAATTTTTAGTATTTCCTTTTTGGACATATTGAAAACTGACCTGCAGCTGAGCCATTTTCATATATGCTGACTTAAACTAGCCTGGTTTTAGAAAAATGATTCCCTCTGATCTAGAGGCTCATTATCTCCAAAGAGTTTGTTTGAATGTTATTTCAAAAAGAAATTCAAAAGGGGAAAAAATGCATCATATGTAAGCTAATAAGCAACGCGAGCTAGCAAAGAAATAGGCTACGTCTTGATGTATCAAAGACTCCTCGAGATGAGCTTAGTTGGGTTAAAAAAAAAAAAAAAATTTAAAAATCAGTTCACTTACTCTCATCACAACATACTGGAATTTGCGAAGTAGTAGCCAAAATGATTACATTTTACATTACATTTTTTTTAAATTGATCTCCTCAGCAACAATTTTATCTACTTTACGACCTACAAATAATTAAGCTGCAGAATTAGCTGCATCTTTATTCACTACATGCAGCAATGGAAACAGACAGCAGCTGCTCTACATGGAAGGAGAATGAGTTGCACTGATTTTATTTTCGTGGTACGGCGACAAATACCAGGGATTGGGTTCACCCCGACAATGACACACTGTTATTATAAACCGTTTGTAAATAAAGTGTGTGTTGGAATCACTTTTCACCCCAAATGGATTAACATAATCATTATCATATTTGCACGCTCAATTATTGTCCAGCTAAATTACTGTGGAAAGAACCAGTGTTGATTGATTAGCCACTTAGCTACAACAGGACAACGTGTCAAGTACGCTTGTTGATGTATTTTCTCATTAACCTGCATCACATAGCCACCCTGTCCCCACTTTAGCATCTGACCCAGCACCTCTGCCTGCTTTCTGTTTGACTGTTGGGTGAACTTTTACCACATAAGTCCATCTCGTCTGCCCAATGTCTCCATTTAATGAGTTAAACAAGCACAGAAATTACACCCACGAGAACCTTTGGCATATTTTTGTGACGCAAAATGACAGCAAAAAACATCAAAATGACTGCGAAAACACATAAAAATGACTCCAAAAACACACAAAATGACAGAAAAATACACAAAAGGACAACATAAATCACAAAAAAAAATTCCCAAAACTACAAAAATGTACAAAATGACAACAATAAACATTCAAATGACTGCAAAAACACATAAAAATGAGTCCAAAAACACACAAAATGACAGAAAATACATACAAGGACAACACAAATGCACAAAAATTACTCAAAAATCACAAAACAATACAAATGTACATAATGAAAACAACAAAAAATTACAAGATGACTGCAAAAACACATAAAATGACTCCAAAAACACACAAAATGACATGAAATATACTGTAAATATACTGTACATAATGACAACAAAAAACAATGAAATGATTGCAAAAACACCAAAAATGACAACAAATACACACAGAATAAGAGAAATAGATATACAATGACAACAAAAGCAGACTAAATGACTCAAAAACACAACCCAAACCCTTTGTTCTTTACTGTATTAAAGCTTATATTAGTCATTATTCTAAATGCTGCCATGTATGAATGAATCATTTCTCCTTTGGTTTAGACTATTATCTTTTTTCGGCTCCCGTTGTGATAATGTTCATATTTTTTTATTAATGGAATCTTGCCATTTGAGTTACTTGCACTTTAGATTGAGGTTTTAAAACATTACAGAGAAAAGAATACAAAGATGTTTTTTGAAGGCTGATGTTATGAGAATATGAAAAATAAAACCATGTTACTGAAAAAAAGCTTTTTGCAGCTTAAGCTACACTACTTAGTTGGAGAGAAAACAGTCAAGGAAACAGCATCAGAATAAAGAAAGCTGTAATCCTCAGAGCATGCTTAGCCATTATATTCTTTGTATGCCTGGGGGCCACATGCGGCCCTCTCTCTAATTTAGTGTGGCTCTCAAAGTGAACACACAAAACCACAACAAAAAACCACAAAGTGAGACTAAATTATACAAAATGACAGCAAACATGCACAAAAATGTCTCCAAAAACCCGAAATGACAACATATTTACACATTACATCATGAAAACACACAAAATGAAAGAAAAATGAGACAAAAACATCAAAAAAAAAAAAAAAAAATCCACAAATCGACCACAAACATGCACAAAAATGACCAAAAACACAAAATGGCAACATATTTACACAGTACAACAACAAATGCGCAAAATGGGAGAAAAATAGACAAAACAACCATAAAACGAGAGGGAAAAAAAACAAAACGACAGATACATTTCCAAAAACATTTAAAACAACAGCAAATATGCACAAAAACGACCTCAAAAACATAAAATACCAACAATTATAATCAGGACAACAACTATAATGCACAAAATGACTGAAGAATAGACAAAACAACAAGAAAATAACTCCGAAAACAGTTAAAAAAAAAAAAAAAAAAAAGTTATTTCCTATATTAATGGTCAGATTGGTCATTATTCCAAATGTTGGCATGAATTTTGATCATCAGATCAGATTATCACATCTATATTGTATTATATATATATTATAATTATATATATTATATTGTATTATAAAATGATATAAAAAGGCTGTTTGTCCTTTAACTTAAACTCATAATTAACAGTGAATGCAGATTATTGCCGTCCTGTGTCAGCTTGGTTGGAGACAGAGTGCAGCAATGGAGCGCACATACAACTGTGCACAATGGGAAAAAGAAAGAGAAATAATTGTAATTGGAGAAAATTGGTTTACTGGAGCTTTCCAAGCAACTGTGCAGCTGCAGCACCAGCAAATTATGGAAGTGACCAAAACTAAAGTGGTCCAGTACAGCATGAAGAGAGAAATACTTCATGGATGTGCTCAGATGTGGAGGATCACTGCCAACATGTGAGGCAATATGCTGAGGTGAAACTCAGTAATGGATCACAAGTATGTAACTGTAATTGAGTTGCTTTTATGTGTAGTATTTAGTATATTTCTAAATCAGTAATTTTACTTGCACTTTAGTACGTTTTAAAAGAAGTAATATGTTACATTTTTACACCCAACAATTACTACGTAAATTATTATCATTTTGTTATAATTTCTTTCATTTCCATTTCATGGACTTTTCATGAACTGAAAGCACAATGAACATAATCCATATGTTGTTAGTTGTGCCATTTCTGATCAATGCTCAGCCACTTTCTTGGGTTCAGGTTTTGGTTTCTACCCATTATTATGATGTTACCCACAAGGCACATTTAGCATGGCACTGTTTTATAGTTCATACATGTAGCTATACAGTACTTAGAGCCTGAGAATAGTTTTTTTTTGTTTTTGTTTTTTGTTTTGAATTTAATTCACTGGTGTTATTTTATTAAAAAAAAATAATTGTATATTTTGACAAACCTTTTATTTCATACAGATCCCTTTGTGGAAATTAAATAAAATTCCAATCGTGCAAGATTTCGTTAGAGCTGAACGATTAATTGCATTTGCGATATTATCGCGATATCATAAAACACGATTATCTAATCGCAAAGGCTGCAATTTTTCGTATTTTTTTTATTTAATTTAATTTTTTTCTTGTCCTGTCTTGTACTGTAAGAAGTGCAGTCCACATGTTTCATGAAGTTATATAGATATGTTGAAGAGGCAAAGCCACAGATTTGTTTGCTTTCTTGTTGTAATCTGTGCATTAAAATGTATATTTTATATTGATTTAAAGTTTCAATACATCTGAAATGGTTTATTATGAAACAGATTGTGCTTGTGTTCATTGAAAAATTCATTACAAAAGGCCCTTGAAAAATAATTGCATATTAAATCGCAATATTGAGAAAAAAAAAAAATCGCAATTAGATTATTTTCCAAAATCATACAGCCCTACCAAAAATAAACGTGGCGGGTAAAAGTAACTAGTAACTTTTACTTTGAGTACTATTTAATAGTTACTTTTTACTTGTACTTGAGTATTTTGTGTATGACTTACAATTTCAGTCAATTAACAGTACTTCTACTTGAGTAGGATATATCAGCACCTTTTACACCTCTAACAAAATGTTAGCTAATGCGTAAGATACATATTTTGTTCATTGTTCTTTAGTGAATACAATCTTGGTGAATATTGGACTTTGGAAAGAATTTTAAAAAGAGACATTTGTGTGGTTGTGTATTTTATTTTGTTCTATGGGGCAGCAGCAGTTTGTCACACCTACTTTGACTGAAAACTAGAGCTGTCCCGATCCGATATTGATATCGGATATCGGTGCGATATAAGCCAAAAAAACTAATATCGAATTTTATCGGCCTGCATCTAAAATCACCGATATAAGCTCTCCGATAAAATGCTCCGCTCCAGCACTTCTATCCATAGGTGACTGTGGTTCACACTCCAACAAAGTAACCCACTGTTGCTGACTATTGTTCTCTGTTTGAGTAACATCACTTGATCAAGCCTTTTCTAACATTCCACACCACAAAATAAGGAATAAAAGTATGTATGATTCATGCTGATATCAGATTGGATAATTATTGGTACCGGCCGAGACGCAAGGCTGCAATATTTGAATCATATCTGAAGTGAAAAAGTTGTATCAGGACATCCCTACTGAAAACCTTACAAATATGCACCGTGATCACCTTTGCTGTGATTTCACCTCATGAGAAAGACAAAAATGTACTAGGTTATTGTCAAACACATAACGACACAGATGTACAACAGGTATTGAAATATTGGCATAAGTAATATTTTTTTTAAAAGTTAACAAGGGCATTAGGGAGTTGAAAGTCAAACAGGAATGTAGATGGTCATTAGAGAGAAAGAAAGGCAAAGGAAAGGAGACTGATACCGCATGACAAGCAGTGCAGACTTGGAACACAGAAGAGGAACCAGCTGTCCTGAAAAAGCACGGCACTGTTGGCCGAAAGCCCCACACGCACGCACGCACATACACGCACGCACGCACGGTGAACACCCTGAATCGTTTAGCTGCTAAATGAGCCCCTGCTGACTACAGCAAAGCCCCTATCCTCTGTGTGTGCATCTGCTCGTCTGTGTGCGAGGAAAATCTTGCGCGCCCGTGCGTGTGCGTGCACGTGCATGCACAGTACACACCTTTTTACCTTGTTTGTGTATGCATGCACAAGAGTGTCCGACTGCTCGGGGTGTGCTGATTCTTTTGTGTGTTTCTTGCCGTGTCAGCAAACTAACAAGGGAAGGAAAGCATGGAGATAAACAAAAAATGTTAAAGCAATGACATTGAAGTCAACTACAATACACCTGACATCAACTTTCCGCTTGCAGGCTAAAAATGTTTGTTATAGAAACATGTATGCTGTGAATAAGAATTGGGAACAAAGTATCATTTAAGTGATTGTTCTACTTGCTTCACATTAAGAATATATATGTGTTTCATTGTAAGGTGTGTAAATATGCATTCTCCATGCACTGAAGTGATTTTAAGTGTAACATTTCGATGGTTCAGTGGTTTGCGTTTGTAAAAGCTGGAGGACGACGTTGAGAACAGAGATATAGGGCCCTATAAAATCTTTATTTTTTTTCAAATTCCGTTTTATTTTTCCCTGAATTCGATTTATTCCACTTTATTTTTTATTTTTAGAAATAGTTATCTTTTTTTTTTTTTTTTTTTTTTAAACAAAAATTAGTTTTTAACTCCTGTGAGGAAACAAATAAATACTAATAATGGAAAAAACTCACAATTAAAAAAAAATATGTCAAAAATAAATTAAGATACAATTAAAAGGTAGATATACCGTAAGTTGTAGTGACATTAATTATTCTGACTGCTCCTTTTTAAGTATTTATGTCATATAAATATGTATGAGAACAGCATTGATGTCGCCCAATTTCCTCTCAGGGATCAATGATTAACTGACCCTGAGCAGGTTTATTGATTAAGTTTTGATCAACTTAGTTTAAATTAATCTAATTTAAATTATTCTATCTACTGTAGCTCTGACAAAATGTTGTTGGAATGTAACATTCTAATGATGCTGCTCCAACGGACTTTTATTTTGTAAAACCGGAAGTTCCCACTGAAACGGTTGTACTTGAGGTAGCTTGCTGAATGTAAATGTGTACCTACGAGGCACAAATAAAAGGCTGGAATAAAAAGAACTAGCAACAAGTTATTCTTAGTTAACCAGGCACAACAGTTCCAACACTGAGCAGGTGAAGATGATTAAAGCTGATCACGTTTTCACTGAGCACCGCTGCGCTACATAAAAAACTGACAGAGCTTCACAGGCACGGCAAAGTTAAACGGGCACTGGAGGCTCTGTAGTTGCTCTGCAGTGATGATTTGCGTAGTTTTAGACAGTGTTTGTGGTGGTTTAGGATGAGATCCCCGGAAACATTTCCCCATAAAAAAACTTTCTTTGCCCCACGGTGACGGCGTTTCATGCTGATTTTGTCCATTTCCGCATTTAACCGTTTTCATTGGTCATTTTCGTGATTCCGTCCACGATTTCGTTAATGTGGATTTAATAGGGCCCTAGAGATGCATTAACTACATTTTAAATGTCAACAGTCTTACAAATGAAATAAACTATTTTTAAGATATTGGCCTATTTTAACCTGATATACTTTATCAGTATTTTACTGCAGCCTCTAAACCTTCATGCTTTACTTCATGTAAGCTGTATAAGCTGTATCTCGTCTTTCTGTTACTTATGGATTAATCATAGGCAGAGTTTGAGAAAAAATTAAATACATAGATCGTCTCAAGATTAGTGGCAACCACAATGTGTGTAACATAATTGATAATGTTGATTACAAAATACTGCGTCAACACGTCGTTTAATGTTGTAAATTCATGATAAAATCAGGCCAGGGGCCGCTTTGGCTGCAGTACCATACATGAACTGCTGGGGGCAGTGTCGCTTCACCATTTACATGGTGAAGAAGAATTGGGCAGCAGAAGAAGAACCAACCTAAAGGCTCAAAAGTTTGGGACCATTTCACTGAAAACACATACTACAAACCTGAGGTAGAACTAACATCTGTGACATGAAACTAACTAGAGATGTAACGATTCACTCAAATCCCGATACGATTTGCGATACTGGGTTCACGATACGATTCTCTCACAATTTCTTTTACAAAATGGGACTGTACACAAATGACTGAAAAATATTCCTTTATTTTTTTGGGAAAATACTGTACTATTTTACTTTTACTTTTCATTCTCAAAAGAATCCCTTGATCAACTATTCAAAACAATGCAATTTAACTAAAAATAAATCTTGAATGAAATAAATAAAGGAATAATACAAATGAAGAAGAAGCCTATTAATGTAAATTCTGGTTCTATAGTAAACAATGCAAAACTGCATAATAGTTCTTTTTCTTTTTAAAAGTGCAACTGAAAATGTATGTTGTGCCTTAAAAATTGGACTTTTAAAATTTTTTTTACGTCAGATATTTGTTTGGACCAGCAGAGGGCTCTGGTAATCCAGTGGTCGGTTGGCATGCAGAAATTCTTGCAGTGAAGAAGAGATGCTATGCGCTAGCAGACAGAGCACATAGAAAAACGTGACTCTTACAGATATTCACGTAATATTACAGATATTCCTTCGGTGCTAAAGGGGTAAGGAATTATTTAAGGACATGTTTAAGAGTAGAAGGCGACCAGAAAGAAAGTAGTAGCAGATTCCGCCACACAACACTTCTGGACAAGAAAAGGATATATAGCGCCCTCTGCTATATATAGCTACCAGTTAGCTTGAGCACCATTGTATTTCTTGCATAAAGATGAATAATTTAGTTTCAAATTGCTCCAATTTATTCAAACAAAACATCTATTGCGTACCTTTAATTGGTATGTGTTTTCCCCAGACAAAAGTGTTTACTGTAACAACACCACAAGAGTGCTATATCGTGACATCTCTAGTGTCTCATGGATGAATAAAACCCAGTATATGTGTACATCTCACATTCACACACTGAGGGAAAGTAAGAAGTACAGATCTTCATTTGAACCACATTTGGCATGCTATTACACAAATTAAGACAATGTATTAAAAATGAATGCAGTTCTTTCTGAATTTTTTCAGTCCCACTGGCTACGCGAGGCTGCAGATTATGATGATGTTTGTCAGCGTGGTGATTCAACGTCCGAGTGTGTCAGCGTAGCCAAGCTACACAAGGAAAAGCATCTGAACTAAAAATGTAACACATTTAATTTGATTAATACGATGTGAGGTATCAAGTGTGCAATGATTAGTAAAGCTGCCTTACAGCTACTTTTAATGTTTCCAGTATGTTGTTTGGTTTAAATGGGTACTACCTTTACAGGATAAAAAAAAATACATTCTAATTTTATCAATACGTTACGGTTTGCCCAAATGTATTAGCTATGGAAGCCCACTCCCGCCAGTAGAAAAACAAAACAAAACAAAACAAAAAACAGGAAATTAGGAAAAGTATAATATAATAAAAATAATTACAAAAAAAAAAAAAACACGTGATGAAATGTGCAATCCAGATACAATTCGATTGAAACTCTACTGTAATTGAGAAACAAACCTGAGATAACTGGGTCAAATTCCATGAAGATCAGTAAATTACAAAGCCAGACAGGAATTTACTTTTTCTTTTTTTTTCAAACTGATCCAGAATCAGTATATTGATCTGGATTCTCTGCAAAAGTTCATGGAATCTTCCATCGTATAAATGTTAAAAATGTGTCTCCGTCTAAAACACTTAGGATTAATACCAACTATTTACAAATGTTTATGTAGAATTAGGGTTTTATATATATATATATATATATATATATATATATATATATTGTAATTTATTTAGCGCTTTTCACTTATGGAACAAATTCGCTGGGGACCTGAAAGCCAATTTTAATGTATATATTATTATTTTTGAGTGTATTTGTTGATGTAATGAAAATGTGTCTTGATGTACCTTTCTATGTAGTGTTTCGGTATATTTCTTAACTGTCTTTATTTTAATTTTTTTATGCTTAACATGTACTGGAATCTTGATTGTATTTTTTTATGGAAGGTTAGAAACCACCACGGTGGCAGCTAATGGGGATCCAATGAACAAATAAACAAAAAGATGTGCAATAGAAAAAGTGCAAGGTGACAGAGGGTGAAGATAAGGGTACCATGTTATCAGTCTTCCTAAAATATTAGCTCTGCTTTCGTGCTTGTAGATGAACAAGACAGATCTTATATGTGAACAGAAGTTTAGAGTGCACCTATCATTAACAAGGAGGGAAGCAGAGGAGAAGAGTGGGGGAATACAGCGTTGCACAGAGAGAGAAACCGAAGAGACGACGGAGAGTGAGAAGAAGAGGAAGCAAGAAGTGAGTCGGTCTGCAGAGGAGCGATAAGAGGAATTGGAGTGTCACTACATAACTGCTACACTGATCTGAGGGGGAGAGGGAGGCCGAAAGGTAGACAGAGACTTTCATTATTCTCAAAGGTGTTTTGACTCTAATTACAATTACCACTTCTTATTGCAGTGAAAAACAGGACGGTTGACTAACTGTCACAAAAAATAGACACAAAATCTTCATCGTTTGTATAAATTATACGTTCTGGTTTAAGGATGTCATAAACCCTTCTTTGATGTTTCACAGTCATGAAAATAAGGAAGTGGTTCACAGTTCAAGTCGACTTATTTCTGCTTTAACTCCAAAAAAACTGTTGCCGCTGATGACAGGCTTTACCGGGGGAGGGAGAAAAAAAAATCTCCAATACTGGTAGAAAATATGTTAAAGTATTTCTCTTCTTTAAAAAAAGATCTGCATTTCTGGTAAGATGTGCAAATGTAGCTAAAGAGGTAGCTTTCCCCCACCACTATGACTGTAGGAGTTGTGTCCCCACTTTGAAAATCTGATAAACTGTTACTTTTTTTTTTCCAATATTATTAATTATTAGTTAGATTACGTCAAAACTAACGGATTTGGACACATTTTAACCTAAGATAGACCCCATAGGTGTCAAACTCATTTTAGTTCAGGGGCCAAATACTGACCAGTTTGAGTGGGCCACAGGTGGGGAAAAAAAGACAAACTTTAACATCATTGTAGGGCTTGGTAAAGGGTTAGTTAATCGATTTAATGGATTGTACGAATTTGTAGATAAAAACTATTTTTATTTTGCAAATTAGAGTTTAAAAAAAAAATTGTCATTTAAAAAAATATTATTTTTTGGGGGATTGTTCTATGCATTTTAACTCTTGAGGACAATCACAGCAATAAAGTTGCACTTTTGACAATATATCTGATGTCTGCAGTCATTTTTAAGTGCATTGAAAAAAAAAAAGAAAAAAAAAAAATCAAAAATCAAATCGAAACTCGAGATTTTGTTTTTAGGCAAAATTGCCCAGTCCTACAACATTGTGTCCTAGTTTTTTTGTGTAATTAAATTTAATTTGTGGAATTTCTGGAAGAGTTCTTTCCACAGTTTACAATTAAATATGCAAGCCCCTAAAAATATTGTGACGTTTCGATCACTTGGTGAATTTGAGATACCTACAACTGTATTATTTGTTAATTTACAAAATAATTCATGTTTTCTCTGTCATTTTTATTTTCTCCTGTGGGTTGAATTAGATGCTATAAAGGGCCAGGTTTTGAAAAACAGAAAAATCCCTATTACTCATCATTAGCAAATATTCATATCTCGGTTGGTAATTGACCGACCTTTACGAAAATTGACTCAGTTATGTCAGGTTAGTTCCTCATTTTCTCAAACCAGTTGCTTCCCTAAATCCTTTAGTGACGCAGTTTCCTCACCTGCTGCGGAATTCACTAAGATTGCAGCAATGATTAGTGCATGTGCAGAACTGGTGCAGACCGCCCTTATTTAAATGAGCGTTTTGTACATGTTGTGTTGAACGTGGAGGGTGAACATGGGTGCGCGGAAGCAAAAATAAAAATGTGAAGCAGCAGAATTGGAGGTGTTAGTAGAGGAAATGAATAAAAAAATTGATATATTACAGCAGATAGATATTCTTTATTCATCCTGCAGTGGAGAAATGTGCGTGGATGTGACTGTGATTGATGGATGGGTGCATGTGCGCAGCTGATCACTTGCGTGTGTGTGAGACAGTGATCCGCGGAGGAGAGATGTGTGTGGGAGGAGAGATAGACGCAAGTCCAGCTTTTTCACTTCTAAATTCATGTGCACCAATCCATCGCACGTGCACCTGCCAGCCTAACTTTCACTAAACTTTGCTAATTTTAGTAGTTAGGTGTAGTGGCAGGTGTGGCGTGACTGAAGTTGCCGTAATCAGGCCTGCTTCACTATGTAGCACCGCCTGTAAATACTTTGAAAAAATTGTTAGGAGTGCAAGGGTGTTACACGCGTGTACATTGTGCCTGTGTACCCATTCTAAGTCAATGACAAATGTAGATTAGACGTGCAGGCACAGGGTATGGGTGAGTTTACGCATTCATCGGACTGGTGTGAACAAATTTAGAATGGATCCACACCCAATACGCGCACACACTTGCACGCACGCACACACCTGGAGCCTTTTTTTCCATCTCCGCTGTGTTTTCTGTCCACATTCACTGCAGCGATGATCTCTGCGTGTGTGTTTGCACCTGCTTGTAGGTCGTACTATAATCTGGTACTAAAACTATCACCGCAAACAGTTCCATATTTAATGAATTGCATTGCTCCCCCTGCATACATTTATTTGCATTTCCTCCTCCCATATATTTGCTCCCCCTGGTAGATCCGCCTATTATGCATATTCTTTAGGGGAAAACACAGTAAATGGATTGAGGATGCATTGGGAAGCGCAGTGGCGGCGCACTCCACATTCCCTGGGCTTTGTACTCCTTATTAGCGATTGGAGTGATGTTTGCTCACGTTTTAATACCACTAAACCTGTAGTGAATCCGCCCCTCTGAGTGCACTTGTTAATATTATTTTTTTTATTATTACTGAATATACTACTACTACTAATTATAATAATATGTATAATCTGACAGAAGCGTGGCTGTCATTTTGCGCCTACGGTCCCTCTGACCACCACCGACATTCATGCACAATTCATACACATTCATATGAGGCAATGTGGGTAAAGGGCCCTTCCCAAGGACACAACAACAATGACTTGGATAGAGCAGGATTTGAACCCCCAACCTTTCAATTATTGGACAACCCGCTGTCACTGAGCCATGGTCGCCCAGTCATAAATAACTTGTAATCAAAGCAATCAAAGTGTGGTCTTTTAAATTCACAGTTTGGGTTTACCTGTACGGTTTGAGTGCATCAGCATTCTACTTTTGTACCTGCTTGTATCTGTGTGTGCACGTTTTTGTCCGTATATAGACGTCTATGTAGTGAGAAATAGGGTAATTTAATTATTTATTGTGTCAAATTTTATGCTCTAGTGGGTCCATACGGTCTCCGATTACTCTCTACCTAGATGTGCAGTGTGTACAGTGTGTGCACGTCAGACTGTGTGTGTGTTTGTTTGGCAGTGTGTGTATGTGAGTGTGTGTCTCTAGCTGCTTGGATCAGCAGAGCTTTACATCCACAGGGAACCATTAGGAAGATAATGACGGGACCATGGAGAAGCTGGAAGAAGTGCTTTTGTGTGTCGAAGTGGATGTGTATGCAAGAGCGAAAAAGAGCAGAGAGAGAGGAAGAATAGAAAGTTTCACTGTTCAAGGAAATGAATATGACACCAGCATTTTTCGCTGGTTTGTTTGTCCCCTCCTCAAGGAGTCATTTTGGTTTGCCACTGTGGGGAAGAAAAGGGATATCTGGGTTAGCCAAAAGAAATTCTGCAATTTAAAATTTGCACTCCATGGTGTTACCTTAAGTGTCTAAAGTTTGAGGAAAGGATGGTTGTGAGTGTCAGGATAACTTATAGAAGATATGCTTTAGTAATCATTTTAAGGAAGCATTCAACACCAAAAGCGCCGCTGCCTTGTAGGAGCGCTACATCAGGGCTGACTGCAGGTGGTTGGATTTCTCAGGCAGGCTCAGTTTCCAGATGACAGACGGCCATGGGAGCAGGTGCTGCAATCAGCGTCTCCACCGGGGACATGCT
Source organism: Gouania willdenowi (assembly GCF_900634775.1). Classification (NCBI taxonomy): domain Eukaryota; kingdom Metazoa; phylum Chordata; class Actinopteri; order Blenniiformes; family Gobiesocidae; genus Gouania; species Gouania willdenowi. Next base: position 9,565,165 of record NC_041054.1, on the reverse strand, counting down.
CAGCAGACCCAGGCTCTCCATGGACTCAAAATCCAGGGATGAAGTGCCCAGTACTGCGCCCCTGTTGCTGAACTGCCGGTCCTTTCAGGAGCGTGCCACCTCATCCAGCAGCTCTGGGAAGACGGGCAGCAGCTGCTTCGCCGTACCCCTGTTTGTCAAAAGGCGCTTCCCCTCGTACCGGGACCTGGTCACCCAGGTCAGACAGCGGGCCAAGGGATAGACGGGCAGCAGCGGGTCTGTAAACACCCAGCATGTCTGAGATGGGGAGAGGAGAAGCTGGGATGCTCCTCTCATCTCCTTCCAAGGAGGTGACAGACAGGGGGTGTCGGAATCAAGGCGCCAACTTGGGTGTTGGTTCCGGTGCTCTACAGCCTTTGGGTGGCGTTGAGCGTTCGCAGTGAGCCAAGACAAAAACAGGGGTGTCAGTGGTTGGCTGTCGACGCCGTGGGGGGGGGAGCAGGGAAAAACACTAGTTGACCTGGGGTTGTCGACAAAAAAGGATACCAAAAGCAGCGTCCGGCGACAGAATCCAATAAGGGTCCACCTGTGAACGGTTCAGCTGCTGTGGTGAGAAGTTTCCTGAGTGAGAAGAGGAATTTGAATGGTGCTGCATTTTCCACCCACTCTATTTATAGTAGGCAGGACTACCGGTTGAATACATTTCACCAGCCAATCAGGATTGGCGTGATGAGATAGAGGTTCTGAGATATGACTCAGGGGCATATATCCCATAGTGAGACATCGAAACGAATGTTATGAAAGAACTGTAATCTTTTACAGCTCAGCGTCGCTATTCACACACGTCTTTACACAAATACAGAATGTCAAGCTGACATGTTTACCTCTTTTTCTTTGTATGTCAGAATCTGATGCGAGCACAGGCATTTTCAACAGGATTCAATATTCACAAGAAGCAGCAGGCGGTTGATATTTTTGACTTATTTATAATTGCAATTTTACTACTGCAGCATGGGCAATCAAACTCACCATAAAATTAAAGCCACTTTCACACATGGGTGACTTTACTGCAGGTTAAAAACAAATAGTAAAATGCAGCGCTAACTTGGTAAGAAACACAAATAATACCTAAATGAGTAGAGACACGAAGTTAAGAAGCGAAAATGGGAAATAAAATCCAGAATATGTTACCATATTTATATACAGGGTACTTATTACCATTAAAACATTAGCTTTAGCAACAATTGTGGTCATGTTGCCTATTACTCATCATAGTTATTCTGTTAAAGGTAAGCTACACCTGTAGTAAGGGCTGGCCAATGGGGACGCTGGTTGCCAAATCTGTACAAAGATGAGAAAAACAAACATGAGCTTAAAGTTAAATGTGAAAACAGTTACTGCACTCTACAGTAACATCTGCGTACATCTGCACTGAGTCCAATTGAGTGCAGTCAAGTGAAGGAGTGCTGAAGTGGTCACTTTTCAAAATTAAATACCAGGAACAATAATGAAAGTAAAATACTTTATTTCATTTTTTGTAGCTTTTCTTTGTGGCCAGTTGACAAATGGTCTGATAGTGGGGGACCACTGCACTAGAAGACAGGGCAAAGTATAACCTCAAATTATGGAAGAAATATGAAGATGATTAAAGGACATTTTGTACAGTTAAAATACAGACACTTGCACTAAATGTAATACAAAAGAATAGCACTCTTCTCTTTGGTTCAGTGTAATTTATATATTTGGGTGAGCCTTACTGCAGGGGACTGAATCGATCACACCGTGTGTCTGACAAAGTGGTCAGCAACACCGCGGACCCTCAAAGGACTATTCTCTCTCCCTTCCTCTTCACCACCTACACCATAGACTTCAACTACTGACTGTGGACCTGAGGAGAACAAAGAGGCCCTGTCTCCATCCAGGGGGTCAGTGTGGACATTGTGGAGGAGTACAAACACTTGGGGGTACTGGACTGGGAAAATAACACTGACTCCCTCTACAGGAAGGGCCAAAGCTGCCTCTATTTTCTGAGACGACTGAGGTCCTTCAACATCTGCAGAAAAGTGCTGAGGATGTTTTACAAGTCTGTGGTGGCGAGTGCGATCCTCTTCGCTGTTGTTTGCTGGGGGAGCAGACTGAGGGTCGCAGACGCCAACAGACTCATCAGACTCATCCGCAAGGCCAGTATTGTTTTGGGGGGTAAAACTGGACTCTCTGACAGTGGTGGCAGAGAGGAGGAGCCTGTCCAAGGTGAAGGCCATCTTGGTCAATGAGTCCCACCCACTCCATGATGTACTGGTCAGTCACAGGAGCACCTTCAGCACTAGGCTGATCCACAGAACGCCACAGGAAATCATTCCTGCCTGTGGCGATCAAACTGTACAATGCATCACTGTAACCTCACAGCTTGATTGTTGTAACTATCTGTATCATATTTGTATCATTATTGTTGTAATCATCTGTATCATATTGGTATGTTTGTATACACATTTGTGTATTTGTATTATTATTAGTATTATCTATCTTACTTTACTTTTTATGACTGTAATGTGTGTGTATCTAATCCTTATTTTTAACAGCCCTATACTTAATTACACACTTATTTAACGTTTATTAATTCTTTCGTCTTTGTTTAACGTTTATTCTTTTCATTGTGATACTTTCTTGAGTGGCTGTAATAAAAGCAATTTCCCCCTGGTATTAATAAAAGAATTCTGATTCTGATTCCAACCTGTAACTAACTTTCCCAATTTCCCACCATTTAAATAGTTCTGATCTATTTCTAAAGTGTCTAGTGATATCATTGTGTCTGTCGATGCAATGAAATGCACTGCCCTTGTCCTATTAGATCAATCATGGAATCATGAGAGCGTTTTTTGATGAGTCCATGTCACCTGAGCATCATTCTAAAATACTTGTAAAAAAAAAACAAATTGATTTTTTCAGCTTTGCAACATCTCTCATCTTAGATCTATTATATAACAAAAAAGTGTTGAACTGTAGAAATGATTATTTACGGTTTTGTTTCCTCACAGTTAGACTACTGCCACAGCCTTTTCACATGCCTCAACAAGAGAGATTTGACGCGTTTGCAGTTTGTCCTACACTGAGCTGCAAGGCATCTGACCCACAAAAACAGGAGGGACAACATCACTCCCCCCTGTCTTGTACAGAGTTCATTTTAAAATCCTGGTTCTGACCTTTTGAATCCTACATGTACATGCTCCCGTGTACTTAGCCGACCTGATAAAACCTCACAGCTTGCCCTGGGGCCTCAGGTCAGAACCTCCTGATGGTCCCTCGTACATGCTTTAAAACTGACTGTTGAACGACCCTATTCTCTCCCTTCGTTCCTTGGACTGTATAGATTATTTTTTAAAAAGCACTTAAAAAGAAAGGGTTCTAGATTTACATTTTATTAACCTAAGAATAACTTTTTGATGGTAAATTGTATCGTCAGATTACACACAGCTTGATTTCAAAGTATTGAAATAAAAAGCTCACATGCTAACTTATCAGAAAAAACAGGCACTCCATGAAGTGACACTCTTCTCTAAATTATTGGCTTAAGCTCTAAAGGAAACTCTTTTAAATCTGCAAACATCTATTCGTCCTTGGCAGAAGCTTTTGAAACAATTCTCTTTGAGTTTTATCAACTTTACCAAGAGAATTGGTTGACACGTTTATAAAAGTGTCCCAGTGGGGAAGCCTCATTCCTCCCCTCACTAACTCAGTAATATGCAGCTAAATGTGCTTTAATGCTAAATGTGAAGTGAAGGCAATAGAAGATATCACAAGTGATATGGTGTCATTTATCCACGATTTGCCTCCGGTGTCGCCAAAAGTAGTCATTTGCTTTTTTTTTGGTGGATAGAAATAGTCATTCCTGCTGTTTGTCAATGTGAATGGAAGACAGTTAACAATATTATATTCTCTAGTGATTATTCTTGAGAAGACTATCATGAAGTAAATCTGACTGTTTGAAAGACACCCATCTCAACAACCCATCAAACTTAATATAATGTAAGTTTTGGGATTATCTTTTAGAGATAGAAGTTTTCTACTTAATAATACACACTGGGTTTGCCTGTGTTGTATTGATTTATTTTCTTGCAAGTGTCTGATCAAACTCCAGCAGAGTTAGGAAGAAGATCCCAGTAAATAGTCTGCACACTCCTGTGAACACACAAAAGATGAACCCGAGGAACTAGAACTGGCCACAGCCTCAATCTTGTTATGCTGACTACACACACACACACACACACACACACACACACACACACACACACACACACACACACACACACACACACACACACACACACACACACACACACACACACACACACACACACACACACACACACACACACACACACACACACACACACACACACACACACACGTTTCATTTCCGTTTCTCGGCCAGTCTAATTTCAAGTTTTGTCACAGCACATTATTACTATTCATTTCCAAAAATAACCCCCCCTGCTTGGTGTCTATTAGTTCCCCAGCTCTGTAACTTCCCACTTTGCTCCATTTTATTTTGTTGGCCATCTTTTACTTTTCTTTCTCTCTTTTTTCCCCCCCAAATAGTCTTATCACAACATTAGGATATGATTCAAAAAGTAATTTGTGTCAATAGCACGGCCATAGCTTTCCTCTCCATGTTATAGCAAACAAGGACAGGGTCAAACCCAGCCTAGTTGATTTTTTTCCACTTACTCACACATGGACACATTCAGCAAAAACATGAATAAAAAAAATTGGATTCATTGAATTTTCTGATGAACAAAGGTTGCACATGTACAAGTAGGTGTGTGTAAACAAGGAAGCATTAAATGATTGTGAGCTGTAAATAATTCTGTGCTTTCTCAGGTTCAAACGCATTACTGACATCTATATGTGGATGAATCCATACGTCAACTTTACGACCACTAACAATGTGATCATGTCATTCATTATGACACCTTTTAGAGTGTCGGAGTGAACGGACAAGCGCGCGAACAATGTGTAGTCAAACCAAACAGGTGGGGATTTTATTTTGAAAAGACCTGAAATATGAAGAACAAGAGAAATAGCATAATTATGGGTGTACTGTGTACCATTTCTACTATGTTGTTGTTTCTTCTGAGATTGTTTTGGAATTTTCTTTTTTCAAAATATGTTTATTTTTTGCAAAATTATAACATAAAAAAATAGCCAGAACATTGAAAACATTTCAGCTCTTGGGGGATATTGTACTTTAATGAGAAAAGATAATAAAATAATAAAAATTTAATTCAGCACATCTTGACAACATAATTTTTGTCAGAGTTTTAGTTATTGCATTTAGTCATAGTCTAGTTTTAGTTATTTTAAAAAGTATTGTCTAAAAAACACTATATTGAAAATGACACTATAATTATACATTACAGTCGATGAAATGAGTACTCGTCATTAAAAGCTATCAACTGAATTTAAGTAGATTACTTATTTTAGTCCGTGTTGAGCAGAAATGCCGAGAAGTAGCACCTGTGAGACAAGGCTTATTTTAAAATGATGCTTATGTGAGTGTTGCTATAGTTACACATTAAATAGAGTGAATTATTGTACCTTAAATATCATGGTTAAATTCATCAATAGGAGCAGGCATAAGTTACCAACCTATATTAAATGGATACCTTCCACTTCATCTGACTCAAGTACTTGTTCTTATAATTGTATGCCTTGTTTAACTGTTAACTACCAAAATATGAATTTTTGAGTGTGTTGTAATGTATTTCTTTTTTTCATTATTTTTTGGTACTTCATAAATGCTATATCGAATCCATTAATTACCCTCATGCAGTATAGGTTTGTGCATCTGTGTGTTTTTCCCACTTAATACAAGGTTAAAGCTCAACAACTGTCTACAATCCTTCCTCTACATGATGTTTTTTTTTCATACTTTAAACTAAAATATCCATAAAAAAATATTTAAAAGCTAAAAACAGCTTGCATTGTTTGCAGAGGCACAGTTGTAGTAAACAAAAATATTAGCGATGGGATTTGTGACAGATTTCTGCGTATGCCGCGAGCATTGCAAAGTGCTGTTTCTGTAACCCGGATGAAATAAAATGTGGGTTTTTCTTTCTTTCTTTCTTTCTTTCTTTCTTTCTTTCTTTCTTTCTTTCTGTAAAAGCTTTTGCCTTTAACAGGGTTGTCAAAAATATGCAAATACATTGGTTAACATTGAAGAATTTAACTTCGTTAGAGGAAAGCGAATAAACGGGAAGAGATTCGTCGCCTTGATAATAAGTGCTGACGAGGCATGTAAATACAGGCAACCAGGATCAAACTGCTGCTAATTAATGCCGACCCAAGTTGAATCTGTCTGCTGCGAAGAACCGGCGTTCTTGTCAGAAATGGTTGAAGGTATGGTTTAATTATCCAGATTTTTTGCTCTTCTTCTCTTCTTCATGCCGTCTACGAAACAGCAGAGTTGGAACTGTCGCCCCCTGTGGGCACAGATTTTTTCGATACAGCCTGTTCTATTTTCCTTTTTCTTTTAAAAACGATGAAATGTGCAAACCGTATCTGATTTGGATGAAACAGGAAACCAAACCGACATAACCAAGTAAAATTTCAAAAAGACGTCAATTACAAACCGAGATTACTTAAATTTTGAGAGATTTTTCTATTTTTGAAACTGATGCAGAGTTAGTATGATGATCCTGATCTCCTCCAAAAGTTAGCGTTAAAACTTAGTCAAAATCTATTCAGTACATTTAATGTACTGAATATCATGCTAACAAATAATGCTGGTGCTTGTGGGCTAGGTTTAAAAAGGCTAGCTTACTTAAGCTCCAAATTGCCTATAACGACTCCATGTTGATACTGTTTAAAAAGCCTCGATGGATCAGTGCACGAGAGTTATTCTGATATGTAAGAATTAGCACTTTTTGGGCTCTCATGAGAAACTTAATGTACAAACTTATTTGTCAAATGAGAATTTATGAGAATTCCATCATCCTGCTGTTGACAAATCCGCGTCAAAGCTCTGTGCGTTACCAGTCATTTGTTTTCATCTGTGATGACAAGTACCTCCTTGGAGGAGGTCAAATCTGAAGACAACATTGGATTGTGGGATTATTTGAAACTCATTGATGTAGTTAGAGCTGCTGAAGACAGAAAAGGATGGAAAGAGCAGGTCAGTGTTCCTACAGCTTTAGTCAAATTAAATTCAAGACTTTTTATTGTCATTTGAAGTTAAATTTAAGACCGACTTCACAGTAAACATAATTGAGGGGGAAAAAACGTTACATGGGGTTAGGGTCAATTTTTTCTAGTGTCTAGTGCAGACGTGCAACTGACGGCCCCCCCAAAGTAAACACACAAAAATACACAAATTGACAGTGAAATACACAAAAAAAAAAAAAAACACAAAAATAAACAAAATCACTCAAAACACTCAAGATAACTGTAAAAATAGCCAGAAATCTATAAAACAACAAAAATAAAAGCCATTAAGAAAAAACTCTAGTAGACAATGTTAAATTTACATTTTTTCATGTAGTTTATACATTTTTTTAAAAACCTAATATTACCATTTATTTTGAAATGTGAGACTGATTACAATCATAAAATCATACTTGTTATGTGTTAAAATTTAAGACTTTGAAACATTGATTTAGGACATTTAAATGACAATTAAGACCTTATTTTTAGATTCATGAATTTAATGCCTTTTAAGACTTTTAAAGGATTTCCGGGAACCCTGTTACATGACAGATAACCCAAACATCGTTACATTGTGTGGAAATATCAGACAGCAGCTATTTACTATAAACGTTACTGAGAAATTAACAGCTCATCACCAGTTTCAACAAATTTAAAATGTCGCCTTTGCTTCGATTTACATTTGTGCAGTTGAACATGTGAACTAGACGTGAAGAAGTGAATAACAGAACGAGCCAGACTTTAAAATGATGTTGCTAAAAGCATAGCGTTGCAACCTGATTAATTGCATGGTTGAATAATTGATGGAAAGCCATTATGGCTGGTATAAATGCATTAAAATGTGCTCGCATGCACACATGTTAAGGACAAGAAGCATTATGGCAAAGCGAGCATACAAGTGGGTGTATGTATGTGAGTGTGCATTATTATTCATACATTTAAAGTGTTTGTGTGAGTGTTGAGTTGCAGGGTGAACGTATTAGTAGCTTAGCAGCTCTTAGCCTCGCTGACAGAGTGACAGAGACATTGCTAATCCAGATCTGACATGTTGCTATTTTCCCACACTTTCTCTCCACCTCTTCTCCTCTGCAAGACCCAAATGACTGTTCACAATACAGAGGCGTAAGAACTCAGTAAAACTGACAGCCTTTTTTTTTTTTTTATAATGTTTTAAAAAGGTTTTAGTAGCAGAAGGTGTCCATCCATCCATCCATCCATCCATCTTCAAACCCACTAATTCCCGTTTATCAGGGTCGCGGGGGTCTGCCGGTGCCAATTCGCGGCTCTCATTGGGCGCTGGGCGGGGGTACACCCTGGACAGGGCGCCAGTCCATCGCAGGGCGACAGAGAGAGACAACCACTTACTCTCTCATTCACTCCTATGGGCAATTTAGAGACTCCAATCAACTTTACAGTCATGTTTTTGGATTGTGGGAGGAAGCCGGAGTACCTGGAGGAAACCACGCAGCACGGGGAGAACATGAAACAAAATTTATTATTACTCCATCCTTAGTTATAAAGAGTGAATTTTTGAAAGAAAGAAAGAAAGAAAGAAAGAAAGAAAGAAAGAAAGACATATTTTTCAGTTTAACACCAAAACACCAAAGCTTTTTTCAGATTTGTGTCTTGCATGATATAAAAAAATGACTATATTGTTAATTTGGATATACAGTAGCTTGTTTTTTTAAACTTATTTAGCGTTGAAACACAAGGTTCAAGGGTTGCTTTACTTTCCAGATTCTTTCCTTATTTGTCTTTTAAACAAACTCCTCTCTGAATCATCTCTCTCCCATAAACCAAACTTCTCCCCCCGGCCAAAATCATCCACAAATATTGCAGATACAACAAGGCGACAAACACCAACGGCAAATGAGTGTTCGTCTGTGTTTAACGTACAGAAAATGCCAAAAAACAAAGTTCTTACTTAAGGTTCAAGTACAACTAATATATAACAGTGGAATAAACTACAATACAAAGAGTGTGCTCACATGGCACAACCTAGACCATGAACTCACGGACACTACTGTATCTTATGAGGGAAAAAGCATAAAAAGCATTTTGCACCACTGACTTTGATCCAAAGTCGTCTTTCTGATAAGAATGTTTTATTTATACAGCCCAGCCTTAACCTTTCAACTTATTTTTCATGGAAAGCTCAAAGACCTTGTGTGACTATTGCTCATGGTGACGGAGTGGACCATCCTTCAATCAAAACGCTGGTGGTTAGAGGTTCCGACTATGCGTGTCCATGTGTCAAACGGTCCTTGGGCAAGACATTGAACCCTGCTTTAATCCCAATGGATGGAACATGTCTTTCTAAGGCAGATCTGTAGCGATCATGTGTTTGGATGGGTGAATATTCCAAGTAGGTCCACACACCATGTAACTCAAATGATCATTGACAAAAGTTAGTACAAGCAGGGCCGTTCTTCCTGACAGGCAACACAGGCGGCCGCCTAGGGCGCCATCAGCTGGAGGAGCGTCAAACTGCAACCCCCATTTTTTTTTTAAATATAGCAATTTGAAAAGTTATAATAAACGTGAAATACACCCTTTACAATCACTGTAGATGTTTTCTATTAATTTAATATTAAAAATCTGTAACTATACCTGCTAATCTTCTGCCCATATTTACATTTCTTTTAATTATTGTTCTATTCTATATAATTATATTGTATTGTTTGCACAATGTGTTCCTTAGTTTTAAAATGTGTGTTGCTGACTAGTAAAACCAAACAGAAAAGTAAAATGTCTTTGTACGGAAACTTTTATATCTTAGTTTAACTTTTGATTTGCATTGCCTTTTGGATTTTGCACCATTTTTGTGAATATTCTAAATTTTAAAATAGGTTGTTTTTTTTCCAATGGTTTGTCGTGTCACAGAATTGCATTGTTTTGTCCTGATATTTAGAATAAATAATGTTTACACTGTGTATAGACTTTTTATTCATTGAAATCGCAATTATATGAAATATTCATTCACCGAATGACCTAATGCCTTGATACAGGTTCATAAATTAATGTAAAATCTACTCAAAATGAGAGCTTTATTCTTGTTTTTAAAAAAAAATGGTAATCTGAGCAAGTGATTTAGCCAATGTAACTGCAAGAAATAATTATCTAAACATGACGGTTAAACCATTAATTCTACATTACGTTTGGCACATTTATTTCCTTTATAAAATTTTTTATCCTAATCTTAGTTACTGCCCATTAAAATAAGTAGAAATAAGAAATAAATGAGCTTTTTACATTTTTGCTGCTTTTTTGCTTGTATAAATCATTAGCAATTGCTCAATTCCTGCCACTTTATTTTTATTATATATATTTTACGTTTTCTACCTTTACTCGAGCTAACATTTTTGCTAAATAATATGAATTCACCCACTGTCTAAGGTTGATGCCATTTAAACGGATCAATGTTTAGGTCGGTGAAGATACCTGTCCAACCTTTTTAGTCAAATAGGCGACAAAAAATGTATCAGTGATATTTTTTTCTGCTCTTACTCAGTAAAATGCTAATAAGCAATAACCAAGCTAAAGCACATTAACAATGCAGCATACGGTATACATCATGTATATTTGCCTCTCCCACTTATGTCTTAAGTTAAAAATTACAGAAACACACACAGGCACATATTTCTGATCATTTCTACCTCTTTTCACTTTCATCAACTGAATCATACATTCACACGCACGTTTGCCTCCATGTCTCTGTCTTCCAAACACAAAAAAATGGGTTGACATGAAGATATAAGACTTTTTTTCCAAAGCATTTCTGGGTTTCAGTTATTTATAGAAGTTGTTGATAGAATCTAAATTGTGTCGAGAAATGAAATACAGTTATATAAGACTTTACGACGAGTTGGATGAGGATTAATCTTCGGAAAAAAACTCTTCATATCTGCCCGTTTACACACACACAAACACACACGTGTTCAGTCCTTACCTCGACAAATTGGAGCAGGAAAGTCCCAGACGGCTGCGTTTCCAGCATTGGTAATGCAGGTGAGAGTGGCGTGTCCATCTAGGACGTAACCAGGCACACAGCTGTATCGCACTTGGTCTCCAACGGCAAATCGTCCCTCACTACTGAGGACAGCCTTGGGTGGAACACCTGGGTTTCCACACAACGAACTATGAAGTTCTGCAAATAAAGTGAGAAAAAAAAAACAGTCTGACAAAGAAAGATTTGGGCTATTTTAACAATATTCGTCAAAAAATACCAACCAACCATTTGTCAAACCTAATACTAACACAACCAAATAATAAACCCAGATGTTGCACAGTAGTCTGCTCTCAGACAAAATACTATTTTTATATCTTTGATATATAATGTGTTACTCCATCTCTTCTAAAACTTCAATTTGTCATTCCACCATTGTTTTTTGTTTTATGTGTGAATTAGGAACATGTACCAATGTTTGTCTGTTTTCCAATGCTGATAATATACAGTTATTGTAGTATGTCAAAGGCTTTAGAGTTGCTGCTATTCAGTGACGTGCAGTCACGGTAGGCAGTGCCTACCCAAGGCTGAATTGATATTTTTTTTATTTGTATTAATTATAATATAATTGCAATGTATTTTTCAATTTCCCATAGCCTACAGTACCTTTAAGTTTGAAAGCACTTTGTGCTTTTCATAGCCCAAATGACTCAATATCTGCTAAATGCTATACGCACCTTCACAGTGCATTGGTGAATGATAAAGCATCGCTACTGCTGCGTTCTCTAGCTAGTGGGCGGGATAACACTACAAGCAGGATGACAGCGCTAGAGACGAAAAAGACATGTTCACAACTTTCTTTTGAGGAAAAACGGCAGTTTTTAAAAGATGGGAGACCAACACCTGAGCTACCAGACCTTCAGCAAAGGAAAGGTCAGAAAATTGTTTGTATTTTCCACAGTGAATGGTACAAAAGGAAGGATTGGCTTTGTGGATGTGCCTCACTGAACCGGCTGTTCTGAGTTGTTGTCATTTTCTCCGTGTTTCTGTGTTTCCAACACAAACAATGGACGCGCTGCCGTGTCATGGGATATATCTTGTTGGGAGAGTATGGAAGCTATACTAAATAATTGTTTGTTTCTTTAATGGTGTTTTACGATGTTTGATTTTGTTAGATCAACACTTGTCAGCCTAAACATATGAAATTGTCATTGGTGTCGACATTGGTGGTCTGGATTTGCAACGCCTACCCAACCCTAGTAGTTACGCCACGTCACTGCTGCAATTACATGTAAAAATGATTATTTCTGTGGTGAGGACAAGAAAGCGACTGAGCAACTCCGGTGAGGGTTTGAAATAACTGGCTTTAGTTACTGTACATGACTTATGCTGCTGCTGCTGCACACATGCTTCATAAAGCAGCGTTAGTCAGACTCACAGTGTTGGGAATAACGGCGTTTATGTATAACGGCGCTACCTTTTTGCTAACGGAGTAATCTACTTAATTACTCTCCCCATCATTACAACTGCATTATCGTTACTGGGAAAGTAAAGTGGTACGTTACAATTTGGTTTAATGGTGCACCACAGTGTCAGGTATCTAGGCAGCTTGCAGCCCATCTCAGCTGTTTTCATTGCATGGGAGAGCAGGTGTGGTGAGGATTGGCTAAAAAGTTGGGTGGGCGGAGTCTCTGCTCACGCAGAGTTGGTCGAGCTAATGAGAGCCGAACAGGAAAAAACGTCTGCGCAAAGCAGACGAGAACGGACAACACCTTCACAGCTGCGCTCTGCTCTGTTTTAAAACATCTGGATTGTTGAAACATCAACAAGGAGCTTTTAAACCGTAAGTCTGTACCGTACTACACACTGTTTACGTATGCTGGTTCCATTTAAGGAAAAAGATCTACGCTTGTCACGCTATTGTCGTCAGATCTGCTCATTGTTTGATTGGTTAGTCTGTGCGTGTTTGTCCCGCCCCCCTCAGCCACCAGAACTCAAATGAAGTGAGTGCTTCCAGACTAATCGCCTGTATGAATAATACAAGGAGATTAAGATGGATTCCAGGCTACATCTCTCCCGTCTTCTGATTTGATTTTCATCATAGTCTATTTTCGTCTCTTCCTTTATTTGTTGACGATAATGTCAATCAATTTAGTCACAGTTTTAGTCTCAATCAATGACTTCTTTTTTAGTTTTTGTTTCGTTTTTCGTCCGCAAAAATGTATTTGTGACAAAAATAACAAAGAAAATATTTAGACAACGAAATAAACACCGTTTGACACGATAGTACAAAATATATAATTACTTTGCATAGTAACTGAGTTACTAACTCAACTTAATTTGTAATGGTAACTAATAACTTTTTTAAAGTAAAATGCCCAACACTGCTCACAATCAGAATAGATGCTTAAGTAGCCGTGCGTTTTGCTTCAATGTGCAGTTTATGGGACGAAAACAATAATAAGAGTGTGTATAGCCAAAGACAATCGGTATGTTGATCAGAGAAAGAAAAAGAAGAAAAGGTTTATTGTTATACTGTTATTTGAAGCACAGAGGGAATTCTTTATATATTCAACTAACATATTTGGGGGGGTAAAAACACTGAAATCACAATTTTCTCAGAAATTGAAGGTTTTCTCTCATGCTGACTTCGTCCTGGTTTTCTCATGGTGCATCAAAAATACACCTAGCATATTTAGCATATCCAAGGCTGATCTCATTTCTATACAAGTTAACACTTTAAACCCAGGAGAAGGGAAGGAATGGAACTATAAAAGTCTCTTAATTACACTCTTCCCTTTGGATTTCTTTATAGCTCTGTGCAGAAGACATATGCCCAACTGAATGCATATAAAGATCCACGTGTATAGCTACAAACACCCACACACCGCTCAGCAAGAAGGAGCAGAAGGGAGGGAGAAGGGGTTATTACAAGCCATAAAGCAGGAAGTCGATGGGTGCACAGAGACCCACCGTGGTCTTATTGTTTGAACTTGATTGATACAGCTGCAAAACTGTGCAGACAGATCTGGGGTCAGGGTTGGGGTGGGCAAGAAGGTAAACAAGGCAGGGATGTGGTCGTGATGAAGCAGAGAGAGACAGGGGATCTCCCTTTGATAGATAAAACTATGAAACTACTATGACAAAAGAACAAGAAAGGTAAGGACAAAGGGGAAAAAAGGAAGAGGGATATACATTTCATTTAAAAAAATTAAAAAAAAATGCAACATGCTTGAACATGTAAAAACACAAAACAATACATATAAAATAAAAGAAATGTCACAAAACAAGTACATTTCCAAAACAAGTCAAAAATACAAAGTTGATCCCAATAAAACATTTACACGTTCAAAAAAGTCTAAAGAAGTCTTATTTAATCCTACCTCTTTTATAATCAGTATAACCAAGCTACTTATATATACATACATATTATATATATACATAAACAATGTACATACAGTAATATAATATACTACCCATATACAAGTTATAATCATAATATCAGCTATATTGATAAATGTAAGACAAAGTAAAAAACAACAACAATACGATACACCAAAGATTACTCGAGTTTATATCTACAAATGTAAACAGTACAATACAAGTAAATACAGTAACTAATGCTAATTTAATAATAATGGTTGGAGGAAAAAAGATAAATAAATAACAAAATAAAATGAATTAAAGAGAGAAGGAAAACATAGATATTGACAAAAATAAATAGTAATAAGATTGAAGAAAAAATAGTCAGGAAACTGCAACCCAGGGGTCCAAGCACACTGAGGGGGCCCAGTGGACTTCCAGAGAAATGTCTCTTTTTTAAAAAGTGCTATTCAGTTCATAGTTGCCTTCAGATATGATGTATAGTGAGCCTGTTCTCACACTGTCACCAAAAAATAGACATTTTCATTATAGTCTTTTTCAAATGGCTATTTGTGTGTTATCTTTTACAAAATGGGCAAAGGAGGAATTTAATGGCAGCATGTAAACTGGCAAAGTGGCTTTTGGCTGAATGATTCATTTATGAAATCATTTTGGTCTCCACACTTTTCAATTACAAACCATCTTTGTTGCTCTTCCGTCTTCATACCTCTGCAGTTGTGTCATCACTCATTGCAGGCATTCATCAACGGTTGCATGCACAAACAAGCAGCCAGTGTTCTGAAACTAAAACTTTGGTTTTCTCTTATATTAAAACCATCAGTCTCGCAAAAAGTGCAACAGGGTCTACTGAACCAAAGTTTGTGCATCATCTAAAAGAAAAAATACTCCAACAGCAATAATACCACTTGGAAAATAGAGACCATTTTGTGATTAGAGAGAAAGGATCCAGGCCTCCCACTATGTCCTGGAGTTTCTATACACTTGTGAGGCTGTTCTTTGATGGCCAATTTATTTCTGGTGCACGAGAAGCCAGAATGAAGGAGGAAAAATCGTTTTCGCTAAAGACCCTGATAGACCCACCTCCGACCACTATCCTGCTTATCTACGCACACACATCGACAGGGTCTTGTACTCTGAAGAGACACACGTGCACAAACATACACACATGGACAACGAGGGTCATTTGTCACTGTTGCAATTCCCTCCAAGCTGCACAGTGATTGGATAACAGGGTGGGCTCGTGTTGCAACCTGTTGGCCTATCGATTTTGGCCAAATGGCGTGCTCCTCACTAAGCGTCACGATGGATGTTGTTCACTATGGGACCACGCACACACACTTGATCTCACCAAACATACAAAAAAGACACAAAGGGACTAATGTCTAATTCCTTCTTTCCCTGGTGTTTCCTTTTTCACAGATTTTGTTCTCCAAAGAATCTTCTCTAAAAGTCTACTGCCACTATTCTCAGCAATGCACTATTCACAGTTGGTGAACATCAAAATCATTCAGAATCTAAAAAAGTTACATTTGTAAATAAGGTTTCCTGATCCAAAATTGATATTGGATATTGGATTATATCGATCTGTATCTATGGTCTACGATAAAAGTACTTGTAAATTGTAGAATATGGTAAACTATTAGTTATTTTGCACTTATCTATATATGTATATAAATAGAAATTATAGAATAGAATAGAATATATGTATATATATTTATAAGTTTTGCTTCTAATAGAATTTTTGAGGTTATTTTAAGGGTGTTCTAGTTTATTCGATTGTAGAATATTCCTCTATTCAATTTCAAAATGTCTGTAATCCATTGGTTCATAATAAATGAGTCAGTTTTTCTTATGTCTACCATTGCTAACTATTGATCTCTGATTAATATCACTTGATTAAGCCTTTTCTAACAATCTGCGCTACAAAACATATAATAAACCTATGTATGATTCGTGCTAACATATCGGATCGATATTGATATCGGTATTTCCCAATACGGTATCATATCACAAGTGAAAAAATGTGACAGGACATACTTTTAATCAACATAGTTTCAAAACATTTACTAACAAATATCTGGATTTACCTAAAATGATAAATCCAGATAAATAGTCTTTTTTTTTTATCATTTTGATGCTTTCCCTTCAGGTTTTACTTTGTACATTACTTCTGCACACCAGATTAGACACTGAATAATCACATTTGGCCCCCGGTTTTACGTAAACTACACACTTTAATGAGATGTCGGTTTATTTTTTATTCTACTTTACGTCATTTCCCTTTTTTGCCTTCTTTATAGTGAACATAACACAGTTGCCTTGCGCTAGTTTATTCAGTAGCCACCAGCTACAACGCACTCTTTTCCATGGTTTATTACTGCCTGCCTGCTCTTATTTACTCTCTCATACCCACACTTCCTCCTCATCTTACTTCTCTCTCTATCCATCTTTGCCATTGTTCTCCTATTGCAGTCTATCCCTAGTTTACCATAACCATGATTTCAGTCTCAGTTGCTTCATTACAAGCTGCTGCTTTTATGGGCCATCTGTAGAACAATTGGCATTTGTCACACACAGGCACGAATACAGGGGCAACTAAAGGCTCATATGCTAAGGAGGACTATGCAGCTTTCTATTATGTGCACACACATGCACACGCACACACACACAAACACAAACACACACAAGAACATTTACCTGGCTTTTATTCCTCCCTAGATAAGCAATTACAGCTGATTCCAAATACATGGGTGCAGGGGAAAGATAGTGCAGAGGGATAAGGGAGAAAACAACTGAGTAGTGGGTAAAAAGAAAGAGCGAAGCAAGAAAGAAACTGAGCGGGCTGCCGTGTTTTAGAGTTTTTAGTGAGACAGATGACACTGCAAACCGGAGGACTAAAGAGGGAGGGGTGAAGGACAGCGAAGGGAGAGACACAGACAGGGTGTAGGAGGTAAAGCGGAGAGCCAGGCACGGACAGTGAGGGATGATCCAATGAGATCTGAGGGTTTGCACCTCAGTCAGCAACAATTTATGACAAAGAAACACTAATGAGTTGTATCTCTAATCAACATACATGGAGAAGCCTTTGTGTGAATAGCTTGAATTGGGCCTGAAGTGATTATCTACTGTATATAAAATCAGTAAAACATCTATTTTCATAGTCATAACACAAAACATTGGAGCGAGATTCAAGACATGAATCTGGATTTTACCATCACCAGCTTTGTGTCTGTTTTGGAGTTTAGTTGCTTGAGAATTAACTTTTTTAATGGTCTTGTTTTGTTTCACTTTTTCTCAAATGCAATGGCAAAAACTAAATGCAGATTTAGTTTAACCTGGGTGATGGCATAATAAGGTAAAAATAAAGCATTTAATTAAACGTTTCTACCATAATATTTGGTAATTATTGTGTAAAAATAAATATTATTAATTCTGGAAAGCAAGTTAAACATAACTTGAAGGTATGACAGTTAATTTCTTCTCATCTCGTAATATGCAAACAGAGTGGAGGCGGACACAGGTTGCTTGTTTTTTTCATTTTATTTTATTTTAGCACATTGTTTCTAACTGTTGTGATTAAAAGTGTTAAAAGTGGTGTTGAATAGAGTTTTCTGCCTCACATTAACATCAAGGATACAGTTTGGTCAGAGGTGACTGACAACTTCCTGTTTGGTTTGATGGATTGGAACCAACGGTTGAAAAAATAAAACAAACATGTGGAGTTCAAAGTCATTTAAAACAGGAAGTGATCTGAGGAGAGAAAGATTTGAACTCATAGACTGTGTTTGAAATTGCATGCTTACGTACTACACACTCAATGAGTATATACTGCCTACTATATACTATTGGTATGATTAGGAGGATTAGGATGATGACCGTTCCCACTGATGTATACTTCCAAGTTTCCCAAGATGCATTTCAAACCTACTGATATCTAAATATCTGAGGTTAAATATCTCCGTTGATTCACCATCTTTGAAAGTTTTGAAAGCATTGTAAGCAAGAAAGTGACCAAGTAGAATATCAACATGTGGTCATTTGATCCATAAAACTCACGTAAACACATTTCATGCTGATATTTCAGAGATTTTCAGAGACCCTACATTGTGTAACTGACTAAACTTCTGGTTAACTTCAAAACAATAGCCCTATTCACAAAAGTGTCAAAAAACTGATGGAAGATAAAAAAAGATGCTTTTGTTTTGAAACTGGGATGTTTGACTTTTAGCTTGAAGCTGGTTCAGAAGGATCTTAAGTTCCGCTTGCATCATGGGGCAAATGAGTATGACTAGTATGTCCACCGTGCATACTTAAAAAATGTTATGATATAGTATACATCCGGGTATTTCTCGCGTACTCAATCATTCCATACTATCTAATGTGAACGTTCCTCATACTCATTTTGACGTCAGACTTGGTATGAATAGTACGTTAGTATGCAAACACAGACTTAGAGATGGAAAGTCATAGACACAGACAGACCATCTTCATATTAGAAAATCCTACAAACATCCTGTACTAAGTACACGATTCAAGTTTTTAGACTGTGAAACTCTAAAGCATGTTTAAATGAACGCACTGGTCTTTTAATATTTAGGAAGTGTCTATTGATGCTTTCAACGTGTTAGGGTGGCTCAGTGGTCTAAGGCGCCTGACTCAAGGATTCTTCCATCCACTGCCATGGGTTCGAATCCCACTTTTGTCATATATATTTTTTTAATTTGAACATATTTAACAGGGCAAATTCCACCTTTAAAAATACATATCCAAAAAAATAAACATTTTAGGGTATTTCCTGGGTTAGGGTTGGGGATAGGGCTAAAATAAAAGGGTTAGCGGGGTCGCTAAACATAAATATGAGCTACAGTATAATAAAACTGATGGTCACGTAATGCACCTAAATTGGCCAATGAGGGGCGCTGCGTATGCATTTATTCGTTTCCGTATCAATCGCCACGGCCTATTATTTATTACAAAGTACAACCTGCACTTCATAAGGGAATTCAAACAAGATCACCAGTACTGAAGCAGCAAATCTCCCTATCGTTCAAGCAAAAGCCCCGACCTAATCATTCAATCAACTACTGCTAATTTACACATTATCCAGCCAGAACGCTCTGTGGTGAAGACATTAATGAAATGTTAAAATCCACCGTGGTCCTTTCAGAGCACATATTACAAGTTCTCCACAAGGCCTTGTGGATTTTCTCTGAGCAGTCGTGTGTGCATCTTTCCACTATCCCACACCATGTTGTTCTGTAGTTATCAGTGTTAGCAGCATACCAGTGTGGAACATAGCATGATATTGAGCTGATATTACCCAGTGACCTGTAAACCAAACATAATGTAACCAGTTCTATTCTACAGTGTTTGGTTATTTATTGAAGTCCAGATTTCTGCAAGTGGCAACTATTTATTACGAGAACAGTTTACCCTACACTCAAAACTGACCCTGATCTAAATACATAATAGATAAATCATAACATATCCAAACAGTTGCAATATTGAAAGTGAATGTGTTTTCCCAATACCTTTTATTCTGTTAACTGAACTGTCAGCACTTTCAATTTCCTAATGATGTCAACTCAGCGTCTGTGACTAAATAAGGTGCTTAGAAATGATTATTTATTGGTTTTATTATCAGTAAATGTTTCCAATGGAAAAGCTGCAATTTTTTTCACAGCAAAAGCATTGACAGCAAAAACAATATATAATCAAAGACCTGCTTTGTGTGATATTATCAGGGTTGGGGTCAGTTATAATTGTAATTGCATAATTGATAATTAATTACAATTACGGCGTAATTATAATTGCAATTTTAAAAAATCTGTTGTAGTAACCATAACTTAAATTGTAAGTGAGTTTAGATAATTAACTTTGTAACTGTAATTGCCATTAAAATTCTATAAAAAATGTCAATTATAATTTAACTCAAAACTGGGGTGTCATGTTCCAGTCCTACACACATGGAGTTAACAATTACTAAAAAATGTTTCATATCAAGCTGTCCCACATTTTACCATTTAAAAAAAATAGAAATTGAGGGGTGTACTGACACAAAAAAGGCTCAGACTCCCACAGCATAAATATTAAAACCTATGTTTTCATTCATTACAAAGCCTAACACGGTAACAAGTAGATAGGAAAGAAAATAGATGGTAGATATTTGTTCTTAGTGTATTTTACAGCTGATTTAGGACCCATTATCATAACTCATGAGATATGCTAACAGAAAGCTAACACAAAATAAAGGTTGACTTTTATTAGGTTATTTATTTCAGGCTCAGCAATTGTGATTAATTGTAATTGAACTTTCATTATTGAGAAAGTAATTGTAATCTACTTTCTGTGGATAAAAGAATAATTGTAATGGGGAAAAAAATGCTGGTCACTGTAATCATAATTGAATTGTAATTCAGCATGGGTAATTGAAAACATAATTGTAACTGAAAATTGTAATTGACTCCAACGCTGGATATTATCATATGCAATCCACAGGTAGGCAACACTGAGGTGTATCACATTTCAAACCATTCACTATGTGTCCTATTCTTACTCAGCAGTATGTCAAGGAAAAGATGAATGTCTGTCTTAAAAGTGGCTTATGAAGTGACGATTGCTTGAGAGGAACAGTCGGGCACGCTCTGTGAATCCTACTTTTTTTGTTGGCTATCAAACTGAACATAATGTACAAGGCAAGGCTTGATATAATGCAAGTGGAACACAAAAAACCAAAAGCTCTGGGCTTCTCTAACCATAAGCAGTCTAATAAGAAAAACAGCAGGCACTGCAAAATCCATTCCAGGCAAAATTCTCTATGAATCTTTGTCCAACTCCCCGTGGTGAAGCCAGGAGTAGGAACAGGAACCACACCAGTCTTTAAAAATGAAGTGTTAATATCATCACAATATACTGTACCTTATACCTGATACTGGAAGTGGTTCTCTTTTCTACTAATGGCACATACTAATATAATAATGATGTTTTCAGTTTTCAAAGCTGTCGTGATGAGCCATAAACCATTTTATTATAATTAGTTCTATGCTGGTGGAGGTTCATCACATCCTGCGGCCTTTTAACAAGATTCCGTCTGCTACAGCAGGGTGAAACACATAATCTGACGCTGAACAAGGACAAAACACTCGGCTGAACTCAAAACAGGAGAGAGTGCTCAGAATCCTTGCAAGGGTTCTTGTTTTTATACTATTCACAGTAAATGCAGTCACTCCATGGTGAACGTAAAACAAAGGGGGTCAATGTGTCAACAACCACTCATGCTAACTTAAAATGCACAAAAAAGACGAAGGAAATTTACTTAAAGCTAATATCCAAGTCTCTGAGAAATCTATGTTTATGTATGATTCTTTTGAAATGCGAAAAAATACCAAACTAGTCTTTTACTATGGTCTACTGCCGGTGGTCATTCATATATATTAATGTATAGAAGTCCAACCTTCGCCCATAGCCTCCTAAACAAATTCAAGAAAGCGCCAATTTCATCCAGCCAATAGGCTTCGACTTCCTGGAGAGGGCCACTGTCAATCAAAGTGAATGTGCATGCATCGTCACAACTGCAAACAGGTATCACTGAGCAGCATAGCGTCATGGAGGAGCGCTACCCATTCCATGATTGCCAACGTATAAAGCTTCTACTAAAAAACGAAAGAAAAGCCCGGATACAAAGCTTGTGGTTAAACGTCTTTGTGACCGCAACAGAATTTATCTCGGAGCTGCTTTTCAAAGGGGGAGGGACTTGCTGCTTTTAAAAGGATTCCAAACGGACCAGGATTTGGTGACATTTCTCATGGACAGGTAATAAACATGTTTTAATCCAAAGTTATGGCACTAACAATAAATGTGTAGTTTTTGTAGCTGTGCGACTTTGTTATGTTTTGCAATGTGCGTGCACACACGAAGAGGCGTAGCTTCTGGTAGATTGACAGAGGTCGGGGAGGAAGTAGAGCTGTTGGGGGCGGGACATCGAGACGTTCACTCAGAAACTACGGATAGAAGCTTTAAAGAGTGACTTAACACCAAAATAACTTTTTTTTTCTGCTGAAAATAAATGTATTTGGTATGAAGTAGTGTTATTGATCTATTCTTGTCACACTCTTGACAATTTTAGTCAAATCAATTTGGCATATTTTGTAGGAGTGACTGCCCTCTATGGATTAAAACCCAGCAATTACAATCAAATGTTGCCATTGACTGAGAATGGTGATTTGTGACATTTTGGTGGCTTTTGATGTCACGAGCGAGCACTGCTAGCCCCGCCCCTCCTATAAAAAAAGAGCACCGGAGTAGCTAGATAGCATAGGATAGAACCTTCTTTAGAGGTTCTGTAGTATAGACTGGGCGTGTCTCAACTGCTCCGGGAGCCCCGCCCATAATCAAGAATTTTTCTTTTAGTTTCTACAGAAATTAATTCAAAACAACCAAGCCAATACTGTTCACTAATCTGTTTTTTACATCACTCCCAATAGCAAAGTGTACCAAGTGTTATTACTGATTTGGTATCAATTAAACATTTTTCTTAAATGTGTATTCTTGGTGTCCCAATCCAACATTTTTCACCACATATACAATCACACTATTGGAGACTTGAGTATGGTCCAATACCAATATCAGTCTGACACGCATTGATACGCAAACATCAATCATACTGTACATACTTTTATTGGTTATTTTATAGTGTGGAATATTAGAAAAGGCTTGATTAAGTGATATTAAAGAAAGAACAACAGTCAGTAACAGGAGGTATAAGTAAATTCATTAATCAATTAATTATTTACCAATGGGTTATGGTACATTCATTTTAACCTTAAACATGAGAATATTCTACAAATGAATTAAATACATTTAAAAAAAAATAAATTAGACGACCCCAAAACATCAATAAATCCAAGAATAACAAAACGTGATATTTCAAAGTGAAAAATAATCACTAATTTAACTTACACATAAGCATATTCTACAGTTGAATGGAACAAATACAAAAATATTGGAAGATCCTGAAAAAATCCTCAAAACAAAATATAAAGAAATGATTAAGTGCAAAATAACAAGTTCATTTCAGTATTTATTTAGTTCTGAAATCAAATCAGATTTAATCGGGTCAACCCTAGTTTGTACACGTTATTGACTATAATATTTCTTTATTTCCACATAATTGATATTTGTTATTGTGCATCCATGCACAGATGTTGCATATTCTTCTTGTTTTTAACACTGCTCATTTGGGAATCTAAGAAAGTGGAAGTAATTGGTATCAATATCAGAAAAAGCAGACACATTCCCTAAGTGCATGGAAGGGATTTTATGTGTCTTTTGAGATTAAACCAAAGGAGCAAACAATACTTTTGCACGACTCCAGGCATACCATGCTAAAACTGTGTAAGTTGAAATTAACTTTGATTAATTATGAAAACATTAAAGGAACTAACGTGGCGGCAGAAGCTATTAGTGTTGCAGCGAGAGACCAGCAGTTTATCAGGAAAAGATGTTAAAGCACGGACACAGAAAATAAATAAGTCTCCAGATAATATAAATTCTGTTTTGAGCGATCATCTGGAAGCTGTAAACAGTTAAGGCACACAACTTTGTCGCTAATGATGGTCGCGGCTTCTCACAGATTTGAAATATTATGAATTCAGAGTAGCAAACTGGTTATATCGTTCAAGGCGTAACACACACAAACACACACACACACGTACACAACTAGTATGATGCAATTTAATTTTGTTCGGTGTAACTAGCATCAGTTTGGTAGGAGAAAGTTAGACTTTAAAAGAGCGCAATACGCTATATACATAATATTTAGCTCATACAAACCTATTGTTCCATAAATCAAAGTTACTCAAATTTGCAAATTTAGTCGTTTTTCCAAACTCTTAAATTTGTATTTGAGGCCAAGAACAAATTATTACCTGAAAAATTCAAAAGTTTAGGTCAGTGTGTGGAATAAGATTCTGGAACAGTTTGCCAATGGAAATTAAAGAGTGTACACATATCAAGACATTTAAAAGAAAATATCTTTACGTTGTATGAATATTTTGAAAGTGTGTAATGTGTTTTGTGTGTATTTAATCAAAAATCATTTAAAGATAGGACAAAATGAATTTATTCACAGCAGCAATGGCTGGAAAACAGGATGATGAAAATGTGTTTTTTGTACCTGTAATGTAGGAAAAGGGGCGGGACTAATACATGTATACTTTCACCCACTCCATTTCCAAGACAAAAACGTGTGCAGTAATATATGTAATTGTTTTGTCTTTTTCTGGAGGAAAGCCATCTGCATCAAATATCTTGTTTGTTGTAATTTTGTTTTTGTTATTAGTGCTTTATTTATTTATTTATTTATTTATTTTAAAAATAAAACAGTATATCACATCATAACTTTAGCTAAATATGGCACTTTTTGTCTTTTTTTGTACATAAATGAAGGAGTGGATATTGACATATAACTCCTGGCAAAGAAATAATGGGATGTCAATTACAAGGTCTTTGCTCCCACTTTATTAGCGTATTGCTCGCTCATGTGGCTGTGTGTGTGTGTGTGTGTGTGTGTGTGTGTGTGTGTGTGTGTGTTTTCACATGTGTTGTACGTGCATTTGTGGCTCTTTGATGTGGTGATCAATGTTTCTCTGAGGCCTGGTTCAATAAACCATTAGATTCCCTCCCCTAAAGACATTCTGCCAACAGAACTTCATTAGTCCTGCGAATATACATGCAAAAAAAAGGGGGAAAAACATCAACAACAAAACAGCCAAAGTACCACACATACACATCCCTGTCTTACTAACTCTCCTCTGTTTACATGCTGTCACTAGGAACACCAAATTGGACCAGGGGCTAGTTTGTCTTCTTTGGCCTTTTAAGCCAAAGACGACTTCTGAGCACTCTACAGTATCTGCTATCGTTTGATCTAGCCTGAAAGGGCTGACTGTCTATTTGATGACCTGAACAAATAGGCTCTATATCAGACTTGATCGGGCATGATGGTAAATAGCATGGCAATGACAAACACATTTTCTTTCAGTGCACTGACAATTATTGTTTGTCTGTCACAACAGGAGAATGCTAGTGATAATATAGCATTAACTGTATTAATATATAATAGCTAGTGTTAGTACCTTAACCCTCCTATTATCCTTGGGGTCAATTTGACTCCATTCAGTGTTTATCATTCAGACAATAGACTTTTTTTTTGCTTCATTTTTCATGACTTTTCTTAATTTAACAGGAACAATTCATTAAGCATAAAATTATCCTGATTTTTTTTTTTTTTTTTGGTTTTTTTCAATTTGCTGAACACATTTCATGCATCAGTGTTTCCTCTGGGGTCAATTTGACCCAATTCAGTGTTTATCATTAAAAAAATAATAGTTGACTTTGTTTTAGTTTTTTTTATTCATATTTCATGACTTTCCCTAATTTGATGGGTACAATTGATTAAACATACAATTATCATGATGAGTTTTTTTTCAATGTGCTGAACACATATTGCACACACCAGTGTTTCTCTGGGGTCAATTTGACCCCAAGCTGTTTTAGCTGTGTAAAACCTGTCTGTTTGTGTGTCACCTTACATCCCCACACCTGCAGGTGGAGAGTTTATACTTTTGAGTTAATTTGAGAAGATTTGGATGAAAGATTTTCAAAATAAACTAACTCTAAAACTGAAAGTTTGACCTGATGGTGGCGCTGCAGGAAAGGTCATATCATCACCACAACCAATAGATTTCATACTCTTGTGGTCATTAATGCTCTCAGTACATTTGAACATATTTGGATGAAAACTATTTTAATTAAATGTATTCTAATTTAATAGTGTGGAATGTTGGTGGCGCTAGAGAACAGGTCATGGTTTTAGCATCACGGGGTTAATTATGTGTTCAACAAATAAACACAGTGCCTGACACAAAAACGTGGTCAACAATTTTCTGAAAATGCATTTCTGGTGGCAAATATCCCTGGGGTCAGATTGAGCCCAAGGGTAAATGTGTCCGTAACATTGAGATAATAATAGGAGGGTAAACAAACGATTTCAGTTTTGACATATTCTACAGTAACTCTATGTATTATCCATCTTGACATACAGTACACCTTACTCTCCATCTAACTTTGTTACCTTCCCTTAATTACATTTCCTTGTTTCTCAACCATTTGTCAATCAGTCCATTCTCAGGTTTATCATGCGATCAGAGTATTTGCGTGTCCGCGGTTGTGCGTGTTCTTCGGGCTTCTGCATTAATTAAAGGTGTGAATGCTAATTGGTCGGATCAATACCACGTCGTTAGACCTCAGGGGCTGACAGCCAATGGAAAATCGTTATGTGTCTGACATCACTGTCACGTTGCTAAATCTGCACAGCACTGTGACACATGCACACACCGCACTTCAACCCGTACTTTTACACACTAGCTAAAAAGGTGTGAATAAAGAAAGAAAAGAAACATGCTACCAACTGATAATCGTAGCCAGGGAGCAAAATAGAAGCACAATATATAATTAAAGGTTACATTGCCTGTATAGAAGCAATATACATATATAAAAAGAAATAAACAAGGACGTAGATTTTTTTTTTTTAAAGAGACACCATCAGTGCGACTGAAGCGATTTGAGTGCAATGTCTCAAAAGACCTTTTTGCACAGATCAATAGAAGTGTAGATACCATTTCCTCTGTGCTGTTAGGAGAAGAGGAATAAAATGTTGTTGTACTTTGTACAATGACAATAAAAAGACTCTGATGCTTCTGAAAGAGAAGGGAAAGAAAAGAAGCAAAGCTATACCTGTAGGGGCTGGAAAATACTTGCCTGTTGTAGATATCCAGTCAGCGACTGTATACCTGCTGTAACTTGCAATTGCATAGAATCAAACCCTGCTGACAATCAAACTGGGAAGTCACAAAATGTAAGGTTGAAATGAAACCATGCTCGATTCTAGGAAAAGGTAACACTTGAAGTTTTGTACATAAAGGCTGATATTATGTCATTGTTATGACATGACACCTGTCATTAGCATGAATAAGGTGTCATGTTTGTTACCCTAACCCCACTAGATTCCTCCATCAAACCCAAGAAAAGACAACATAGCTCCAAAGGTGTCATTATTTAGCAAACAACACTTAATGACAGCCTTCGTGACGCCTCATTCATGCTAACGACTGCGTAATGTCAGCATTATGTATAAAACTTCACGTTAAGTGTTATTGAAAACTCAAATCGTTGTCTGGTTTCAAGTAGGGTGGAACCATTAATTGCGTTTGCAATATTATCACAATATCATAAAATGCAATTTTCGGTAACACTTTAGTTTAGGGAACACCTATTAACTATTAATTAGCTGCTTATTAGCATTAATAACATATTGTCTCTTAATTAGACGTCATTAAGTACTTATTAATGCCTTATTATACACAACAGGGTAAGGATTAGGGTTTGGTTTAGCGATTAGGGTTAGGGTTAGGATAAGGGTTAACTTTAACCCTAACCCAAGCATGTTGAGCTCGTAATTCATATCCAACAACTTCCTTACTTACTACTAATAAGTAATAATTATAAGGTTATTAAGGAAAAACTCTTAGTTAATGGATTACTGGTTGTATAATAAGGCCATGCAGATTATGGTATTAATAAGTACTTAATAATGACTAATTAAGAGTCAACATGTTACTAATTTGCATGCTAATAAGCAACTAATTAATGGTTAATAGGTGTTCCCTAAACTAAAGTGTTACCCCATTTTCTAATCACAAAGGCTGCAGTTTATTTTTTGTTTCTTGTCCTGTCTTGTACTGTCCTGTTAAGTTCAGACAGTGTTTAAGAAGTGCAGTCCACATGAAACGTGAAGTTAGATATGTTGAAAAGGTAAAGCAACAGGTTTGTTTGCTTTATTGTTGTAATCTGTGTTTTAAAATGGATATTTTATATTTATTTAATATATAAAATAAATTGTTTAAATTGGTTTTTATGAAACAGATTGATTTATTGCTTGTGTTCATTGAAAAATAAATGACAAGAGGCCCTTGAAAAAAATTGAATCGCAATAGCAATGTTGAGGACAAAAATTGCAATCAGATTGTTTTCCAAAATTGTTCAGCCCTAGTTTCAAGTGTCCTCATGTTTTATTCTAATAAGAAAAGTCTGAGTAAATAAAAGATGAATCATGTACTTTTAATCCCCCATGAATTCTTATTATAACAAACAACTAAAAGAAAAACAATAAAAGAAAACAATAAATGAAATACATCATGCAAATTTTAAACTTTACCAAAACACAGCACTTAAAAATATAATGTAAAATAAATAGGACAGTAATTTAACTTTAAATACAATTGAAAATATAATCTTGATTGATTCTAAAGGGGGGGTTTCATGCTTTCATGGGGATTCATGGCGTCACTACAAGGCCTAGGGGAGTTTTCTTTCTTAATGTAAAATGTATGTACGTGTAAGTCTTTCAAAGGCATTCGTTTGTTGTGTATGCGTCTGTGATTGAATTAACAAAAGAGAAGGAAAGATA
This sequence comes from Gouania willdenowi, assembly GCF_900634775.1. Classification (NCBI taxonomy): domain Eukaryota; kingdom Metazoa; phylum Chordata; class Actinopteri; order Blenniiformes; family Gobiesocidae; genus Gouania; species Gouania willdenowi. The sequence continues at coordinate 9,536,150 of NC_041054.1, read as the reverse complement.
ATCATCACAGTGTTGATAACATCCGTGTTGCTTGGTTGCTCAGTTGAGGTGAACTTGGTTGCTTTGGGCATATGTGTATCAACCCAGCATGTGTGTGAAAGCTAATAACTGTGGTTACTGTAGCATGACTTATTAAATTTAACATCAAGGGACCCCTGGAAAGCTGACTGACAGACACCGGGACACGCAAGCGCAAACATGCACACACATACACACACGCGTGGGGGCCAAATCAAACTTCCTCAACTTGAAAACCAGAGAAATTAGCAACAGTTGAGGAATAATTCAATGTACTTCAAACATAATCCATCAGTTGCTGGTGGTTTTCCTGAGGTCGTTTAATGTCACTAGTCTGCTAACAAAGAAGGAAATGTGAAAGCGCAAACCGCAACCTCAAATTCATAAAGTAATCATCAGAAAAACACATTCTATAACAAGTTACTGCCAATAAGTAGTATATTTGCACAAAAAAAAGACAGATGTGTCAAGAAAATCGCAATCTGATGACTGTTGACAAAAAATAAAACTGAAAACATATTACTGTTCATGATCTTGCACAACATGTAAACATACTGAATGTTAAAAACTGCAATTCAAGATCCGCTTATTGTCTGATTTCCATTTATTTATTTTATTACAGTTTACCAATAACCAAATCCCAACAAGTTTTTTATGCTGTGCACATATCCTCAGACTGCATGATTACACTATGGGAGATAAGCTGGTGTATCAGAAAACAGTTATGGCTTCACTGCAAAATCAATTTGTAAAGATATATGGTATCACAGTAGGGACCTTGACTGGCTTCTAAAGCCAATTTTACTCCCACGTCTTACTCAAAACAGGCATTTCAATGTGATTCACGTGCATTTGTTGTTTGCATACATCAGGATCAGCTTTCCCAATGTCTTGCAAGTTTCTCTGATCTTTTATATGTTTGATTAAAGATGTTGCTTTATCGGTCTGTTCATGTACACGCTTTTCTGTTAATGTTGAATACTGCAAATGAATGCAAACTGACCTTGTTATGCTAATAAATTGTGATTATTATACTGTATGTTTAATCAATGTAAATACTTACTTTACCAATATCCAACAGGCCAAACATCAAAAACTGCACATTGAAAAGATAAAAAGGAAATATGAGTTGGTCAAATTATTCACGTTGGCAAGTCCTTCTTGCATCGAGTTATCTATTAAGTACTGAGCAATTGAGTTTTTTGAGGAATACATACAAATCCCCAATGTGCTACATGGGGTGTTCAGGGAAAAAAAAAAACATTTTTAAGGGTAAAGGTATTTCATTGAAGTGAGAAAGAATAATAGTAAAGTCCTTAATTGCTTTACTCATCATTGGATTGCAAAATTCATCGAGTTTCTCAAATTTTTTTAAATGGGGTGTCCATTTTTCGGGATTTGCTGTATGTTATTGTGGTTATCCATCCATCCATCCATTTTCAGACCCACTTGTCCCGGGGGTCTGCCGGTGCCAAGCTCCGGCTCTTATTGGGCGCTGGGCGGGGGTACACCCTGGACAGGGCGCCAGTCCATTGCAGGGCAACACAGACAGACAACCACTCACTCTCATTCACTCTTATGGGCAATTTAGAGACGCCCATCAACTTTACAGTCATTTTTTTTGGATTGTGGGAGGGAGCCGGAGTACCCGGAGGAAACCCACACAGCACGGGGAGATATTGTGGTTATTAATGATGATATAAATTTCTTCCAAGCATATAAAGTGTGAATGATCATGGTACCATGATCAAGATCACTGATCTAATTAACTGCCGATATCTGGCCAATACCTGTATCTAGCCAATACAATATTTGGGGCTTGGTGGAGTTTGCGCTCTCCGAGTGCACTTGTTATTTACTTTTTGGTCCGTGTCGGCCTATATTTGCCACCTACACAGATTTAGTGGCAATGTTGACAGCTCTTAGTTATGCCGATCCCTGTAAAAGCACTGGCGACTACCTACAGTTTGAGTTAAAATAATAGATAATTACTTGAGCCATGGACAGGGCTGGTATCAGTGAGAACCAGCAGGGCTACGAGTGCATATTTTAGTGTCTGACAAGCACAGTAGGTGCATCCTTAGCTTGTAATCACCAATTAATTTGTATAATCTTAACAGTGTGTCTTCCTAAGAAACACAATATCTAAAAATGCATTTAAATGTAAAACATATACTAGCCATTTAGATAAAGCGACTATTGCGGCAAAAGTCATTTGATAATTTCATCATTACTTTGATGATTAAATATTCAACTCAATTGAAGGGTTTTAAATATTTAAAACTGCTGATGGAAGGAACCTAAAGACGTTAGAGATTGAATTTACAGGTGATACAGTATATTCTAAATGCTGCCCGGAGCAGCTGTCTGAGTCACGATAACACAATCTGCCACATCAGCATGAGCCTGTACATTTTTTGGGGGGGGTATGCTAATCAGGTGACATCCCTCCTTGTTTGGCATGAGGGGTTGATTGGATGGACCGCAGTGGAGACCCTGGAAGAAAAACCATTTGACTGGTTGGCTGATATAATGCTACATGATGAATTGACATTGACCAAAGGGCCTGTATTATTATCATTGGACTTTCACATCTACACAAAGTCACACACTCAACAGCAGCACACAGCTTTACACACACATCTACACTGTTAATACCTATATACTTAGATTGCCCATATTTTAGTACGGTGGCCAGTGGTTGTCTGACAAACCTGAATATCAAATCAATATATCATCTGATGTAATTTCAATCCTGTTCCAGCACTGAGAGGTTTGGCAGCTACTCCCCATAATTCCATCATCGGGGTGTTTAATATCACTTAGATATGAGGTCAATAGATCATTTGCCAGCCTTCTTTTGTGTAACACTTCTATATTGCCACTCAAGGTACAAAAAGTCCAACCATTTTAAGGGTTTCATTCAGAAACCCTTCAACCTTTTGGATATTCTTTAAAAGTGAAGTCCTCTCCTTGGCATCAAATTGTCTGGCAGTGTCCTAGGAAAAGTAGATCATTGTATTAGTTAGTTTTATCCATTTATCTCAAGGGCCTCTCAGTTGTTGGATTTTTGGGTTGTCAAGCACCTTTTGAATTCTCCCGTGCCATATAATGAGCCATTTGGCAGCCATTGTGCTATTCTTACTTTATCTAGATGTCAAACTGATACATGGTGTGGGCCAGTGGTGAAGGTTTGACACCGTTATTTGGCAGCAATTTCTTACTGTCAAGGGAGCCATTGTATTACGAGGGTACAATAAATGACCAATGCTCCAAATAATGAGCCATTATCACTTGTTTTTGACACAAGCAAGCAAGAAAACCGTGAGTATTATCCATGATGTTATCTTAGGCGTTGGAGACTTGAGCATGTCGGAGCATGGATTTGGGCTGTTTTGTGGTTTTCTTCCACATCCCGGAGACTTTACTATAATTAATGTTGTGTCTGTAAGGATTCACAGTTCAAAGAATCCTAATTATCGTCCAGGGGGAAATTTGTTTCATATTCAAGATTTTAAGTGCTCTCAGTCCTTAACTTTGTTCTGAAAATATCAAAATCAAAAGGATCATAACAAGCCATTTAAGTGCACAATGATATTAAGTTATTGCTTTCGGAACATACAATATCAAAAGCAGGAATTGGCTGCATCTCTGTCTTTGAAAAGATGGCTAGTTGTAAACAGAAAGCACAGCAACTATGAGCCATGCATGTGCAGAAAAATCATCCTTTACTTGTTTCTTTGTGTTTATAGACAGAAAGTTTGTTGCTATAGCTTGGCAACATCTCAGGCCCCTCAGCAACTTTCTTCCAAAAAAGCGATTCGTGACAATTCTGGTTTACAATTAAAGTCCTGTGCACCCTAACTAATTACCCATAGAGCCAAAAAAGCTGCATCTATGGCTTTGAACTGCCATCTCGCCTGTGTATCTATAGAGACTTGCCATCAACCAATCGCCCATGACACGTGGATTATATCATCAGCAGAGGGCGAAACATTACCAATACTTGATTCTTCAGGTTTATGCAATTAAGTCACTGGAGCAGGGTATAGAGTTTATTTTAGTCCACTTTATTCCACTTGTTTCTGTCCACTAACCCCAACCAGTCAAGGCAGATGGCGCCACCTCTGAGCCTGGTTTTTCTGGAGATTTCTTCCCGTTAAAAGGAGGTTTATTGATGCTTATTCATGTGGGGTTTTTTTAAGAATTTTATATTTTGGGCTGGGGCTTCAACTCCAAAAAATATAAACTAAAAACAGGGTTTGTGTAGCGTTACAGAACTGCTTTCAATCTAACAACATTTATTTCCACAGAACCCATAAATAAGAAAGAACAAATATAGTATATGCAAGTGGTTATCCGCATTTTTTTGGTTCATTTTCTGAATCTAAATACACCCTTATGTCCAACTACAATATTTTGCTCAGAATGCTGTAAAAAAAAACAAAAAAAACAACTATAAAACATAATGATGGAATGAATGAGTGATAAAACACATCTTAAAGAATCTAATTTTGTAAATAAGTGGAAAGAAACAGTATTTAGTGCCTCATGAATAGATTTATTTCTATTACTTTGAGAAACGCTGGTATTTACAATAGAGTTTTTCAGATTTTGTTTTAGTTAGTTGAACAAGTATATAAATACAAACAGGGGTGACAAAGGAAGTGGTAAATTAATACAGATAATTTAAGACCTGACAAAATATAATTTAAGACCTAGTTTACAAAATATGGACACATTCAAGATTTGAAATCATCAAATGTAGTTTGTTCCTTGTTTGTTCATGTTTCTTTACCTTTTCTGAAAAGTGCTTTAAATGGGTCCTACCTGTCTTTATCCATGCTGGGTCAGCAGGTAGGTAGAGAAAGCAGAATTATTTAATTTCTCTTTCTTCATTTTGCTTCTCCTTCTAACGTCCCACGGCTTCACCTGTCAAATCCACTTTATGACAGTCCACTGTGATGTCAGCCCCTCCTATGGCGGGAGGGGCGTGTTGAGTAATGATTCGGCTGCGTTCAATTCTGCACAGCCGCAGAGTGACTACATTGACTCGTATTGAAGAGGAGTTACTGGGCATGAACAACTTTTAACAAGAATGGACGTTAAAGATTTCTGCGCCCCAAGGAGGAAACACGTCACCAATCAGACACAGACGAACAAAACAAATTTACACATCATTATTATCTCTATAATATTTATTCTGATTATCGAAATACAGATATACATTTGTTTCGTAGTATTTTTAATTCATTATTATTATTATTTTTTTAATGTCTTACTCTAACGTGCTGAGTGCTGGGGCGGCGCCCTAGCGCCGTCTATTGGCCAGCCGCAACTGACTGTTTTCTTCATTGGGATTTTAGCTATCTGTCCAACCCCAACCTAGAGAAGTGGATTGCACTTAGTCAGACCTCTACCTTCAGACCCGTCTAATGTGGGTGCCCCACCTGAAGACTAAGCTCCTGCTGGTATAGCTCTTAAGATCACTGAGGCACACAACCCCCCGACCACAATAAAGTGTCAATCCCTCAATTGGTAAACTTAAAAATAAATAAAAATATCCTTCATTCATATTTTATCAACCAACAACTTAACACATATCTTAACTGGATGATTTTGATTTTGATTCTGTGTTGAGTTCACCCAGAGGGAGGGGCCGTGGGGTCTTCTGGGGTTTCGGTGAAACTGCTTGCGTCGGATGGGAGTGAATTTCAACAGTTGTGGCTGTTTCAGTCTCCCTAAATAGTGAACAATCCCCTGTTGGCTCAATCATGGTCGCCATGGTAGCCGTGGTAACCATTGAGTATGGTCTGGTGACAACAGGGGGTGAAATGGGGGAAGGGGGGCCGGGGGGCTTTAGGCTCGGAGGTGGGCCCTGGCCACCTTTGCTATGGCCCTTGAGTCAGCTGAAATGTGCACCTCAGCCCTGGTGGTGATTGTGGGACATTATTGGGCTGTGGGGGAGGGGGCCTCTCTGGTGGTGATGAGACCCTGTCTCCCCCTCTGTCACCTCCTCCCCCTGCTCATTCACATCTTCTACATGAGATATGATGAGAACTTCCACCTGCTCCAGAGTCTCATCTTGGAAACGCATCCCCAGGTTGCATCGTGCCCAGGATGAGGCTACCCGCTGTGGGCACGCCCAGGAGGGCTTCAAACTCAACCATTATGGCCCCGTGTAGTGCAGTGACATGTAGTGCAGTGAGGTTCATGGCTGGTGAGGCACTGACTTTTTCAGAGTCAGATTTACAAATATTTGAACCCATTTACAGAGTAGCTTAAATTCACCATTCAACTGGCAACTTGCACATTGACTACTGGTTGTGTTTTATATCTCATATCAACATTATTACACACACAGAGACATATTTGATCATGGAAGAACATTATATTCATAGCGCATCAGAAAAAGAGCACATTTGCATTGCTCCCTGATTGTTTTCTTAATTTGCCATTGCAATTCCACAATTCATACTTAAATAAAACTAAAAAAAAATAAAACTGCAGTGTATTCACGGTCTTACCTTTACTCTTAATGTTTTACACACTGATAAAACTCAATTATGTTCTCAATTTAGTCAACAACAGCAGAAACTTAATGGAAGATTAAAGATTATTCATCATCAAATTTGTTATGATTACATTTGAAGATGTAAGTTAACTACAGCTTGCAGAAGTAACCTTGCAACTGTTACAAAGGTTGGCAACACATTCAATTCTATAGTAGCACTTCTGGTGATGAGATGGCTGAAAACAGAAAACAAGTGTATACGGACAGCGCAGTTATGACGCTTTCAGCCAGAAAAAATAGTGACTGAAAGCCTGGCTCTCTGTAGCCGTGTGTAGCACTGTCATAGAAGTGGTCTGAGGACCGCGACGACGACCCGACGAGGCCGCGGCTGTGTTCGTCACGGTCCCAATGTTAGGAGACCAATGTCCACCTGCCCTCATATCCCTGTCTATCCATAACAGGAGTAAAACAGCCAAAAGAAAGAAAAAGCAAGCCAGTAACACAACGTTTTGGTACTTAAAAGTACCTTCTTCAGGCAGACTTGCTTGCTAATACACGTGTAAAAACATGCAGGAACAGTGTGTAATAGATGTGTCTCTCGAGAAATCTGAGCATAGAGTGAGGAATCATAATATTTGATTTGAGAGGGCAAGACATTTATTTGAGGGGGCACTGCCCCCTCTAGCCCCTGCGTAGAGCCAGCCCCGATGCGACCTGATTAAATGGTGTTTTATGTTCTAATTTATAAATCCTTTCAAAAATAACATTGTCATATACTTTTTATCATTCTCAGGATAATGAGTTTATGATATTGGAAAGCCAACAGATAACTCACACATTTACAATAATAGCACATATTAAAAAAAAAAAAGATCCTCATTTTGCTCCAATATGTCCATACGAGTGTCTATATGCGTGAGTGTTTTGATCGATGCTGACCTTGCAGGAGCTGGAACAGCGTTGAGCCACATTGACACTGAAGATAATGAACGCACAGATTTTGTGCGCACACGTCCACATTCACCCAACACGCAGCATTGATTTTGCTTCCTTAAATCGCAGTAAACTCATTACATAATTAAAGGGAGCGTTTCTTTCCTTTTAGTATCTGCTCTTATTTCTTTTTCCTCTTTTGGCTCAGATGTGCATTTCTAATTACTTTTCCCTTTTTTTTTTCTATTTCTCTTTTCATTTACTTATTCTTTACTCCATCCCTATCCTCTCAAAATCACTCATACTTTACACTTGTCAGCTATATATACACATGGGAATATGTAAGACATGTGCATGTATTGTGTACTACTACACACACAAACACACCTTAGTGCCAGCCTGTGAAAACCACTTTTCTCCTGGGAAGGCTCTGACAAATCCGCTATCATTTTAAATGTATGAACAGAGCCAGAGTTGTGTAAATATGTAAGCATGCACCCCCTCATGTAGCGGTCTCGTGTGTATGTCTTGTGGGTGCTAAATAATAAGTGCCCGAGGGGCGGATTCACTAAAGGTTTGGGGGTATTAAAACATCACTCCACACTCTAATAAGGGGTACAAACCCCAGAGAATCAGGACTGTGCTTCTTTAATGCATCTCAATGCACCCACAATCCATTTAGTGCGTTTCCCTCTGATGAATACGTAAAGTAGGCGGATCTCATAAGTGGCGCAATAAAATGGGAGGGGAAAATGCAAATTAATTAATGCAGTGGGTGCAATGCAATTCATCAAACCTGGAACTGCTTGCGGTGATTGTTTTAGCACTGGAAAATAGTACGACTGACAAGCAGGTGCAAACGCACACGTAGAGATCTGCTACAGAAAATATTGACACAAAACACAGCATACTCGGAGACGGAAAATAAGACTCCAGTTAACGTTTCTAGCATAAGAAAACAATTTCAATAAAACAATAGTCAATATTAACAGCCACTGAATAAAGAAATGCATGTAAAGTATGTGTGTGAGAGTGAAAAAGCTGGACGTGCACCCGCGGTGGCGCGCGTGGATGCTTTGCGTAGGGATCCATGGAGGTCGCTCCGGATGCATCGCTCCAATGAGTCTTTCTTTCCCTAATTTGATCGTAAAACTCTCGTGTCGTGTTGATGGCAGGAGTGTCAGGCCAGAATCAGCTGAGCAGCATGCGTAATTTACGCAGCAATGGCACAAAATTCACAAATGGGTGCGTGACTATTCAGGAGCTCAGACCTGCTGGGTGACGCTCAATAGACCATCTTCAAATGGTGATTGACTGATTGACAGACTGTGTTGCTGCACTAACTCAGATCAATGTCATCAACAAATCAATAGGATGGTTTCTGTCCAAATCCCACTGTTTTAAGAGCAAAATTACAGAACCTAGGTTTTATGTTAGGTTGTTGTTTTTTGGTTTAAAAAAAAAAATACACTAAAATTTTTTATTTTTTTTCTACATTATCACATGTTTGTGTTAAATGGAGTCGAACCCCGTAGCAACAGTTTCGAAACAGTTTTCCATTAATTGAAAAAAATATTTTTAAATCCTTTCAAACCTTTTAGAAAGACAGAAGAGGTTAAAACCATCTTTGCACTAGGTGATATAAATGTTGCTGCATAGCCTACATCCATGAGGAAGTTTATCTATTCTATAAATGAGATTAAGTTTTGGATTGAAAAAAACTGAATGATACAGCGTCTAGGGAAGGAGAAGGACATACAGGGTAGGATAGAATTGTCAATCCTCTTCTCGCGCCGTGTGGAGAAAAAGATGTGAATAATTTATCATTTGTGTAATAAGTAAGTGCATGCTCAGTCAAATACTCACTTTCACAGACTTTAATTTTGCTTTAATGGAGGGAACTGAATTTAGAATCAATTAAAACATTCAGAGTAAGTGTTTAAAGATTAAAAGAGACAACTGGGGACAAGCTTCAATTGATGTTGTGTCTAAATATGGATACAGAGACAACTGTACACTGAGATTTGGCACAAATTTGTCAATGAGGCACCTTTACCTCGACACCATCTTCAACTAATCAAACAATGCACTCGTCTAATTTTACTTCTTTTGACTCATTCTAATCACAAACCCTTCTGAAAGCATCTACGTTTCTTCATCCTGTACGGATAAAGTACATTTAAAATTCTGTATCAAACAGACCAAATGTGGATTTTAGATAAATAAAAAAAAACTACCTTTGTCGGACTACAACATTTTGCTTAGAATTCAATGGAAAAAACAACAATAGAGCATAATGATGGAACTAATGCTTGATAAAACACATTTTAAAGTATCTCATTTTATAAATGAGCGGAATGAAACAGTATTTAGTGCCTCCTGAATGAATTTACAGTATTTCTCTAGTTTTTATAATTTCTGCTCATCTCATGCGTGGTGTGAGACAATGACTAATCAAGATCATTTTCATCATTATTAATATGATCATCACTTTTAACTAAAAAAACACATTTTTAATGTTTTTGTTTGATAATTTTCCATTTCCTCTCTGTCAAGTACCCCCTGTTGTGCCATTGCGTACCCCCATTTGAGGAACACTGCCCTAGATTGCACTTCCACATGTATAAAATATGTAAATAATCAAGCAATAAATAACATATTTGTGCCAATAGAATCTTCACTTTAAATTCCTTGATTCTGTGACTCATTTTTGTATACATTTTAGTGGACTGTAGTGGGATTTTCTGTGAAAGATTGCAGGATGTTGGGCGGAAAAAATAAGTCCTTTTACATTTTGAGACAAAAAAGGAGTTTCACGTGTCAAACTCAAGGCCCGGGGGCCAAATCCGGTCCTTCAGAGCATCAAATGTGGCCGTATAAATCATTGTGTAAATGACCAACTAATTCAGTTGTAGATAGCTGGGGCCTCTCTCCCTCCCCCCCTGTAATGCCATTGAGTACCCCTAGGGGTACACATACCTGCATTTGAAAAACACTGCCTTAGACCATTTGCTACCATTTGTTATTCCCTCTTATCTCATTCTATTATCAATGATTCACAGTTTTTATATGCATTTTCTTAAGCCTGTATATATATATATATATATATATATATATATATATATATATATATATATAGCAGATAAAGCAGAAACACAGGCAGTGGAAGCTGGAGGTCCAGAGTGAGGAGGAAACACAGAAGCAGTCAAGAAAGGTTGGGGATGATTAGAGTGAAAAGAAATCTCAGTTGACTTGTTGGTCACATGATGACATGTTCCTGGAAAAAAGAACATGTTCTTCAGTCTGTGAACATGAGCAGTGCATGTGTGTGCAAAGCGTATATCCATGCATGTAAATGTCTAGATTTTTCCACACATGCCTATGTCTCTGGACACATGCATGTGTCTTGATGTTTATTGTATGAACATGGATTATGCACGTGTATGCTCGAGGTGAACACATTTTAGAATCATACTGTATCAGAAGCTTTCATGTGTCAGACGTGTGGACACTCAGATTTGAATCATTCGTGTCTTAATTCTTTATAGCTGAGTGAACTACAGAATCACCACCAGCCACTAAGCAAATTCATAAATGTAGGTATATGTTTGATGAGATTCATGAGAATGGTTGGAAATGTACTTACAACACAACAAACAAACATCAAAAATAAAATAAAATACAAAATAAGTATAAATGGTATAGGGAAGACATTTTAAATTGTAGTGATTAGCACTCCCTGCTTTATTAACATTACAGTGGGTGGTTTAATGTTGTGGACAGGCCATTTTTGATAATATAAATACAAACAATACTTTTTTTTTTTTTTGTTTCCCTTTTACGTCAGTGGTTCTCAACATTTTTTGGATCGTGTCCCCATCTTTAATATCAAGAATTTCCTGGTGACCCTAAAGACAGAATTACAATTTTTATCATGTTTGTTATACTGTAATAAAAAAATAGTAGCCAAGAGAAATGACAAGTTGTGCCAGCTCAGATATTTATCATTATTGTTATTATTATTAACTGGATTCATATTTGACAAAGTGCAAGTATAAAATATAGTTGTTTAGGATTGAGTGTGTTTTAATTTGAAAAATGATATGATCAGATATATTGGAAAAAAATATTTTAATTAGTATACCATATTTTTTAGACTACAAGGTGCACTTAAAATCCTTTAATTTTCTCAAAAATCGACAGTGTGCCTTATAATCAGGTGCGCCTTATGTATGAAATTAATATGTCAAAATGTTTTACTACAACTTTAGTAAACTATGAAGCTGCACTGCTTGATGGATTTTTGGCACTTTGTGGCGACCGTAGTCAGGCGCCTCGTGGAGTGATATGTACCAGTACTGTGCTTCAACATACTGAACTGTGAGTGTAATGTTCTATATTTTATGTGTTAAACCTGAACAATGTTGAGAGTTATTGTTAATGAGTTGAATAAAGTTTGACTTATCTGACTATTTTGTTTCGTTTAATGCGTATTAATAATAATAATAATAATAATAATAATAATAATAATAACAAACCAGTGCGCCTTATATTCTGGTGCGCCTTATGTATGGGAATAGACCCAGTCAGACCCATTCATTGATAGTGCGCCTTATAATCCGTTGCGCCTTATAGTCCGAAAAATACAGTATATATATATATATATATATATATATATATATATATTTTTTTTTTTTTTTTCAATTACTAGACATATCAAGCGATCTCATTTAAACTTTAGGTGACCCCAAGGTTGAAAACCACTGCTTTTATGCCTTTAATCTTTTCTTTTCAAAGTTGTAGTTTTTTTAGTGCCTCAATTTTACTAAGGAAGTAAGAGAAAAAACAAAATTAAAATAAATATATTGATAAAAACAATTAAAAAATAAATCTAAAAGGGGTTACGAGACAAGGGAAGTAAAAAAAAAAAAAAGGGAATAATTCTGACTGTCTTCATAGTAGAAAAAATAAGCAATGCCTCTATGTGTGTGTGTGTGCGTGTGTGTATGCATGCGCATAAGTTCTGGGATAATCTGTGATTCTGTCTCATCAGCGCAATATCAAACTGCCTCCAACATTATGCTAAATAATACATCACTGTGAATCATAGTGATTCACACCCTCGTACGCACACACATTCACGTGCACACACACACACACAGTGCATGTGATGCACCCCTGCCTGAATTAGTTATGACCTGACAGGCTTGAGAGGAAGAGGAAGAAGAAGACCAACAATCACATCAAAGTGCATCCCATCAAACACAGAGGTCAGTTAGAATTACTCCACCTTTGCACCATCTTTGCCAAAACACCCTTTTTTTCCATGCACTGATATATGCCCTGACCAATCTCAGCTCTCTATTGTGTATGTTTCATAATTTACATTCACAGTTTCTGCAAAAAAAAAAAAAAAAAAAAAACGTAACCTATTTCATTGATGAAGAAGAGGCGAGGCCTCGTTCTCACCATCCGTATCCTCGTCTGAGTCCCAAGCCATTTGTAGACCAGGCAGGTTATAGAAGCCCGCAGGCAGCGTTAGTGTGTGCCCCGAGGTGTACTCTTAACTTTATGTGTCTGTAATGCATGTATGAGAAAATGTCCAGAAGGTTTACGTTGGAATTTCAAACAAACCTTTTTTCTTTTCCAACACTTGGGATTTTTTCCAGATATTCATTTTTAATACATTTATAGAAACACATTTACGCCTATACCAGTTTCTCCAAGATCTTAACCTTTTTCATAATTATTGCAGGCAAAAAATGTCAACACTTTGAGAGACTTAAGTTACTAATATTTGTGGGTAATGTTTAACATTTGGGGAGAATCTAGCATTTCCTGTAAGAAAAGATTAGCTTAATTCATTTTAATAAACAATTTCAGGTACGATTTTTGAATAACTGGAATGTTGTAATATAAATATACATTATTAAAGTAAAAAAAAAAAATCTCCTAACATTCCACATGTAATATGTAGGTTTAAGTTTGTATTGCTTTTTGATTTACAATTATTATTTTGTTGAATATTTTAATTTGTCTTCTGATATAGATTTTTGTGTATATATTATTTTTCCTCATACCATCCTTATATTTCTTTAGGTTATTTTTTATCATTATTATTATTATTGTTTCTGGTTTGTTTTTTACTCTCTGTTCTTTGCACCGACTGTTTTTAAACTGAACTTGGCAAATAAAAACCTCTGATTCTGATATATCAAAATGTAATTGTTTATTTTGTCTCCTGAATTGTTTATTTGTTGGCCTTTATTTTAACTTGTTTGTGTTTATTTAAAGGGGTGGATCTCTTATACAAGCCGTTTGGGCTTCGTTCCCTCCTTGCACCTTTAATGTGTGCTAAATAAATAAATGAAAAAAATGTTATGATAAATGTGAAAAAAGATGTACAAAAAACACATTTACACACACACTTTATACTATTAATTATTAGTCTGTGACTCATATTAGTGCATTTTACCATGAAAAACATTTAATTCCATTAGTTTTTTTATGAAATGCGACACGATTCTCTGACGCTGTGCATAGATCAGTTAACAAGTCCTTGTCGTGATGAACTACCAAAATGTAGGTTGGAGATTGGATGAAACCTTTTGTATTTTATTCTGGTTTTTTTTTTTTTTTTTTTTAATGATTATTTCAGATTCACTTCGCCGTTAAAAAAAAAAGAAGAAAGAAATTCTTTTTTGTCGAGTATCTTTCCTAAAATATATAAACTAATTAAATGGACTTGATTTTATATAGCGCTTTATCACCACACTGAAGCAGTCTCAAAGTGCTTTACATATCAACTCATTCACCCAATCACTCTCACATTCACACACCAGTGGGACAGGACTGCCATGCAAGGCGCTAGTCGACCACTGGGAGCAACTTAAGGTTCAGTGTCTTGCCCAAGGACACTTCGACACATAGTCAGGTACTGGGATCGAACCCCCAAACTCTTGATCAGACGATGACCCTCTACCACCTGAGCCACGGTCGCCCTTAAACTGTCATAATGTTCAGAAGTCTTGTTTTTAAATAAAAAACGCTCTTACCTTTAATGGACATACCAATGGTGACAATGACACTATTTTAATCTTATTTTGAAAGCAATCGTTGTTGCCGAACCTTCCCTGCAAAGATCCAATGTTTGGAATATCTCCAAAAACTGATTAAGTAGAAGGATTACATGGACTGTGTATGACTTGCCAAAATGGCTCAAGCCAAGGAGGATAATTCCTTCAGAGAAAATCTCCTCCTTATATAAATATGCATCGTAGCTCTGGGCTGTGGACTGTGACAAGCTGAATATGGAAAGAGGACAAAAGGATCATTGGCATAATGCAATGGATTTTTTCAAATTCCCAATTTGGCCTGGTTTAGGCACACGCTCAAACACACACACACACACACGCACGCATACACACAGGCGCAAACACAAAAAGAAAGGGAGTGGACCACGGGCAACGACGTAAATTTTTGTGCCAATTAAAAAATCTGGGACAACTGCTTCGACATCCAAGTGGCACCGATACAAAAGCAGAGACACAACATGTGTCGAGACACTTCAGCAATCAGCGATAATGTGATCGTGCAACAAACTGCTCTCAGAAAATGACAAGAAATACATGAAGAAAAACATTTCCACACAACCGTTTAAAACATGTTTACTGCCAACATGAAAAGGAACAAAACCATTATATTTGGTTTACTAATTAAATAGTATTTAAATTTGATTTGATTTTTAGGCATTTTAATAAAATAATGTAATTCTGGCAAAAATAAATCTTGCAAAATCCAGAATCATTAAGAGGTGCTGTGCAATCACTGAGGAATTTTGCAACCAAGGCAAGATTCATTGCATCACATTAATTTCCATTGGCAATGAAGATATCTTTATACAAGAACTTAAACGTTTTTGTCTTTGACCATGTTTTTTTTTTTTTTTTTTTAGAAAACAAAAACCCAATAAAAATAGTAAAAAGAAACCAAACCAAAACAAAACAAAACATAAAATAATAAATAAAAACACATTTAATACAAACAAACCCTAAACATTATTTAAATATATAAGTTAGGGCTGGGTGATACGGACCAAAATTCATATCTCTATATATTTTCTCAAAATGCCGATATGCGATAAAATTCCTGATATTTTTAACTCAGTCTTACCGGAAAAACAATTCTAGGTTAAATTTAAATTTGCGCGTGAAAAAAGCCACACAGGCACATTTATTAACAAAAAGCTGCACAATATGTGTCGCTGCTTTCGATATGAAAGCAGTGACTCCTAATGACTATTTTATTCCAAAATAAGATATAAAATATATCAATATAGGGTATATGCTAATTTCTATATCGCCAAAATAGAAAACTCGATATATCTTGAATCTCTATATATTGCCCAGGCTTAATATAAATACAATAGGGATGTAACGATTCACTCAACTCCCGATACGATTCGATTCACGATACTGGGTTCACGATACGATTCTCTCACGATTTTTTCATTTACAAAATGGGACTGTAGACAAATTTTATTTTTGGGGAAAAAAATAGAAAATACTGTATTATTTTCATTTTATTTTTCATTGTCAAAAGAATTCCTTGATAAACTATACAAAACAATGCAATTTAACTAAAAATAAATCTTGAATTAAATAAATAAAGGAATAATACAAATGAAAATGAAGCCTATTAATTTAAATTCTGGTTCTATAATAAACAATGCAAAACTGCATAATAGTTTTTTTTCTTTTAAAAGTGCAACTGAAAATGTATTTTGTGCCTTAACAATTGGACTTTAAAAAAAACAAAAAACCGTGATTGCAATAATTTACATCATATTTGTTTGGACCAGCAGAGGGCGCTGGTAACACAGTGGTCGGTTGGCGTGCAGATATCTTGCAGTGAAGAAGAGATGCTATGCTAGCAGACAGAGCTAATAGAAAAATGTGACTTTTACAGATATTCAAGTAATATTACAGATATTCTTTCAGTGCTAAAGGGGTAATGAATCATTTATTAACATATTTAAGAGTAGAAGGCGGCCAGAAAGAAAGTATTAGCAGACTCCGCTCGCCGCCAACACTTCCGGATAGCGCCCTCTGCTGGTTAAAAAAAGTACTGCGATTCAATTGTCAGAAAATCGATATCAACCGTGATACCTATGAATCGATTTTTAACTGCCTTACGATTAATCGTTACATCTCTAAAATACAATATTACCAATAAAAAATGTAACAAGTGACAGAAAATAGAATTAGGAGAAATGCACAAAAAAAACTGTGATGGACTGGCGCCCTGTCCAGGGTGTACCCCCGCCAAGCGCCCTATGAGAGCCGGAGATTGGCACCGGCAGACCCCCGCGACCCTGTCAAAACAGGAATAAGCGGGTAAGAAAATGGATGGATGGATGGGCACAAAAAAAACTATTACAATTTCATAAGAAAATGAACGTATGGCACTGGAGCTAATAAACAATGCCATTTTTTCCAACATGATTTAAATTATAATACTGATTCCAGTTGGTGGTTATTATCAGAATTCTTACTTTGGGAGAAAAAAAGCACATTATAAATGTACAGTATTTTTCATTTGTTTCTTCTCTGTCACATCTTTATGCACCTCTGGTAGACGCTTTTAGGCTCTTTTGTTTCATGCGCTGCCTTGATGAGAACATCAAAGCTTTTTTTCTAATCTAACGTTAATCTTGGATGTTTAACATTCATGTGAAACAGAGTTGATATGTGCGAGAGCTAATCTTTTTCATCTCCTTTACTATTCATATCTCTTCTTTAATCTGTAAATACTGTGTGATGGTGGTGTTTGTTCAGCCCCCAGGAAGAAGGGGGCAAACCGAGGTGTGTGAAACCCTTCACTCTGCTCGTCGGCTACTGTCGCTAACCTCTTTGTTTTCTCTCCATTGATTTTCTAAGCTTATTTACAACAAAACTAATGTGCTGGAGTTAGTTAAAGGTCATACTATGTATTATTTTTGGGTGAAATATTCACAAACACTCTTGCTGAGCACTGCTCGCAAGTGAAACACATATTTTACTACAAACTCTTGACTTGGAAGCTTGTGGCAGCGTCTTTGTCAAAAAAAAAAACCCCCACAACTACCTAAAGCATGATTTTTTTTATTTTATTTTGAATCTAAATCATTGGACACAGTCTCGCTTCAAAATGGGTTTCTTACTCCCTCTGCACCTGGAGCTCACCATATACGCCCCCGTTTCCCTTCCTTGCTTCCAAATACATGAACTTGTCACCCATCCATTTCAGAGTTTACACCCATATTGAGTTGAAAGGAATCACAAAAAATGTGTTTGAGTTCAGAACATAGCAGCGAATATTTTCAGTATTTTAAAGGTCTCTGGAAGGAGCTGCATCGAAGAAATAACACTCCCTCAGCGAGAGCACGGAAAACAGCTTCTAAGTGAGTGCCGCTTTATTCAAGGGTACAGGGTTGGAAGTAAAGTCTTACAAATGTACTTTTTTTAAAAAATTTAGTTATTCTTTAAAAACAAAAAAAAAAAACACCTTTTACTGACACATTCACAGTCCTACGTTACTGTGAAATGATACACTGGTCAGTGTAACACGATAAGAACTTTTTTCTTTTCTCATAGATGTTTCAGACACGCCCACTGACCTTCATAGTTGAGCTTGAATCCATGTGCGGAAACGGCAAAGTCACTGGTCAACCTCAAAGACAAGACGTTTCCTGTACTGGTGACCGGGGCTGGAATCTGGAAGCCGGTTAACCTGGAGAAACACAAATAAGGAAGAAAAAAAAACATTACTTTTTATACATAAGGCTGATATTACGCTGTCATTATCTGTCATTAGCATCAATAAGGTGTAATGAAGGCTGTCATTGAGTGTCTTTTGCTAAATTAGGACAACTTTTGCTAAATTAGGATGCCTTTGGAGCTATGTTGGCATTTTTGAGTTAAGTGGAGGGATTTAGTGGGGTTAAGGTTAGGGTTAAGGTTAAGGTTAAAGTTAGGGTTAAGGTTAAAGTTAGGGTAACGACAAGTTGGGGTTAAGAAGGACACTTAATGACAGCCATGTCATAATAATGACAGCGTACTGTCAGCTTTATGTTTTCACTTCAAGTTATTCGAGAAAGTAAACCCAACAGAGTGCCAATAAAAATGTTCGTATTTCGTATAAACCAGTGGTCCACAACTATCGGGCGCAAATAAAAGAACATATTTTAGAAGTTATATTTCATTTCTTTTGCTTGGTGTTTTATTTTGAAAGAAGTCATGTGTCTGTTTTAAAGCTCATCCCTCTTGCACTTGATCTTGGTCTCAAATGGGTTTGATGCTCTGATACAAATAGCTGCACCACAGTCCGGTTGGAGACCAGAATGAATTTGAGATGAATTTGAAAAAAGCAAAACACGTGTACATTTGTAGAGAAACAAAACTAAATGGCATGTTATCAATATCATTGGTATATATTATTTTAAGAAATAGATTTTATGTCGCTTTTCAAATCACTACCGCCATCTCTGATCGTCTTTGGAAGCTTCTCGGCAAATAATGGATTGAGTAACTTAATCTAACTGTTATTTTCTAGATTTGGCTAATTTATCTCTTTGAACAATCAAATAACACAAAGTGGGTGGTTGACCAAGCATCTGCAAACAAAGCATATTGTACCATTTATTAAACTGTGACCAGTTTCCTTGACTTGCATTGATTGGGAGAACATGAAAACTCCACACAGGTCTTTAGGTCCACCATGGATAACAACCTTGGGACTTTCTTGTGGTGAGGCAGAAATAGCATGACAATGCTCACCACTATGTTTCTTATGCTATTTTAACGTTAGTTTGCTCAGATAGTTAGTTTTTTTCTTTCCTCTACTGCATAACCTTGAATTTCTTGACCATTTGTGTCCACCTATAAATGTAGCTTTCCTGAAGGCTCATCTATCTTCACTTCAGTCACTTACACTTTGCAATATTTGAACAGAATAAGAACATGCATACGTGATATTTTTAATAAAATGTATTTTTCCCTCTGCCTAACTTACTATATATAAAGGTGTACGTCTAACAGTGCTGGCTTATATCTAATGCAATTGCAATTCAACCCTGACATAGCATCATCCCTCTTCAAACAAAGTATACGGTTTTTTTTTTGTTCATAATTGACAGATTGATTTATGTAAATTTTGTTTTCTCTTGTCTCAGTTTGATTTGAATGTTCTTATAATATTGTATGTATAGTTTTACCTAATTCAGCTTAGCATTTGGTAGCACTTTGAGCTCTTACATGTCAACATTAGCATTTATCCTGCCTTTGTATTTATTTATTTTTTTCTCTACTCTTCTTTTCTCTGTGCCATCATCTCTTTTTCATGATTGCTACACTCTCATCTCATCAAATGCCGATGACCATGTTTTTAGTTGGTGGTTGTCATACATATGCACCATCCACTAACCATTCTATGTATCAATCATTCTTTTCATCTCAACCTTTCTTCAAGACTCTTCAGTTTGCTTTCTATTCATATACCTAAATAATATCTCATATCTCTGAGGCAACGTTGATTTCTTCTTTTTGCCCATATGCGACCAGTATCCAATCTGTTGAAGACAGTTTGAACAGCACAAATCTGATTTTTTTTTTTTTTTTAAATCTGATATGTATCTGATGTTGTGCAAAACAACTGCTGTGAACGACCAGGTTCATTCTATCCCACCTTTACGTCATTGAAATATGATAAACATTATAATCCTGCGTCCCAGGAGGAGTGGCGAAGGAAAAAAAAACGCAGATAATTCACTTTGTAATTGTAATTAGAATTGGACATTTTTATAAAAACAGTCAATTACAATGTAATTAAACGCAAACCGGTGGAAACATGTTACAGTTCTATGGCTTACATTTATGTACTAAACAATTATTAAAATATGTTTTGGATCAAGTTTACCTGTCAGTTCTCTTCAGGATAATTTTACCATTTAATAAATACATTTAAATCTAGGGTTAAAAAAGACTGAGACACCCACACCAAAAATATTAATACCAATATTCTCATGTTTAAGAAAGCTTAACCAAGTAACCAAGAGATGTAAAACTAATTGGATGATAGATAATATTTTTTTTGTGTATTTTACTGCTGATTTAAAACAAGGGTCAAAACTGACCCGTTATCATAAGAGACGCTAACAGAAAGTAACACAAAAGGAAGATTATGCTTTGTAATTGACTTGCAGGGGTAATAAAAATAATTGTATTGTATTAATTGTGTAATTGTGTATAAACTGCTGAACAAGCACACAAAAACATCTGATTTTTCTTTTCTTTTCTAAAAAAGAAAGACCTGCTGTGTAATCATAGTTTTAGTTTCTCCTACCGTGCATGTTGATCATCATTTCTCAACTGAATCTGCCATTTTCTACTTCTTCATTCCGCCTCTTTGGTCTGATCGCCGTGAAATTAAAATCAAATCCAATTTCTCAGGATTGCTTAACCATCTCTGTATTTTCGCCACTTTTTGTCAAACCATCATCATTTGTGATTGTGATGCAATGACTGTACTGTCGAACTATCTGTTTTTGTTTCTGATACTTTACGATGGAACCATGGTGAAAGATTTCCAGCCAATGCAAACCCAAATTGATGACTGAACGTTTGCTTTGCAGTGGGGATTTTGGTGTGGAAATTGTGGTGGGGCCACACAGTACTCACGCAAGAAAATCTGATTCAATCCAAACATTCAATCACACATTTAGTGCAATAAGAGATCATAACACATCTGATGACAACATTCCAGCTCAATAATGCCGTCTAGAATCACTATCACAACAATCGGACCTAATAGCCTATTACCATAGCAACACCACCACCAAAGGACAGAGTTAATGCTCTCCCATGATCCAACACTCCATACTGAAACAATGTGTTTTGGTCTCCACTTTTAACACTCTCTGATTGACATTTTTAGAAAAGTTTTGCACATTGCATTGTGGGATGTGTCGTCCTGTAGATGGATGCATGGAGTTGTTTTACTTCATTCTTATTGTGACTTATTGTGTTTCTTCGCTAGGCCAGTGATCATTTTGGCAGCAAATGTTGATTGTTTTAGCCTTTAACCTTAGTTTAAGTCAAAATGTAGTTATCAGGAATATTTTACTCCTCGTTTTTGTCAAATAAATGACATCAACATTGTAGTTGTCTAAATCTGTTACAGATATAGTCGACTAAAATATAAAGCATAAAAGTTTACGCATTTTCCCTAAATCCTTTATCAACCTGATATGAGATGGAATTAAGGCTTGTTCGTGGAAACCCTAATATAATTATCAGCCATTGTTTTGCTGCAACGTTCAATCCGTGACAAAACCGTTAACGTGTTGAGAAGTGACTTTGGCTAGTTAGTTTTTAGGGGCAAACACAAGAAAACACGGTAAAAATGAAGTAAAAAGACTTCTATGCATCCATCTGCAGGACTCCACATCCCACAATGCAATGCACCAAACTTTTCAGACAGTTGCTGGGTTTCCATTACAGATTTTCACAAAATAAAAGCGATATTTCTAAATGTGGAGAAGGTAATATTGCGCTTGGGCATGTGCCTCGTAACTCCCGTGAAATTTTTTCAAAATTCAGGTGTTTTCATTACCAGTTTTTATTGCGCTATTTAGATTTCACGTATTTCCAAGGATAATGGAAACACAGCTAGTGAAAATAAGCGCGTTTACAGTGAAAATCAAAAAAACTTTAAGGCAATTTCAGTCTTTTACATCTTTTTTCACGCAAATATTATTTAATGTATTAATTTTTGAGGCCTACACTATCTTTAACTGACACCCCCCCCCAAAGTTTACCCAAAAGGTATATTGAAGTAAAGTTTACATTAATTATCTCAAATATGGGACAAATGTCATGTTTTAGACTTTATTTGATCCAGAATAAAAACCACCTTTTCCTCACCTTTTACTTTACGCCCTGTAGATTTATTTCTGTTACCGGTGTTCAAAGTTCAGGGTCTACAGTGAGTGATTGATTAACAACACTATTGTGAGTGACATATACGGGCGCCCCACTCCCCATCACCCTCTTAAACACAACACACACAGATGCACCCACACGCATTCTCACACAGTGAGTCATTTTTCAGGTTACAGTACATATGCTCAATAGTCACTGGTGTGTCTTGTAAATCAGTCATCCGCTACGTAACCTGAACTCAATGTGTGTGCCTATGTGTGTGTATGTTTGCTGACGGTCCTTGACCATGGTGCCATGCAATCTATTAAATTAGGCACACATACACACTTACACGTACACACACGTAAACTCAAGACAACGGATGCACAAAACACACACAGAAGCCCCCTCCCTAGGTCACCCTTACACCCCAATCATTGACTGTCTTCATTCATCACAGACTGAGTGGAGTGAGAATATGACAGATTGAGGAGGGGGGCAAGGTAAACTAAGACGTCTAACATACCCAAGTGGGAATAATAGGAAATTAATGAGCGCAAACGGGTGCATTTTCTATGAGTTCGTAAAGGGCATGATGATTTAATATCATAACAAATAATGTTTGCTACGGTAACAAATGGTTTCTTGAAAATACCATTTTCTGATTGAATGACCTTTGAAGTCTTTAAAACCAAGGAATACAAAAACCCCATACCCTTTCTTATGTACGCTACACTGTGCCTGAGCATCCTGTTTCATGCTCAAACCAGTGTATGCAATGTGCCGTTAGCCCCCACTAAGTATTCCACTTTTACTCCTTCAAGTGACCATTGTGTCCCTGTGTGCAGATATGTCAGCTTGACTTTGGTCTTGTGTGTGCACGTCAATCTTTGTCACACTTATTGGCCTCCTGCAGTGCAAACATCCACTCGCACCAATCCCCCTCTCTGCGATGACTGTGGACGATAAGCTTTTAAATGGTGAACCATTACAGAGGAAGAAGGTTCTGAGGTTGTGCAGTTCTCTCTGTGCACCCCTTTCAAAGAGTGCCAGAAGTATAGAATATTGGATTAACCTTCCTGTCAGCCCGAGAAATTCAAAAATAAACAAGCCAATATTCCCACTGAACTGATGCACTCTAAAGATCTGTACTGGGGACCAACATGTAGCTTCTTCTTGGAATGTAAAATAAATATTTCTCGATATTTTTCACAATAAATGTAGATAAAGCAAGAAAGTGCGATAAAATATACTTATTTAAAATATTTTAGATTGATTTTTTTGAATAGAATAGATAACTAAAAATAAGAAAATGAAATGAATGAATACAAAAATATGTAAGAGCACTCCACCAAGCATCAAATATCCTCTTTGCCAATTTATTGGCAGTTATCTGGATCAATGAACCTGATCATGGTACCATCATTACAATCCCCATTATTAACCACACAGTAGGTCCAAATGTATGGGCACAAAAAAAAAAAAAAAAAATCACAAATTGTGCAATCCGGATCAAATTAAGAGGAAACTACTAGGAACCAACCCTAGTAGTTGGTTCCTAGTTGACTGACCAACATATCAGTCAATTTTTTTGAAATTCTGTCATTGATGGGAGACGGTGCAATTGATTTTTCAATTTATGAAAGTTTATTGATTCAATCCCCCCTAAAATGTAATGGAATCTTCCATAGTGCAAGGTCTATCCTTCTTTAAAACCTCAAAATCTGTTATGTACTTTTGACGGCGGTGAAACATTGGTGAAAATACAGTATTACCTCCTTGACTGAGGTAACAAATAAGCTGTTAATAAAGTGTCGTAAATTCTCTCTGCCCCGCCATCTGTTTTTCACATTTCTCAGGTTGTGTAAAATATGAATTATGACCATCACTTGTTTACAAAGAAGAAGCCAGGGCCTCTCTTTATATCTATATATCTTTACTTTATATAGGCAAGAGGACAAGGCATCTACCAGCATAAAGTATCCAGAAGTGTAAAAATTAGTGAGAGGAGTGGTCGAATCAAGGATATATGCAAAAAGCACACAGAAGTTGGCGGGAGAAGCAAGATGTAGTCAAAATTAGAATTGGAATTAAACTTAGAGGACTAATTAATGGCTAGGTTGGAGAAGAATGCTGTATTTGTATTTGAGAATAAAAAATAAGCCTTTTGTATTTTAACTAAAGCCAGACTTTGTCAACACTGCACCATGCCAAGAATCCTGGAGAAAGAATAACCCTCGGATGAAAATGAGGTAAAGATACAACAAAAGTCAGATATCTGATAAAATTGTTAGAACCTTATATATATATATATATATATATATATATATATATATATATATATATATATATATATGTATATATATATATTTTTTTTTATTTTATCAGCGCTGTCTATCCTCTTATATTCATAAAATCACAGATATTTACAAAGCAAACAGAATAACTCATCAATGCTTGTTGCCCTGTGAAGTGCAAGGCTGATTAGAAAAGAGTGAATAAAATATAGGAAATATGTGTTTGTTTTTTGGGTGTCTTTAAACTTAAAAACAGACCTATTGGATTTTAACTATACTGCTTTTCTTTGCGTGTCCTTTCTTTGTGTAAAAAGGAGTTGTTTCCAGATTTAAATGATAAATGTTGTGCACAAGCACCCACACCCAGCCCTCCGTCTGTCATGGTCTTACTCTCTCTCCTTCAGTTAGATAGATTGTGAGTGCAACCCCCTAGAGCTAAAGCTTGTTTAGGCTGCTGGCTACCCCATCAGTAGCCATTAATCTTTACTTGCATATATAGAGCAGGGGGCAAACAAAACACATAAATACATGTTATCCAAAAGGGCCACGAGTTAAATTTGAATGTGCAAAAATGTTGCGTTAGCTTGCAAGGCTTACACCTGTATTTGGTAGATAGGTAGAGACAGATTGCATGTGTCTGCTGGCCTTTAAAGTGGGGGTGTCAGGATTGACAGGACCTTTAAGGGACAGTCGTTAAAAAGATGTATGGATGCAGGGAGACAGAGCAAAAGGGAGGATGAAACGGGATGGAGAGGCAGAGGCAGGATGTGAGGGAAGAAATATAATGATAGAAAGACATACACAAGCACACAACTTATGCACCCGGTGCACAGTTTGTGTTCAATTGATTTTTTTTTTTTTTTACACCTATAAATACACGTATTACTTTCCAAATGCAACCTTTAGTTCATTACCTTTTAACTGAAAAATGGCGTGCAAATATTTTTTTTTTTAAACTGGGCACCCTATCATAATATAATGCACTATATAATAGAGACCAAGGAAAGATAAATCCTCCACTACTCTTAAAGCTGCACCTAAGTCCCAAAAACAAAGAAGATGCGGGTTCTTCAGGCAAAAAAAAGCAAAAAAAAGCAAGTAAGGTCCAAATAGTAACACCAAAAACCAATTCAACTCCAGCAATAAAAGTGTGCTGTGCAATTCTAAAACGATCTCAAAGACGGCAAAAGATATCGATTAAAAACAAGATACCCAGGAGCAGCATTTATTTTTATCCAAACAAGGCACTATCTAGTGAAGAAACAAATCATACTTTGTTTTCATGGTTGGCTGCACACTTAAGGTGATACACAACCAATTTGTTGAATAATAAAACTATGTTACCAATTTGTGTAAGAAAGGTCTTTGAAGGCCTCTATATTAACTTTCAGCCTTCAAACACCTCATCTCTCTTATGTATATTATACTTAAACTCTTATACTTATGTTTTTACTGTATTTTCTTATTATACCGGTGTTCCTGTGTGTAAGTACCAAGAGGAGTGACACACAATGCATTTCACTGCACATTGTACGCTGTATGATTGTGTATGTGACAAATAAGGTTGATTTAATTTTTTTTATGTGATTTGCCTTATACATTATAAAAACTTAAACGTTTAAAATGAAGACATTTACTTTTATGATATTTTATTTGAAACGGCCCAAAAAATTACTTTTGTTATGATGGTGGCAACATATAACACTTTTTTTTAAAATGTGGGCATTGCCATTTTGGAAATTTAAGTCCAAATCCTAAATATTGGTTGTCTTTTATCTCATAAAACCAATTGGCGTTACGTGAATGGCACATTTGCTTGAGTAATTATTACATCACAGTTTGTCAAACTTTTAAAGTGCTTTTCATTGCATATACAGCTTCTAAATCACCTCTCAATCCTACTAGTAACATTTATGTATAGTCATCTTTCAGTTGAGCTGCCCTTGTAATTTGGGTTGAGCATCTCTTTAAAGATTTAGACTGCTGTAATATTTATTCTGACAAAATATGAAAAAATGTTTGGCACAAAATCAAGGACAGTAACAACTGAGTGAGTCACAAACTTATATTTTAACTGTAAAAGCAAAATGTCTCAAAAAGGTAGCTGCATACAGATATAAAAATATAAATAATTAACAAATGCATGTAAGCCCACACAAAAGCACTTTTAACAAATCTAAGTTTAACGGGGACATATTATGAAAAATCCACTTTTGCAGTTTTTTTTTTTTAATCACATGAGGTAACTCGAATGTCCATCGGCACACAAAATGTGAAATAAATTCATCCAGTTGTTTTTTTTTTGTGGTCTTTGTAAGTCTTACAACAGAGAAAATTGCTCCGTATCAAATTTTCCAGATTTGTGACATCACAAGTCAAATCCCTGGTAACTCCACCCCAAACCCGATGAAAACTTTTGCGAAAGACCGCCATTGTTTTTCTCGCTAGCGAAGGAGTGATGGCTACTGGTAAAACTAAATACAGAACTTTCCTGCTGCCAGTGCTGCGCCTCCACAGTGAACATACACTGTAGTGGAAGCACTACAGTGTATGTTCATGCGGAGGTGTACTCCTCTCTTCTTTCGCCTTGTATCGCTGTTCTGATGTGTTTGTGGCATAATGTGATGCAGTAATTGGAGAAAACAAATGATTATCATATTATTTTCACTATTCCTGTAGTTAAAAGAGCAGAGGAGGAGGAGAAAGTGACTCAGCAGATTAACACTCCGGTGAGAGTTTGAATGACTGCTGCTGTTGCTGTGAGACCCTAAGCGCTGAGACGCACTCAGTGTTTTACTGTAATTTGCAGTTTTTTTTGGCTGAAAACAATAACAACAGTGTGTGGATAGAAAAAAATTAATCGTTCTGGTGATCACTGATCACCCTTTAAATGAGCGAGACATGAAGTGAGTGAGCATCCCACTCATGAATATGCATAAGTGGGCCTCGAAATGGCCCGATTTCAGAACTGTTCAGAAATTGACTTTTCAGAGGCTAAAACTCTGGAAAACTGGAAAGTTTGGGAAAATAATCCTTGAATACTATGTTTTTTAGGTTCTTAGAACAAATGGAGATGGGTCCCCTTTAAAGCAACCAACAGTTAGAAATTGTAGAATAAAAACATTGTTATTTCAAAATATTAAAACTTGAATATTATTTAAACCACTATGTAAACTACTGACTATATTGGTCCAATGACAGACAGTGATTAATTGATACATCAGCATAGCGTGTGCATGTGTTACAGTCGGTACATAGTCTTTTAATTGAATTTTTTTATGTCTGCCTTAAAGGATAATGGACAGAGTAACAGAGCAGAG
Source organism: Gouania willdenowi (assembly GCF_900634775.1). Lineage (NCBI taxonomy): Eukaryota > Metazoa > Chordata > Actinopteri > Blenniiformes > Gobiesocidae > Gouania > Gouania willdenowi. The sequence goes on along the minus strand of NC_041054.1, from coordinate 9,508,111 downwards.
AGAAACACAGTGTTCTTCCTCTCACTGTGTGAAAGCCTTTTTGTCCCTTTTCTATTCACTGGATTTCCCTGTGGGGTCAGAATGAATTGCAAGTATGAGAACTATACCTGTTAACTTGTTACACTACGTAATTGCGCACCCACAAACGACAAGTTATGCAAATTGAACAGTTGTTAGTTTAACTTGTACCTATAATTGGGTTATTTCAATGAAGAGAACCAGAGTAACCCTTTATATACTGCATGTAAAGTAAAAAGAAAGCAAAACTTAACAGTAATGCAGCCCATGGATAGAGTCCATGTTGATAATGACAGCAAATTTTGATTTATTTTCAGATGTACTCTAAGATTTTAGTTGACTAAATCTCGTTACAGATATAGTCAAGATGGGGTCGATTCATCAAAAAATTTGATTTTGTCCCACGTGAAACAAGTATAGTTTTGTTTTTATTGGTGGACAAAAATATAATTTCATTTAATATAGTTTTTGTTAACATGTTTGTTTATTTTTTTTTTTTTATAAGCCAGTCAAGTTATTGTCACTCAAAAAAAATCACTGGTTGAAGTAAACGAAAATGCACGGAATTATACTTTCTAATAAACATGATTGGTTTTGTATGTAAATAAGGCATTTGTAAAATGTAATTAAATTTAGTGTCAGCTTTCCCAGCATAGAGTGGGCATATAAATTAGGCCCAGAGGAGGTAATGGTGACCCTAACCTTGAACCTCTAAAGTCTAATTCAGTCTTTCATAAGAGAGTCTCTCATAACTGATACATTGTAATTTCATTTGAATAATGTAGCTTTATTTTCTCACCTTTAGCAGTCCAAAGCTATTATAATGGAGGACAGGTTTTAGCATTTACATTCACTCACAGAGGAATATCCATCCAACGATAGGTACCCTGCCTAACACATGATCATTTTTTTTTTTTTATTGCGCACCCAGATTCCCACTTCATTGTAAAATGTTTTAAACTTGTTTTTTTTTTGTTTCTGGGCTAAATCAAAAAGGGCTTAGTTTACTTGACCTTTAAAGCAGTCGTTTTCAACACCACCACCTAAAAAGATGAGCGAATCCATTGCAGATGTTTGAACCAATGTTATGAGGCAGTAATCAAGTCGAACGTATTTTCCACATTGGTGTAGATGACTCAGACTGACAGAAACATGGAGAAATCTGCTCCTAATGGTCAGATTTAGGACACTGGGCTCATTATCTAGTAAGAAGACTGTATAATGAAGATGACATTTAAACTACTTAACCAGCTTACTTTGAAGGGAAATAACGAGAAAAAAAGGGAAGAACTTTCCAACCAAAATATAAATGTCGTAAAAGGAATAATCTTCTTTAGTTCACTGACTGAGAAGTTTGAAATGGATTGAAAAAAGTAATCCAGGTAGATTAACTTGTGTTTCACAATGAAACTTTGAATATTATGGGTGATTAAAATGCACATATTCAATGTTGTAATTAAACTTACTTTTAAGCAATGTACAGCACATTTGTCACATTGGTTAGACAGGATTTTAATATAAAAAAATCAATCAAAAATGAAAGTCCTTTAAATGCATTTTTTTTGTGTACATGCACAAAGAAGGAGAAATCAAACATGTAAAAACCTACAGATAAAAACAACGGAAAGCAAACTGACTCAAATAGAGTTAAGGTAACCAAAATAGGAGTTTAATCTTAACCCAACAAACAGAATGGGGCCAATTCCAATAATAAATAATGCAAATAAAGTAATCAGGAAGAATGAATCCCCTCTGGGGGGTCTGTGGGTCCTCCCCCATAAAAAATTTAACAAAATGCATGCAATTTCCTGCATTCTGGTGCATTTTAGCCTCATGAACAAGTAAAAAAATCCAAATAAAAACGTTGGTAGAATAATCTTACTGAACTCAATCACACTTCTGTCACAACAGTGCATAATGAATAAAACTGAATTTCTTTACTTTTCATTTCATGTTGCAACCACAGGATGACGGGGTTGATACAGGTAGAAGAAAGTCAAATGTAATGCCTAAATACTATATTTTATTGGCACAAATGCAGCTGAATATGTTTTAGACCATAAATATATTATTTTCAATTCACTTATACAGTAAAAGTTGTTCAGCAATGTCATAATTTCCCAAAAAATTCAGATTTAACGGCAGTTTCAATCAAATTTGATAATTTTTAGTAACAATTAAGGCCTTGATATTGTCACAGTTCATTAAATAGTTTTAATGCTTTTTAATGCACCACGAAAAACCTGAATTACACAAATGTAAGAAAAGTTTTCCATCTGTTTGTCTGAAAATGAAACAAATTGTTGACAGATTGTTGTTTTGTTGATCTCATCAAGCTTTTCTTGATGAATATGGCAAACCACAAGGTTTTGTGTCTTTTTTAACATAGATCTGTGTTTAAACGTCAAAGTGCACTGAAGCTGCGCTCTGCTTCAGAGGTTAGGGTTAGTGTTGGCCATGGAGCCAACGGGGGAAAAGCGTAAAGAAGTACGGGCGGCCAAACGTGCGGTAGTGCGCCTACGCCAAGAGGAGCACCCGTGCTGCGTAGGGAGTAAAACAGTCTGCACTGTTGCGTTCCCTCTCAAGGAAAACAGATCCACTGTGGCCAGTGCGTAACGGGCCCGTGACTGTTCCACAACCTCCGGGTGTAAAGACCACTCCCCGTGTACCGGCGCGTCCCTGAACAACAGGTTTGCGCCCGTGTTCAGGACTTCCGGGGTGTGCGTCGCTCTCAGTGAGAGGAGACGACCACATCTCCATAGGATCCAAGCCCAAAATCAAACCAATGCCCTGAAAGCTTTCACCTGTTCCACTGAGAAGCACACCGTAAAAGACGCCGAGTGCATGGATAGTACCAGGAAGACTATAACCAGGCATATAAATGCGTTATGTATTTTGTCATTAAATGGTTGTAAAATACATCAAACATCAACCTTTTTAACTAAATGTTTTGGAATATATGTTATATGTTGATAAATTAGACCAGTTTGAATATTTGTGGTGTTGTAACCCCCATCCCCCGTATTTTACACCTATGGTCGACACACAGAAAGAAACATAACATGAATGCAATAAGATAAATAAAAAAACGCATGTAAACCAAAGTCAGTAGATTATACTAGCTTCTGTTGTTGATCCATGCAGCACAGAAAAGGAACGTCGTTATCCATTGCCGAGGTCGTGGTGTACCTTTTCACATAATAATTAAGAGAACGATCAAGATGTTTTACTAGATAAGTTTCATTTTTAGAGGGATTTCCAGAGTTGAATTAGACCAGCAGGAGAACGGTCTTTGTTTTTGGGTTTTACGTTTTCAAATATCTTCTTAAACATTTATGCACCCATTTTATTAACTTTTTAGTTCCAGCTTTGTAGTTTGTGTTTTTACTTCCTGTTTTACCAAAACATTAACCAACATTAGCAGATATTTCTAAACCCAGCAACTCATCATCCATTTTCTAGATTAATTTTGCTTTTATCTGTGATCTGCCTTTTCTTCCCCCTGTTCCATCAGCACGTATTGCCAGCTAGTGTCTCCATGCCTTGCTCCAGGGGCAGTGTGTGCCGGCTCCCTGGCTGATCATAGACGGAGCCGAGCTGCTTGACACCTGGTGACCGCCCTGAAGGCACCATAATTGTGTGTGCGCGTATATGTGCTAGCGGGCTGATCGGCATCTTCAGGGGATTATCATTTGGGCCAAAGGGATTACTGGAAATGCTGAGGGGTGAGTACATATGATATACTGAAGATGGAGATTACATTTTAATTACCCCAATTTTGTCTCACATTTTATAACTACTTAATAGATTGTACAATTGCTAAGGCCTCACCCAGCAGAGTGTTAATATTTGAACCAAAAAAACAGGGTAAATATCTTCCCAATTCAAAAAAGGGCAACACTTTTTTTGGGTTAATTGAGCACAACTTGGTTCCTGATTAGTTTAGACCAAAAAGATCCGGGTCGCCCGTCCGCTCTTGCGTGGAATAGCTTCAGTTCATGTACAATCAAGGCATGTTTATTATTTAACGTTGATAAAGCACTATAACTCCTGCTGTGGAGATTGAGTGACTGGGTGTGTCTTAACTGCTCCATGAGCCCCGCCTTAAATCTAAGGGTTGATTTCTTTAAGGATCTGAGTTTTATAAAGTTTGTGTAACTTCTTAACACATCAGCACTGAAGACATTCGACAAAAAAACGCTCTTGTGCGATTGCTGTGCAAACTACTGTTGAACTTTTTTCCAATATTGTTTCAACATAAAGTTGACATGATAATCATACTGTAAGCCCACTCACTTCAATTGTGCAAAGTCATTTTTTAATCATACTTAAAATCAATTCTTGTTGTCTTCCACAATTTTGCGTTGATTATAATCTTTGGTTAATTATAATAATTACATCAAAAAAAAAAAAAAAAAAAAAAAAAAAAACTCCTGACAAAGCAATTTGGGGAGTTCACGCATAATCAGGCATAATCACGTTTGCTGATTGGAATGAGTGATTGCACATAATGAGTGAGGAAAATAACTATTTTCTCATTAGAATGAACAGGTCATTGAGAAAGGAAAAGTGGAGGTTTTAGTTATGACAACTGTAGCAATGACGTACAGGCAGGGTAGGCAGGGCTTACCCAAGGGTGAAGTGATATTTTGATTATTTGTTTTAATTATATCATTTTTTTTTTTTTCCGATAGCCTACAGTATACTTTCATACATAAATTCAAAAGTGTCAGCATTTTGTGCTTTTCATAGCCCGAATGACTCAACACCGCTATTTCCTGGTATGGCAGAGACGCTTCACAAGTTACTCTCACTCCTGCGCTGTACTAGTAAGGCAAGAGGAAGCCACACCCTCTCCCAAAGGCACACTGTTGCTCTAACTGTGGCCCTCATCATCATCAATGTGTGGATGGGTTTGCGCATGCGTAGTCAGTTCCCCAATATGAAAACCATTTACGTAAAAAGGAGGATCGCTACGCAGCCTTTGGACATAACCGTGCTGCTATGCTAAATGCTATACGTACATTCACAGTGCATTAGTGAATTGATACAGCGTGGTCGCTGCTACGTTCACTAGCTAGTGGGCGGGATAACACTACAGGCAGGATGACAGCGTTAGAGACTATAAAGAAAATTTCACAACTTTATTTTGAGGAAAAACGACAGCTTTTAAAAGATGGGAGACCAACACCTGAGCTACCAGACCTTCAGCAAAGGAAAGGTCAGAAAATTGATCGTACTTTTTACAGTGAAGTGGTCCAAAGGGTTGTTGTTGTCATTTTCTCTGTGTTTCTGTTTCCAACACAAACAACGGATGAGCTGCCGTGTCATGAGATATATCTTGTTGGGAGAGTATGGATGCTGCTATTGAATAATTGTTTATGTTTCTCTAATGGTGTTTTACAATCTTGATTTTGTTACATTAACACTTTCCAGCAAAAACATATGAAATTGTCATTGGCGTTGACACTGGTGGTCTGGATTTGCAACGCCCTGCCTACCCAACCCTAGTGCTCACGGCACGTCACTGAACTGTAGATGATACATCATTTGTATTTAAAGTGTGACAAAAGGTGCTGCAGAGGCTCAGAAGGAAGTAGTTCTTTAAAAACTGAACCTCTACAGTAAAGATTATCTTCATAACCAGTGTCTATTGAAAGGCCAGCACTGGCTATCAGCATCAAATTAATAGCGTTTTGGAAGAAAAGAGAGAAGTTTAAATTAATTTTAGGAAAAGAAGACGACAAGGAAAGTTTGGAAAGTGAAAGTAAACGAGAGTTGAAGCAGGGAATTACGTTCATTCAGTGAATGGATTGAAAGAGAAGTTTTAAGGAAGGGAAAGTGAATGTTGATTTGGGTTAAGAGATACTTTAATTTAAAGAAAGTTAAAATGAGAAACCTCCAATCATTTAATTTATGCTAATGCCCGGGGTAGCAGCAAGTCATTCTTTAACTGATACTCAAGCACCAGATGAAGGTTATTGTCCAAGCAGTAAAACATTGGACCAGCTTTTTCCCTTGCACAGAATATTATGGTCTCAAAGGTTTTCCATGTGAGTTTGGATAGATTTCTTCTAGGAAATACTTTAGGGAAATCGTCAATTGAAATAGCCAGAAATAACTCGTAGCGTAGTAATATCAGGTACTGTATATCAATAATGTATCAGAATTATTGCGATTTGGCAAATTTTAAGCAGTGACACGGGATAAGTCATATTAAAAAGGTTTTCTCATTTAAATCAGTTAAGAAAGTTTTCATATCTTAGCAATGTATAAACTGTTCAAAATTTAAATAAACACTGGTTTTAGCTTCAGACAAGATTTTAGACAGAACAGAAAACAGCCACATAGAGAAAAAAAAAACACTTCCGTTAGTCTTCCTTCCTGTCTTTATAATATGAGAAATGCTGTCTTCTCGCTCCCTCTCTCTCTCCTACAGGGCAGAACTGATGCAGGAAGAGATGAAATACAACTACCTAAGGGGTAAACACACCTCAGTTCACGCTCACAGAAACCACTCACTCACACACCTACATTTACATGTGCAGCTCTCGCATTCTGCCCCCAAAAAGTGCACTCACGTCTGCACCAGAATATTGTCCCAACATCAAAGTCCATATTTGTTTATCCTAGCACCAATCACACACTGCAGTTTCCCATGGGCTTTGGTGTGTGCTTTCCTTCTGTGCCAGGCTATAGTTGGTGGATGACTTGTCACATGCCTGCATATTTGTGCAGTCTGTGGGTCTTTGGTTTTTGACTGTTTGTACGCGTCTCTATGTGTCTGTGCTTGTGCCCTAACCAGGTGTAAAATTGGTGCTACACAGAACTGTGGATACAAACTGGGTCAGGGCACAACGAAGAAGCTGTGATGTTTTGCTCTTTTTTACTGACTCAAGTAAAATCTGATCATCGGGATTCTAAATACGGTGAGTCATTTTGAGTCTCACCCAGAGTGTGGGAATCCGCGTTCGCACACAGGCTTTGTCCTTGGAAACCTGCCTAAGCCCACTGGTTCAAGGCAGAAAAGGCCTTGATACTCAAAGTCTGCTAAAACTGTGAATCAGATATTCAAATTGATTAAGGATCATATGCGGAGTTTGAGATTCTTGCCAAGGGGGGGCAAAAGAAAATATTGAATAAAATATATATATATCTTGAGATTCGCGCCAACCACAATATGTGTAACAGACAAAAATGCAAAAATGATTAGTAACATAAATGATAATATTAATGTCCAAATTGTTGTTCTCCCGTTCTCAACCCCCATGTTATTTGTGACTGTTTCTATGTTTTCTTTAGATGGAATGGTACTGGAATGTATAGCACTTTGTGGTTGTTACCTGTGAAAAGCGCTCTATAAATAAAGAAAGTTTACTTACTTATTTGAAAAATAAGGTTGAAAAAAGTAGAATTTAAGCACTACAATGCATACTTGCGCAAAGGATGCAATTCATAACAGCAATGCATTTTTCATCTTCAAAAACCAGTCATTTGAAAGGTCACAGACATTCACAGCTGGAAAGCCTATAATCATCACCATCACAGCTATAACACAATGTCAGTCTCATGGTATGTTAAGTTCTACAGTTCAACCAAAGTGTTTGTCCTAATGAACCAGAACACAACAGACAAAGTGCACGTTCTGTCACATACAGTACTTTAGATTGCTTAGTTATCATCCATCCCTTATTGATGATAAATGCATTCCTTTTTTCCGCACAAAGATTTATGTTGAATATTATGATAAACCACCTAAGATCTTGCATAAGCAGTATACTACTTTTTTAGACTTAGGTAAATTGACTATTAAAAAGCACGCCTAGAGACTTAAATTGCTGAAGTGTTGAGATCTGTTAAAATACAATTAGCATTTGTAGCTGAGGAAGCTTTTATGGAAGAGAAACATTTATGTTCATTAACTGAAGCTTAAAACAAATTTATTTGGTATGAAGTCTTTTTGTTGATTGACTAAAATATCTAGAGTCAAACTCGGATCAAAGTATTTCAGTCAGGGATATTTTGTTGTAAAAATGTAGGTGTGACTGCCCTCTATGGGTTGAAGCGCAACCAATACAATCAGATTTTGCTATTGGCTGAGAATGGTGGTTTGTGACATGATAGTGGCTTCTAATGTTGGAGATTTTACAGTATAGACTGGACGTGTTTTTAATTTCCAGCCTGAATGCAAACCTCAGGGTTTGTTTACTCTTTAAACTTCCAAGAGGACCATTTTTGAACAATATTGAAAACCGACAGCGATTAGAAATACAGATTTTTTAATCTTTTAAACGTACACAACTTCTGTGTCTACAATCTTGTTCATTCCATTAAAACAACCATTCTGACGACTTCAAGATACATTTGTCCTACTCCTTGGATGTTTGTGTAAATCTAGCTATTGTTCTGCTGCTCGCTCAAGGATCCAGCAACTGATTGTTTACCAAGCTACATTTAATCAATCAATGAAAACAATTTTCTCTATCACTTTTCATGGAGGACATACAACACAAAGTACTTCACGCTGCTTACGACCCCAAGACCTCATTCCTAAAACCTGCACAAGTCAGTAGTAAAACCCGAATGAGAAAACAAATACACAGATATGAAGATTAAGTGGTGTGGTTGGCTGTGGAAAGACTAGTGAGGAAGTGCCATTTAAAAAGGAACCCAAGGGGGTGGTCATTACCCTCGACAACCTGGCCAGATGCACTGAGTCCCACTTTAATCATCATTGTGAGACTTCCCTGATGAAAAAAAGTTAAAAATGTTCCCACTCAGTAGCACCAATTTCACACACTCACAGATGAAGAGACCAAGCGCACTAACCATTTATATAAAATATAAATATGAGTTGATTGTGATAGATATAAAAATGAGTAGGTAATCAGCTTTTTTCCCATTGTCTCCATTTAGAAGTGTGCTTCTTTAAAGCAGAACTAAGTAACTTTTTCACCTTAATAAATCCTTCTTGTATTCCCTGTGAGGGTAATACAAGTGTTTATGGGGTCATCGGGGGGTCTTTCATCCCTCCCTGCTGTCTCTGGTCAGAAAACAGCACTTGCAACTTTTCTGCCTCTGACCCGGTGGCAAGACGTACTGCTTTACGGCAGCCCAATACAAACTAATGCTAGATTATGACCAGCCCCATGGCTGCACACGGTTGTCTACGAATTCACCTTTCATTTCACTATCTTCACTTCACTTGTATCATGGTGGAGCCAGCAAAAAAAAAGGCAGAGAAGATATTTGTCCAAGGAACGGAGCAACTCCACGTAGTAACTGCTGAGCAGCAATCATACACACTGTTGTCGTAGTGTGTGTGAATGCGCAACAGGCCCGGACACACACTCGCAACCCAGCACTCCATCAGGCAGCACACACACAAAAATATCCATCCATTTTCAGAACCGCTTCATCAGCTCACAAACACATCACACACATTTCCACACTGCCTTCTGTATTACTCCCACATCATTCATTTATTTTACTTGTATCTCTTTCCCATACTGTTCACATGGTCACATGGGACTATATGTGTGAAAGCAACTTTAGTGTCACTGTTGTATACAAATTTTTCAGTGATCGGTTCCTACCGTCTTGGGAGAGCAAAGGTTCACATGTAGCTGTGGGGTGGGGCAGGCGGCGGGGGGTGCTGGGTGTTTACAACAGTGTAATAACCAAAAGGGACCTTTAGAGGGCACTCTATGCGCAAGTTACTTAGTTCTGCTTTAACCAGTAGGCCACCACTGGTCAGATAAACATTTTGTTTTTGCAAGTTCAAGCATAAGATAACCTCTACATGACTCATTTACTAATGGTTGCATCAGCCAAACATACCCATATAAGAAAAAGACACGTGATTGGAACGCTAATTAAAAAAATTACCATCTACCAACCATTTTAGCACAATGAGTAAGGAGACCAATCTCCTGCATGCTTGTGTGCTGCATAGCAAATTTAGGATGTGATTTTTATTTTTTTTTTCCTATGAAAAGTCTTGGCTTTGTATTGAGCAGAAATGGAGGTGCCTGATATTATACATCTAATTATGAGCAAATTTTGCAGTGCTCCAGTAAGTGGCTCATTTCAAGTCTTTTATTTCACTTCGCTTCAAAAACCTCATTATGCTAGTTTTCAAATAGTTTGACCCACTTTATGTTGCAATTATCAAACTCCATCCTCATTGGATTATATATTTTGGATTCTTGCAGAAACCATAATTCATTTTAATTAATTTAATTATTTTAATGTTTTAATGTTTTACCATCTAACAACATCTGACATGTTTTCAGGTGCTCCAACCACCATGTCTTATTTTACTTCTAAAAGTCCAGCCAAGAGAAAACCTCTACTGTGGTTTCCATCATTAACACTTGTATTTCATCTGTTCCTGTGTGACCAAAAACTCTCAGACACTCTTGTGGCTCTCACTTAATATCAATTTTCCAACAGATGGTAAATTCTCTAAAGTCCTCTTGTTGTCCCAATCACGTACTTGGTTAGCTTCTGTGCCAATGCCTTAGCAGGCTTTTACAACAATAATACATCAGCAACTGACGGGAAGCCAGTCATTACAAATGGCAGCTTGTGACACAGTAGAGCATCTGCTAGCAACACCCGAAGATACAATTGAAGTAAATAATGACTAATACTCAACTTAATGCATATTTTGAACCAACCAGTCATCCAGTGTAAATGTAGGTCTCTTTTTCCAGAGGTATTTTTTTTAATGCAATTTATTAAAAGCTGTTTTGGCTTAAAGGCATGTGTGATTTTGACTAATCACACGCAAGGACAAATTGATGCTTTGCTTTGATACGCTTTGAAAATATTGGTTTGACCTCATAACTTTGCCCTTCTGTCTCTTTTCCCCCCTTCTCTTCTTTATCTCTCCCTACTAATCATTAGTCATAATTACATTAACAAAGTGTTAATTCCTGAATGGTTATTTAGATTATTTTTCCTCATTTTCCTCATTAGCTTGAATAGGGTGTCATGAAGGCTGTCATTAAGTGTCGTTCGCTAAATTATGACACTTTTGGAGCTATGTTGGCATTTTTAGGGTAAGGTTTACCCTTAAGATTAGGGTTAGCGGTTGGGGTTAAGTAGAGTTAGGTAGGGTTAGGCGTTAAGAGTTAGGGAACTAGAGGTGAGACACGGGCAACAGGACGTCTTTACGCCTTAACCCTTAGGATTAGGGTTAGCATTAGCGGTTATGGTAAGCGGTTAGGGTTAAGTAGAGTTGGGTAGGGTTAGGAGTTAGGTTTAGGGGTTAGGTAAGGCTAGGGTTAGTTAGGGTAATGAACAACACATAATGAGACTTAATTCATGCTAATTACAGGTGTCATGTCATAATAATGACAGCGTTACCCAAAAATGCATATATCAACGCACAATATTGTAATTCTGGGGTACTTATTTCATTGGTCACATTTAACAGAGAGACAGTGTAAGTTGATTGCGTTTCTGCAACTAACCCTGCAGCCTTTGATTAAATAAGTGGTCCGTGAATGCTTGTTGCGGTTTAACCAGTGTGCCAGTGCATTTGTGTAGCGACGTGTCACAAACAAACTATCTCTAAGAGCTAATCCTGTGCAAGGAGCAATAAAAGTCCACTCCGCACTCCTCCCTTTCCTCTTTGCTGTGTTATAGTAGCGTGTGCATTCTTTATCAGACTGTTGTGCGCCTTATCTTGACCAGTGTGTGCAGTCTGTAGGTGGAGCGATGCTTCTCCCAAGCAAACGAAGGAGCATGTTTAGTAAGAGTCATTACAGTGACAGATTAGTACTTCACTGCAGCATTGGAAAAAAAAATTCACTCATTTGAGGCAACAGCACAATAATGCAATGTGTTTTTCAAATGCAGCTGAGGGAAAACCCTAAAGCTAGAGTCAGCTTCAGCCTGGAGCTACAGAATAAAACATGAAGGGTAAACAGCTAGTATACTCTGATCAAACCTTACATGGGTCCCCAACCATCAGACTGCAGCCCCACACAGGACCAATGCACAGTTAGTACAGGGCCCTTCAAAAAAACAACAACAAAGACCAAAGATGATAAAGGAATGGCATGTTGCCATCAGAGCTGAGACATCTGTTCTCCTGCAACGCCAAGCTGTAGTGAAAATCACATTTACTAAAGATCAAAGGACTTTGATTCTGCTTGTCATTTATTTGATGTGTGCATATTTGCAGTGTATTGCGTTCAGGTTTTACTTAAAGTTAGATCAAATATGAGACAAATAAAAACATTTGTGCTTTGAAAGCATGTATCTATGTAATTTATTCTCATTCTAGATTAAGAATCTTTTTTTCAAGAGTCCTGCAAGCTGTTAGGGTTAAGGGACTTGCTCCTGGTTCCTCAATGATGGCCCACAATGGATTTGAACCGCCAACCTTCCGGCTCGCTTCCTTAACCATTTGGCCACCACTGCCCACAATTTGAATAACGTCAGGCTCTAGCAAGTTAAGGCTGAGAAAAAAATCGTCTTCATTCGGGCCCGAGCTGTGTCGATCTAACTTTTGAAGCCTAATTACAGCTCTACATCCTTGTCCTTTTAAGAGTTTTGGTGCTGTAGTTAATCCTTAACATGCATTAGTAAGGGAAGCAGTGTTGCTAATCCAACAAAAGTATTTACATTGTTAACTTAATCAGGTTGTTGTATGTGAGACGTGGAGGAAAACCCAATAGTATGGAGAGATGGGAAGCACGAGTAGAGCTCAATGAAAAACTCAAACCTAAAAGATTAAGTTAAACAAAGTGCAACATAAACTACAATAAGTACAAACTCAAAATAAAAATATTAAGAGTGTCATGAAAAAGGTGAAAATCAAAGTACCAAAAAAAAATATCATGCACAGGAAACCACAGGCAATAACGGTAAGTAGTAAAACATCCTTGATAGACAGAAGACAATCTACCAGCAACAACACTGTGTTCATGAACATCTTAAGTAGTGAGGAAAGGTAATGAAGAGATGGCATTAACCTGTAACAGCACAGATATGAACACAAGGACAGACAAATCAATCAAACTGTACTTGTATAGGACTTTTCACAAAGAATGCAATTCAAGCTAACCCAAAAGCAGTCATAGAAAACCAAGCTGAAACCTAAAAAGTAGATTTCCACGAAATGAGTATAACTTAAACCTGATAATCAAACACAAGACAGGTTGTGAGATACTTCCTTTTCTCATACAACTACGATATCACTTAATATATAAAAATACAAAAAGACTTGAGAAACAGACGATTAAAAACTTTCCAATGTCACATTCATTAGTAGTTTGTTTTTGTTTTACGCACATAAATAGCAAAAATTATTTATTAGACACTTTTTCAACCTGCTTTGAGAGAGCTGACCCCGACTACATTCTAAGAGTAGAATAAATGTGATGAATTGGACCAATCTTACACCCTGTAATAATATTGCTTTTATGAATAATAAGGTTTCTATGGGTGTCTGACTTTTGCCTGCACAAAAAAAAAAGATTACCTTCATTCATCATGTCTGAGCCATCAGCATCATTAGAAAGTTAACGGGTGAAACAATCAGTAATTTCAACTTCGCTAAAATCAGGCAGCGCATTAGGAAACTGATATTTTCTGTGGTAGATGTCAACCTCAGCTTATGCAACAATCAAGAGGGCTTTAACCTGCTGATAACAACTACCTACAGATAAAAAGAATGACTGAAAGTGATGTTCATGGAATAACAAATGGCAAGGCATTCGTGAGGCAACATCACTGCCGATATTTTTATAAGGCAACAACTGTATTTATTGGAAAATATTAAGCTGCTAGGAGAAACAGATGTTTTTGATTGATGCATAGTTTGAAAGTTTCCCAATGAAACCAGACCATTAGGGAATACGCACAAAAATGAATTATTGTATTATTCACATACTTGGTGATCCTTGGCTGTGTAATAAAAAAGCAGTAATTGTAACCAAGTTCAAAGGAAAATATCCAATAAGTGCACGCTTATGTTTAAAGGTGAGGTCATGTTTGACATTTTAGAGATTTTTTGGGCTAATTTTACGGTTTTAAAACTGTGTAGGTTATAGCTATACTGACAGCTAATGTGCCTGAATGTGGTGCAAGTCATATAGACAGAGTGTGTAAAGTTACAGCGTTATTGCTATGCAGACTATAAAACTACATCAGGAACAAACACACACGCAAATCTCTGCATTATGTTGTGAAATGATGGTCATTTGAAGGTAATGGAAGTTTAGATTTGGTTTGAGGTTGAATTGTTTTCTTCCCATTCTGTGGTTGTGTTTGTGCTTTTTAAATGTTCGCTGCACACAGATGGAGGATCCCGATTGGCAGATATAATAATAATAATAATGCATTGGATTTTATATAGCGCTTTTCATAGACACTCAAAGCACTTTACATTGCATTATTCTTTCAATCCACACACAGTGGTGGTAAGCTACTACTGTAGCCACAGCTGCCTTGGGGCAGACTGACAGAGGTGAGGCTGCCTTAGTGCGCCATCGGTCCCTCCGACCACTACCAACACTCAATCACATTCATACAAGGCAATGTGGGTAAAGTGCCTTGCCTAAGGACACAAGGACAGTTCCTCCTGGAGTGACTGGCACCCCACTGTGACGTAATTATTAAGAGCTGAGCTTCATTGGAGCAAAAATTGGCTGAAGCTGATTGGTGGAGTCCACCAGGCCCGGCTATAAAAGCCTATTCCCTTAACCTCTGGCCCCGCCGCCTTCTGCAACTCCTCAGCTTATTGTCAACAGTCAGCCATTTTGTAAAAAGAAAAGAAAAAAACCAGTGTCATGCTGTGAAATATCTGTAAAGCTGTGCTCACCAAGGTGAATTTATAATAACTTTAGTTTTGTAAGAGGATCATTTGTTTAGTAGTCATCTAGTTCTTTGTCTTGAAATGACAGTTTTGTTGTTATTATAACATGAGACATAGTTCTTATGAAATCATTTTGGATTGCTTTGGTATTAATAAATGGTTTACAGTGATCTGACGTGTTTGTGTATTTGGGAGTGGGACGAGGGAGGGGGTGCTTAATGCATATTTTTTTTCCTTGCCCCCTATACCAGAGGCATAACAAATACAAACCAAGTCCATATGCATCAATGAGCCATACCATTATGGCAGTGCACAGGTTGTAAGTAGTTTGCATGGCACATTATGTAAACCATTAGATTACTTATTTCCCTCTAAACCAAGGGCCATTGGGGAAAATTCATTTACAAAATATGTATTTTGTATTGGTGAAACAAAAAAAAAAACGTCATTGCTAAATTTCTAATGGCTTTCTTGTTGGGGGTTCCTGGTCAGTGATCAGTATGTTACCAAATCAGCCCAGGGAGAGGAAGAAAGTGAACTGGCAACAGGGTCACGGGTGGCCAAGGCTCACTGATCTACAATGGGATTAAATCAAACCCCATGAGATCTGCTGCATTGCAGCCATTTATAGAAGGGGAAGAAGAATGATGATAAGTTTCTGCCATCAAAAGTTGCAACAGTGGATTTCTGAACATCAAAACAGAATCAGAAACCACGAAAGAATGTATCCCAAGCCTGAAATGTCCTCTTTTCTTTTAACATCAGAAACATAGAAGTTTCTGCGAATATCCCACTGCTGGATTTACAACACAGGCATAAAAAAGAATAGTTTTTGGAAGTTTGGGGAGAAATAGGACAAATTTAATATTTCGCTACATTGCAACTGATACAATAGAAGTCACAAAGTTGTGGCTGTTACTTGTGCACTAAATATACAGTAGTTTGTTATCCTGCATGGTATTTTATATAAGCTTAAATTCCTAATCTAACAGACGAAGCATAAGTCACTATGGATATGTGTTGCTTTGTTTTGGTCCCCTGTTTAATTAACTGTGTAGTGGAAATCGTGCGCTAAAATAAACCTCAATATCGTCCAAGAAAGGTTGATAACGGCATCTGGCTGACTTGAGATTACGCGTGTTGAACCAATGGAACGTTGTTCATTCCCTGATGAAGGCAATTGCTTTTCACCAAGCCACTACAAATCAAGTTCACTCATTTCATCTCAAAGTGACCCAATCCTTTCTTTCCTCAGCTGAAGCAAACTAGATTTTCATCTGCCACTCTTCATTATAGCCTTTGCCGTACCCATTATAAACAGGGACACTCTGTTGTAACATAGAAGTCCAATGAGAGCTGAAAATCTAGTCTTCAGGGTAGAAACTGTTGAGATCAAGTAAAACAAAAGTGTACACCATCTTTTTGTCCTAAATAGTTTATTGAGCTGTAAATAATCATATTCACTCAACTGTAACATGAAAAACAAACATTTTTCAGCCATTCCCCACTCATGTATTTCAATGATGCATCTTGTATGATTATATAACGCACTGACGAGTAATCAATTAGTTTATTGAAACCAACTCGGCCGGTTAGAAATCTATAGGACATTGTCATTAAAGCCAACATTCTCCAGCAAAGGTCCCATTTGTTCCCTTGTTTTTTCTTGTTTAAAAAAAACAAAGTTGAGAAAATCAAAGCTTTTAATAGTTTAAAGAAAAATGAATTGTACATCTCCTATGAAATATGGAATATTCGGAGATACCCTGTGGAGAATCAGTCAAAGAGATGTGTTATATAGATTTGCGTTTGATGAAAAACTGCATTTCTGTGTTTATTTTTTTACCGGGTTCTTTAACATAATTTTCAAGGATGTAAAAAGTGCAAAGAAATGCAGGAGATCTGTCATTAATATACTTACTTTGGTCTTTTATAGAATATTTGTGACTTACAATTTACAGATAAGTGTTTATGAATTCCAAATGTAAATAAAAGATCTGAGAATGATCACTTAGTTGCATATTACGATACATAATATGAGCAAACATAACCATCAATCCAACCTTTAATTCTCACCGTGACACAAACTGCTTTTCACGGAACTAGTACTGTATATAACAAGCTTGAAGTTTCTGATCTGAAAAATAAATGTCTCCCATAGTTTCTTCGGTCATCTTAGAAAACTTTAGTTATTTGTATTGACTGAAAAATCAATATAGTTCTTTATATTCAGCAGTTTAATAGATTCTGCCATGTTGTGAATATTACAAATAAAAAAGTTTCAGTATAAAGTGAGCTGACCCTGAGCTGAGGACTAAGCAAGAGTTGACAAAGAAATTCTAGTGCAGACAAAGTTGTGTCGAAATCTCTTTTAAGACAAAAATCAACCAAATGTTGAGTCACAGACCTTCACACAGGTGTACTTGTTTTTCAAAGCAAATTGCAAATTGGGAGACTTAATAAACGTTTAATTGCGGGGGGTCAAATGTGAACATTGTCACAGAGAGACATCATTAGACTCAGCAATAATAATTAAATCATCTGAAGGGCATGAGGTTTAATAGCTTCTTTCTCAGTTTTGTGCTTCTTCCATGAGGGGCTCAATGCAGAAATTCAATAACTAAAGGGAAACCACACTGGTATTAATAGAGGCTTAGCAATTTGTGCTCTCCAGCAGGACAACACCCTGTTGCTACACAAGGTCATTTGTTCTGCTGCAGTAAGATTGTTTGAAACAATCAAGCCAATGCTGCTTTTCCATGATCGATGTGACTGATTTGTATACTGCACAGACCAGATTAAAGTGAGCCTTTTATTTTCTTGCTTGCTTTTTGTTTGCTTTTTCAGATATTACCGTAGATGAATCATCCCTCCATTGTATCTTATTGAATGGGTTATATTTCAGTGTAAGCGATTAGAAAGTTTGTGTTTGTATACATAAATGATAGGGTAAGCAGCGGTGAGAAAACCTTAAAATGGTATATTGAATGTATAGGGTGGCAAATTCAAAAACTCGGTCACTGTTTCATAGCTGACATATTTTGAACATTTAGCTCACTTTCCTCACATTTAGCTTATTTTTCTTTCATTTCAGACAAATTCATGTAAAAAAGCATGTTATATATATATCATTGTTAAAAATGTTAAATCTAAATGTTAAATGTAAATATAAATGTTATATCTAAATCTAAATGTTAAATCAGTCACCAAGTGTAAAGCTCAGTGTTTAGATATTATGCAAAGTAGGCAGGTCAGCAACACCTGACACCTTTCATTTACATTTAACATTTTGATATATATGTAACATTTAGATTTACATTTGCATTTAACATTTCAATTTACATTTGCATTTAACAATTCAATTTCCATTTGCATTTAACAATTCAATTTACATTTAACATTTAGATTTCATGTGTATACATTTTTAACAATGATATAGAATGTGTTGTTTTGAAATGCATTTCTGTCTCAAATGAAAGAAAAATGTGCTAAATCTGAGGGAATTGAACTCAAATTTAAAAATATCAGCTATGAAAAAGTGACCAAGTTTTTACAATCGGCTCCCCATATGAATGTAGTTTTCCTTCTAACATTTTTTTTAGTATTTTTACAGGTTTTTTTTTTTAAAAAAAAAACATCTTACCGGGTCCTGAAGTTAGCCGGGTGGGGGTGTCCATCATACAATGACAGAAAGTCGTACTCTTCTTCTATGGCGAACGACAAGAAGATGAGCTGGATTCGACTTCCTTCTTCTCCCACTATGACCCAGGTGCAGTTTGCTCCATTGGGGTAGCCGTAGGGAAAGCCAGGGGACTCTATACTGCCATTACGACCTTTCAGTGTACCCCCGCATGTGTAGATGAAACCTGGGGGAGAAAAGCAGAAAAAAATTCAACAATATGAATAATATAAACCGGGGGTGTCAAACTCCTTTTAGTTCAGGGGCCAAATACACACCAGTTGGATCTCAAGTGGGCCACAGATTTTAGGTAAGGGAAAAAACAATGATTTTAACATCATTGTTCCCTAGTTTTAAATATCGGTTTAAAATCACTTCAACATTTTTTGATTTTGTTACCAATTTTTTGTGTAATTTAGAAGAATTTTGTGGAAATGTTTAGGAAATTGCAAGATTTGTGAAAAAAATTCAGTTGTTTCCACAAATTACAATATAAACAAAGGAAAAATTAAATCATTAAATTGGTGAATTTGAAATATCTACAAGTTGATCATAATTGATATTTTTCCTCCATCATTTTTACTTTGTTCTGTGGGCCGAATTGGATGCTCTGAATGGCCGAATTTGGCCCCCGGGCATTGAGTTTGAAACATGTGATCTAAATAATCTAGATATGAGCGAATATGTAATGGGTTCAACTTTAGTCTGCTGTAAAAAGCAGATATGAAATCATTTTTAAAAGAGGAGAGAAAATAACGAAAAATTCCAACTAATAATAGCTGCTGCACAGCAATGGTCAGGGCCAGGCAATTTATGGCAAAACAAGACAGCAGCTGTTTAAGGCAGATTTCAAGTGGCTGTCAAACATGTAGTTATTAATAAAAAATAAAAAAAAATAAAAAATACACAAGTTGCATCTAGACAGCATGAATATTTCGTTATCAATGATTTACTGGATTTTATTTATAAAGCCAATTTAAAAATGAAATAAAATTGTTAAAAATGTCATTTTTACAGACCACAATTTAAAATGGTATAAAAGAAGAACTCAGTTATGAGATAATTAATGTTAGAGGCTTGCTGTTGCGACTATGGGCCTGTTTTTGCAGCTGACGCCATCTGGAATGGGACTGGACCATTTGGTGATTTTTTATTTTTTTGGCATTGGAAGAATTATTTCCTTGGAAGAAGAAGAAAGAAGAACAGGTAGGATAAAAATAGGTTCCTGGCAGCCCAACCGCTAATACACAACACATCTTGATGTCTCAATGTTTACACAATCACACAGATTTGGATCGATCGCTCAATGTTAGGGCAAGAGATGGGATCAGTTGTAGAAAAATGTGTTTGAACATTAGACCTTTTTTTTTTTCCCACTAAACTAAATCTTTAAAGATGATATCAACCAATAACCAGAGCGTTCAGCTGGATTTACCCTATGTGCCCTCATTAGAACAAACAGTTTCCTTCACTTAGCGCTTCCCAATCAATTACTGACATGTGAGTGAGCACAACAAAAGTTTTCAGTCTCTGAACAATTTCAAAAGCAGGGTCATTTGTTTGGCTTTGTTTAATAAAGATCTTTAGTCACGACCACAACAATAACTGTAATATATATGAGCGTGGATGGTATACGCATCAACTCTACACACATTACTCAGCTTCAAAGATGGCTAATTATTTCTTCAGGGAGGTGGAGGATTATACCAACTAGACCTTAATGAGCTATTGTAGGCTCTTTATTATGGCCCATCACTTGGGATAGCAGACTGGTAGGAGGGGAAGACAAAGAAATTGGATGGCAGACGAAGTGTAGATGCAATGCAAACATCTAAATCAACTCCAACAGGAATTATTAACCCTATTACAAAAAGAGAGAGAGATAATAAACCCCAGCACTACCTCAATAGCAGTGAAGGGTTTACAAGCATGGAATATAGTTACATGAAGGACAAAGTATCCGACTGCATTTCTAGGAAAATGGTATTGCTGGTAACAGGGAATTTTTGAGTTACCATAAGAGATTTTTGAAGCAATAAGATGTTAAAGCTGCAAGAGACATTTTTTTTTTATTAGATAAAGACAAATAGACAGATAAATGGAAGATTTGCAAAAAAAAATTGTTTTCATCTTTAATGTAAACACTCATTAACATTGTCAGAACAATTTTGCACTTAAATTTTTTAGTCAGTTTTTTTTTTAGAAATATTTATCATTTTTTAAAGAAAATATAAATTTTTAACTCCTGTGCGGAAACGAAATACTTATAAATTTTAAAAAAAACACGTCATAATTAAAAAAAAATGTATGTAAAAAATAAAGTAATATACAATTAAAAGGTAGATATAAGTTTTAGCGACATTTTTTAATTATTTATGTCATTTAAATATGTATGAGAACAGCGTTGATGTCACCCAATTTCTCTCAGGGATCAAAGATTTACTGAATCTGAGCAGGTTTATTGATTAAGTTTTGATTAACTTAGTTTAAATTAACCTTATTTAAATGATCCTATCTTCTGTAGCTCTGATGAAATGTTGTTAGAATGTAACATTCTAATAACATTGCTTCAATGGACTTTTATTTTCTAAACCGGAAGTTCCCACTAAAACGGTTGTACTTGAGGTAGCTTGCTGACTGTGAATGTGTAACTACAAAAGAGTTATTCTTAGTAAACCAGACACAACAGTTCGAACACTGAGCAGGTGAAGATGATTAAAGCTGATCACGTTTTCACGGAGCAGCGCTGCGCTACACGAAAAACCGACGGAGCTTCACAGGCACAGCAAAGTTAAACAGGCACTGGAGGCTCTGTAGTTAGGAGTCAGTGATGATTTACGGTGTTTTTAGACAATGTTTGTGGTGGTTTAAGATGAGTGCTACTAATAAGCGGTCCCCGGAAACATTTCCCCATAAAAAACGTTATTTGCCCCACTGTGACGGCGTTTCATGCCGATTTTGTCCATTTTTGCATTTAACCATTTTCATTGGTCGATACAGTGATTCCGTCCGCAATTCCGTTAACGCGGATTTTATAGGGCCCTAAACAATAGCGGGTGGTTGTTATTGGGTTTTTGTTTTTACACAAAAGTTTATTTATGAGGCCTATGTGATAAAAAAAAAAAAAAAAGAAAAAAAAAAAAACATTTGTTCTTCAGCAGCTTTATGTATTTTTTTTAATCATAACTGTAGAATTGTCAACTTCTACTAAATGCTCACATAGAGTAGGTCACATTGGAGTACTTTTTGCCTTTCTTTAATCTAAATAATCCTGTATATCAAGCAAACCACAGGTGCTACATGGGAACATGAAGGTCTCTGGGAGATTAGTCCGTTTTTTAGGGGTTTTTTTTCTCAAAATGATATATAAATCTGTGGTGGAAAAACTCTCTGCTGCTTCTCTTCCTCTGCAAGGGAACCAGCATCAGTACATTTAGAGAGGAGAGGAAAAACTCCCAGAGCTGGAAGAGATTTCACATCATCCTGCTCAAGGACACTGCAGAAGAGATATAAGATGATGTAATAAGTGTTTGATCCTGTCTTTTATCCTGAGGGATGATACAAATTGGAAAACACTAAACTGTTTGATTTTCCATGTGGAGTTCTAATGGTCTGATTTCAACATGTTAAATTATAGATTCTAATAGATGGGGACACAATGCAATGGCTATATGGTTGTGTTAAAGCAAACATGAACGCCAGGGGGGTCACACATGTTACCCTTGGTTTAAGTTTGATGGTTTAATGACAAAACAGCAAAAATACACACAAAAAAAAACATAAAATATTATATAAATACTGCACAAAAGGCAACACAAATACTATATATTGCACAAATTTAGTCCAAATACATTTACGATAACTCTAAATATACTCAAATATCAGAAAAAAAAAACCTCAAAATGAATCATGCAAAATAACAATAAAAATACAAAATGATTGAAACACAAAACAACCAACAACAAAAAAAAAAGTACATAATGGCCACAGTAATAAACAAAACAAAAATAAAAACACAAAATGACAAAATGGCAAAAAAAAAATGAAAATATAGAAATCGACAAATCCCTTTAATGTTGCTTGTAATAATATGTATATTGGACATTATAGTAAATTCTGAGTTCAGATATTTTGATGATGTGGCCCTTCAGATCAGATAATCACCTATTTGTGGTCCCTCGCTGTGATTAAAGCACCATCCCTGTGTTCACCTTAATAAATCCTCCTTGTAGTCCCTCTGAGGGTAATACAAGTGTTTATTGGGTGATCAGGGGGTCTTTCATTCCCCCCTGCTGTCTCTGGCCAGAAAACAGCACTTGCAACATTTCCTGCCTCCAACCCGGTGGCAGTCTCGCAGCTCTGTTCTCGTGACAACACGTACTGCTTTACGACAGCCCAATACACAGTAAAGGTGCGTTCACACCAAACGTGACTGTCGCGACTGCAGTCGCTTCAATCGCCCGTGATGAGTCGCTTGAACACAGTGGTGCATTTTGGTCACTTTATCGCTCCAGTGACGCCATTACCAGGGAACACGTGTGTGTGGGTGCAGCAGGGTGACAGGGGAGACAACTGGCTGATCACTTTCCTTATCATAAACAGCACAGTTCTTACGGTATAAACGGTCAACTTACTGAGTTCACTCAGAATGTATACGCTTATTCAAGATAAACCGCTTTGATTTTGCCGCGGTACGTTTAGGAAGCCTCCTGCTGCCCGTCTCACTGTAGCGGGAGAGAGGAGCTGCTGCCTCGGGGTGCGGAGTGTTTACGACAGTGACAAAACCAAAAGGGACCTTTAGGGGGAGTGCTAAGCAAAAGTTACTTTGTTCTGCTTTGAAAGTAGGCCATGCAAAACCAGTTTTATGAGCTAAAAAAATACTATTTGGAAAAGGGCTTTTAAGCAGCTCATTGAGTTCTCTCAGTGCAGTTTGAGGCTGTGGCTTTAAAATAAAGTTTTCAATGGACGATGTGTTTAATTGCTCATTTTGAAGCCCTTGAACAGTCAGGTTTTAATTGATCTCCTCGGAGCCCAAATCAGGATGATCATCCTGCTGTCTTTCATGTTTATAAGCCTCGTTACATTTCCCCAGCAGTCAGGGCCACGGGGACAACAGGGCAAGGCTGCCAAACACTTTTCTAACCAATTACTCAACACAAATCCAACTAAAATATATACATATTTTTTTAAAAACCCTCTGTGGTTTGACGTGTGTGTGCTGCATGTGTTTTGTCTCAGTGAGCGAATTCATTCAACCTTCATTTACTCGGGCATTTCTAAGACCATCATTGTGAAAGATATAACAATCAATGGCAGTCTGGGCTGCAATTAAGGGCTCAGATCTCTGTCCTTTCACAACCAATCAGGAACAAAGTGTTGAGAAATCCAGAAGGGACAAGCGGGGAGACGTTAGAACATCCAAACATGCCAATACACACATATCGACTGACAAACAGTGACACAGATTGCTTTCCCTTTTCCTTCTGGTAATAACAAACCCACTAAATTAACATGTTGGCACTGCTCAGAGGAGAGAGGCTTGTGTGGGCCAAACAATAATAAAGTTTTAACTTCAGAAGTGGATTTATTTTCAAAAAGACGTGGTTCACATGAGGACAACACATATTTGCACTTGCAAAAGCAAATGTTGACACTTGGAACCACTTTATGTTCAGGTCAAAGGGTGACGAAGATTTAAACTTAAATTCAAGGGACATTAAAACCACTTCTGCTTTTATAAAACAATCTATTATAGATATGAGAAAAGGAACACAATTTACAGTTAGCCTGTCAGCCTTTCCTAGACCACAGCAGATGAATTATAACCAAATGTAAGCTACATTAGCAAAGGCACAATCTGACCTCTAAATACTAACAGTGAGAGTCCCTTGTCATTTTAATGTGGATGTTTTACACTCAAAATATATCTTTATTTGATTCAAAGCCCATTTGTTTATCCTACACAGCATCAAGTTTTGTTTTAACAAAGTGTTTGAGTGTGTGGTGAGGGAGTGGCTGTATATTTGTCCTCTGAACGAGGGCTTTTTCTCCAACACTTTGAATATCCCATGATTAAAGAGCATTCAAAATCATTGACAGAGAGAATAACCAAAGAGAAAAGGACACATTTTGTACCATCCACCATAATTGTGGTAGGAAAAGATGAATTTTAACTCGTCCCGCTGACAAAACATAGGCCCAAGAAGAAGAAAAGGATTTATGGGATAAAGCAAAAGAGAGAAAGTTTAAGAAAAATAAAGAAAGAGAATTCTAATTATGCACAGTAACACGGAAACACGCCTTCACACACAAACATGCTGGCTGACAGTGTAACCCATTAAGTTATAATTGTATCATGAATATCTTAATTCTAGACTGAAAACATATATTATTTTAACCCTTTGTTGCCTACTACAGATCAAGTCCACCACAGTATATCCTCTTTCCTTTTTGTCCTAAACTAACACTTGTTTTTTTTTTTAAAGATTTTCTTTTTGAGTATTACAAATATGTTGAAAAGTGAATATAACCCAATCACAATAAATCTGAAAAATAATTCTTTGACATTGTTTTGACAAAATTACATCTCTAGGCTGCATTTTGTTTGTAAAATTTCTACAAACCATTTAAAAATTTAAGAAAAACATACATAAAATGAATTTTGCAACCCAAGCCCTTCCACTTCAACCATTTTTACATTAAGTTTTGCTTTTTCTTATTTGTGTCAGGATATGGTGAGGAGGATCCAGATACAGAGAGAGGGAGGTGGCATGGGTACATTCGAACTAAAGTCCATCCTAGGACCAAAAAACATAATCAAAAACAGAAACCAAAATGTAAAACACAGATGAGGAGAGGGAAGACAGCATAGAGCCAATGATCCAAGAACCACTCCTTTACAGAGCGAGGGAAGGTAATAAGGAAATGAGGAACACATGAGGGAAAACAGGAAGAAGCCGAGTAATCACTCTCGCAAAACATGACTTAAGTCCTATTCGCACGGGATTAGTTTTACCTAGGCACCATGTGCGATTTGTAATAATTACAGAAAATGTCAGTAATTTGGAAAGTAAAAATTCACCCACAAATTACCTACTATATTTTGCTGAACTCTGGGGTCCTGTGATAATACTAAACCAATGCTAATAGGCATCTCTGTGCTTTGGAGAGAAATGGGCGGGATCTGATGAGTGATTACGCTTTGTTTTGTTTCAGGTGTCACGGTCTGAGTTTATCTCGTACTGAGATCGATTATGAGCATATATGCGCGCATGCAACCAATAACCCAAACCTAATGCAATAAATTGATAAAATGTCTGTTCACTTTTAAAACAAAAATAAACAAAACTGAATAATATTTTTTTTTTTTTTTTTAGCAAAAAATCATTTTCCCGTAGTGCACATGCACATATATGCTCATAATCGAATACCAACTAAAAGACTAACAGAATACAAAACCCACCCACTTCGAAAATCTTGACAATTTTCTTTCAGTTCCAATATATATTTACATTTGTAAATAGCCAATAGGAATAATTACTTGGACCAATAACAATATCACAAACTTTATGTATACTGGAAGCTTATTATTGAAATTAATTACAATTTCAAATCACTTAAGGATCGTTGAGGTGTAGCATTAAAACTCAAAAGTGGGTTTAATATTAGTGCAGATTGATGATGACCCGCGCTGCAGCACATCAAGTACACAATAATTAAAAACATTTGCAAGGTTATTGTTTAGACTGAGTGGGAATTCACTTCCAGGCAAGTCTTTATCCTCTGAAGACTTATATGGAGATGCTAATTGGCAAATCGTAAAAGATTTGCGGTTGAATCGGCTTCCTCCCAAGTGTTAGTAAATACACTACCGGTCAAAAGTTTTAGAACACCACACTTTTTCCAGTTTTTTACTGAAAATTATTAAGTTTATTGTGTCATTGTACTCTGAAATGAAAGCATAGAACAAATAAGCAATTTGAGTTGAAAAAAAAACCAATACTGTTTACCTGAAGCGCATGAGGGTCTGGTACCACAGTGTGTTCCAATACTGCTTTTATGCAGACAAAGGGGGTTGAACACCTGCAGGAATTAGTAGCACTAGTTTCAAGGCTGATTCAACCTTCATTGCTGCAGAACAGCTTTAAATTGTTCATGTTCACTGTAAAAGGCCTATTTGTATAATTCTAAAATGAACATTATTTTTCAGTTTTGGGTAACCAAACCTTTTTTTTTTTTTTTTTTTTTTTCCTCTGGCAGTTTAGTACTTACTTTTGTACCATTTCAAGCTATTCATTGGACTTGCACGACTTGAATTGCAATAAATAACTGGAAAAATGAGGGTGTTCTAAAACTTTTGACTGGTAGTGTACAGGTATATACTAATGAGACGTAGGGTTTATCACAAAAACACAAAACCACACAAAAAAGAAGCTTAAAAGGCAGCTGTAGTGGATTTTAACTGCAAGCTCTATTAATATATATGTATATATAAAGATCATATATAATTCTAGATATTTTGTCTGGTCAACTAGCAGACACAGTGGTCCCCATGTTAACCACCTCAGACAATGGCAGTAACGATGTTCCATTGCGTCTCTAAATTGCCCATAGGAGTGAATGAGTGAGTGAGTGGTTGTCTGTCTGTGTTGCCCTGTGATGGACTGGTGCCCTGTCCAGGGTGTACCCCCGCCCAGCGCCCTATGAGAGCCGGAGATTGGCACCGGCAGACCCCCGCGACCCTAATAAACGGGAATAAGCGGGTATGAAAATGGATGCATGGATGGATGTTCCATTGCATTTAGCTGTACCAGTTACTAGGGCTGAACAATTTTGGAAAATAATCAAAATGCACTTTTTGTTCCTCAATATTGCAATTTAATATGAATCAATCTGTTTCATAATAAACAATTGTAGATTTATTTAAACTTTAAATAAATATAAAATATACATTTTAAAGCACAGATTACAACAATAAAGCAAACAAATCTGTGGACATGTGGGCTGCACTTCTTAAACACTCTCTAAACTTAACAGGACAGTACAAGACAAGACAAGACAAGAATAGAATAAAAACTGCAGCCTTTGCGATTAGAAAATCGTGTTTTATATCACAATAATATCGCAAATGCAATTAATCGTTCAGCCTACCAGTTACTACCAGTTTTCCTCCTCAAACAAGCTTTAATGTCCTTCCAGAATCGTCCTCTGGAAAGTCCACTCTCTCTCCTACTCACCAGTGTCACGTCCCGTATGTAGACTCATCCCAGCTAGCTCAAGCACACATCCTTGTGTTATTTGTAGTAATAAATAATATATTTAGGAAAGCATCAACAAAAGTGCAACAAAAATGTAAAAAAAAAAAAAAAAAAAGAAAATCTGAGAAATCCAATGGGAGCCAATGTAAGTCAACAAGTTGGCATCACCACTTCCTCCTTCCTCTCTCTGCTGTTACGCCTGATTCAAATCAGCAATCAGGTGGATTGGGAGGAGGAAGCATAAAATCAACATCAACCAGCAGCAGATGTGGGGAGAGGTTTTTCCTGATATTTTCTAAATTTGTTATTTCAGTTTAGACTGGAGATTACTGGAAGTCCTGTTTTTATTAGGATTAGTATTATTAGTGTTTCAGCATTTCTGTTGTTCCAAGGGTGAACGCTGGGTTACTTTTTAGCCAGGTTCACCAGCCCCGTTTGGTTCTTTGAGTTGATTTTCTTTCCGTTTCTACTTTTCAGGTCCTTTAATTCAAGTAAACACTAAATTAACAGTTCTTGTGTGGTGTCCTTCATATGTTGGGGCACCGTCAAGCTTTTGACTACATCCTAGATAGCCAAAACATCTGGCCAAACATGGCTGCTTCCCATAGATTGTATTTGAAGCTATATAAAGGTGCAAAAAAGTGTCACAATGTGTTTAAACAAAATGTGCACATATTCTTAACATTATGTTAAAGAAATCTCTTCTACGGGTACTCTTTAAAGACAAAGCCTCACAGAGAAAGAAAATCTGCTTGATGATTTTAGGGGATTTAATGAGCCAAAATATCCAATATAACATTGATCTCCTTTTCCAAAGAACTATCTCATCTTTAAATGTCTCTGTAATATACAAAACAGAGGAGCAAAACTGGAGCTTAACAAGTGACTATTCTCATGATAATTTAGATTATGTTGCTGTATTTGTTTTAGGCTTTCATTAAAGTATTTCACAAAATGAAATTTAGACCTCTCGAGAGACTCTGCTCATAAGTATTAAAACCCTCTCTTTTTGTCTTGTTAAATTCAATATCCCTTAAATTAGCTTCTTGTTTCTATTTCATAAAGTAAATATACCCAAAACTGTTGCCCAGAGTCTACCTGTCTTTATTTGTAAGGGAATGTATTCTTGTGAGATATAGATGTTTAAATCTGTGTATATCCTTTGAGATAAAACAGTACCCTTCTCCCTGTAGACAATACATTTCACAACTCAAAAACTGAGAAAATTACACTTTCACGCAGTTTCAATTTTTTCTGGCTTGCTTTCAGTTTTTTCGTTTGCCAAAACTTCTTGTATCCTCATCCCTTCCTCTGCCTCTCTAGCTCTCTGGGGACCCCACTGAGTTAACACCGAGACAAACCATAAACACTGAATAGTGACCAAAGGGAGAGCGGAGTGGCAGCGTCAGACATGAAGCGAAGGAAGCTGTGAAAGCAGAGTCGCTACAAAGCGGGACTGCTTAAAAGAGTAAGCATGTTTAAAATCGTCCCTTTGGTTCCTGCTGTCGGGAGCGCTTGCCAGCCAAGAATTAGACTGCTCCACTCTGCCACTGACAGTCAGCTTGCAGTCTAGACTATACCCTGGAGTAATTGAGGCTAAATAAGGGAAATGCCTATAGAGACAGTGAAGAACCACACCGGGCTGAAAATCAATTTATTTCACTGTCAGTCAGTTGCAGAAGGGGACACTGGAGGCAAGATAGGAGAGATAAGATAAAGGACAAAAAGTGACCAAAAAAGGGGACACGGTTAGGAATTAAGAAAATAAAGCAAGAAAACGATTTGAGAAGATGATTTCTTTATAGGTGGCAGAGATCACATTAACCATTAACACAAACAGCCAATGAAAAAGACTTAAAGCAGGGATGTCAAACTCATTTTAGTTCAGGGGCCACATGAGGACCAGTTGGAGCTTTAGTGGGCCACAGCTTTTGGGTGGGAAAAAGAGCAAATTCAACATTAATGTGCCCTGGTTTGCACTTCCAAGTATATAAATGATAAAGTATGTGAGAATATCAGTCCCTGCAGGACAGTGCACCCCAAATAATGACTGACTGTGGATATTTCACACTGGACCTCAAGCAGCTTGGGTTCAGTTCTGTTCCTCACCTGTCTTCCTCCAAACCCTTGGACCTTGATTCCCGAATGAACGGCACACTTCACTGTCATTAGAAAAGAGGAATAAATACTTGAAATTGTTTAAATTGTGGGCCCTGAATCTATAATCTATGAAAGTTTAACTTTTTGAATGGAATTATGGAAATTAAACAACTTCTCCATGATATTCAAATTTTTTGGAAAGGGTCTGTATATACAACTGAATTAGGTGTTAATTTACAAAATTTTACTTTTGAGTTTGACATGTGACTTGAAGGTAAAACTTCCTTAAAGTGAACAATGTAGGTGGAAGACCTCTTTAAGTTACTCACAAATCTTAAATTAGGCATAAACTAAACATCATGTGTCCAGTCATATGTGTCATTTTTTTAAGCCAACACCATGTACTTATAGAGTTTACTGTGCTATACCTTGTAGCTATAAATAGTCTTCAGCCTATAGCAGAGGATACTTCACAGTAAAGTAAAATTAATGTGAGCTAATAAGCCAGACATTTTTAGCATCCCAACTTGTCTGGGAAGAGAAATAGACATAAGAAGAGGCGTTTTACTGCATTGCCAAAAGAGCAACAACAACAACACCCAAAACAGAAGCCAACATTAAATTACGCATATTAAGCAGAATCACAGACAGGTCCATGAAAAACTGATCATCTGTATATGAGTAGAAAAGAATACCGGCCACAGCCACACTTGTGTGATTTAGTCCAATGGATGTCTCTTCACAGCTTAAATTGTTTAAAGGTCTTGGGTTTATGTCTTTATTACACTCATCGAGGTAAGCTATATCTGTAGCCAATCTGTACAAATTACAGCTCCAGTGTTGAAACACACTATCATGTTACTACAATGGTGCAGATCGGTTTTTACGAGATTTTCAAGACCAAGACTTGCCCGGAACCAAGAAAAAAAGAATAGAAGAAATCATTTTGGGAGTCGAAACTGAGTCAAGACCATGACAGAGACAAGACCAAGACCATAAAAATCTATTTTAAAAACTACGATAAGGTTGAAAAGTTAAAGAGCATTCTCTCTTGACTTTTAGTTTGATTTTAAATACATTTGCCAGACAAAAACAAGGTGTCTGTAACTCTTTTGCAGCACAACATGCAAAAATATCAAATATTGACAAAATTGTTTGAAGAAATTATTGTCAAAATGTAATCCTTGTATGTATTTAAAAGCCACTGATAAGTCCAGAATGATTTCAAATATTTGAAAATAAGATGTTAACTTGTCAGGTGAATGAGGCCTAAAGTAAGTTTTCAGAGGAATTTCTGACTAGAAATAAGACACATGAGGATTTCCAGGGAGGCAGAACCATTAAGAGCCAATGGCATGTTTTAATATAGTAATTAACCAGGAACAGTTGCAAGTACTTCTCATTTTCATCATATTTAATGAAGTTAAATAATAGCAGATGCTGGTCTTAACTGGTCTTGAAGGAAGATTCCGTGTCCAGCAAGTCTGAGACCAAGAGCAAACCCAGTAAAAATACTCTCAAGCCCGAGACAAGACCATGACCTTCAAAATGTGGTCTCAAGCCCAAGAGTGGTCTTGAGTACAACAATGTTTTTATGAAACAATGTATGCAAGTTTAAATAAATAAACAAACTGAAAAGTTACTCACCATAGTTAGCACTGTTGTCAGTCTATGGGGTGTTTGTTTGTTTGTTTGCCAACCCATTTCAGGTTGACAAAGTGTCGTCCTGTCTAATGTTGTCAAAGTTGTGCAGAAGGTGGGAATTATTGGGTCAGACGTGGCTTTTAAAGCAAACCCAGGTGTGAGTCAGGGGAGTAGAATGGGAGATGAATGTCACTGACCAGTGCAATGCTGAGGGATTGTACACAAAGAGATTTACCACATAGCTGCATCGGGGAGTTATGGCTTGGATTCTGTTTACTAGCTCGCACAAGTATTGTAAGAACAGGGGAAACGGAAGAGAACAAATATCACGGGATGTTTGTGCCTCGTAAAAAAAAAAAAAAAAGCTAATACAAGCCCTGGGTAAATATAAGCTTTGCACATAACTTAAAGAAAGCATGTCAATTGGAATCAAAGCAGGATGAATGAGTCCTGTGAACTTCATGGAAACCATCAGTATTCCACGCACTTTGTCAGTTGTACAAAAACAGCTTTACTGTGGAAGCAATTTAAATTCTAAAGGGCTTTTATCCCCTCCCAGAAAAAAATTATATGTGGCTTCTATGAATATTACCACTGCATTTCAATTCATTGTTACTTTCACCGTGATGCCATTTCACCTTAATGCTTTTTCATTTTAAATGTGATTAGCTTCTCAAAGTCAAGATGCATATCCTCAGCTGACTTTGGTATTCCTTACGAGTGTCCTTTGCCTTTATTGATTGACAGTGGTGCTCTGGTTCCTGTAAGTACTGATAAAAACTGGCTAACCTGAACCGGTTTGTAATTTCAAACCTGGAAACATCAGAACAGCCTGGATACAGACTGTATCTTTGTCTCCATCTTCCTTATGTAAGTTTCTCCATCAGCCGGACACCGCCCCACGCACACCGGTTCACCCGTCCTCCGTCCGTCCCGACCCCGGCCGGCGCGCCGACTCGCTGACAATGGCAAAGAGGCCAGGGAGTAGTGGAGGGCGGCGGCGTGAGCTCAGCCTGACAGACCTAGCCCTCAGA
Organism: Gouania willdenowi; assembly: GCF_900634775.1. NCBI lineage: Eukaryota > Metazoa > Chordata > Actinopteri > Blenniiformes > Gobiesocidae > Gouania > Gouania willdenowi. The sequence continues at coordinate 9,475,546 of NC_041054.1, read as the reverse complement.
GCACCGATCTCTCCTGAACAAGACTAACGTGGTGATTTAATACCTTTAAGCTGTTTGTTTCCTTCTATTACAAACTGGCTGACTTTTACTGTATTACTTTATAAAGGCTGCCACAGCGCGCTCTCTCTCTCTCTGACAACATTTCTCAGTGTCTTTGCCATGATGAATGAGTGTGCATCATGACAAAATGACTGATCAGAATGACTCAGTGGGAGCGCGAACGATTTAATGTAAACAGTTTCATTGGTCCACCTGGTCTAATGTGACGGAGCTCAATTTTTCAAGTACCCCTCTCTGGAGCCCGCGGAACGGCTGATGGGCGGCGTCAGCTACGTCTGTCTTTCACGAAGCCTGTGTGGCTCATTAGTTCCTGCTGCTTCTTTATCTAATGCGCTGAGCTGCAAAACGTCCACATGTGTGACGGTGGCCGGTGAAGCAATTTTTCAATGTAACCTCAAATTTAGCCAGGAAGTGGAGGCGCCAGTGGTTAGGGTTAGTAAAAAAGGAAGGTAGTTATTGCAAAGTTCCCCAAATTTGCCAGAAAAGTGGAGGCGGTAGCGGTTAGGGTTAGTAAAAAAGAAAGGTAAGTATTGCAAAGTTCCAAATTTGCCCGAACAGTGGAGACGGTAGCGGTTGAGGTTAGTGGAAAGGTTAATGTCCATGTATGAGATACAACCATCTTAACTCAAGACGATCAAAGGCTGTTCCTCAATGGATGTTACACGCTGGGGGTGGGGCCAGACATCCTACCCGGTCTTTTGTCCTACCCCGCCCCATTCCGCGTTCCGCAGCGAGGACCCTCTCCAATTTTTGGCGGCATGAAGTATGAAAACCGGAAAAATCCACAAATTTGTCGCGTCATTTTTTAAGCCGCAGGGTTCAAAGCATAGGAAAGAAGTAGCGGCTTATTGACCGGAAATTACAATAATGTTGATTCCAAAAATTTGCTTTGGCGTGTCGTTTAATGTTGTAAATTCATGATTAAGTCAAGCCAGCGACCGCTTTCTGGTTCATTTTTGCTGCAGTACCAAGAATTGCGCAACAGAAGAAGAACCAACCTAAAGTTTCAAAAGTTTGGGATAATTTTACTGAAAGCTTATACTACACACCTGAAGTAGAACTAACATCTGTGACATGAAAATCACATTGATATTTTAGAATCAAAGCAGCACAAAACTTTTTTATATATACAAAAAAATGTCAATAACATTTCAACATGGTTTCACTGCAGGAAAACTGATTTTTTTTTTTTTTTTTTACCGATGGTGTGTGCCTAAAAATGGTGAAAGTTTTACTTTTACTTACCAATGTTTTTGTGAGAGAAATGTTTTCATCAGATAAGTGAGGTTGTTGCTAGCAGCATTGGGTAGGTTAAGGAATGCTACATGCCCAACATGCTTTACCTCCAACATGGAGGTTTTGTTTTTGTATTCATTAATTAATTTGTCTGTGAACATTCAAACGACTCAAAAACTGATCGACAGATTATCAAGACATTTTTGGGAAATATCCAAAATGGGATAAGCAACAAGTGATTAGACTCTGAGGATGATTCAGATCAATATTGCAAATCTGTCTCAGCTTTCATAATTTCAAAATTCCTTTTTCTCATTATTTCAAAAATGTATACCTCGATTCGTAATTGACTGATGAAATTTGACCTGAACATGCAGGGTTGCGGATCTGGAAGAAAAAACTGTTACACTGTTACAGATAAACGGATCATCCAAAATATCTTTGTAGCATTTAGGCGACAATACAATAGGCATGGCCGAGGTCTGCACTCTCTGAGTGCCTTCTAGTTTTAGTAATGCTAATGCTTCTAATGGGGAATAATGGAATTTCCTTCTTTCAAAAACATTTCTTATAATCAGAGTTGGGAGAACAGGGTGCAATCTCATTTATTCACATTACTTTTAGGACTGGGACTGGGGAGATCACATTTCTGTAATAATTACGTCTCATAAAAGAAAGCCGTCCCAAATTCTTTGAGATTTATTTATTTATTTATTGCACTCTACTATAATCTATTCCATTCTTTTTCATCCTATTCTATTCTTCATAAAATTACAGTGCGTTGCTTGTTGGGAGTGGATGCATTCTCAAAACACACATATACAATTATTACCGATAATAATAGCAAGGTCAATTTCAATGGGACCACACTGGCTTTATTGACAGCTAACTAAATGGTAGCCCAAACGACACCAAGCACTGCATGACAACAGCTCAGAAATGGGAAGACAGAAGCCGAGTGGGCAGCAGGCGATGAGAATAAGTAAGCAATCCCTTCCCTTTATACGTTTGAAGAAAAAAAAAAAAAAAAAAAGCTGCTTTCTCAGGAAGTGGGTCACTGAGAGCAGGAAAAGAATGCAAAGCAGTGAATTTTTTTGTTGTTGTTGGTGAATACAACCCACATTGAAGTGGACGGAGAGGGAGACAAAGACAACATGGTTTGGTTTTAGAAATTGAAACATTTCAAAAGAGCTTTTTTAATTGCAATTAAAAAAAAAAAAAAACCTTTAATGAGGCATCGGTTAGCTCATCATAATTATCGCCTCGATGGAGTGCTCCTTCATACATAAGTAAGTATGAATACATAAAAAACATATATGGCCCCGTACATAATATCCTCACTGATTGATGAGTAGCATACAGTGCAAAGGATTAATGAGACTGAGAAAAGAGAAGACGCTACAGTCCTATGGGGTTATTATTGAACAGTGTCATCATCTTCAATTTGACTAATGAGCTACTATTCAGAAAAAGAATCAACACATCTTTACACAGTCTTCTCTCATCCTCCCACGTAATCTTTACCAAGTAGAGTCACCGACTGACATTTACTCATCTACTGTATTTGATACGCTCTGCTTTACTTCGCCTTTTTTGATTAATGCACACCCCCTCGTGTACACTGTTTTTGTCCATCACTGTCTTTATTCCCTTTGCTTGGCCAAGCAAACATTTTTTTTTCTTCTTTATCCTCCCTCTCACTCTTAAAAAGTAAAGTAGGATATGTCGGATTGGTTAGTGTCATGCAAGCGCAGTAAAAAACTAGCCCAGTTTTTAATCATTGTTTACATGATGTTAGAGTATGGAAGCGTTTAATAAATCTGAACTGACACAAATAACAATTTGTTTCTTCTTAACTTTTTGTTTTACCCTAATTTTACAAATATTACTACAATTTCTTTTGTAAAAAAAGAAAAAAAAAAAAAAACACCCAAGAAATTCAGCAGCCCTCGAGTGAATTTATAAATAAATGATAAAATATGTATGGCACTGATAATATCAAAGCAATAAATGACAGATACTCTATCAGTCTTTGCAGGATCTTCACTTCCAATTTATTTGATTTTGTGGCCAATTTTAATGTAAATTCTGGAAAAATGTAGAGTTTCTTTTTTTTTTTTTTTTTTTATCAATTTGAGATTAAATGACTGCCATCATGTGACATAAGGGAAAATGTGAGTCATTAAATGTGTATTTTTTTTCGATACCTACAACTGAATCAGTTGGTGATCTACTCAAGGGTTTCTTTGACTTTTTTGCTTTCTGCTGCAGGCCGAATTGGATTCTCTAAAGGGCCAGACATGGCCCCCGGGCCTTGAGTTTGACAACTAATGAGTCCCTCTGGGTGTACCTGAGGCTAATAAGTGACCCAACAGATTATTCAAGTCAGTGTATATATTTTTTGTGGTATTTTATATAGATTAGTATTATAATCAAACAAAAATAACAATAGCATTTATATTACAAATAATTTATTTCAGAATTCCATCTTATAAATAAACATTCCCTATATTCTAATTTAGAATTTTGATGAATAAAAAGCAATAAATGTATTCAGTTCCAATTCTGAATTCCTGTTTAACATCTGCTGCTTGCATTTGGAATAGTTGGATAGAAAAGGCATGTCTGAGCTAAAAAGGCCATTATTTGTTCACGTTGGTATTTTAGCCACTTTGATGGAGAGAGTTGGTCAGCCTAAACACAAAAGAAGAGCTCTCCTTAAAGGATCATGTTGCATTTAGCCAGACTTACTCACCCAGATGGTCACTCTCTCTCTCACACACCCACACACAAGCACACCCACAACACAGTTGACATTTTCTGGGTTGCCAGATTGGTAGCAATGCCTATTTTTCTCACTGCCAATATGAATCCGTTGACCACCTCAAAACCAAACTTGGCAATCCTGACAGTACAGACTGTATCTCCCTAAATTTAACAGAATATTTGTTTTATAAAACACAAAATGTTTGTCTTTCTCATATAAAATTCCCATAAGCTACTTCCATGTTACACATGAAACAGACATCTGCCCAACCCCCCCCGCCCCCCCCCACCCCCCCAACTCACTCCCAAACTCCATTAGACACTGTACTGAACTCCCAACCATCAAATCGTAGCTTAAAACACAGCTTTTTAAATTAGCTTTTAATCTCTAATTATACCTGTGTTGTTTTTATTGCTTTTTACAATCTTCTCTTATTTATGTCCATTATTATTAATTCTATTCATGTCTCTGATGTCTCACCTTTGTAACGTGTCTTTGAGTACCTGTAAAAGTGTTTTTATAGATAAAATATATTGTCTGTGTTGTTTAAATGCTGACGATATCAATACAAACTCGACTTTATTCATTTTGGGCAGCGTCTTCTGATCTTGAAGCTATTCCTAAATCTGCAACACGTTAAACAGACTCATCTCGAGACATCCGCCATTTTTTATCAAAAGACACGCTTCACAGATTTGATAATGTACAGATTACGGCATTTAAAGCATGAGTTTTATAAAGCTGCACATAAAAAAATTCAAGATAAAACCCCAAAAAACGAAACCAGTTCATGTGTCTGAATTTGAAAACAAAACCTGTAATAGCACCGTAAATCCAAATTTCCATAACCTTGATCTATTCTATGAATTAACATAAAGCAGATGTGCTAAATCTAATGCAATATTTACGAGAAAACGTTCCCACAGGATCACAGTAAAAACTATTTGTCCTAGTTACATAAATTTGCTTGAAATTGTCTGAGAATTTAAATGCACTAATCAGCTATTGCTGACAACATTTTCCATTTGACTATTAAACTGTGAAATATATATATAGCCTGGATGCGTTTCAGTGACATGAGTGCCAAAATTGTAAAAACCATGTAAAACTTAATATCACTGAGCAATCAGCTCACAGCTTCCTGCTTTTATGATATACTTGCGGAGCACGTACATTTAGTCCTTTTTCCCACCAGCGCCATCCATCAAACCTATGGGGCACGAACACTCTCACCTAGCAGGTGACTCATAACTGCCATTAAACACATCTGCAGGGGCAGTGAGATGTTCCCTATGGGACCGTCATAAGCCCAGGATGTGTTGCTTTACTCTCCAAACATTTCCACCAGGCAGAGAACCTTAACAATATCAAGTATTGAAAATAACAGCATTCAATTCAAAATACATTCTAGGCTCTAAGCATAGCCAAATTTATGAACTCTAAAACTGAGAAAATAACAGGCATTCAATGCTGTTTTTGGCACCATGCATTACATTTAATCTGATTGGTCGGCTATGAAGTGACGCATTTGATTGTTGTCTGGACATTTCATTTTTGTAGTTTCACAATGTCTTGATCATTTTAAAACAAAACAAAAAAAAGATAATTTACTCAGTATCAATTGGGTGTAAAAATGCAACAAACTACTTCTTTTAATACATAATGAGCAACTAAACCCCTGTTTTCTCCTGACCTGCCACTAGGAGGGAAATTTAAAAAATGCCTTGATTATGGCGGAGCTCCTGAAGCAGTTTAGGACACACCCAGTCTATGCTATAAAATCTCCAATGAACAATCTATGCTATGCTAACTACGTAGCTACTCAGTACTCCATATACCCCTCTATTCACTTTTCTCTCAATCCAACCAACTCACCACAGATTGTAGAGCCAACAGGTGCTAGTTTTTATCAAAGGGGCGGGGCTAAAACTAACTGTGCTTGTTTGTGACGCAAGATGGTTCCAAAAACATCACATGATCTTGTTCTCAGCCAATAGTAAAAATCAATTGTTATAGCTCGGTTTAACCCATAGAGGGCAGTCACTCTGACATTTTACAACTAAATAGGCCAAAATGAAATACTTTGACTAAAATGTTGAGAGTTGGACCAGGATCAATCAACGCAAATGTATTTGTATTCAGCACAAAAAAGTGGTTTAGGGGTTTAGTTACTCTTTAAGTAGAAATAAAATTACTGATTTGGAAATATACCAAATAATGTAATTTCACAATGTCTGTTGATCATTTTAAAAGAAAAAAAACAATAATTTACTCAGTCATGGTTGGGTGTAGAAATGTAATTAATTATTTTACTTATTCTAAAATGTACTTGAGTACAAGTAATATGACTTATTTAGAAATATAGTCAAAAAAGTACAAGTACCCATTAAAGCAACTCAATTACAGTAACGTGAGTACTTGTAATCCATTACTTTCACCTCTGGTATTGACTATTTTAAAATACACCTTTTTGGACTGTACTGATCTATAGGGCTCTGTGATGCTTCTTCCACTTTCACTGACATTGTGTTCGAGGACTTGTTTCATTATTTACTGATTTTGGAAGAAAACCAGGAAGTCACAAGAAAGAAGTTGTTAAAGGTCCCATATCATGCTATTTTTCATCTCCAATTGTTCTAAGAACCCCAAAAACATAGTATTTGTTGCTTATTTTCCCAAACTCGTCTGTTTTCCAGAGTTTTATAGCCTCTGAAAAGTCTCTTTCTGAGCAACTCTACACAAACAGGCTGATTTGCATCCTATTATGCATATTCATGAGTGGGCGTGTCTATAGACGGGACACTGACTTCCTCCTCCCCGCACGGTTACGTAGGGCAAGAGGACGGCCCGCCCTCCTCCCACCCACTCCGTAGCTGAGCTCATGCTGCTTTATAAACACGAGAGAGCGTGGGGGCGGGGCGTTTGCCGTTACATAAATAGACTGTAGAAAATACATACATAGCACTGCGCGAAGGACGCCGAAATGCTCACCTTTGTGGGCGTGTCTGTTTACATGTCAATCACGGCAGAGAGCTTCCTGGAGGCGCGGCTTGTCCAGCTCAGTGCCGTGTCAACTTCGTCATCAAAGTGGGAATGTGTCATCAAATTAAAACGAGGTGTTTGGGCTCACCCTGCAGTAAGAAAGGAGCAAATCACCCTCTAACTAACGATTGAGGGAATCAATGAAAAAACACTTTGGGCATGTGTATGAAGCCCATGTTGCACTTTATGATGTTTAAAGCACAGAAAAGTTGATTTAGCTTAACAAAGGGCACGTTCACATGTGGAACTTGCATGTTGTCCTAAGGTTAAACACTGACTCTTTTATTAACTGAATGTTTTCTGATATGATATGGCATCTTACACATCTTGTAATTTACCGCTGTAGGCTTTTTAATCAATTTATAGATGGATACATGGTATTGGATACTGTTATACAATGGAAATGTATTTCTCATTCAGAAAAGGAATTTAATGTCTTGCTCATGGACAGCTCGGTCGGCTAAACTAGTCACAGTGTTTGGTAAAATGAGCTGAATGTGAAGACTCCTTCATATCCTCTCTCTCCCAAATCATTAAGATGAAGGGGGAAAAAAACCCTTTAGTAATCCTAAGCTTTGTCGCCGTGGTGCCATCCACTCATATTTGAGTCTATTTCTAAGAAACATTCTTGGCAGTGACAAGCAAATTAAGGCCACTATCTGTTCCATTTTTCACAGTTTTTATAATTGGGCTCAAACTTAAACTTGGCCATGATCTGATACCATGGAAGAAAAGAAAAGAAAAAAAAAACACTAAAGTTTAGAAAATGGTCAGACTTAACTCTGGCAGGGTTTCTTTAGTGGGGAAAAAAGCAGATTATGGCTCTTTCTCACCGCTGAGATTGATTTAGAAATTCCAAACAATGGAACAGTGAGGAATACAATCATATAAAAGCGCCCTTAGTTTGGGCCTTAACAGTCTTTCTCTTAGACATAATTACAATAATTTAAACAAACACACACATAATGAAGATTTTAGTCTATTACTGTGAGATCTTTCAAGCTGTAACCCAACATAGGTGAAAGTAATGGATTACAAGTACTCACGTTACTGTAATTGAGTTGCCGTTTGGGTCATACTTGTACTCAAGTACATTTTAGAATAAGTAAAAATAATTTCATTACATTTCTACACCCAACCATTACTGAGTAAATTATTGTTTTTTTTGTTTTAAAATAATCAACAGACATTGTGAAATTACAAAAAATGAAATGACAACAATCAAATGCATCACATCGTAGCCGACCAATCAGATTAAATGCATTGAATGCCTGTTATTTCAGCCTGATAATTTTCTAGATTTTGAATTTAATTCATTGGTATTATTTTATTCAAAAAATAATTGTACATTTTGTGTATTAGCATTTAGAATAATGAGCAATCTGAGCATGGATACAGTAAAGAACAAAGAGTTTTTATCGTAATTCTGTGTATGTTTGTTTTTGTCTTGCTCATTGTGAGGCATTTTGTGCATTTCTGTAGTCCTTTTGTGTATTTTTCCTGCAAAATATATGTTTTTTGGAGTCATGTTGGGTATTTGTGCTGTCATTTTGCATTTTTTTGAAATATTTTCATGTATTCCTATTGTCGTTTTGCTGGTTTGTGAGTACTATGGGTTTGCAGATTGATTTTTTGAGTTTTTCTTGTCATTTTCTGTTTTCTGAATATCATAAGATTAAAAAATAAATTCAGATGTGAAAAACTCCTACTGTTGGATTGATTCAGCACCAAGGACAGCAACACACAAGCAAACATGAGCTCTTCTGTATTTTTTTTATTTTCTATAACCTGGAAGGATAATTGTAAAGGTACATTTAGCAATCAAACAAAATCTTAATAAAAGATTAATTTATTTCAGTAAATATTGATAAATGAGAAGAAAAAGCTCAAATATTGCAAAAATCACACACACACACACACACACTGTAATGATCGTAAATTCAATGTGACCTACCTTACAATAAATTCCTTTGAAACTCTCATTTGATTTAAAGGTCACATCCATTACATAATTAAACGTTTTACTTTTACCTTTTATTTAAGTACTCTTCATTTCGATTTACAAAAAAGCCATTCTTAGTACAAAGCTTCAAATGAGGACAAGAGTTAGCAAAACGTTGGCAAACAGGACCTCTTAACTTTATGGATTTGGCATACTCAACAGGGAACTGTTCTGTTGACTAAACCAATAACTACTTTTGCTCTGTTTATTGCTGTTGTACCAGGATGGTGGTATTTGACAAGGCTCCAACTCCAGCTTTTTCCACGTTCCCTCCCTCTCTCTTTCCTAACTCTTCAAGACTTAACTGTAACAGTTCTGGGAAAAAAACTAAACTAAAATGTCAGCAACAATTTATTTCAATATGTTTCCTTTTCTTGCTCTTGTTCGGAATTTACTTCAGCCCTAACAAACATGTCAATATGAATTATTTAAAATGCTTTGTTTTATGCACAATGAAAATCAAGGCTAAAAAAAAAAGCTGTAACGGTGGCAAAACACTGTCAGATTAGGCTAAAGCAGTTTCAGTTAATCATTTGTTGTGTTTTTGTGTCATTCTGTGTGTTTTTGGCATCATTTTGTGTATTTTGTTGTTGTTTATCTGTTATTTTTTATTCTTCAGTATATTTTTCTCTTATTTTGCACTTTTGTGTATTGTTGGTAATATTTAAATTATTCTCTCTCAGTGTGTTTGTTTGATTGTTTGCTATGTCCTTTTTGTATGTTTCTCTGTTATTTGTGTATATTTTTTGGTGTCATTTTGTGTATTTTGTTGTTGTTGGTCTGTTCTTTTTATTGTTCAGTATATTTTTCTCTTATGTTGTGTGTTTTTTTGTCGTTTTGTGAGTTGCTGGTAATATAGTATGATTATCATTTTTAACTACAGATAAACATTAGAAAACCCCATATTTTTAATGCTTCCATTTGTTATTTTCTCTCTCTCTCTCTCTAAGTACCCCATGTAGTGCAATTGCGTACCCCTAGGGGCACACATACCCCCATTTGAGAAAAGCTGAGCTATAGCAATAATGAGAAGCTGATCAGATGTCATTATGCCAGTGTTGCTGTTTAATTTTAAAGTCGGGCCACTCTTCACATGCCTTTCTTTCTCCTTATTGTGTATTTACTGAATATATGTCTGACATGTATGTGGCTGCATACATCTGCAATGTTGTGATCATTCTTATCTTGGTCACCCCATCCATTTGACTGAGAGTCTGGGAACATAATGCTCTGTGTGCGTGTGCGCATCCGCACAACTGAGAGAGAAAAGAATGAAGGTTGCCACGGATATTGGTAACGTGGCTCTTTGCCAATCTCATTAGCTTAGCATGAAGTGGGCAGGCTGCCCGGATACATACTGTCTGTGCCCGTGCGCATGCTTGAGTGAATACGCGCGTGTGCGTGTGTGTGTGTGAGCGGATGAACGTCTCTGTTTAGGAGCGCCAGGGCCAGTGAATGCCACCACTTTGGCTGATGGTTCCAATAATGGCATTAAGAGAAAAGGAGGAAGGAAGGGATGTTATTGGAATTGTATGTAGAGAAAGAGAACACATGTACAACACTGACTAAAGTGAGAAAGTGCTTTATGGGACCAAATTAAAACATCGGCTCGCAATTACCCTATTATATTGTGATATCTTGTGTTTGGCACCCTAAAACTCTGCCAAGTGACTCCCCGATACATTTCTGGTGTTTTCACAGATTGAAAGTACAGAAGGGCTGTCACTTTTATAGCGTTTATTGCGATTGATTAATTAATTAGAGTAAAAAATTACCTTTTTCCCACTCCACTTTACCCATAATACTGATGCACAGACTGCAATACAAAAAGGGAGAGTGCTGAGCTTCTCAGCTTCGTTTGCGTTAATTATGGCTTTTAAAAACACCGGATGGAAAACAAAAGCCTAGTTGTGTGCAAAAAAGAGTTTCACCGGAGCTTTTGGAGCCACCGTTACCACCTCAATGCTAAGCATGTAGCAGCTATCACGGACAGCTAGCGCGTACACTCGGACAGTGCTAACTGCTACATGTCCATGAGTGACAAATCAACAAACCCACTGGATAAATATTAGTATCTGAAGGAGGGAAAAAGCAATAAGTTCAGTGTACAATGATTGCATTGCTCAAAAAAGTGTTCTTACTGTTTATTATGTGCTGACTTTATAGCACTATATATGGACCTGATGTTTTATTTCATTTGTATTTTTTATCATTTGGAGATTGACAAAAGTCCCAATCTGTTAAAACCTTTCCTGTTTCATCTCCTAACCGTGGGTTGGGGGGACACAGAGGAGATTTGTACTCTCCAGGGCCAGAGGCTGCTTCTCTTTCGGGGTTAACTCCCGTGCACCTCATGCTCGTTAAAGTTGGTACAGCGTAGAAAGAACAGGCCGTTTTGCTGTTGGAACGCTGCACTTTATTAACTGGCTGCAGTATATAGCATAAGACTCACTTCCTGTCCCGGTCGCCATATCGGACTCTAAAGCTACTTTGTTATATATCACTCTTTTGATCTGCTACAAATGAAAATACATCAAGCAGACGTCATTTCTCAGAATTTTTTTTTCAGGTGAGTTTAAAAAAGAGATTTTAATCTCTTGACAGCACTAATTAAAAGTTGTGGCAAAACAATGGCAGATGTTTATTTTGGAGTTTACGCGAAAAGAAAAAAATCTGACCAAAATCTAATGTTTCACGGAGTGAGGTGATATTATCACTTATTAGAATACTGGAAGCAAACTGGAACAAAGATGACAAGACAATTAACAAATCACGATAAGAATGAAGTACAAACACTTTTTTGCATCTGATTTACACATTCCACAATAAAAGTGTTTCCAGTTGAGATCAAAACAAACTTTTGAGTGGCAATAGCAACCTTCTAGCATTTAAAAAACAAATAATTATCTTTATTGTATTTATCCATGAGAACCACACTATTTTTTTATGTGATAAAAAAATGAATACATTGGCAGCTTTAAAAGTCAATTTTTATCTAAATTTATCAGTTTTGATTTTTTTTTTTAGTTAGGGATGGGGGGGGGGATTTTTCCACTCATTTTTCATGCTTTTAATAATTTCTACAAGCTATGCCAAGAATACAAAACACAAACATGATTGTCCTTAGTCTGCAGGTGAGGGCTGGCATGGTTTTGGTGGTTGATGCTGTCAAAGCTTCCAGCATTATAATTAATCAAAAAAAAAAAAAAAAAAAAAAATTGGGACTGTGAGCTATGACATCAAAGGAAAGTAAAGGTTGGAAAATCTGCCTGCTAATGAGCAAAGGGAATATCTCAATGAACTGATAGAGGCTTACTGCCTTTCATGAAAGTTAGGCCTTCATCCATCATGACACTCATCCCTCCATCCTTTCAGTAGTTTATCATTGGTGCCTCTGTACACACATCCATCTTTTCTCCTTTCATCTCATCCTTTTTTTTTATTCATCTGAGGGACAGATGCACTCATTCATATCATTTGAAGCCAAGTGGTGAGTTGGATTTGGGCCGAGAGAAAATGTGATGACTGTAATGGCTTATGGGAGGAGATGGTGGCAGAGTTGATTGTTTAATTAACTAATTAACCTAACGAAGTTAATTTAGTCTGAAACGATACCTGTGGGAACACACCTGCATTAACATCAGCTATGAAAGCTTTTTTCTTAACATTTTAAAAACACATTTTAGGGCCTGTACCAAAAATCAAAGATAAATAAATCTAGGATAATTGGCACCGAACCACGCATTCTCTGTCAGAGATCGCCTGTACTACAAAACGGGATATAAAAATGTTCACTTAAGCGAGATGATTTCAGCCAGATTGCAGCGTCGGACTAATCACAATCACAGAGAAATGGGTGATACTAAAACCCGTAAACATCCAGAAACATTTCAGAGACATACCGGAGATAGAGTAAATGTGGCCCCGTATATTGCATGCACAAGCTCCAATATCACCAAGCTAGCATCTTTACCCAGGAGTAAATATTTATTACTGTTTATTGTTTTCCAGAGTTTTATTGGGCTTTATTTAACTGCGAGTAGTTGGTAATAATTAAAATACAACTTTTTTTTAATAAAAAAAACAATGTTACAAAAAAAAAATCTTTGAAACATTATTAAAAATAAGTCAGTTTTGCCTTTTGATTAGATTGTGAATTAGTTTGTACTATGATTTCAATAATAATAAGAATAAGAATAATTCTTTGAAAATATGAAGAATTAAAATCCATAATTCAGACCAAAAACCACAATGTTGCTGCAGAAAAAACAGGAAGGAAGGAACACAGGCAGGAAGCTGTCGACACTGTTAATGCATAAAAGAGTGAGATTATACAATATTTATCCATTGGATAATAAATGGCCAGCGCTCTAATCAGTTAGCACTTTATACATCACAGACATGTTTCTATTCAGGTAGTCCTCCTCTATTTATCACACACACTGGGATGAGAGTGCATTGTTTCACTGTAGTATGTTCCTGCTGATGCTGTCAGCCTCACTATAGCTTATGAATGTATGAATGAATAAAAGAAGAAAGTGTCTATTTGTACGGTTGCCGTACGGACAACCCCTGGTGCTATTGGTGTGTTACCGAAGTACACGTACGTAGCATCTTAATAAACATGCGTATATATTGAAACACGAGCACAAACATGAGTAAATTCATATAAATATCTTTGCAAAGAACGCCTTGATTAAAGGTAATGGAAATGATAACTTCTAATATTACTAAAATTAAATCACAGACAATACAACTATGTACCGAAACAAATTATATCATATTATCTTATAATAATATCTTCATCATAGTTTTGAGCTAGATTGGATCCCTGCGTCCAAAATGAGTTTAGTTACAATCACACAGCTTCATTTGAATGATTTGCCTGATAGAGTTAGCAGATATTATAATAATGAAGCTGTCACAAAAACATACTTGAGAAAGGAATGCCATTAGCTTAAAAGTGTAGAATAATTGTTACCTTTTCGTTAATTTTTTCTCACAGCACCAAACATCAAAAAGAGATTTTGCAACACATTTGTACGTCACAATATTGGAAGTTCCCCAACTTGTGTCAGTTGGGAATTTGTGGCCAAATTACTGTATGTACTCATTTAATCTATTTAGCACATTAATGCTCAGACACTCCTGAGGGAGACATTTTCCTATATGCTTGCTAAACGCTGCACTGTGTTCACAGTCGGTCACTAAATGTGCTCGATGGTTTTTATGGTTGCAGGTACTGTGCAATGTTTATGAACGTGAGCCATATTTGCTATAGCTTAAATCATTGTCCCTCTGTTCCTTGTGTCTAATGGCTCGTTTATATTTCATCTATTGACAAATGCACATTTTTACTCGTTGAAACAATCGGTTCCCCACAAGTAACACCATTTATATGCACTGTATTTTGTCATTTGATGAATTTTATAGTACACTACTGAGCAGAGTCATTTCATGTAAGCAGAAGAATCAATGCAACCAACCGGCTACAAAAAGCGCATTCATACACACATTCTTACTGATCTGCTGGCACGTGTCTGACTGAACACATTTGAATAATCACTAATAAATTATTCAAAAAGTTAGGATCCATACTGCCAGCTTCATGGCACTGCTTCACTCACACTATTGTAACTTGCATACTACACATCCACTATTATCAGTGAGCATGACATTTCACGAGCTCATCCATAAAGTCAGTAAAATGATGGTCCATTGTTCTATGAATCTGTGATCTGAATGAATCTGTGCGCCATAGTATATAGTCATAAATCCTTGCTTTAATCAGAAATAAATTGGGTTAAAAGTGACCAAAAATGGTGAAAATGGGGGCGAAATGGGGTTTTAAGAACCACAGAAATCGGTTGCAAATCAGAGCGGTCAGAAACAGACAGAAACAGTGGTAAAAAAAAAAAAGCTTTAAAGTGTCAATATTGGAACAATTAGTTTAAACTGGCAAATAATGGGCATTACAAATCATGAATGGGATTAAATTGGCAAAAAATATTCATGAAATATGGTGAAAAAAAGTTAAAAGTGACAATAATGGGTCACCTACTGTATGTGACATGAGGTGGGAAAAGTGGTGGAAAGGGTTTATAAGTCCCGAAAACGTCTTGAAAGTGGAAAAAAATGGGCAGAATTGGGACTAATGTA